>NC_084656.1:13512449-14162092 GCF_019802595.1 Syngnathoides biaculeatus | reverse complement strand
CGGTATTCACCTACACGCCCCTGAGGACTTGCACGTTGTCATAATTATGATAAGAGCAAGCCAAACCCTGGTGGAGCTTTCAAATCCTGGTCACCACAGCTTCCAGCTCCTTCCCTTAGGGAGCCATTATCCATGAATTCAAACTAAAACCAGTAGCAATTCCAACAGCTTCTTCCCTCTTGCCATGAACTTCTTAAACAATTAACTTACAATTTCATTGTAAAATGCTGCCAATTTTTTTTTTTGGTGAATGCTGTCATATCTCTCAGACACTTCTACATTATTTTCTGCACTCACTGCACTATTTGCATATAGTGTATGTTGTTGACCAATACTGGCCAATTATGTCGTAGAACGATCTGCACGATTTTCACAGTTATCATTATATCAGCATTGCCACATTACCCGCAACCTGTCATTGCTCTGACTCTCCTTAATGTGTTTTTTTTAATTATTTTATGTCTCAGAAGTATTTTTGTCAAAATGTCATACATTGTACTGTTGACAAATTTTTGTTTTTGACATAATTACAAAATAAAGATCCTTCTGTTCCTGCATAGTCAAATGATTGAGATTTCAACATCATTAGATTATATTAATGAATAGTTGTCTTTGCAAACTCAAATTAATTCACTCACAGGAATAACTAAAGGGATTACACACTTACTCTCATCTCCGTTATGTGACATCTGAGGTGATCACCTTCCTCAGAGGTCACATCCACAAACAGGCCAAACTATAGCAAAAATGTCATCTTATTTTATAAATGTGGTTAATTGGCAGCATTTTACAACTTGTATTCCTAACCCTTCCACTCAGGAAAAATGAGCTGCATGCAACTCTGGCTGTGCACTAATGGCAGCAAGTGGTTACATGACATGTCTCAGAACCAACAGTGGTTGTCATGTCTCCCCTTTATTCTAAAAATTACACAATCATCATTAGTGGTGGATGACATCCAGCTGTTCTTCTCTCAACCATTGTTGCTTAGCTTTGTCAAGACTGCTTGTATTTGTCACTTACTCACTGGCAATACTGGTGATATCGCAACATAACAGTATACTTGTGATATGACTTTGTGAAACATTAACTGTCCTGATGCCCCTTTCACATTTCCCTTTTTTTTTTTTTTTTTTTTTAGTACGATACTGTGCCAAGCTGAGCTGTCAAAATCCTTGGGAATCAAGTAAGAAACTTTGGGAAATCCAACCCCCACCTTACCACTCTCACAGAGATTTGATTCAAGACGAACTGTCTCGGGAGTTTTCTGTGATGGAGTGCAGAGGAGGAAAGGGGAAGGCAGGTGGACCTAAATACAGGGAAGAAACTCACTCAGGAGCAAATGCATAGCTTGATATTTGGTTAATAGGGGTGAATAAGACAAGCAAATATGCTGGATAGCTGACAAACAAAATTATAACTTTGAAAGTCCAAATAAAAAACTAAATTCTATCCGCAGAGGGCTAAGCCTCACCATGGCAGATTAAGGTAATAAATGGCATGACGTGACTAGCAATGAAATCACCCGAAAGAGGGAACTGAATACATCCTAAAGCGCATAAAGCAAGAGCTGATTAGCTCAAATGAATGACACAACCGTTGATATACCGTATGCTGTTCCAGTTTCATACCATCACCATTACAAAACATAAAGTTCAACAAACCCATCCATCAATCTATTTTTTGTACAGCATTTTGGACTCTATCCCAGCTGTCTACAGGGTGAGTGGCGGGATACACGTTGAACTGGTCACCACCCAATCACAGGGCACTTATAGTCTAAACAAAGAATGATTAACACTGATATTCACACCCATGGGCAATTTAGAGTCTTCGATCTACCTACTATGCATGTTTTTGGCATGTGGGAAGAAATTGAAATGCCCAGAGAAAACCGAGACAGGCACTAAATGAAGCTTCTCTCAACATGACAAAATATTTCCTTGGCCACAAGATGGCACTGAAGCTATTTATTCATATCAGACATGGCTTTGCCCTGAACACAAAAAACACCAAAATATTTTATTCAGCAAATAATGGAGGACAGATTCCCTCCAAATACCTGCATAAGGGTGACTTTCCAAATGCGAAAGCATGAATACACAGTTTACGTGTGAAAAAATAAAGAAATTGGGACAATAAGAAACATATACATACATACTTATGGAAGTAGCAATATTACTGGTATATGGTGCCGTTGTAGTGTTCAAAACTAAAATTTTTACTTAACCTTTGGAAGACAGTTATCATAGCTAAGTGAAGCACTGTTACATGGAAAATATAAGTTACAGTATAGGCAGGAAATGATGAGAGGTTTGGGGTAAACATTTAATTTGAAAATCTATGCTTCAGGGCAACTGAATTGAATGATTTAAAATGAAAAAAGATGGGAAAAAGCTGGGAAATCAATTTTCTTTTTTTTGTAGGAGTAAGTATGAGTTACACAAGACTACATTAGAGGACCTGTGTATGTAATCCACAGAAGCTGGTCGAGGTACACTGCGCTAGAATAAAAGAGCAATTTTAGAGTGGAAAGATGGAAGTGATAAATAGAGGCTTCTCGCTACATCTGACATACCCAAATTCATGCCAAGAGGAATTGAAGGTTGACAAAAGATTATCATGGAAAGAAAGGTCAGGTGAGTCAGGTGCCAATTCTAAATGAAAGAGCAGACCAAAGACAGCAGAAATAAGCCACTGCCTCTCTCTCGAGATGAACAGATCTAAACCACTCCAGCCAAAAGCCAGTGCAGAGACATTGGGGCTGTGAGGTGGGTGGCACGTGCCGCCGAGTGATTTATGTCTGTACTGGGGCAACTAAATGTAGAAACAAGATCAGAGCACATTCTGAGATGAACTCTGGACTTTGACGACTGCTGACTGATAGTTGCTGTCTACGCTCCACAATGGTAAAAGATAATTCAGTTGGATAGATAAGGCTATACATCCAGAAATAAAACACAGTGAAACCTCAGTTAATTAATTTTATTCATTCCGGAAATCCGTTCATAAACTGAAACATTTGTGAACCAAGATACTATTTCCCATTGAAATAAATGGAAATGCAAGTAATCGTTTCTACCCCAAGAGCAAAACATTTCATAGTTTCACATAAAGATGACAGTGTGAAAATGTTACGAACGTTCACACAGAGCAACCAAAATTCCTAAACCACTGTAATGTTGCTCCAAAAGGACTCAAATGCACACCAAATACTTGCCTTTGTGACCCAAAAGCCCATCTTTAACACTATATTATGCGGATGGGAATCTCACCAAATCACAATTTGATTACCATTGAAAGCACCTTAACATAGTCATCGTGATCCATCTCAGAATGAATTATTTCTCCCACGCTTAATTTGGAGAAGTCTGCACTATGATAGCTATGTATCTCTGCTGATCATGGTAAATGCACACTTTGTTTTAACTACACTCCATTACTGGTCGCTGAGTCTTTGCTAGATACAATTAAATTTCACGACGATCAATATGTTTTAGAAAAACATGCTGCGCAATGTTAGAAAGCAACTGGTCAGCTACAGGTCATGAGGATAAAGAACCAGAACTCACTCAAAGTAATAAAAAATGGCTTGGGATAAAAACCTAGACTACTACCAACAATTGCATAAACAACAAAACCACTAAGTTAGTTGATTGGGTGTATATGTGTGCCGGTACCAGAAACTCAAGGCATAAAAGTAAAAAAAAAAAGAATGCAAGCTACCATTTTTACAAAACAATATTGAGTTACAGTTGTCATGATAAAATTAAACCCCCAGTCAAACTCGAATCATACAAGAGATCCCATTGGCATTTTAACATAGTTTAAACACAATTTATGCTTCACACCATTCCATTTTTACAACATGCAACATCACAAAACAAAAGGACAAACTAACACTAGAATAACAGCACATTTATATATCTATATGAAAAAGTTAAGTTAGGTAGAACACATGAACTTAAAATAAGTTTGTTTAGAAGAATTGAAGGAAACAACTTGAGATGAAGTTTTTCAAGTTGTGTAAAAAAAGTTATCCTGTTTAAATCACATGGCTGTAGACTACACACTTAACTCCAAAATAATTGATGGGACTAGAGTATTACCCTCTCCTGTGGCTCAGTTTTTCAAGTAAAGTTAATGCAGTGTAAATAATTACCTGTGGTTGTTTCGTTGTGGACAGAGTTTTGTTTAGGAGGAGTGGCAGTGGTGTGGGTCATACCTCGCATTCTCGGGAGCCTGAGATGGTGTAAGTGCAGGTTCCGGTTCCATTGACAAGCACATCCATGGCCTCTGAGTTGTTGGGTTTATAGTCCACATAGTACTCCTGCAGGGGAGAACTCAAGGTGCGTTCTGTCTCTTTTGATTTCTTGCGCCGCTTGCGTGCCGTCGATGTATTCTCCTGCAGTTGCTTGACACTGCTAGGATAGCGTTTCCACGACACGTAGATCACCAAAAGGATCATTGCAACAGAGAGAAAAAGGGCAACACTTCCTGCAACAATCTTATGGAAGGACACGGGCTCCAAGTCTTGATCTGGGGGAAGTGCCACTGGCTGGGTAACAGCTGATGAAGTTGGGCCCCTGATCGAGCCTTCTGCTCTCTTTCCAGAACGAGTGGGTGAAGCCAAAATTGCTGGGTGTTGTTCAGGCTGCTCAGAGACATTGAATTGAGTAGGAGGAACGCTTACGGTTAGCATTGTCACTTGGTTGGATTGGCAAACACCAAAAGCTTCAACAGCATCCATCACTTTCTCACCTTGGGCTTTTTTTGGAGAGGCACATATCATGGTTGTTTCCTTTGCGCCCCGAAATTTTCTCAACCAAGAGACAAGAGGACAAATGGCTGGGCCACAGTCCCAAACATTTCCAGCCAAACTAATTGTGGTGACAGAAACCCAGGCATCAACCGCCTCTTGGGACACATTGGTCAACTTGTTGGAGTCCAGATTGAGGGTTTGCAGGTTGGGCAAGTATTGGTAAATGGCAGCATCTAGTTCTGATAGATCGTTCCCAGACAAATCAAGTTTTTGGATTGAAGCCCAAATCCAGGTTAGGCCCTGGCTCATGGAGCGAATGCGATTCCACTGTAGGTAAAGTGCCCGCAAATTGTAGAGACGGGGAAAATGAGAAAAATTTATCTTTGAGAATTGGTTATGTTCCAGGTGTAACTCTGTGAGCTTGACTAAGCCTGAAAGTGCATTCCGAGTGATACTTCGCAGGCGGTTGTAACCTAGATCAAGAAACTCAAGATTTCTGCAATCTTGGAAGAGACGCAATGGAAGGATCTTGAGTGAATTTGATCGTATGTGAAGACTAAGAAGCTTCCGAAGTCCTTGAAACTGCCCTGGCTGCAACACTTCCAGTTTGTTGTATGATAGATCAAGGTTACGCAAATTGGGCACAGGATGGAATGTGGTGTTGTGGAGTAATGTAATCTTGTTGGAGCTCAAGATCAGTTCTTTTAGCCTGCGAACTCCCTGGAATGCCATCCCATCGACAGATGTGATGTAATTGTGGTCTAAATAAAGCCAAATGAGGTGGTTCAGCCCAACAAACTGGCCGGCTCGAAGGTTCATGAGGCTGTTGTACCTTAACGACAGACCTTCACAACCTCCTGAGAGGTTCTTGGGGACATCACGAAATGCACTTGACTCACAGTACACAATTTTTCCATCGCAGCGGCAACTTTTTGGGCATGGACGCTCTGTTTGAGCTGGGCTTATTGCTAGCCACACCTGCATCAGCAGTTGGAGTACTATCCAACGACGTTGCAGAGCAGAGCCTGGATGGCAGGAAAGAAAAGCAAGAAAAAAACTGTGTTAAACAGCTACAGTATAGTCTACAAGATTTGAAAAAAAAAAAAACAACAGTAAATATTTTTTTTTTTTTTCAACAATTACAGTATATTCAGGTCTATGTTTCACGGGTGTTCTGAAGAATTCGCCATATAGTTGTTCACGATGAAATTAGTCATGTACAGGGTTGTGTACACTAATGTACAGTATATCTCTTTTAAGCATGAATGCAAAATAACATTACACATTATATTTATTCACATTTAATCATAACGAAATATAAATGCAGGTCCACCCTGCTCTGTCAGCTGCGGAATTAAATGTGAGCACTAAATTGATTGATTGAATACCTGTATCAGGATAGTTTGATATATTCAATATAACTGCAAATGCTGGGAATTGTTGCAATATTTCAGCATTTCGTGATTTTATGGTCCCATCTTTATAAGATGAAGACTGTCAAGCCAAATGATGCAGCGATCCACTTCTACAATTTACTGCTTATTAAATATGAAAGCACATTGAAACGGTTCCTGCCAAAATTTAATGACAAAAATGTATGATTTAAAACATTATCAAAGAGCCATGTTTTCCTTATTAATTCATATTCAGAAGCTATACCACCTCTCTTTTACTATTGATGGTGATAAGTTATTGATGACTGGTTACACCAAGTACCCACTTGTCTCATATGGGAGTTGAGAAACATGTGTTTCTCTTTCTTTTGTCATGAAAATAGTGCTTACTAGGGATCGCAAAAAAACGCTTACTTTCATAACCGGTTTTAACCGAACAGCTGTAGCAAAAAAAACGATTAACCGGTTTTAAAGCCGGTACCATTGTGGTGTTTACATAATTCACCCGCGGGACCTCGAGTTGTGGTGCGGGGTTCCGCACGGACTGTTGTTGTTGTTGCTCGTCCGGAGTGACGAGTTCACAGTTTCCCCCGTTATGCGAGTAGTGTTTTGATGTCTGCCAATAAAACGAGCTTTGTTCCTGTGTCCGACACTCCGCCTCCGACTCCTTTTCTCCGGCGCTACACCATCGATCGTTGATTTACTCCCCGGTAATGGGGTATTTTGCATACAATATTGACAAACAAGCTTGTTGAATGTGGCTTTCAACAACGCACTCGTGTAAGTTACATTTTTATTTTTTTTGTAAAAATGTTTTAATGTTAACATTCTTCTTTCGGACTTTCAGAAAGGGCATGAAAGTATACCAAGCGTTTCCTCGATGCCATGTTTGATGTTTCTTTGATTTAACCGAATGTTCTTTTGAGTCCAACTTTACTCTAACAACGAAACTTGAAAAAAGTGGAAATGATGTTGAAAAAATAGCGCAATGTGGAGTACCGGAACTGGAAGAATTGAAAAAAGTGGAAATGATGTTGAAAAAATAGCGCAATGTGGAGTACCGGAACTGGAAGAAATGTTTGAAAATTTATCTGATTTCGAAAGTCCGATTACGGTTTCGGTTTAAAAAAAAAAACGAAAACCGGTAATAGCCGGTTATTTGTAACCAGTTGCTTACAAATGAAATGTGTTGTGCAATTATATTTTTACACTGCACAGCTCTTCATCATATTCCCTGTTATTAGATACCGTATTGTGGTCATTCTCATGGCCTACCTTCTTGATTCATGAAGCGAGCTAATAACTGACCATCCTGTGTTTTATAAAATGACCCCATCATATTGAAATTTCTAAAGGTTATTATGGATATTTGACCTCTATGCCATAAACATTACGATTTTGAGCTAATGCTCACTATTGTAAATGAGCAATATGCTCACAATGCACATTGATTAGCCCAAATGTTTGTTTCACAAACACAACCGCATTCTCGCAGCAAAGACCTCTTTGCTAAGAGCTGCCGTCATGTCAACGTCATTGCTCTGATTGACATTATTTGCTGCAATAAATCATTTTGCCTTTGCCACCTCTTGGCCTATGTCAACTACCTGCAAATATATGTATGGCTCCCATTCACTGCTTGATAGAAATGCTTTTGTCAGTTAATCCACTCAATTCTGATTACCACATTTTCTATACCGGCGCTCTCTCAAATGTAATCCCACAATTTCCCCTTTCCTGAAGACATCAATGGGGCATCACACGGCGTGACATTATTTGGTTCTCATATACCAAATAAATGGTCAAAACCCACTGCCATGGTTGTAGTTTATAAGTGCAGATTTTAGGATTCACAACATGCTTCTGATATCTAAGATGAAAGGTCTTTGCAGGCATTGGTATGGCGAAGAGTACTTGAGAGGCTTGACACTTGCTTTAAAATAGCTAAATAAAAGTGCAGAAAAGTGGTCAGTGATGTAGTGTCGTATCATTTCTTGTTCAAAGCTGAAACATTTGCATTAAAATTGTTCCTCTTTACAGAGTCACTAATGATCTGTCATTAAAATATATTGATTTCCCCTTGAGAAGGTGGAGTGGGGATATGGTGTGTGCTACTCATAGCAACACAAATTATAGCCTTTTACACCCTTATCAAAGGGTGATATAAATGTGAGGCTACGAGTTATGCATACATTTAGCTCGTTTACAAAATGGATAAAGTTGCCAGGCACTATGTCTGACATGTTAATTCACATTAAGGAATGAGTCAAGTTTAACATAGAGATTGGGTACAGCGGCTGCACACTTTGCATGGACCAGCATTCTTTTTGGATATTTGTGTAGATACTTGGTACTTGTAGTTTGACTACGCAGTCTTCAGGGGTTCAATTTCATTACAATCTCTACAGGATTTGTCCGAGATAATTCTCTGATATAGAATTGCTGAAAGGCACGCTCAAACATATGCTTTCTAACATAGCCATTTAGTTTCTTGCCGAGGATCTGTGTATCCCATATGTGTATTGGATGTGTTTATCTGTATGTGTGTGCGTGTGTGTGTGTGTCAAATTGCAATACAGAAAGAAACATACATTTTCAGAAAAATCTTTCATCAAACAGATGGAGGGAATAGTTGAAATATGCAGATAATTTCTACTCACTGTACATTATCGATTACCTTTCTTGTGATACCAAAATACGATAGAATAATGTTGAGATGCCATGTCTTTTTGTTTTAAAGTAATTGTATTACACAGGTTTGACTGCGGGGGCACGGTGGGGCAGCTGGAACGTGTTGGACTCACGGTCAAGAGGACCTGGGTTTAATTCCAGCCCACCCTGTGTGGAGTTTGCATGTTCTCCCCATGCCTGCGTGGGTTTCCTCCGGGCACTCCAGTTTCCTCCCACATTCCAAAAACATGTTACATTAATTTGACACTGTAAATTGCCCCACAGGTTTGATTGTGAGTGCTGCTGTTTGTCTGTATGTGCCCTCCAATTGCCTGGCAAACCAGTTCAGGCTGTACCCCGCCTCCTGCCTATTGACAGCTGGGATAGGCTCCAGCATTCCCGCGACCTTTGTGAGGATAAGCAGCTAAGAAAATGGATGAATGGAAGTTTGACTGCAGGATTAGTGGCTGTGTGGCACCCGTAAAAGTGTTCCTATCCTATGTTCTTCAGATAATCCTCTGTTGCTTGTATTCCACAAATGTAATACAGTTTTGTTTTTTAGATGGGAATGCCTCATCATTCATTCTAAGGCTGGCTAACAAGACACCTCCCACCATCCCACAGTGAAACCTTATGTGGTTAATGAGCGCTCCATGTACTAATACCACCTCTAATGGCTTTCACCTAGGTGCAAAAGCCAGCCTTTGAGGTGTTTCGATTACCTCTTTCCTTGTGCACCACTCTTCATTGCTGTGTTCTTCTCCTGTACCTATTTTATGCACATTTATTTGGTCTTAAAACCAGAAAATATTTTGCAGGATTTCCTTAACCCCTGCTCGAAATTGATACTTTCACAAACGTAGTCAATCACTTCGAGTTGTTTTCCATTTTTTATATTTTACGTTTGGCTTCAACTCCAGCATAAATGGGCATTTATCTTTCTGAACTTGAAACCTTCAATATGGTAATATATAGATCTGTGCCCCTCATTTATCTTTGTCATTCTCTCCAGTTATCTGTCTAAAACAAGGATGAGTATGGATAAGTCACTTGTGAAATTGTGTTCAAAGGCATAGCAGTACAGTACAGCGCTAAACCATGCTTGCCCACAGAATAACAGGTATTTCTGCCTCACAGCCCTAACACACGGAGACAATGAGTGGACTTTACTGCGGACCTTTAATAAAAGCAAATTTGGCTAATCAGCTCGGCGAATGGGCTCACTAACTGGTCCACTGTGATGCCCCAAGAGCTATTTTCTTCCTGACAAAACTACCAGTACTCCGGCTTCACATAAGCAACACATTGAAGATGGACTACAGACGGAGAAACCTTACACCAGCACCTCGAACACCCCCCCCCCCACACACACACACACACACACACATCCACCTCCCAGGGGTGCACCCCCCCAGTTTAAGAACCACTGATACAAAACAATGACCTGCCATGGCCTTGAATTGGTAACGCTTTCCTGAAACTAGAAAAATGGCAAGAATATTGCTGGGAATAGAGTGCACACACAGACATACAAGAGGGAAAGTGTGTTTCTCTTTTCAATCTTGTCTGATTCCTGATTTCCCTTGATAGTAAAAGCTCATGCAGGTAAAGTGATAAGACTGAGCATAACAAAAATAACCAGCTGACACCATTTGCTTTTTGTCCCCCATGAAACTCACTTTTTACAAACAAACTTCAGGATTCAAATTTCTAAAGGTAATATCATGCATTGGTATGCCAGTTCACAAATTTCAAATTACTTATTATACTGTTGGGGCACTATTCAGGGTTTTAAAAGGTGGTCTTCAAATTATTCACCAAGCAATTCTGGCATAGCTTGCTATTAGTTCTCTTTACTACTGCAGAAAGTGAAGGAAGCGAATCTAGATTAGTTATGTTTTAATATGGTCTGAATGATTCACTTCAGGTGGTCGATTAGTTGTACCTTGAAGAATTTATGAAAGAACAGCAATATACGAAATATGTTCATCGTATCTTCGGTTATATCCACACATCAATTTTCTGTGTCATTTATCCTCACTAGGATCGCGGGTATGCTCGAGCCTACCTCAAATTGCCAGCTAATCTCAAGTCACATGTGAACATAAAGTTTAGGGGTTAGTAATAGTAATAGTAAATAGGAGTGTCCACGTGCTTACAAAGAGATTTGCATTTGCTTGTGTGGTCATTCAGTATTGCCTCAGTCATATTTTCCCCCACATTGCAAGAAGAATGTAGCCTTAAATGAACGGTTGTCATGCTGGATGTGCTGCATAAAAAAAAAATATGTAGAATACATTTGTGGTCTACTAAGCTGTAACAACTCAATGGAGTCAGTTACAGCTAGTTTGAAGCTTTGGTTGAGCTCGCCCTCCGAGTTTATAAAATGCTACAACTCTGTTCATTACCTGTCTGAAGGATATTGTGTTTGACATTCATGTCAAAACACCTGGTTTGCAACCAAATGTCAGTGATGCTAAGATTCTTTAAAGTTGAGGTTTGAGAATTGTATGATGCTGCTTTTTGATGTGCAACCTCGTCAATGCAATTCAACCATGGGGAGCTGGCCTGGTCTTCAAAGTCCTCTTCACTTTCATCTTAAGCTGTCATGGATTGTCATGTCATGTCATGTCATGTCATGTCATGTTGAGCAAGCTAGCCTAATTCACCTTTCAGGTTAAAAAAAAAAAATGGTCACAAAACAACTATTTCAACCAAAAATATCACTCATGCTTATAAGCATAATCTCGCTGCAACCAGTCGGTATGTGTTAATGTACTGTTGTTTGATTATATACCGTAATTTCTGGCCTATAAACCGCAACTTTTTTCATACGCTTTCAACCATGCGGTGATGCGGCTAATTTGTGCATTTTTTTGTAACGGCCGCAAGGGGGCACTCGAGGGAAAAACTTAAGAGCGAGACCGGTGGAATATATGTGCTGAGGAAGTGACTTTTACCAGTATGGATTTTTTTTTTTTTAACCGGCCCTGTTAGCACTGCGCTAGCATTAGTGCTGTGCTGGCGTGTAGTTGCTGTGTTATTGCCGTGTCTCAGTGATTTTCACCGGTATGGGTTTTTGTTTTTTAGCCGGCCCTGTTAGTGTCACGCTAGTGTTAGTGCCGCGCCAGCGTGTTGACGCTGTGTTACTGATGTTTTTTTTATTTTATAACTGGCCATGTTAGTGCTGTGCTGCCGCGTTGCTACTGTGTGGCTGTTGCGGCTGTTTTTTTTTTTTTTTTTTTTTTTACCAGCCCTGTTTGTGCTACAGTGTTGTTGCTATGTTAAGCTAAGCTAAGGTATTAAAACTTTGCACACTCTCTGTGTACCATCTTTCAGTGTAAATATCTCATGTATCAATGTGGGTTTCAATGTGGGCACTTGCGGCTTTTGCACAGGTGCGGCTTATGTATGTACCAAATGGTATTTCCTTTACAAATATACTGGGTGAGGCTTATAATCAGGTGCGCTCTGTCGGCCAGAAATTACGATAGCATTTTTATGAGCATATGACCTGGGAGAGACCAGACCAGTGGCCAGTGCAGAGAGGCAAGCACAGTGGTGAGGCGTTCGTGACTTCTGATCCTGTTAATGAGTTGGACTGCGGCATTCTGTCAGCTACTGTAGATACCAGAGTGAGTTCTGACCAAGGAGTATCACAGTCATCTATTCAGTAACAAATACAAACACCAGCTATGTTGTTCAGATCATCTACTTGTTAACATGCAGAGATCATAAAAAGTCCAGAGTCTCCAGTAAATTATTGCATTTGAGCCAATATGTTCAATCTCATGTTTGCTGGTTATTTTTTTCTTTAACGAAGTTTTCATTTCATAAAAGCTAAGAGGGGTGCCTTGAATGACTTTACGATTTTTTCCGCACATCACAGCAAACTTTTAATGTGTAGTCATGTAATGTAGTGTAATATGTGGTCTTTTACAAATGATTAGTACTTCATCTTTAAAAGAATCTGTAGTAATTATGCGTTATTGTACATCACATTAACTTGTGTTTGCTACGGCCAAGGCAATAGATGGTTCATTAACAGGGTTCATTTATGACTTCACCAAGAATGAAGTACAAGAGATAATTACAGCATCAAAATAAGCTTTTCCTCATTCGAACCCACATTGTCAGATCGGGAGGTGAATCAGAGTATCCCAAAGTTACTTGCAGCCTAAAGCTCAGAGAGAAAGCACCGAATGAGGTGCTTATCTCTTGGGAGCCAAACATAATGACTTCACTTGTATTGTTATTAAATTTAAGAACAAGATTGGACATATCTGGAAGTCAAGTTATGTGCTTAGTGAGGCAGCTGAGATCCCTGGGCTTTATTGCCAGGGACAACTGGGTATCGGTGGAATAGAAGTAGAATGACATCGTATTGTGCTGTAACTCTGAATGATTAGGCCATATATGTAATAGATTATGTCTTTTAGAAACTTTCATTGCATTCATCTGGTGAATTCTAAATGTTTTTGTTGTTGTTGTTTTTTGGCATACCGGCTTTATTTTACACATTAAAGACATTACATCACTCTCAAGGGGCCCAGTGACACCTGCTCCATTTGCTTCACCTGACATTTTAAGAATGCCTCCTTTTGGAACCAGAGGAGCCAGCAGAAGGTCATCTGTTGTCTATTGTTGTGCCACTGTGACCTTGCTTCCAAGGCATGGCCCAGAATCGGAACATATGCCTGGAACATTAACAGTTTTGTTTTTAGGTATTTTTTTTTTAATAGATGAGCAGCTAAAACTTGAAATCAGGAAAACTGTGTGGGATGAAATTTGGGTCAGTCTGTTCTCTGTTGCTGCGATCCCTGTGGTAACAGTTCTTGCCAGATCTCTCATGACAAGGTCCATGAAACATTAGTGTACTGCATGCTGTTAATGAAGAAAATCACAGCCAGCTGCACTGGTGAAAGATTGTGCTATGTAATCATCAAATAATTGAGGGAAACCATATTAAACTAATATTATCGTGACAGTTTTTTCACCTTGTGTTAGATTTTTTTTTTTTATTTTGGTGTAAATTATGAGGATACACTGCCTGCATAAGCTACTATAAACCACACTGTACCACTACGAACATTCTGACACACTATCAAACCAAAAAGCCAGGCTGCCATGATTCACCCCATAGGGTTACTTTCGTTGACATAAATTGCATTTGCGATCCTGCAGCCATAAAGTGCAGTTTCACATGGATGCTGCTGTTGCTTGTATTGATGTGGTGCAGAAACCCACCGTGGGTCAATGTATCATGCTGCCTCACAATTAATGGCATGGCAGTACCAGTGAACTTGATCATCTGTACAAACGGCTAGTTTCCAGTGGCTGGGAGATTAGGCTACCACTGACACTAATACCGTGTAGGAAAATGATGTATAACAAGATAAAATTACACATACATCCATCCATTATCCAAACCGCTTATGCTCACAAGGGTCGCAGTCATGCTGGAGCCTATCCCAGTCATCTTTGGGCAGGAAGTGCGGTACATCCCAGACTGGTTGCCAGCCAATTGCAGGGCACATCGGAACAAACAACCATTCACACATTCATTCAATTTCTGCATCACTTATCCTCACGAGGGTCACGAGGGTGCTGGAGTCTATCCAAGCTATCAACAGGGACAAACAACAGTCGCAGTCTCAATCACACCTAGGGGAAATTTAGAGTCTCCAATTAATGCATGTTTTTGGGACGTGGGAGGAAACCGGAGCACCTGGGGAAAACCCACGCAGGCACGGGGAGAACATGCAACATCCACACAGGCAGGGCCAGGATTTGAACCCCAGTCCTCCGAACTGTGAGGCAGACGCTCTAACCAGTTTCCCCTCTGTGCCACCCAAATTACACAGTGTGCAGGTGCACATGCGTGTGTGTAGGTGTGTATAAGAGCGTGTGTGTGAACAGAATCAAGAGAGGAGAATCAGAGTGAGGGGACAGGGGTGAGTATGTCATCATATGCACACAAGGAAACCAGAAGAGGTATAACAAATCAAAACACTCTCTAATTGTTTAAAATAAAGCATATTGATTAAATAATGGTTACATTGACAATTTCTTTGGATTCAAATGCATGCACACTTTGGAGAGTATCTTCAAGACGCTTGTATACAGTACAGGTACATTGTGTCAAAACATGCACTGTGCCTATGCACATAAACTAAACTTTGGGATCATAGATGTGCTGCAACTGGGTAGTATAAATTTGTTCCTCCAAGATTAAGGACACTCGATAGATTTCATGAGGAGCCATTCTTTTATAACGTTGACTGGCTTCCAACATTGATGTGATTAGCATTCCTGTGACTCCTGTCCATGTCAGTGAGCCAGCCATTCAAATTGGTCACGAGGAAGAAAGAAAAAAAAAAAAGATAGCTACTCTAATTTGCTATGCACAGCATTTGGGCTACAGTCATTGAGTGCACGGGCTTGCAAATTACAAATGAAGTCCCTTTAGTCTGTAATAAACCTTAGAGCCAAATGGGGGGGGGGGGGGAGGAGAAGGGGTGCACTGCAGCTCTGCTACTGAAAATGAATGCACAAGATTCAGCACTCATTCTTGAGGGGGAAAAAGACGTTTTCTTTACGTTTTGACAGTGTTTTACCAGCAGCGTTTGGTATACTAATTGTAGTTTCTCGTTAGAACGCATTGTAATTCAGAAAGATAGTGTGTACCTTGGCATACAATTGTATGATTTAGTTATTTTTATGTCCGTTTTTAAGGGAGCCACTTACCCATATCCGCGTATATGTCAAGTCCAGTTAATCGATTGTGATCCGCATGTCCACTAACAGGTACCGTCCTAATTCACAAGCCGGATCTGAGCGCACCTGGCCCCGTTCTCTCTCCTGGAGCTGCTGTGCAGTCCGCTTCAAATGTGCAAATATGCCCAAACACCACCGCACAATTACCTCCACTTTAGGATGACTCGATGAATTTTCATGCAATAAGAAATTCAAGATTCCCCGTCCATGCGTTTGCTGCCAAAATAACCGCCGTGTCCAAGTTGGAGCCCAAAATCATTCCCCACTGCAGCAGGCGCAGTCCCATCCAAGTGGACCATGGCAATCTCTTCATGCACCTGAAGATTCACCACAAAACCCGTCACAGAGCTTCTCAACTATCGTCATATTTTTCGATTTCCGCCCAACATAAAGCAGCTCTCGGATTCCTCTTCCGTGCAGGGGAAAAGCTCGATGTCGTCTGGCTGGAGGGATGCTCAGTCTGGACCGCCCATGGCGCGCGGAGCACACACAAGTAAGGCTGTTTTCTCGACAAGTCAACGCAAAAAAAAAAAAAAAAACAAAACAAAACAAAAAAAACTCACGGAGACATTCCAATATCCTTATTTTTCGTCTACGTGCCTTCCTCAAAACCGCAATTCACTCGGCGTGACGCTGTTGTTAATGCGTGCGTCTGCAACCCGAAGCAACTTTAATCAAACAGAATCCGAATGCCCTCTTCTGGCGGCTCCGCAACCCACGCGCACTCCCGTTCGAAGTGGATTCAACTGCAGAATATTTTGCGGCCAATATCCTCATGTTACGCCGCACGAATAGTACATACTGCATATATGTAGCTTGCTATAGAAACATATGGGGAAGTAGAAATAGGATGGAATTGTTTTACCACCTCATGAGTCGTGGCGTGTCCGTGCGCGCACATTTCCAACTGCCTTTGTCCACTTGAACTCTCCTACATCTTTCATAAGGGAACATGAGATTTGATATTATCTTCCCCAAGTTATAGTAATAGTAGAAGTTTTGGAATGAAGGTTCGATTGTAAATGATGATGTTTTGCTTGTAGCAGCCAGTCACGTACGTGTGTGGCCAGCACCTGGGGAAGAATAGAACTTGGCACCCTTACTCATGGACACCACCCACCCCCACCACCTGCCCATAACTAAACCTCTGACCCCACATGCCACGTGCACTCCATAAGAAGTAAAATAACCACAAGTAAAAGTAAGTAAATGTAACTAATTCACTGCCAGCGTTCCCAGTTAAGTTCAGTTCATTTTCTAAACTTCTAAAGCCGTCAATGAAAGCGATTACAGTACAACTGGACAAATGTTTAGATGCAGCTATTCTGAGAATGATCCATCCATGCATCAATTTTTCTGTCTCACTTATCCTTATAAAGGATCATGGGGGTGCTGGAGCCAATCCCTGCTGTAATTGGGCAGGAGGCAGGGTACACCCTGTACCAATTGCTAGTCAGTCACAGGGCTCATGGAGACAGGCAACAGTCGCCCTCACAATCACACCTTGGGGCAATTTAGATTTTCTAATGAATGTTGAGTGTTTTTGGGATGAGGGAGGAAACCGGAGTGCCCAGAAAAAAGCCACGCAGGCACGGGGAGAAGATGCAAACTCCACAGGGGAAGGGGTTGCTGGGATTTGAACCCCGGTCCTCAGAACTGTTAGGCAAACAGTCTACAGTTGTGCCATCGTGCTGCCTCTGAGAATCAAACTACAGCAATATTTGCCGACTGAGCATCTGTGGCTCAGTAAGGAGAGCGTGTCATCCAGTCCGAAGGGTAGCTAGTCCGAATTCAGCCTCTGACTGTTTACAAGTCGCAATGTCCTTGGGCAATACACCAAACCCTAATTTGTTCCCAGTAGGCCTGGCAGTAGTCGCCCATTGGCGTAGGAATTAATATGTGAATGTGAGGTTTTGTAAATCGCTTTGGGTACCGTGATGGTGTAGCTAAAGTGCTATATAAGTGCAGTCCAGTTCCCATTTCCTTCAAGAGCGCTCAGACTTATTTTAAATTTGAGCTCCAGTGCTGTGCAATTGTGTATCATTAAATAAGTTGTTTATTCATTCTGACATCAATGTGACTGTTTATTCAATAGAGAACATATTGTACCTCCAATAAGGCCAAATTGTTTGGAAACATTTTTATTTGGTGCAACCTTGTATGTATGTTCGGCCATCTGCTCTTCAGCAGACGACTCCCCTGGTTCAGGGAGAATGATGAACAGACATGGGTTTCTTTCTTGGCCAATGCACCACCCCTCAATTAAAAAAAATCAAAATTATGATACTTGTTTCAATCCATAATAGGGGAAATTTTATTTACCCGGTGCCTTTTATTTTTGTAGCACAGAACACAGAATACCAGACTACATGTGAGGAGACAAATGAGAGTTGGTGGTTTGGTGCCTTGTTCAAGGGTATCTTGACACTTATTGAGATATAGATAGACTACAGCATCTTTTTAACAATTAATTCCATTTTATCTTTGTTCGAAACCAGACTTAAAAGAAAAACTTTCTGTTTCCAAAGTCAACATTTTTGTTTGTTTGCTTTAAATGTTTCTGTGCTTAATAATCTTTTAACATATACAAATGCCTAATGTGAATTTAATGATAAATATATCCAGAACGTTTTAGTGGTCTAAAACATTTACATATAGTGTACTTTATGTCTCTTTCACCAGGATGTTCTGTGATGTGAAAGGTTTTTAACGTCACAAGGTTTCTCTCGTGCCAAAAGTTGAAAATATGCTTCCAAGTTCATAAAGATGAAAACTCAACAAGAGAATGTTCTCTCTTGTTGTCATGACAACATCTAAGTCTTGCTCAGTTTAAGAGTCGTTTATCTATAAAAAAAAAAAAAATAAATAAAAAAAAAAGCTTTCTTGGTTCCAGAACGAATGTGGTTTGGACAAAATGTTCAGAAACCTGCACTCTCCAAAGCAAAAGTAACCGTTTTAAATATCAAAGGTCGATCATTGAAGATCATTTGTTTTTACCGATACATGACAATGTGTCAAAAATAATAACTCAATCAATCACCTCTCTCGTCACCCAATTCGGATGAATAAACATTTTGTGGTTGGTTATTGTCATGTCGCACCTATTATTCACTGCTGTGTTGGGTGTCTGTTGACCGAGTACACGAGAAAATGGAGCCAGACACCATCTTCCTCGTTGCTTTTGTAAAACTGAATGTCTTGCACTGTCCCTCAGCCTTAAAATCTGTTCATGCAATTTGGCTGATGACTGTACTTCTGGATGCGGTTCAACAAGCAGAGGCCAATCTGCTGACAGCGCTGAAACAATTAATATCCTGTGAAGTTATGGTGAAGCGGCCAGTACCAGACCACAGGCAACAGCTTGCTTTTTTTTTTTTTTAATTAAATAACTGTATCTTTTACACTTATTTCTTCACTCACGCTGTAAACAGCCTCTGGTCTGGTTCTTAAATGACTGTCATATGGCAACATGGACCATAATAAGACCTTTGGTAATAAATATGGTGGTGACTCGTCTGTCTCCTCCCCCTTTCATTCCCCCAGAATAAAAATGTTTCCAACATTGTAGCGAAATTTTTAGCACTTGAATCAATCCGATCAATTCTTCACATGTTTACCATGATTCAATATCTCCTAAAATACCAACAAAATCTCCCACCTTTGTGAAAAATACTATCCTGTTAATATATATATATAATAATTATTAATTAAGAATTAATTAAATAATTAATTAATAATTATTAATTTCTTAATTACTATTAATATATATATATATATATATAATAATGTATAAACGCGTTTAGGACACTTTTTTAAAGAGAAAAAAAAACACAAAAATAGAGAAATAGGTTAATATACTGATTACGCCGCAATCTCAAAATGCATATTAAAAAGGCACAAAGCTCAAGATAAACTAAAAAACTGAAGCATCTGAAGAAAAGATGGTGTACATACTTTAAGAGATGCTCGAATCTTGGTTATGCTCTGGGGCTGCCTTGCTTCTTCCAGCACCGTCACTATTAAATCTGTGCAACGTACAACTAAATCTGGAGACTAATGTATTCACACATGTGCTGCCCAGTGTAAGAAATCTTGGTCTGATCCATTTAAACATCTGTGCGAGTCGCTGAAACATACATGACCCCTTCAAACCTGGGGGAAGTTTAGCCGTTGTTTAGTTGAAGATTCTAAATTGTCCACAGGTGTGAATGGGAGTGTGAGCGGTTGTTTTATTATAAGTGCCCTGCGATTGGCTGTACCATGCCTCCTGCACGCCCATGACCCGAGTGAGGATAAGCGGTGTAGAAAATAATGATTAAAAAGATGGACGGATTTGACTGAGTGATGTGGATTATTTTCTCTTAAACAACTGCGTGCCTAAAATTATGTCCAACTGTCTGAATGAATGATTTTTATGGGGAAAAAAAGTAAAATTGGACCCAGACAAGTAATAAAGACATTTTCTTATTATTTGGCTGCATGTGGAGTTTTTGCACAACACAATGAAAACAAAACTCAACAAATAATTAAAACTTACAGAGAATTGTTGTTATTTGGAAACATAAAAAAGACTAAACATGATCATTAACATGCATGTACAACATGATGCTTTGGATGCCCAGAAGTACACATCTACTTCTCCAGGTCTTACAGTACGTATAATATGTGTAAAGATTTGTTTTTAATGTTATAATGTATAAAAAATATCCATCTGAGTACAACTCCGATATATGGTGTGACTGGAGCAAGATTGTATGACTTTCACTTGCGACTTGCTTAATTAAACCATGCATCCATGGATCCATTTTCTGAGCTGCTTATCCTCACAAGTATCGTGGGAGCATTGGAGCCTATTCCAGCTATCTTTGGGGAGCAAGTGGGGAATGCCCTGAACTGGTTGCCAGCCGATCACAGGGCATGGTTAAACAAAGTAACTTTTTTTTTTTATTTTCACTCAATTTTCTTGAAATTTATTTGCAACTTCATTTGGGACTTGCTTGAGACTTGAAGGTTATGACTTCAGACTTGCAGGTAAATTGCACGTATGTGACTTATTTTCACCTCTGCGCTATTGTAATGATTAAAATTGTGATATTGCACTGAATCAGCAATCCAAAAGGAGCAACTAAAGAGTAACTTGACGAGTCACAACCTTCCACTTCTTCTGTCAAGTTGTTGTAGTGTGTTGTGGGGAATTTGTAGCAATTATCAATGTTATAGCAAGATAAAACAAAAGAAAAAACAGCATAACAGTGACAGTCAGTAACATGCCTGTGGATGGTTTCGTAAGGTAACACTCTACACAGCTGAAAGTGATGATTGTATTCTAGAAAGACTTTTTAGCATGAGTGACAGCTCAGTTTTGTCCTTCCTGTGTTTACTTTACACTGGTACTTGTCCAATATTGTGTTCTTTGCCTTTTTCATTTCTTCTCATATTTAAGCCTGGCAGTGTAATCTTAACCTGCCTTGAGGCTACTTTCCTTTTCAGCCAATTTCCTGACACTAAGCTTTTCAAGTTCACCGATGGATGTGAATTGTCACAATGTTAAGAGACTCGGGTTTCTTGTGACTTTCTTTGCTCCACTTTCCTCAGCGTTCTAATGTGCCAAACTCCATTTTTTAATAAAATAATTTTGTTGCTTTGGAAAAAAAAATTAATATACTGTTTACATATTGTAGCTATTTTCTTCTTCTTCTTCTTTCGGGTTGTCCCATTAGGGATCGCCACAGCATGTCATTTTTTTTTCATCCAAGCCTATCTCGTGTATCTTCTTCTCCAACACCACCTGTCTACATGTCCTCCCTCACAACATCCATCAACCTTTTCTTTGGTCTTCCTCTCGCTCTTTTGCCTGGCAGCTCCATCCTCAGCACCCTTCTACCAATATACTCACGCTCTCACCTCTGGACATGTCCAAATCAAATCTAACCTTGTCCCCAAAACATCGAACAGTGAGTTTGTATGAGCTTATCCTAGTAGACCATGGAGATAAAGAATTATTGTCTTTCATATTTTTCCAAAAATGAGGCATTTGCCATTTAGTATTTAGATACATAGTGAAGGCAGCAATGAGTAGTGTTAAGTCTTCTTAACAGTCAGGACTGTTAGAAACTTTGCTGGAAGTTCTTTGTACAGAGTTGTCTTGTTCGCATGGATATTCTCTAGGTACTTCAGTTTGTTCCCACACACACCAAAATATACATGATGGGTTAATTGAAGATTTAAAAGTAAGTAGTCCATCCGGTCTGTCTGAACGCTACTGGTATTGTTTGTTGCCATGCGATTAGCCAGCAACTGGTCCAGGGTGCACATTTGACTCTCCAGCTATCCAGAACCTTGATGCGGACAAGAATGCATAATGGTTACTGGATGGAAACACGAAAACCTGAAGGCTGCGGAGCCCAGAAGCAAGCATTAATGAAAACATGGTTGCACGGAATGGCTGGTAAAGCATTTTCAAGTACTTCAGGACAATAATAGAAAGATACAAATTAAACAAACACAATTAAATATCTTTTGTTTGATTAAGTCCTACCACTCCCATTGGCTAGTGTTTTTTTTTTATTTTTTATCGAGCACTCATGAAACGCTGCAATTATGCAAAGCTAGGCCAGAATACATACAGTTCGTACAAACTGTTTTGTGCTCTACTCCAACGGGATGTCTTACACGTTCTTCTTCTTCTTCTTTTCCTTTCGGCTTGTCCCGTTACGGGTCGCCACAGCGTGTCATGTTTTTCCATCTAAGCCTATCTCCTGCATCTTCCTCTGGAACACCAAGTGCGCTCATGTCATTCCCCCAAAATCCATCAACCTTCTCTTTGGTCTTCCTCTCGCCAATGTGTAAAAACAAAATGACAACATACAGCATAATATTACAATGTCATCAAAAGGAATTGAAAGTGTTGCACATGAATTTAATCCGATTAAATAAATACAAAGTTCATCACGAAACCACTGACGTATGTGATAAAATAAGAAGAGTGGTGTTTTGTGTGACAGGAGCTGGGCTCGAAACATTAAGATTGGATGATGCCTTATTACTGCAGCAAAGAGAGAATTTAGGCCTGAGAAGTGCCAACAGATGAATTGCCCCAGGATTAGTGCCTCCTAAGATCCCAGTTCTGCATGTTGTTTAACATTGGCAAGCAATGCTCCTTCATGCAATAATGACACTCAGTGGTTTCACAGACGGGGCTGGGTGTGTTCGAGTCATTCTCGGCTTCATCAAGGAAGTAATGGACACAATTTGACAAGAAGAACATGAAACACTGTGGGTAGACAGTCAAAACAGCTCAACTGGAAAAGAAGCAACGGCCAAAATCCGTTAAGGCAGATGAGTAAAAAAATATATTGTGCAATTGAGGTTCATCTCAGTGCAGGGCAATATATTCTACAATTAGGTACATTTTGCTTCCTCAGGATGAAGATAAATTATCCAATATAGGCTTGGTATGTATGTTCCCAGCACGCTTTTATGAAAAAAAATCAACACTATAAAAGGACGTCAAGACCCGATGTTGTGAAAACCTTCAGAGATTACCATCTACATTAAAGTAAAAACTAATTTAGACAATATTCACAATTAGATGTGATCTAATCCATCGCTCTATCTCTCCACCGATAAGCACTTAGAATGGTGGCCACAAGGACAAGGCCCGATTGAACAAAAACCTGATGCGTCAGTTCGATGCCATGACATTTTGAAGTCTAAACAGAACAGGCAGTGCATGAAAGTGGTACAGAAAGGCATGAAAAAAAGTCAGTATCTTTCATACTAAAGGTGGGAGACCTAATTACTCACATATATATCCATTTAGAAGTAGTACAATAAGACAAGCAAGTCTGGCATCAGGTCTGTCATCTCTTCAAGATGTCTGGTGATACCGAGAATCAGGCTATCGAGAGAAAAGAGGACCCAGTCATAGACAACCAGTCAGATAACAATGACGGCTGGATTAGATATGATGGGACTGTCATGGGGTGACACAAGGCACGAGTGATGGAAACATATCAGAGCCACGAATCCCATTATGACCAATAACATGGATGACCAAACCCAACATCATTTTCTGGTGCTTATTTAATTTATAATAGTCCAAATCTCATCTTAATATTTGACAGTCCAATGCTTGATGATGACTACATTAGAAAGCAAATGCCTGAAAATAGTGAAGCTCATAAAATGTAGAATTTTGTGAAAAAAAATATGCTTCGCCATTGGACATGATGCATTTTGTTTTTGCAACAATTTCGTTTCTGCTTTGTTTGTTTTTCCCTTTTGTTTCCATTTCCATGTGTTTAATAGGGGATGAATCATCATACCACCCCCTTTATTGTAATGCATTGATGTGGATATTCTCTAACTAATGCACCCTAATCTTTAAAGTTTTAAGTTAATTTTTGATGAGTGTAAATTAGCACGGGAGTCCTTTGGTTGCTAACTTCTGCTAGCCAGTATTTTGCAACTTTGTGAAATAAATTGCATTTTGACCAGCATTGCTTTGACTTGAGGTCCACTCTAAACCCATAAATTTGGATACTGTCTCTGCTGATGGTAATGAGAGGCAGTCACAAGTTTTCTTACTCCTCATGACTTTTACATTTTTTTTTCAATTGAGTATCATGTTTATGAAGCTTATAATGAAGCTCGAAGCTCAAGCGCCTTCAAGGAAAAAAAAAAAACACGTTTGCACTTGACATTTTTCATCACAAAACATTATGAAACTATTTATGAATTATGCATCATAAAACTCAGGAAACATTTTCTCGCGGCAAATTCATGCCTTTCTTTCTTCCTGTCTCTCCAATTGCTTGATTCCATGTCTGCTTCATGCGTTTTGTCCTGGCTAAGATGAGAGAGATAAGAGGTGGGCATCTGTGTATGGCAGTGCCTTGCCATCTGTCAAGTGCCCATGGGGTCTCTGTGGACATAAGCTCACACGGGGATGCAGCGAGTATCCACTTTAGGTCAGAAATTTAACAGAAATAATTGCTGTCTTAGGTCGGAATTTTTGTTGAAATTATTCCTGTCTGTCATCCCGTTAAAGGGGAAATTCAGTGCCTTGCATGAACAGCGTATCCAATAGGTCATGTAATATGTACCCTATTTTGACAATGTGATGTTAAAGCCTCTCTCATTTAATAGTGTTTTGAGAAGATTTTTATTGACAATTACGAATTTTCAGAGATGCTGCCATTTTCACGAGTCACATGACCTACGTGCGCGGATGTGACGTGTACGGTCCTGCAACAAAGGCTCCATTACATGGGACACCATTTTTGCCCAACGCCGATTTCTCGTATTTATCATCATTTGATGAAGAAATAGCAGTATCGGTTGATCGGGAAGACGGAGGAATACTTCCATACAGATTTGAACCTGTGGCTGTAATTAATCTTGAATATTCGGATTGTTCTTCGGGCGTAATGACGCGGAGTCTGACTACACGGAGGCCTATGTGCGACATAAGTGCATAGACAAAGGACCCCCGGAACTCTGGGCCGGAACCCGCGGATGGTTCTTCGGACGGGAATGATGCGGAGTCTGACGAGGGAGCTCCGGCGGCGGAGGCTGTTAGCCTCAGACACCAAAGCGAGGCTAAAGGCTTCCGCTGCCACCAATGTGAGTCTAAATCCTGAGAAACTATTGGAACACAAGAAAAACAACGCAAAAGTGTACTTCACATTTTATTTTTCTTTACTGCCATTTCCTCTGAACAGAGAACTATGCGAAGACACGAGAGAAATGCAGCAAAAATATCTGTAGCTTGCTATTTCCAAACAGTTACATAATACGATATGATAACGGTACATAAAAGCAACAGATCAATGAGGTCAATTTACAAGCCACTGTAGTTTCTTATCTCCTTCAGTTTAACTTTGTGCTGCCTACTCTCATTTTATTAAATCTCAAACGTGATTAGGCTGCCTGATTGATACGGGGTTGAAGATTATCACTGAATGTAATCATGGTTGCCTGCGAGCTTTGTGATCAGAGAGGCAGAAAAGCATCCTCAAGGGCATTACATATACAGTAATTTCGCTGACACAATGTGTGTTTACAATATAAATTCTTTTTATGCAGTCAAATCTCAACGTTTGACTTGAGTCTATACTACTGGTAGTGGAATTTCACTTTGTTGGACAAATTCTAATTCTAATTGAAGGAAAATCTAGTTGGAATCTTTTTTTTTTTCTTTTGTCAAAGCTGTCGCAGTGGTAAAATCGGTCTTAAATACTCAGTTTTGTTTATCTATTTTTTTTTTACTGTCCCTGCGATGGGCTAGCGACCAGTTCAGGGTGGACACTGCCTGAAGATAGCTGGAGTAGGCTCCCTACTGAAGATAACCAGGAGAGAAAATGGACGCTTGGATGGATTTAACATGATAATAAAACACGTTCTAGCAAGTGCTTTTCAAGGTGATCAAAGCTGCTCTAGGTACACTGACGACTATCATATGATGCATAATCTGCAGTGAAATGCTTAATATTGTTGGAACTTTGGCACATTTAACAAACCGATGTCTAAATAGTTCAACTTTTGGAGCTAGTTATCTTCCAGGTACCACTAAAATTCCCAAATGTTAATTGTTCATTGACTTGTGACCTTTGCAAAATATTCACAATATATATATACACCCGTGCGGTTTTAGTTTTGGCCCGGTAGTCCATTTGTGGGGGCCTACGGGACTGGTAGCTGGAGGCTTGTAATGTTTTTTTAGAGAGTATTGACCTGCGTAACTTTTTTTTAGGGAGCGTTCACCTATGAAACAGTCAGAGGCATCCAAGGTTGCAGCCAGGAGGCCAAAGGGTCGATTCCAAACACACATGAGCGTGTACACACACACAGACACACACAAATGGGCAAAAATTATCAAAGTAGTGATTGTTTATTTACTTAGTCATTTATACAGCATATAGACTTTATATTGCCAAAACTATTCAGCTCAATCTGCATTGACTCACAAATTGAATTTAGTCACATTGCTAATCCATAGGGGTTCAAGGTGATGTTGGTCCACCCTTTGTAACTATAACAGCTTTACCTCTTCTGGGAAGGCTGTCCACAAGGTTTAGGGGTGGATTACCTGGGAACTTTTTAATGATTCATCCAGAAGCCCGTTTGTGAGGTCACATAATGATGTTGGACAACAAGACAGGGTCCACCAGGTTGAGGTCACGACTCGGTGCAGGGCAGTTAATTTCTTCCACACCAGACTCTGCCACCCATGTCTTGATGGACCAAACTGTTCCCACAAACCCCGGGAGCAAGGATTTGTCCTAAATCTCTCGGTAGGCTGAAGCATTCAGAGTTTCTTTCAATGGAAGTAAGGGCTCAAGACCAGCCTTACTGGTCTGAACTCCACACCACAATCCCAATCCACCAAGCTTTATACCTTGCATAATGCAGCCAGATACTGTAAGTACTGTTTTATTGGCAACTGCCAAACCCAGACTCATTTTACAGATTCAACCATGGAGAAGCGGGATTCGTCACTCCAGAGAATGTGTTTCCAGTGGACTACTATTGCACTACTTCCACTTTACACCACTGCATCTGTCACTTTGTATTTGCACTGGGTGATGTATGGTTTGGATGACGCTGCTTGGCCATGGAAACCCATTGTATGAAGCTTTCTATGCGCTCTTACTGCGCTCAACTAAACGCCACATGAAGTTTCGCAGTCTGTTGTGATTGACTCGGTAGAAAGTTGGCGGCTTCTTCTCAGTCTGCGCCTCGGTATCCATTGACCCCCCGGTCCATCAGTTGACTTGGCCTGAATTCCTTAGCATTATATGAATATGAAATAATGCATGTAAGTGGCTATTTTTGGCCACTTGATGTAGTGATTCTCACATTGATGGCAGTAACTTTGAAAGTGTGGCTTTAAAGGGGGGCTTTTTCAGTGACACTTGAGGCAACGATTGTTGAGTTGGCAGTTTTTGGCCCAGTATAGCAGCTGAGAGTTAACTGGCCTATCGTTAACAAGTCTGCATGTTGAATGCGTATCGGTATCCGTTGTGGCCTTGTAGCTATAGTTCTTTGTTTATTTTGCTTCAGTTTGTTCAGTAAAGTCATTGAAAGTGCACCGGTGGCTGTGGGATTACAATTCATTTTAACCCAAAGATGTAAGCGCTAATAAATTAACTAACAATGTTTACTTTGCCGTAGATGTGCAGTTGAGTCAGCCAATTCAGCATTGCAGCAGACACGTTGGACAGGAAGTGTGAAACGATCCCAAACTTTGGCCATTCAGTAATTTTTATGCACTCTTTCCTCCTGACTCACACTTATTGCTACCTAAATCTGAACATAAGATTAGATAGAAAATGATGACTTAAAAAAACTGCTGCGTACCATTAGATCCAGGATGTAGACTACTTATTCAAAATCTGTGATACAGTGAGATCACAAGAGATGAAATGCAATATGGCATTATTTTATTGCTGTTAGAATTTAATAGAAAACCATACAGAGAGTTAAGCCTGATGCATGAAAATGTCATGTTGATATGGCATTAATATTGATGTGAGGAAAACAAAACTAATAAAAACTTCAAATGACACAAAAAGGTATTCTACTAATAATAATGTTTGAAAACTCCCAAATTAGCTGTTGAAAGAAGAGGATGCACAAATTCTTCAAAAGGCCAGGACTGCTTATTTTAAAGTTCAACATGTATGGATTTGATTATATAGATAAACCCTCATAGAAGAAATATTTCCTGTCAATGATTCCCTTTCTTTTTGCCGGGATAGTGCACAAAATCTTGACAGCGTAATGGTGACCCATTAGAGAGTGGAGGCACGGAGATTATCAAGGCTCTGGAGAAAGCCTCTCATGTGACTCAGCATGTTTAGTCAATTACACAACATGTTACTCGCTTCTTTACGCTTCATGTTGCCGCTTTTCAGCGGCACTGGTTACTCGTTTGACGACGTTCTTCATCCTGCTCTATCTGCCTCTATCATTCCTCTATTTTTGGCATCTCACATTCTGGGCACGTTGGTCTCAGCACAATGTAAATTATTCAGCCCTGCTTGCCAGGGGCTGGGAGCGAATCATAAATCGCAGATGGTCTCAGGCTATTTCATACGGGTGACCGTGGCTAAACACCAATGCACAGAATCATTTAAAAGCCACACAAATATAGTATTTCATTACTCGTACCTAAGTCAGAGGGTATTTCATTTCTCTTGTATTTAAATGTGTGCTGTGTGGTTGCAGCTTGCAAAAAAAAAAAAAAAACATCTCTGACTTTTAGCAGGGTTTCATAGTAAACTCCTGAAGGGATCAATTAACTTGATGTTTTGTTTTTTTTTTTTAAACAAATGCAACTACTGACATTTTGCCATATGGTGAATGAGCTAATAAGTTATGACTATTATTATTAGCTTTTTTTTCAATTCAAAAGTTACTGATTTGTTTCTGAACTGAAATTGTTAAATCATTTAATTTTTTTTTTGGTTGATGTTGCCTTCCTTTAAGTGGAAAACAAATTTACATTAATTTATATTTATAAGATTATTTAGGGAAGCAAATGAAACAAATGTGTTTCTATTCAATATGTATCTTGTGATGCGTTTAGTGCATTATCTGAGGTTTTGAATGAAACACCTACATATGCGTGTGCGTATGTGTGTGCGTATCTGTGTGCGCGCGTGTACAAGTGTCATTTGCATAGAAGACATACAGTAATTCTAATGAGCATGGCAGTGTTTCCTCTAATAGTCAAAATTTGAACACAGAACAGCACTTGTAATATGTAGACTATCAATGCGTAGTCACAATGTGTGCATGATAAAAGGTTTTGAAACAAGTTTTTTTTATTTACTGATCTCTTCACTGCATATTAGCTTTGCGTAAAAGAGCTAAAAGTGCTGCGTGAATAACACCTCTGTCAAATGCTGTTTTGACTTTTCGGTTCTTTTTTTTTTTTTTTTTTTTAAATCTTGTTATGCATCTTTTTTGTCTTCAAAGTGCAGTCTTCCCATCAGTCAAACAGGCAACACAGTGTTCCAGGAGCTATGGTATAATGAGGTACTTGGAGATGTGTTACTTTAGATGAAGCTTACTTTAGCGTACTTTCCTGAAATTCCTGAATCATAATCTGTCAGGTTGATGGGGGTTGGCCTGTATTCCTTTTTTTCTGGCTGGTTTGCTGACTTCTACCCCAATTGCAATGGTGTGCCATGAATAAATGGGTGAAGGAAGCCGGTTTTGTGTTTGGCACAGATGCTCGAGCAAGGAGTTACTCTGTAGGGCAGCGTCCACGTTTTGTGAGGCAGTTTGCTGTTTAATTACACACCGTGGGAGTCACCTTCTGAAGACCTCCGAGTCCACAAGCTTGAGCCAAGGGCACGATGTTGTGGCTTCTGCTGTGCATAGGGGAAGGTTTGAAAACACACAACAGATGTTGACTCATATAAATAAATGCAAAACTAGCTTCATCGGTAGTTGAAGACTATGGAAATATTGTTTAAGATGGAAATATGTATCTTAAGTGACAAATGGATGTTGCCCTTTCAATGGAAGCAAAAAACAAAAAGTTGAAAATGTGGTCGTTTTATTCAGAGAGTTGTCAATTTACACTATTTTTTGTATGCCAGTCAATAAGAAGGTAAGTGTTAGCACTGGTAATTCAGAATAATAGTTAATATGTGGATTATGTTTTACCATCCAGCATTTAGATGCATTTTCACCATGTAAACAACATTCACTGGGGTGAAGAAATGTGCAGAAGGCTCCCCAGTTCCCTCGTCCACAGATCAATACCCAATCATGCAACTAGTGAACCTATAAATAAAAAAAGAAAATCAGGTGGAGCTGAAACAAACTGACTTACAGTTTTTAGCAAGCATAGTAAACTTTTTTTTTAAATGAGACTAAAAATGTGTTTCCACACATCTAATTGTCATTAGCCATTATTTTAGTCATATTGTATTGCCTCTGGTACTTAATCAAGTACTTGGCTTATCTTTGGTTTCTGGGAGTTACATGTGGTCTATTTATAATGGATTAACCAACTCATTCTTAAGCAGTGTTTATTTTTATTCAACTTCAAGCCTAGTCAACCCTTGTTCATGCAAATTTCCACCAGAGTAACTCAAAGATAAAGAAACAACTGGGCTATTTTACTTCTCAAAACTAAGATGAAAGCTCTCACGATTTTAAAGCAAATTATTTTGTGCGCTGTGCAGCAAAGATCAGTAAATTCTGGGGGTGCTCTAGCAGTGTAATTACCACAACACCCAGGGGCAAAGATCAAATCACTGCAATCACTGACAGCGTAGCTTGATTGAAACAGGTGTGGCACAGGCCACCGAGGAAGTATGGTATGATATCATATGGTATGGTACAATATTGACAGTGCTCAATACAGTATACATGGAACATACAGAGGGCTGAAATTGCTACGGTGAATTACATACTGTGTGTATGAATGTACAGTATGTGTATGTATATATGTACTGAAAACAATTTCAAGTGCGGTTGTTCTAACAATTACCGCTAACATTCAGCGTGAAACCTAACTCCTCCCTATATTTCATGGATTCTTTTAAAGTGGATAAGAGGTCTTGAACAACAGCGTTCCACATAAATCCCAGCTTGATGGGTTTGGCTTTGTGAAAGAAGGAAAAAAACAAGATAATCTCCAGGCCGCGTGGAGTAGCTGATGGAGGGATGGGTGAGAAAAGGGAAGGATAAACAGTCAGTGAAAATGAGAGAGTGAGAAGGGAATAGGCTGAGAGAGATTCAATTCTTTTTCACCTCTCAGTGTCAGGGTGTGCGGTGGTCTGGGCTATATGCAATTCTGTGGCTCTCCGAAAGGCCAGTATTTGTATGCACATGCTGATGATTTTGACAGCCAGGCTGTATCAGCAGAAGGAAAGCCTATAAATTACAATGGTTTCAGATGCTTGGTGCAAGTATTGGCTGCTAATATCTTGGGTGGTTTCCATAAAATTGCACAAAAACAATCTATTTCGTGTGAAAGACAGTGCAATTCCCCAGGAAGACAACACGTACATGTATATCTAAATACATTTCAAAACGCACATGTCTGCTAATGTTTCATTCTGGTGTTCAGACAGACATACGGTGGACATGCCCCGTACCGCACAATATCTTGAGCACATTGAACAAGATGAAGGCTCAGAGTTGTTGATGCGACATGTTTCATTTTACTTTTCATGAAATATTCACCAGGTTGGACTCTCAGCAGGACTTTACCGACGAGTAACACAAATATTAAAGAAAGAAAAACTTGGATGTTAAGTAAAAGGAAGAAAAATAAAACATCTATAGATAGATATATCTGTATCAGATGGACGGACGGACGGACGGACGGACAGACAGACAGACAGACAGACAGACAGACAGACAGACAGATAGACAGACAGACAGATAGACAGATAGATAGATAGATAACCACAATGTATCCTACCAGGCATCCTTCACTGGTTTATTGTACTTTCCTACAAAAGTGGCGACAACAGCAATATTTGATCCTAAAACAAACTCTCAGAAAACCATTCACACTTCTATTCATGATGTCATTGTAAGGGAATTGAACCCACGTCAACACTGACTGCAATCTTTTGTGTTATATTAAGAAAAAGAATCTTGCAATCCTCATCAAACTTGAGCATAACCATTACTTTGAGATCTCTACAACTACCATCTTACAAAACTTCGAGCTATTCAACCAGGACTCTAACCTACGGCATATTCTGCATCACGCTGGCCAATGCCTTGGTTCCTGTAATGTGTACGGTATGCAAAGACGCTTCACACAGAGAGAAAAACTTGGGCATCCAATAAGACCTAATCTCTGAGACTAAAAGTAGGGTTAAGAGCCTGCAGAGCCAACCCATGTTGTGGGGATCACAACTTTGCAAGTCACCCTTTAATACGCATTAATGAGATTTTGACCAGCTTAAGGCTGAAGCTGAGCTCTTCCAGATACTGTTGCTTACTCTTTTCATCCAGCTGGGCAGACTAATACGTTGATGACGGTGATGAAGCTAGAATACCACCAAGAAGTTCATCAGAGGCGTAGATTGGATTTAAATGTGTCATTAAATGGCAGAAAGGCACCCCTAAAAAAACTGGGTGCTGTTTTGTTTATTTTTGAAGCAGGGATCCATTGTCCTAGTGCAGGACATCGTGTGATTTATTCTACATCTGGGTCCTTAAAGCAGTAAAAATGCACCCGCTGCCCTATTTCCATGTATGCCATCTTAAAGCTCGTCATTAATTTTCATGAAGTGCTGTCAGTAAGGGCCATTAACCAGCAGAGAATTATCACCTCCCCTGAGTGGTGACCCGTTTATGGCACAGGTAAGGGTTAAAGCAAACAGCCCACCTTAGATGTAACAGCACAATGCTGTTACACTCAATGCAACAAGCCTCCTGTAATGAAGCACTTTGTATTGATGTATCTTTCAAATGTAAAGCGGAAAAATAATTACTCTATACAGGAATGGCAAAAACCAAGTAGTATAGCTAACATGGTGCCAATGCAGACGGCACAAAAATGCCCACATTATGTTTTATTGACAGTTTCAGTTGTTCTTATTGGTTTTACGTGACAGCATCACTGTAATAATAGATGATAAATATATAAAATGCATGTTGGCATATATTGATTATAAATACAGGGTATTTGCCTTTAATCTTAAAAGCAAAACTGCCTGAATTCCACAGTGAAGCTGTGGTCACTCGGCTTATGAGAGATTTTACATGAAAAAAAAACCTGTCAAAATGAAATCCCTGTGATCGTCAAAAGAGCTGATGGTGTCATCAGGATTGCAAAATAAAGGGACACAGAAAGCTTGGGGTGTCACTCAACCCTACAGAACAGTGTCAACGGTGCTCGAACCCTCTCTGTTCCAAAAACCTGTCAATCCCAAAATCTGAACGCAAGACTGAAAATATGAACCACACTATGGAATACGAAGACTTTTTCCCAAATAATAATCAAATTAAACTAAACACAAAACAGATTTAAAGTATATTGCAATGTTATAATGGCAGCACAGAAGGAAAAAAAAATTAAGCCAGATCATCACCTCACTTACTTGTCTTTCGAAGGAAAGAGTTCGAATTTCGGCTTCAGCCTTCCTAGGTGGAATTTGCATGTCCTCCAGATGCCTGTGTGGGTTTTTGGAGAGTATCCCAGTGTCCTCCCACATTTGAAAAAGATCTACGTTAGGTTAATTGAATACTGCAAATTGCCGAGAGGTGTGAATCTGAGAGTAAATGGTAAACTATATAAATGTGCGCTGTGATTAACTCACAATCATTGCACGTTTACCTCGCCGATCGTCTGCTTAGATAGGCTCCAACTCACCCATGACCCCAATGACAGGTGCTTTTGAAAATTAATGGATGGAAACAGTAGATAAAAAATAATTCAACCTTTTTATGTTTACTCATCTGCTTGCTTTTCTTTCATCATGTGATAATTACTCAAGTATCATAAGAAGAGGACTCTACAGCATTTGCCGCTATTTTTTCGGCCTTGGATAGAGCTATGCGCTCGGCTGAGTGGTCATGTTTTCAAATAAACTATTATTTTGATTAATTTTTGAAACTTGTGAACATTCCACATTCTTACACTTAATTTAATGTGTTTTGATTAAGAGTGTGCAGGGCCGATACAGTTCAATTTTTTTTCATTATTTTGAGTAATTCAAAATGAAACAGCTTTGACACAATAGTACAAGTTCATTTCAGAGAGAGATTATTATTTAACATTAAAACTATACCAGGATAGATGAGAAAACACACCACCTCAGAATAAACTATAAATCCGAGTGTTTGCTTGTCAGTCGGATGTGTGGTGTTACATCCAAACGATAGAGCGTAACAGGTATTAAGGACTCTTTAAAATCACCACTAATCCGACAGGGCTGAGACCAGAAGACTTATCGAGAACAGAAAGCCTTGTCAAAGCTATTATAGCGATAATAACTGGAGGTTCACGTTTTAATGTGATGAATTTTAAACGTGTCCAGCTCAATATTTTTCTGAGTGATGAACATTTTTCTGATTTTAAAGTGTTTTTGAAAGTTATCATGTGTGAAAACAGAAATAACCGCCTTATTATTTTTAATTATTATCTTTTATTTTTTTTTTTTGTTAATGTTAGAGAGAGAGAGTGGGTGTAGGGGTTGGGGGGAGGAAAGAACACTCAAGAAAGCCAGTCAGGAGCGTGCAGCAGCTGTTTCACTCCCAAGAGGGTAAACAGCATTTGTAGGGCATGAAATTGATTCATAGCTTTTTGATGGAGAACTAGAGGAGAGGAAGAGGTAAGAAACCTCCATCCAAAGCCACATGAACTATACATTTATTCCACGCTAACTGAAAACAAATTTGAGAAGCCGTGGAAGACATCCACATGTATGTCACATTATGTGGTGGAAAAAAAGGTGATCCCAGCAGCAGGCATCACATATCTGAGACTTCACCAGAGCCAACGTGTGTGTCACAAGGATGAAATGTAAAGGTTTTTACCATAAAAGGGACCAAAATGATCAATGTTTTCAATGTAACATTGTAATCTCTCTCTCTCTCTCTCTCTCTCTCTCCCTCCCTCTCTCTCTCTCGACAAGTAGGCAATAGCTGATTTGGCAAAACACCCCGTTGTACAAATTATCCATTTTGTAAACACAGTAAACCTCTGCTATTTGCAAGGGATAGGGTAAAATGCAATTTGATATCTACTGATAGCCAGTTTCCTTTTTACCCAGGGCATTGGCGCCAACTTCAGACATCTTGGGTTGTTTCAGAAAGCGGAACAGAAACTGTGGATGTGATTTGTTTTAAATATATAATAGGAAAAAAATGGAAATAGCACACTGGGAACAGGTAGCCGTTCACTGTCTTTCCAAAATTGTTCGAGGGATTATGTTTCAGAATATTTTTGTTTGATTAAAACCTATTTTTAAAATTAATTCAGTGCATTTTTTTTCCCTAAAATGTGACAAGGGGATTAAAACCTCAATTGTATGGAGCTTCCACAAAAGAAAAAAAGAGAAATTTCTAAATCCTCTAAAAGGGTGGGGAAAAAATTGTGCATTATGGATAAAAAAAATATTACCCATGAAACCTAAAACAGTAGGTACTTTAGAACTATTATTATTATTGTTATTGTAATTTTTATCATTATTTTTTAATTATTACTGTCTGTCTTTATTGTCTGTTACTAAATTGCTCCACTAGACTGTATGTAATTCAAGATATTCTAATTCTTGAAAATAAAGCTAAGGTGCCGTCTCCCGGGTAACCGCAGTATGAATAATATGAAGCTCCACATTTTTATATTGCCTCGCACAGGTATGCTGGTAGAAAAGTGAAGAAGTAATTAAATGTGGGCTTTTGATTTTTTTGTTGAACTATTCTGTTCCCAAGGTGGAATGAAAATAACAACATACAATTTGTTGCCAGTGGTACGGGTGCACTCACAAAAAGGCCGTCTTAACGAAGAATAGGAATCACCTGCAGTTTCTTCAAATTCATCCCAATTGACACATCTGTACCTCTAATTTGATGTTCCAAATGGGCAATAATCCCCCCCCCCCAAAAAAAAAAAAAACATCAAAACTGATTCTGGGATGTATAAAGCCTAACTTAACACTGAGTTCAAGAAATGGCCTTTCCAAAACTTTAACCTCAATATTATCAAATTTTTGTTGTCTATGCTTAAAGGGGCCAGGAAATAAACCAATTTCAATTTGAGATATTCTTCAAAGAAGGGTCGTCAGGTTGTTAAAAAAAATGACTGAAAAGAACATCTGGTGAAAGTGAAATTTGCTAAAAGACAAAAGACAAGTGATGTTGTATTCATATTTTTGAAACTGTACGTAGAATTTTATTATTTTCAATTTCTACACTACTACATGAGAAGCTATTACCAAATGTCCATTTTGTCTCTCTTCACATCTGCAATGTAATGATTTTCAGACACTTCAAAAATGTGTTCTGGTTTCCATAGTAAGGCTAATAATATTTGTGTGTTACATAGCAGGTTCAACAGGTTCAGGTTCACGTTGATCCCGTTGTTCTTCTACGCACACACCTTGCCAGGTTATGAATGTTTGTCGTTAGGTAAAATACTTTGTATTGTAACGACAATAGTAATGTCGATGATAAAAATCTATATATTTTTGCTATTTTAACAAAATACATAAAACTGATTCAATTTTAAAAGAACCCTCCTAGAAATCAGTTGTTCCAGGGTGAAGCACAAACTTCTCCCTTTCTCCAGTGATACTCAACATTTTTACTGCTCTCATTTGTCCCATATTTCTCACAGTTTTCAATTGTTTGTCTTTAAAGTATATATTTGCCGCTTGATTCAACACTACCATGTTCACCCCCTCACCTGTTCATGAAGAAACTGCTGCAATCATTAATACTCTGAGTTGAGAGAAGAGAGGTAGCAACTGAAGTGAACAGTGGGCGGAAATGTAAAATTACAATCTATTAGTTTGGTAATTTTATTCTACTGAAGGTTCCACTCTCTCCGTCAGCTTTGACCATTACTTCCCTTCGCTGCAATGTCCGTCAATTTCACGGTTCCTTCTTCAAAGGAATATCCGTGTTCCATTAGGCTTTCTTCAGTCTCGCCTGGGGCTACTGGCAGTTTTCATGACACGCTTCTTGTATCTAAAACACGTGGATGTTCTAAAACATTCAGCCAGCACCTGAGAAATGTATTATATTAACCACCTGGGAGAGAATAGGTCAGTGACTGTTAGGACTCTTTTGGCACCTTTCAACATGGGCAAATCTGTGCTGAGCTGATTCAAGTAGATACAAAGTGAATGAAAAATGTATTCGGGGCAAATCCTTTGCTTGTAATAAGTGAGTCAATTCAGTGACCCATTGAAATCAACACACTTTTGCATTATTTTGGGAAGCTTTTGGTGTGCGTATATATATATATATATATATATATATATATATATATATATATATATATATTATTTACACACTCAATCTCCTCTTGAGCAAGTAAAATACAACCTTTTCATAATTTGTGTCTGGAAATTGCTTGTTGAAAACTTTCCACTTATCGCTGCATTTCCTGTATGATCTTGTTTTTTAGTCTGATCATCCTGCTACTTAATAAAGTCGAATAGAGGAGAATATCTCAGGCTTTAAAATGACTGTTATTTTTTTGTCTTCAACTTTATGTTGTTTTTTTAATCCTGTCGTGTTGTGTACTGTACAATTTCTGCAGCCTCTTGAGTTTTGAAAAAGACTGCTACTACTACACCTAATGCCTGGATATTGATAACATGTGCTGGCGTGATTATTGTTTATAAACAGTTAAATTTCCCCATTGTGTGTGTGTGTGCGTGTGCATGTCTTTGTGTGTGCTATGGACACGTCTTAACGATGTTGCAGCGGTCAAGTGAACATTTTAGCTGTAGCCCTTAGCGTGCTAGCTTGTTAGCTCACAGGCTACCAAACTTTTTAAAAGGTCATTCATTTTTTTTTAAGGAAAAAAAAAGTGAAAAACTATCTGGCCCAGTGCAAAAAAGCGACCCGACCAGTTATTAGGCCCCGCTCGGCAGCAACAACTTTTTAAGAGTTTTCCTATGATTGGCAATAAGTCTTCTTTTTTCTGTGGATATATTTTGGCGCACTCGTTCTTGCAGAATTGTTTTAATTCAGTAGCAGTAGAAAGTTTTCAAACATGAACAGATGCCACATCATTTCAACCGGATTAAAGTTCAGACTTTGACTAGGCCACTTCAAAACCATATATTTTTTTTTGTCTTTTCACTTTGTAGTACTTTTATATTCGGTACTCTATTTAGTGTCACCGGCATTTTGTTTGTACTTTGTGTAAACAGACGAGTGACTTGTCACATTTAGTACTGTAGTCGCTTTTGTTAAACTTAATTTGCATTTAAGTAATTACTCCTATGCTTTGGGGTCCAACTGGTCACAGTCTGTAAAACAGCTAACGATGTCCCATTATTTATGGAAGACATATTTTGTGGAAAACATATTTTGAAAAACATTACTTTGCAATTTTCACCAGACCAATTTATCCAAATGTACAGAAAGTTCTTGGGACTTCTCACAGTCTTCAGCTCTAAGTGTAAGTGCTCGGCAAATGCAGTTTCCAAATTCAGAAAGAGTGAAATACTGTGAAGGAAAATTCTGAGCATGCCAAACATACATATTTTGGGGTTCACACGTACACAGACGGTCATGTTGTAAATCATTTCTCTCTCTCTCTCTCTCTGGACTATTAAGATATGGAAAGCTCCACGTGGGATTTATATACTTAATCTATTTTACTGGTCTTTGGTCTCAGTGCTGCCATCAGGTGTGTTCTTTAAATGCCTTATCTGTTAAATGCAGCTGCAATGGACAATGTGTTCAAATCCTAATAAGAATATAACTTTAATATGAAAACAAGTCAACAAATTTACTCCATTTGAATTATACTCACATCCTTAATATATATTTTTTTAATTAATACATTAGCCATAACAATTGTGGCCAACCACAGAAGCATAGTGATCATATTTACATCATGAATAACACTGTGCAAGCAAACGTTAAGGGTTCTATTTTCGCAGACAGCCCATCTGCGGCAGGATGTAAATGCAGGTGGATGCAAATTTTTCTACAAGGGCATGGCTCACTGTGCATTTGCCAATTTGGGACACGACTCTGGCAAGCTGGGTGTTTCCCCGCTGCTTGGTAGTATTCTTAAATATTAAAATTCTATGTATTCAACCAGTTTCTAAAACACCAAAACTGCGATCTCGATGTCATTTGTTGCCAACACAAGAGTCGGCTATCAGTGGCATAAAGTAAGCAGTTGACCTGAGCTGTGTCAACTATTCATTTTAGTTTATGCTGCAGGATGCTAAAAAGATGTCTGTACTTTTAACACACCTCATTTAAACCAAGCAAACCTTTTTTTTTTTTTCCGCGTGTCTAAAAAAATAATCAGAAGGGAGTTTGGAACGTCACTCAAAATTTTGACCCAGAATCGGAATGATTCAACTTTAAAAAATGACAGGCCAGTAACAAAGAACATGTTGCTGCATGGACAAAAATTCTATTACATTGCTGTAAATTTGGGAAATATAGTAAAGAAAGGAAGAAAAGTGTACCAAAGCCTGATTTCTATAATGGAGGTACCTTCATTGGATTGTAAATTTTGTCAAATTAATTGAATAAGTCTAATAGAATAGAATGTCAATGAGTAGTCTCCACTGCAAAAACAGCACTCCTTTTTTTTGTACTTGCTCTGGGGAAAAAAAAAAAACATTTTGCGTAAATTAAAATTAATTTGCAAATATTATATACTCTATCACTTAAAAGATGTTCAATTTGAATGATTACAGCTGCTCTCAGCCACTTTTGAGATGGAAAGTGAATATCTCAAGTGAAGCACATCGTGCAGGTATCAAGGATACAGCAAATTGCTAAGCACTGCTTGGGATTTTTACGATGTGCCGATGCTTTGACCATAGCAGCTCAAGTCAAGCATCCAAACACAGATGGTGAACCAAAATGTATATGTAACCATTTGCACCTGTTTCTTGCTCACATTTCTTATGTGTAAACCATTTCAAGTAAGTCACCTCCTGAACTCTGTGACTAAAAAAAATATATATTTTTTTAAAGAGTTACAAAGCACAATCATTAGTTGTATTGCTTCATCCACTGAACTGTTCGTGTATGAGAAGCTCCAGAAAATATGAAGCAGTAGAGCAGAAGAGTTGGGATATAACTGCCGTAAAGGTCACCAAATGGTCCCAGGGCCACCCTTGTTGTCTCTGTGATGAAAAATAATTCCCTCTCGGTGGCCATATCTGCACTTTCGGGAGTCTCAAGGTTTGATAAGGATTTCAGCGCCGGGAATGCGGTGGTATAGGTACAACAATATCATGAAATTGACGCACCCTCTTGAAGCCAGGGCGTGGTCTTATTTGGTATTTCCTTTTTTTTTTTTTCCCCCCACTGCAGAGCAAAACAGAAAATGCAGAATATTTTTTCTGAGCTGTACTCTGTCTCTGTACCTTCAGCATATCTGTCTCAGCAGTACGAGAAAGCATTTCTTCGATACTAATGAGGTGTGCATTGCTGCCACAGCAACACAAATCCCCCTACGCACATCACATGCAGTGTCAGGGCTGCATTGATGAGCTAAACTGTTCCACCCAAGACAACATGTTTGTTGTCAGATGCCATTTACGTCAAGGCTGTTGATGTTGTTGGCATATTTTATAGAGCTGTTTGTATATGGCTGTATCAATTACTGTATTTTATACCCTGGATCATTAGTGCGGTCTTCCGGGTATACGATTCACATACACATTTGGCTCAGGATTTACATCAGGTTATCTAAAAACCTGTACTTGATTGAGCCCACGACTGCTTGCTGGTTCCTTTGCATAGCACTTTCACTGGTCAAAGGAATGGATAAATGAGGCAATTCATTGCTCACAATACTTAAAATAATAATAAAAAAAAAAACATCATACTGTGCACTTTGACTTTTACTCATAGATTAAAAAAAAATGCAAATGCAAATCTGACATTCATAACCTCTGTTAGAGTTGACGTCCTGCTTAAACCAAGAACACATTATACTATGTTGGCATTGGTGCTGTCTGGTTAGCACATCTGCCTCGAAGTTCCGAGAACTTGGGTTCAAATCTAGTCTTGTCTGTGTGGAGTTTTCATGTTCCACCTGTTTCTGTGTGGGTTTTTTCCAGGTAAACCAGTTTCCTCACAGAACCCTTAAAGATGCACGGCAGGTGTCCATGTGAGCGATTGTGGTGTGCATATGAGCGATTGTTTATGTATATGTTCCCTGCAATTGGCTGACGACCAGGTCAGGGTGAAGCCCGCCTCTTGCCCTAGGTTAGCTGGGATACGCTCCAGCATACCTGCGACCCCAATGTTGATAAACGGTGTAAAAAAATAAAAAATAAAATAAGATGGATTGATAACACTGGGGAACAATTTGAAAAAAAAAAAGTGTTGAGTTGGATTTTTATGCTGATTAAAACTAAAATTGGCATGCTGATTCCAAATTGCAGTCTTTTTCTAACATGTCAATTTTTTTCTCCACACCATCCCCTCATGATTGGCAAAATTTCACCGATTAACTGCATTAAAAGACTTCCTTGCCGATTACGATTGGACTCATCTAAAGTTCCATTGCAACTTTTTTAGCAGTCACAATTGGGACAGTGCAGTGACGGTTGTTTCTTTGAACCTGGGAACTTAAAACACATTGCCATATTTGTCAAATTGAATCAGAATATGTTATTAGTATGGCGGCACAGTGGTGCAGCTGGAGAGCATTGGCCTTAGAGTTCTGAGGACCGGGGTTCAAGTCCTGACACTGCCTGTGTGGACTTTCTATGTTCTTCCCGTGCCTGCGTGGGTTTTCCATGGGCACTCGGGTTTCCTCCCACATCCCAAAAACCTGCATTAATTGGAGATGCTAAATTGCCCCTTGGTATGATTGTTAGTATGACTACTGTCTCTCTCCATGTGGCCTTCAATTGCCTGCCGATTGGTTCACGGTGTTGCCTGACTCAAGCCCAATGACAGCAGGGATTGGCTCCAGCACTCCTGCGACTCTCGTGAGGATAAGTGGCTCAGAAAATGGATGGATGGATGGATATTATTAGTAGGTTTATCAGTAGGAAATAGTAACCCACAAACATGCATCAGCATTGGAAGAGGGATTACAGTATATTATTGGCAAATGTAACTGGGGCAGGCTTTAGCGCTGGCATATGTATATATTTTGTGCACTTTCGCATTAAAACATCCATTTAGAGGCATTTGAGTGGCTGTGATTGTCTTGCCTTTGCAAAGAGAAATACATCATGGAATACAAAAATTACTCATGCTTTTTGAGCAGCTCCAATATTTGATCCACTTAAGCTCAAATATATTCATCAAAAACATTTTTAGTCCAATTTTTTATTTGTTCTCTTGCACTTGTTCTGTTTGAGTGATTGTATACATTCTTTATCCTTCTTATTAGTGATTTTCTCCCCATCTCACTTTGTGCTTACTTTTGTCTCATTTTTCATGTCTGTGTGACAGAAATGCGGCCCAGTTTATAACATGGTCATCATCCATAGGAATGGTAGGATACGATGGCAGAGACGCATGTTGGGAGTGGGAGGTGTGTGATCCTGGCTTGTCACATCCATTCCCCCGTATCTGCTGTTGACATCGGCCCTGAAGGCAACGTCTTGACACTGGATGTCTCTGAGTCATGGGGCACGGGGTGCAGTGACAGGATATTCCTCTTTACACTCACACCAAGACACCAGCGATCATATGAATCACCAGGTTACAGACTATTCTGGGGCAGTTTGCAACATTTTGATGGGAAAAAAATAATAATTTTTTTGGCTCTGACAATGGGTTTTTTGGTAAACATGGTGCCAGGGTGTTTTGGAAAATAACACCGTTGCATGTAAACACACGAAAAATACTGAAAACAATGGGTTTGAAGAGAAGAACATCATGCACATTGACATGAAGCAATCATTATACCCAAGTATACTGTTGCCTGAAAGGTGTTCAAAGGACAATAATTGAGTGGGACATGGCAGTGCTTTTTGATTATAACCAACTGAGCTTTGTCCAAGTGTGACGTAATCTGATGCTAAAACTAGGCCACAAAGAACTCGGGCAGTGAGGATGATTTACATGCACCCCCGCATCAAAATGTCAAATCAGGAGGGACCGTTCACAGACTACAAAGCTGTGTTTTGAATGATAGCATTATGGCATACTGTATATAAAGCACAACATCACACGGTGCCCAAAGTGCTTGACAAAGGGCTCACATTCACCCATTCATACACCATTAGGCAGCTTTCATGCGAGGTGCTGCCAGGCCTACTGGGAGCAAAGTAGGGTTCAGTGTCTTGCCCAAGGACACTTGGACAGGGGAACAGATGGAACCGAGATTCAAAGTGGCAACCCTTCAGTTACTGGATGACCAACTCTACCAACTGATCCACAGCCGTTCAAGAGCAAAAAGGGAAGAAAAAAAACAACAACAGAATGTCAGTGTGGGTTTTCAGAGCACGAGGACCAGGTGCAGGGAATCAGGGATGCAAGGCAGAAATCCAGGAATATGAAAATATATTTAATTTTCAAGAAAAAACAACTAGACAAAGTAACGTAAAGTATACCTAAACTAAACCTAAACTAGACAAGACGGGGCACAGAGAGATAACGGCATGGGCACGGACAGACATGACTTCAACAACACGACAAAGCTACGGAGAGAGCTGATTGCTCAACACAAGGAGGGCGATGGGGGAACATGAACAGGTGGACACCACTATAATAGTTCCAGTAAATCTTTTCCTTTTGGCTTGTAGGTACATAAATATTTACACTGTCTTTCTGTGTGAATAATTTCAGTGTAGCAAATAATCATTTTCTTATTATTATAGCATTCAGAAAATAGAAATCAGTTTGGTAATTTCATCAATAACTGCTCCAAACAAAAAATTGTCAGAACTTGGATCATTATTACAAAGTTTATAAAGCAGAACTGTGTTTTAACGGTGAACTCCAGCAGCAACTAGTTATAGAGTGAGACAATTCCAAAAACATAAAAACAGGCACACAGTACACGGTGAACCAAGCACAATGCTACCAAAAAGGTAATTACCAGAACTCAGTGACCTCGCATAACCCAAGATCATCTTTAGCAGAGCATGAACTTTGTAACATGCAAGTGGGAGCTTGTAAACATCTAAGAGATTTGTTTGCTGGTGTGAGCAGCAGTGTGCTTTTTTTTATTATCTAGGTGTAGAAGAATTGTTTGTGAAGTGAACAGTAATTAAAGTTGCCTGCTCGTTTTTTTTTTTTTTCTCAGGGAAAAAGGAGACTTCCATTTGGAAATAGGCATTTATTTGTCTCAAGTGGATGTTGCACCCAGAAATTAATTGAGACACAGAGTTGAGGCAGCTGTTTGAGAAAATCCCGCATTTATGAAGTGATTGATGTAGCCTTTCACATGAGAACTTCATCCAAACGTTTCAAACTAGTTATTCCTTTCATTTTTCTCCACAGGTAATGTTTTAATGCGGAATATTGATTTATGCTAATGCTCTTGTCTGGTTCGCCACAGCTCATTTCATTCAGTGAGGTACTGAAACTTTCCCAGCTTTCACTTCAAAAAGTGAGGTCGGTCATATTTATTAAGTCTCATAATGGGGATTGTAATCCATTTACCTATTTATCTCTAAAGAGAAGTGCTTCTGAGATTACATGGAAGGAAACCATTCCCAGTGTATTTGGAGATTATACTTAAACCAGTTACACAGTGACAAGTATTACCACATGGAAAATTCATTGCCTACGTCATTCAATTATTTTCAAAACGAAATTATTCCATGACGGTTGAACTATGAAAATCAGATGTACCTTTTGCTAACCACAACAGTCATTTGTGAGGCTGCCAGCTCACAATGCTAGAATGTTGCACTCTGCTTTGGGCCCAACCATTGTAGTGAAGAGGAAGTAGTACACATGTCAAAGTCATTAATATTATTATGTTTGTTTAATTTTTTCATGACTTCAAGAAAAGTTGTTGTGACCACTGTTGTTTGGTTGTGGGTACCCTAGCACTCTCTATTGACTAGCCGCCATTGCTTCAAAGGTTGCCGTAGTAGTAGTAGTAGTAGCAGTAGGCGTAAAAGCCAGAACTCTGTACAATAAAGTGCAATTATAATAACAAATAAAAGCAATGTTGAACTTCATTTAAAATTCCCTTCCGAGCCAAACTGCCGCTGTTGTACTTAGACCACCGAAAGACAATAAAGTCCCGAAATGGAGAAGGATGAAAGTTGTTCATGTGTATTAAGCCTGCTTGGCTTCATTCGCAGAATTGTGCTCCGCAGCAGCCTACAGGATTGGTGTGGCATGAGGCTGAGTCAATGTGAAATGTGGGCACAAGCTGTGGGCGAGATCCACTTCCTCTTCCTCCATTGAGCTGACAGGCGGACAGGAAGGCCTCTGCACGCCAGCCCGTCACTAACTCAAGATGGCAGCTACAGTCAGAAGAGCTGGCATCCAATGATAACGTGTCTGAGGAGGTCATTGCTGGTGACAAGAGAGCAAAACATCTGTTTGTTGAAACTATGAGAATACCTTGTAGAATTTTCTGCATGATGGAACTTTGCCTGCTGCCATCTGCCTGTAATGTAACATTCATCAGTTACTTGACTCACAAAAAAGATGAGAGGAGGTCATTTTCCTTGACCTGCCCTGCGCGCTGACATCTTAATTTTACAATACCCCCACCTAATACTCCTAAACAGAAATTTGGCTCTTCTTTTCTGAAATCAAAATGATACGATCATTTTTGGATTGTACACTGGTCTGGAAAAACAAGCTCCTCACTGCAAAACTTTGGAATCAAACTTCTAAATTGTTATATAGTCTATAAAAGGCTTATGAAAACGTATATTACTTTTCTTGTAGGGTGTATAATGCAAATGTAAACATATCCTGTAAAAAAATCTGCGACAGCAAAGTTGGTGGAACGTCAAATCTGAGTCACTGCCATGCCTGTGTAGCCTTCTCTCTGAACTTTTCAACCTCAGGAGAATTCCCCGTTCAAGGTTTCACTGTTAAATAGCTAATATATTTGAAACAGGATTTACTAATGAATTGGAAAGGTTTGCAGAAGATAACAGAAAGCAATCTGACAACTCTACAAACACATTAAATTATTATTACTTTTTTTAACTGAATAACCTTCATCACTCTGGAGTTACATTGCTTTGGTTGATGAACATACATTTTTAACCTCAGGCCTAAAGGCAGTGCGAAATTGATCAAATAATTTAAAAGGTTTTAATGCTCAGAGTTAGACACACAAACCTGTCTCATCCGTTACCCTTGTGCAGCACCGAGTTGTCTTTTTGTATTGAACAGACGATCCCCCTCCTGTGCATTGCCAACTGTTCTCCGATGTTATCAAAAGGTTACCATTCATACCGTGTGATCCTTGTGTGTTTATGCATTTCCAATTGGGACTAAAGTCTGTCAGTCCTCACACTGTCTTAACAAGTCGGAGTGCTCAATTTTCTCTTGGGCCCAATAGACGGGAATGAACAACATCATCAATAACTTGACCGTTTATACAACAAAATGTCAACCATTCTGAAAAACAGAAACAAAAATGTTTTTTGATCGGTATCTGAAAGAAGTGCTCTAACAGAATGTTCGATAGGAACAGCTACTATGCCGCTGTCCTAATTTCTCTTTTACTGGTGGACTGACTAAATCCGATTGCATCATTATTTTCATCGTTGAATCCATATTTTAAATCAAATGCATGAATGAAACAGTATCTTAACAGCTGCTCTCCAAATAGTCATGATCAGGCATGCATGTTAAACAGTTAGACTACTGAAATATAATTAAAAACTATTACCCATTCTTTAACCTCTACCTAACCAAGTGACATGGTGCTGTAATCTCACATTGACTGTACATGCCACTATAGCCAATGCAAAAAAATATATATATATTTCATTCATTCATTTTTACTGAGCTTTGGAAATAATGGGATTGCTTTTAAAACTTTAACGAATCATTTCAACTGGATTGAGCATTGAACCATAACAATTACTACAGGAGCCCACTCGTAAGGGGCTTCAGCGAGTTTTGGTGTGCAATACAAAATATACACAGCAGTGTTTTATGATGAAATGGAAAAAAAAAAATCTGCTGAATCAAATGCCTGTATTCAAGATATATTTTATACTGGAGCAGAGTACAACAACAATGAACGAAAAGAGCTCTGATGGCGAAAATTCTATTTTTTTTTTTTTTAAATGAGGCACTGTTCTTTTGGAGACCTTAGAATTCCCGAGTGTGTCTCTAAAAGTTGAGTTTGTCTGTAATTTGAATTTTATTAAAGCAAAATGTAATGACTGGAGCTAGTCGTTCAAGAAAACTGGAAACACGAGTTGAAGTCAGAGCAGCCAATTTTCAGGAGTGCTCCATGGCGATGGTGAGCAACAGGAGGGCTGAGAAAGGAAAAAAGATGAGACACAGCTTGTGCTCAGCGGGGATAATCTTCCTCTTCTTTGCTTGTTTTTGCATCCCGCTCATTCTTTCAGTCAAATTCAACTTCCTCTTTGCTCCAAACACAATAATGAAAGAAAGTGGAGGTCACACAGCAACAGTTTTATCAGTATTGCTGACTTGACTGAACTCTCCCTCTGAGAAGCTGATGAGGAGGAATGGCCTTGCGTCGGGCCCGACTGAGTGCATCCATAGCTGTCATCATCTGAATTCAGGACTGCTGAGTCAGCTTCTTTGGATCCCTACATGGATAGGAAATGACCTGTCTGTGCGTGTCTGACACCCTCTCAGTCTAAAGCGGAACCACTCAGCTTCGCAAAAACAAAACCAAGCTCAACTCTTGTCAGCAAAGGTTGATTTATGCTCTTCAATGGAATGTAGAATGTGTATCCTGCTTTAAATCGGGAAATATTCACTTCACATTCACGTTTGTGAAAGTATACTTGGCCTTAAGAGGAAAATGTATTCTTTTTTTTCTGGCTGAATAAAATTTGAATACGAAAAATCCGATATGATGACTCAGCAGCAGGGATAATGCAAAGTATAAAAGTGCTGTGGTCTAACTTCTAGGATATTGAAAGTGCTTTCAATGCTGTTGTTGACCAGCGGCAGCCATCTGTCACCTGGAACTGCGCAGGAACTATGCTTAGCTTGGTGGAGAAGGGCCATAAGCATCCTTCAGAAGATCAATGTTAATATTGACAAAGGCATTTTTGTAGTCACTGCACTGGGACGACAAAATTGGCTTCACTCCACTTTGTCAATGATTTATTGAGCTTCAAAATTTCAGTCATTACTTTGCTTCATTTTATTTTGGAAAGTTTAAACTCCGATTTCCCTGTGGTCAACATTTTGACCAACGTTTTCTTTAAAAAAACAACAACAAAAACTTTTTGGAGGATACACAAATCATCTGACTTCAAACCACTGTCATCAATTCAGCCTATTTTGCATTCTTTTTCTGTACCACTTTTCCTCACTAGAGTCACGGGCAAGGTGAAGGATTTTCCCAGCTGACTCTGAGCATGCCTCAAACTGGTTACCAGCCCAACAAAGGGGACATATAAACAAACAACCATTCACACCTTAGGTCAGTTTTGAGTCTCTAATGAATGCATGTTTTTATGATATGGGAGGAAACCAGAGTGCCAGGAGAAAACATATGCAGGTATGGGAGAACGGATCAACTCCATACAGGCGCAATCAAATTTAAACCCAGTTCCTCAGAACTGTGAGGCAAATGTGGCAAACAGACATCCGCTTGATACTTTCAGAAGTGACGGTTGCAGTTCAGGAATATTCATTTTTGTGGATGAATATTGTAGTGGCTGTACAGTACAATACTGTTTAGCAGATTTGGGTCACAATCAGTGACTCTGAGTTTAAATCACACCCGTCACCATTTTTGACCGATTCCAGAACATACACAGTTGCAAAAGTCTAGTGATTTTACTTGCTGATCACATCATAGGAACTATACAAGGACATTTTTCCAGTTGTGTTTTTCAAATGTAAATGTGATGCAGATGCATGCATCTGGGTTCCTATCTACAGGACAGGATTGCAGAACACTTTGGAAGATGTGCTTTCTTACAGGACATTTGCAGAACAGTGACTAATGAAATGAGCCAATCAATGAAGATTAATTTCAGTTTCAGCGTATAACTGTTAAATGAAATTATTGTATTTATTTGACATACAGTCGGTCCTTGTACTATTACTTTTAGTAATAGAATACACCCTGACAAGAGCGAAATGGACTCAATTTATTTTTACATCCAGCTAAGAACAATCTATGTAAGAAACAGTGGACTATAATTGAATTAATTAGAAAGCAATGATATAGCAAGGAAGTTTTTCAAGATACATTACATAAATTCATAGCCGGGCAATATTAAAAAATCTTAGCACGAATTCAAATTCAAGCCTTATTCCATAAAAAAAATGATTCCATGGATAGCCTTTCAAAAGGTGTGTAATAGCCATCCATCCTTATTTAAATTCATGTCTTGTTTTATTTCTATTCAGGGTCATGAGAAAGCTGGAGCCTTCTGCAGGGAAGGCTTACCTATAATGACGGGCCTCCAAGAGCTGATCTGGCGATGCAACTAATCTGTAACCACTTCGGCCACTAAGACCAGCAGTCCAACTTGCATTCTGATTGGAAAGCCTGCCATTCTGTGCCAAGGCATGATTTAGCTTTGACTTCTCCATGGCCAAACCTCTTATCAGCTTAGAAGCTTTAGCATTTCACGTGGGTGTTTTCCAAAGCTCCTAACTCCATGTAATTATCCTAATTACATATATACACCTGAAGTTAATGCCAAATCGGGGATGGATGCATAGATAGGGATGCTGTACCAAACAGTTTCCTGTGTGATAAGGATTTCTTTTTTCAAATATTTACAATCATTCATATTATTTTTACAAGTCATTGCTTGCATTAGAGTGTTGTGCACACAGTGTATCTTCAGTAAAGTGGTGTTATTACCTGACAAAACAGAAACATTGAGGGGTCTAAGAGTATGGAATATCATTGTGAAGATAGCAAGGCTGTCATTTATTCTTTTAAAAGTATAGTACAGGTTGAAAATTGAATAGTATCTCATTTGAGGAGCACCGAGGTTTGCAGCAAAAGGTGGTGAACAACAACACGTGGGTGGTAACATATCAATGAAAGCAAAACCAAGCTCAAATTCCTTGATCCCCACCTACTCACTTCTACAGAAAGACAAAATGAGAAGCTGCCAGGCTGTATAATCTTAATAGCTGCTAAACATAAAAGAGTGACAGCCCCAACTATCGCCTGATGATCAAATAGAGGTGCGATGCCAAGATTCTGACACAACGAAATTGTATCACTCCACCACAAGGATAGTTAACTACAGATCTTATGATCACATTGAAAACAGTTAAAAAGTCTCGTTGGACTCAAACAGCATTTGTCAGCAGAACAGACAGGTTTAGCATCAATGAAGATGGAGAAGACCTGAATGTATTCACGGGGGAGTGGTTGGAAAGGCGTCGACCAGAAAAGGAATCCTCCAGAAGGAGTAAAGAATAACTATTAAACAAAAAGATGTCACTTAAGCCAGATACATTAAGCATTGTACATGTTAATTAATAGACAGTGGCAACAAATTCTGCCAGTTTATTTTGAGTTTAAACCCGGCAAACCAAGTTACAGTTACCAAGTAGCTGTGAGCTTCTGATTCACAGGCTACCGTGGTGCAGCTACGGAATGAATCACATTTGGTCCAACTGTCACCATTCTGGAATGGTTTACTCCAACTGCAGGACATGTATGATGCAGGACCAGAAGCCACCACCTCTCACTATCATTCCAGATTATTGTGTTACTAGTTAATTTAGTAGTGGGTGAGTTTTGAATTTCTTGAGTTTATCGATGTCACTAGAAAATATCTATCTATCTATCTCTTTGCTCCCAAAATATCAAACGTGTGCTCTTACAAGTGGGTCTTTAGCACATAAGCAAACAATCACATGAAAGGGGGTCAGTTTTAGCGAAACATGCAGAAAACTGGTACAAAACTTGGTCAAACAGAATTAGCTGCCAGACTCTGATTTGACAAAACCAAGGTGTTTTTCTTAATGAAATTGGCACTGTTATATCAAGTCCATGTTCAAGAATTGCAATATGAAGGTTTAAAAATCAACAAATTACTTGACTTTTAAAGTAGAATAAAAGCACGGTTAAGTTACATTGTAATATTCTTGTCTTATAGTAGAGACGAGGTGAGCTGTGGCTCATTTGCATGAAAGAGATTTGTAATAATGAGCCTTGGGGTATTTTGACAAAAGCAAGTCAAAGACATGATTAAGGCACCTAGGAACTATATTAAAATGTGACAAAAGAACAAGAAAATGCGTAAACTCAACTTCAATGATCACCTCAAGGATCTCACTCACTTTTAAACAACATCCAGCACACTATCGTGGATAAGTGTAAATATGTTAAAAGGCAAGGAGGACAACAAAACTGCTGCATTCAGTTTGTCACCAAATGACAGCACACTCAAAAGTATTTTCCAATGTAACTCATTACTCAACCCCCCATTTACAGGCTTTCTTTAGATTGAATTGAGGTATTACGGAAAAATTCATTAAAGCAATTAAAATTTTTATCAAAATGCATCACAAGATAATACATGAAACACTTGTTACAATATGCGACAAACTGTAGAGGTGTATTTTTGTGACTGGCATAAATACAACTTGATGTAACTCTGCACATATATGGTTTTAATTCTAGTGTTTATAGCGCACAGAGGGACGTCTGCTGGACTGACTTTTGCGGTCATTGGGGGAACATGCACAGCGGACCTCAATCCTGTCCAATCAAAATTATTCCTCTCATTCCCTTTAAATGTGACATGTGGGTGGTGCAGTGCCAGTCTTTCACATGATGAAAGATGGAATTGATTTGCTGGAGTCCATCTGATTGAAGCACGGAAAGTATGTTCATACTGCACTGCGAGGAGAAAAAACATTGACTTTCAGAACAATAAGTCTCGGTTTTGATTGAAACATTAATATGAATGAAACATGGCTGTTTTTTTTTCATTTGTTTGACGCAGGAGGAAAGAGATGTTCACCATCAATTTAAGAGAACCTATAAAATGTTGCCACAAATATATATTCAGTTGACCTAAAGTAAAAGTAATTTTGTATATCAAATAAGTTCTTTCCATTGAGATGACATATGTTTGGAATGATTGATATCAGGACAACGCTATGCTTCTATCACACTTTTTCTGTATGCCATTCAGCCCAACTGCACCCTTAAGGACTAAAGTGTTTCTATTTCAATGAAATGAAAGTAATTGCTTTTAAAGTCTTCAAAAACGTAACATCAAATGTTTTCGTATCTGAGGCAAACAGAATATCCTGATAAAATTGAAGCAACCATGGGAAACTCCACAGGGTAAGGTCTAAAGTGAGATACAATCTCTGGTTAAAAGAAATGGTTTTCGGGGGATGGTTCTGTCTGATGCAAACGAGCCGCTGCTCATACATTCATTCACACAGACTTTTGATCCATAGTGCCTTCATCTACTCAGCTGGGCTGCGCCTGTGGTAGTCTGCACTTCCATCTGGTGTGGGCTGCCAAGCTGACTGCCACCTAGGAGCCATGGGGTAAAACAAGAAGACAGGTGGCAGCTTATTCGCGTCTATCATCAGTGTGTGTGAGCCCGTGGGTGCATGCATGGATGAGCATACATGAAGGGTGTGTGGTATGTCGGATAAGTTCCAGGCCCGGAGTCACAGATAAGAGATATGATGTACTTTACTGTAGAAGACACGCTATAGTTCCAATCCAAACTACAAATTCCCCCCTTGAAGCAAACGCCCCTGATCTAAAAACAGGTTCCCAGCCCTCTTGCAGTAATGGAAGGTTTCCCCAGGGATCCTCCACAACGCAGTCATCACGACCATCTTAACGTCATCTTTAAAATGGGTCCCCTTTCCCCTTGACCTTGGGAACAAGGAAAAATAAAATGATACTGAGTCCATTCAGGTGAGTTAGGAGCTTTAAATCCTGCATGACAATTTTCTTGGTCTGGGTATTGCCAAGGTGACGCCAGCCAGTTGTCCTCTCTCAATTCTCGCCTCTTCTCACTTACTGAATAAAGTAGACTGAAGGGTTATTTAAATACTTTTTGCTTGAAATATATTACGCGGATGCTGCGCGGGGCTTTGCTATGTCATAAAAGAAAGAAAAAGCATTGCATATGAAGCAAAGGTTGTCGGCCAACTTGTTTGTGTTAAAGTGTTGTGTGACAGGAAAGACAAAACCACAGGTAACGGTTTTCCTCAGCTGCGAAAGGTCAACAGTGCAAAGGGCAGTCAGAGTGCATCAAATGACAGACAACTTCTGCAAAGTGCGGTCAGGCTTCGAACGAAGAACCAGACGATAGACACCGCAGATGAGTCACAACACCCAGATGGGAGGAGAACGGAGTCCGCCAATTAATATGCATTTTGATTTAGGAAAATGAATATTCATGATGTGTTTCTATATAACTGGGCAACCCGGATGAGTGTGTTGTCTCTTGATGGTCACAAGGACACACGTGTTTTGTGTCAGGGGCCCGGGACCCAGACGTCTGTATTAGTTTTATTGTTTGGAATAAAACTTTGGGTGATTTGATCCAATTGGTCTCTGATCTTCTCTCTGACAGAACGGACACGCCAAATTGTTAGGTACGTGGTGAGGAAGTAGATAGAGGTCGTGAAAGTTTAATTTTTGGAGTCAGATTAAGAAAAAAGGTGAAATCCTAACAAAACGTAGTAGGATACCTGTAGATGCCCAAGTTGAGTTTCTCTTTTTTTTTTTATATATACTTTGAATTTGATGTGTCTTGTATTTCATCAGTCCTGCAATCTGACACATATATGTGTGCTTATTCACTGTAAATGTGTGAGTGGCGCAGTAGTGGTGTTGTATTATACCGTTGAACTTACGTCTAGGCTCTTGGGAAGGGTTAAACTAGTTTAAGTACCTCGAAAAAACGGTCATGAGAAGTCTGTGTATTTGCTGCATGACCTATTTGCTGTTTATTGTTTGCAACTGCAAACAGACTGCATGATGGGGAAAAAATAAGAAGCTTCAGATTAAAACCGCCCAGTTCGACAAGGCTCTGCCTGGAAAATTTACATCATTGAAGTTTACATAAGAGGTGCTGCAAATGTTCGGTACACATCCTGTATGAACTGACTGCAGCAAAATTCAAATCTATGATTCATGAATCACTTGATTGCCGTTTGAGTACGCTATCCATATTTATGCCCAGCTGACAGCACTCCTTAACATCTGAATAGTCAGCATGAGTGTAAATCAGGTCCTGTCATTTTATAAAACATTGCGAGCATGAAAAACAAAAGGCCTACTCCAACCTCTTCCTCACCTGTGATTCACTTCCACAAATACGAAAGCATAGAACAATGAATTGTTATGAATTGAAGCTGTTACATATTTTACTAAATCTACCTTCGACCAATTACAGTGGTGAATTCACACATCATTTGTGAAAATGGCCCCATGGGCAGCTTTCAATTGCAAATGCAACACTGCCGGGGACATTTTAGCGCTATGCTAACAAGCCACTTTGGAGAGAGAGAGAAAAAAAAAAACACAGCTATGATTGCCCCAGCATCATTTAACATCATATTATCTGGCTCACCCAGGCCTAAAGTAATCATATATTTGAATGGCTAGAGTTTTATTCCAAATATTACCTTGCTTGAGTTTGCACTGATGTAAACAAATACCCCTGAACAATATTATGTCTTTAACTTCACAGTACTTTCACCGAAAAGTCCTTCACAAAGGTTGGTTTATGAATAAAATTGAAATCCCAACAGTGAGGTTATTACCTTGTCTTTAAAAAGAAAACAAAAACCGAGGTTATTTCCTTCTCATGGAAAACTAAAATAAATTGAAAGACATCAAAATTATTTTCTCCAATCCAAAATACTATGTTAATGAGCCACAGCTCTACCTGTCCCTTCTATACTGCCAAGCATGTTACAACCTGTGGCTTTTTCCTATTACGATGACTGTGGGGAGGTCTAACGGGCAGAGACTTGTGCTCAACCAAACCTTGATTCTGAGGAAAAATAAGAACTCTTAACAGTTTGTTCACAGATATTTTTAGAAATTGTTCACAAACAACTATGAAAAGTGGTCTGTGCAATTCCATAAGCATCCAGGTACATCATCAGGCAGCACAAAAAAGGGACACCCATTTACCACCATACTTACCGTTTCTCATTTGATTGCTGCATATTTATGGGCAAGAACAGTTTTTCATATGAATGTGATCCTTAATTTTGACTTCACTACTGCAGAGGTCTGCTTAGGCTGTTTTGTGTGAGTGTGTGTGCATGTGTTTTAGTTCTTGGAACTCTGTTGTAAACCAATGCACAAGCAATTCAAGAGTCAATTTTCCAGATATGTTCCTAACGATATCAGCCAAAGATGTTGTATACATACTGTATAATTGTGGTATATTTGTATAACTTAGAAGTAAATTACCCATATAAAACTATCAAGGATTACGTGTCATTGACCAGCGCTCGTCCTTTCCTTTACAGCAGACCAATCCACAATTAAGATGAATAATTCAGAGCTTTACTTAGAGGAATAAATGGCAGTGCTGGAAATGAGCGAGGAAATTATATTGATCTCTGACTTCCCCATTAATCATGATCAGTACCTTCTGTTACTCAGCAAATCATTTCACAGCTAATAGAAAAAGCTCCAGAAAAATATAACTTGGACAGAGGAAAAAAAGCTGATGTTAGCAATCTAAACTTAATGTCAAACCACTAAAGCATGGATATTCAATTGCCGTGGGGTAAATCAATATTATAACAGTGAATTAATTTTTGATTTTAATAATTGTTCATAAAGGTTGTGTGGATGTCTTTGGTATTGGCTCTTCTTTTGTCTGAAGTTGCTTCCTTCTGCAGTCGAACAGGAAACAAAAGTTTTTTGTTTTTTTTAAATTTCATCTCATACAGTTAGTATCACAGCCCTCATTTCCCAGCACGATCTCAGTCCTCTACTAAAGTCACTTTGAGGAAAGTAGCAGCTCCGGAGCAGATACAAAGAAAAGTGTTCCGCTTGCATTCCCATTGCAAGAAAGATAACAATTTTGCCATTCTTTGTGCTCCATTCAATCACACAATACGCCACCGCACATCTGCTGCAACAACGTCAAATATGTCTGAAGCTATTGGTACCGACAAAAACAGTATACAAGCATGGCCCGAGACTTAAAATGAGTTGGGAACACACCATAAATGTAAGAAAGAAAGAAAAAAAAACAGTAATTTCTGCACCGCCAAAAGTAGTCCTCATCAGTTTCTGATGCTGTGGCACTCGAATCCAGCTGCAGCGTAATTCATGGATGGTGTCAGATGTGTCAGCAACTGGGTCACTTGTAGGAATGAAAGGTGAGGGATCAGCTCTGTGGCACTGTAAGATCGAACGGACTTAAATGTTCATCAGCACAGAGATATTGACATATTTCACCTGGGCACAACCATGTGAGATGTTTCTGTGAGCAGTAATAAGCAATACAATGCCATTGTGACCTTCTGGATGACAACATAAAACGAAAAATAAAACAGAAAAGCAGACATACCATCATCAGCAATGAAATTTGTTGATCTGAGATTGCAGTCACGTTGGCTCCACAATGAAACAAGCATTCACGGTATTTATAGCTACATGAATTGGTTCCTTTAAGAGTTTCTCTTCAGTAAACTACTAATTAGAATTTTTAATCAATCTTCTTGAAATGTGCAGAGTTGTGGTTTTGCCAGAGGAAGAACAGTTTACTTTTGATTACCGTATAACAAAACGGGTACGCTTCTTTATTTGGATAATTGTCTCAGGGTATTGAACTTTAATGACTACTTATAACTATGATACATTAATACCAGTAGGTACTTGTCGAAACATTTGGTGGCTCACCATTGAGCTGTGATCAACTTTAAAATTGAGGATTCCACCTTACTGCCATGCGATTGACTGCCGTCGCATCTTTCCAAAAGTCATTCCACTACACATGGAATATTTCGTGACAAACGTGGAAAATATGGAAGCTGACTTTTTGTATGTATGCCAGGCTATGCTAACGCAAACAATTATTAGTCAATTATGGATTCAAATTTAAATAAAACTTGTAGGCTTTTGTCATAAAATATATGTTTGACAAAAATAAATAAAATCAAATCCAAAGTACATTCATTCCATTTTACATTGTCAGTGCTTAGTCCAACGTGAGGACTCATCTTTGGGTTTTATGCCGCTGCTTGGCCATAGTAACTCATGCCATGAATGTCCTTGTAATCCAGTTTGTTTGTAAATGTATGTGCTAGAGGACTCTGTGGTTGAGTTTTAAAAGTGTAGCAATCTTTGTTTACAATGCACCTTCTCATGAACCCACTTTATAACTTCCCGTGGTCGTGGTTGTGGTAAATCTGCTCTAGTTCCCAATTATATTCTACTGTATTGCAAGATAGCTTTGTCAGACTCTGGAACAGCCGTTAAAGAGGTTTGTTCTTTAATTCATCCCTTCTTGAACATGTTCCTTTGATTAAATAAATGTTCATCCTTCTCTTCAGGGATAAACCTTCATGAATTCAATTATGACATTTAATTACTATAATATGCCCTGTGATTGGCTGGCAACCAGTTCAGGGTGTACCCCGCCTCTTGCCCATTGACAGCTGGGACTGGCTCCAGCACTCGACGCGACCCTCGTGAGGATAAGCGGGAAAGACAATGGATGGATGGATATTTTTGTTTGAAACTACAAATTTATTTACTATAATAGCTTGAGCTGATGTTAGTGGAAGTAAAATAATATTTTAATATCCATTATATATTAGTTGTACTGAGTAGTTAGCTTCTCACTTTGCCAGCCAGTAAGGAGGTATTACTAGCCGTTCTTCGCAGAGGGTAAGGACCATAAGCTTGTGAATGCTTTTATATTATGTGTTTACATGTGTTGCTGCACCATTTGTATGCACATATCCGTTGCGTAATGGGTAACAACACAGATGCTAATTGTGAATCCGTGTGCCTATGGAGTTTCCAATTGTACCTGAGCATTCAGGTAATTGAGCACATGTTGAATGAATATACAACACGTCATTCTCTTTGTTTAGAGTTTATTTTGACAGAAGCATTCACCTAACAATGCTAATAAACATTTTGAAGCCTCTTTTATGATAAAACTGCTGCCTGATGTGAAGTGAGCTGAGTCACTAGCCAGCATGAAGGTCACACATATTATGAGGTACTATGGTATAAGGTATGTTGTTTATTTTGTCACATACTGTACATGCCACCGTGTTGAGAAACAAAGAGATGGCGAGGAAGTCCAAAAAAAAATAGGTAAGCAGCCTTATTTCATGTGCAATACGCTTAATGAATAGCACAAATAGAACAAATCTGCTTGCACTAAAGTCGACTATTTTCAGAAATTTTGGTAATATATTGTACTGTACATTCCAACCCCATGTTTATTGACAAAGGCCCATTTTTAGGGCAGCTTTTCTCCCTCTTAAAGTGCCACAAGAGTGAGATTATGCTTATTGTGACAGATGTGTGCTTCTTTATGTGCCCCCCCACACCATGGACGTTCTCATTTGTTTGTTTTCCTTCCTCTGGAAATCTAGGAAGGAGTCTAGCAAGGGTGGACAGAGTTGTGAGGGTGTGAAGTCACAGTGGAGGAAAAATGAGCAGATGGTGAGAATTTACGGTTTATTTCAGGAGAGTTTGGTCTTTACGGCTCATATACTGACTTAATTATGATACAGCAGGGAGTGTGAACTCCTGGAAGAAGGATTTAAAGAGACAGGGAAATCTTCATTAAGGAGAGAGCGGGACTCATTGGAATGATGACTAAAAGGTATCACAGTTGCTGCAGAAACCATGTTAGACAAATATTGCAATAATGAATGAGCAAAACACTACCTTTATAAATTCAACGGTACATTCTCAAATCCAAAAATAGCAAAAATGCTGTACAGCAATCTAACCAAGATGCATCACAGCAAAAAGTCCTCAGAATCACGGCTCCTTCGTCAATATGATGCATGTGTAAAGGCATTATTGGATTTAACTCTAGGGTACACTAAACTGGCCTTGTCTCTTGTTTGTTTTTTGTTCTTTTTTTACCAGACACTTGAGGCAAGAGGCAGTAAATACAGCAGTCTGTTTTTATCTTCTCTATGTGTTATTGCATTAAAGGGTAAGTACCTCGTGCCATCCGTTCTCCAACCTGTATGGCGGGATACGAAAAGAAAAAGAATATGCTTCGAGGACAGGGCCAGATGCTTGCAGCTGCCAAAACTTTTCACTCTCATGAACACACTCAAATGCAATTAGCACCTCAGATGGCCCATTTGATCATAACCTAGTCCCCTCGGTGTTCTCATGATAGCAACTCATCTTTTATTTCACCCCTAGCCTGGCTCCACAGCCAGCCCGTGTGCTTTCATAATGGTATTTTTTTTCCCACTGTGCAGTAAATTCAACCTCTTTGCGGAATCTAATTTTGTAACTGGATGAGCAAATACCTAACAGAGCTCTGCATTATATACTTTAAACACATTTAACATGGCTCCCGACAGGTTTAGGCAGAGAGAAAGGAAAAAAGGATCTTCACTCACGCACGTTAGAAACGGAACCTCTAACGTCGAATGACCCTGCAGTCATGCACATCTGAATTCTACAAAAGTGTCACTTTCAGTCACTTCTGAGTTTAAACTTCTGCTACGCATGACATCATGCAAAAGACCTCAGTGTACCTCACAAGACTGCAGCTTAGCGAGCATTAAATGAATCACAGTGCCTGTGCACTCAGCTTTATTGTTTATGATACAGACTCTAAAAAGGCAAAGACCATGAGAAGTGGGAAACATTTGCAGCTGGATGAGTATCGATCCACCATCCTATATGTGTGAGTATATCCATCCATTATCTACCACTTTTCCGGGACAGGTCGCTGGGGATGTAGCTTCAGCAGGGATACCCGGACTTCCCTTTCCCCAGCCACTTCTTCCAGTTCTTCCGGAGGGATCCCGAGGCGTTCCCAAGCCAGCCGAAAGACATATCGTCTCTTCGATGTGTCCTGGGTCGTCCTCAGGTTCTCTTTCTGGTGGGAGATGTCCGGAACACCTCACCAGGGTAATGTTACAGTAACTTTACTCTCTTTAGGATCTACTATTAAGTTATTATTCATTAACATTACTGTAAATATCCTGTTTTTCCAAAACAGTTTTCATACAGTTACAAACACTGTGGTCTAATGGTTTACATACAAATGCCAGGCAATGTACATAATCAGGGAATTTTATACCATAATACGCGCATGGCAGTGGCGCAGCTGTAGAGAGTTGGCCTCACGTTCTGAGGACCAGGGTTCGATCCTGGCCCCACCAACATGGCGTTTGCGTGTTCTCTCCTGGCACTCCGGTTTCCTCTCACATCCCAAAAACATGCATTTATTGGGGACTCCAAATTGCCCATAGGTGTGATTGTGACTGTTGTCTATCTCCACATGCCCAGCGATTGGCTGGCAACCAGTTGAGGGTCTACCCCTCCTCCTGCCCAATGACAGCTGGGATTGGCGCCAGCACTCCCGTGACCCCGTGAGTTTCTGCAGCTCAGAAAATGGATGGATGGATTATGTTCATGCTGTTAAGGCAGTCTACTGCCAAGTCTCGAACCAAAGCAAACACAACACACAGAAAAAAAAAAAAAAAAAAAAGAACTGCATTTAATAACTAAAGTTGCACATAACACCTGGAGTACACAGTCACAATGACAAAAGTTTGATGCGGTACAAAAATCAATATTGATACAAAAAACTAAAGCTGAGAACTGAGGAAGAACGATACCTCTGACAGAATCAGCAAAAGAATCCATGCTCAAAAGATTAGAATACTTCATTAATAATGTAAGAAATTAACATCAGACAGCAAGAACTAATGAACAATGTACAATAGAAAACAGATTACAAAATGTACAAGGACGAGAATGTCACAAACCAGACACAAGCCAGGTAAAGGGAGTTGGAAATATGAACATTTATCATCATCATTCCATTTCTGCTGCACCTAAATACCGAGTTCACTGTCATGGACAACAGTTGCAATGCACCAATGAGCACCACGGAAACTGTAGAAATGCAGACAAAATGCCAGAACAAGAACATGACACTTGTTTTTAAATTTATTTTCTTAGTTAAGATATAAGAAAACCACCACACTGCCTCAAGGTAACTCTGCTCTTGACACTGCCCCCCCCCCCAATCCTCCAGTCGGTGACTCATAAAAACATAAAAATATGCTATTTGGTCTGCCCAGTGGGCACAATCAGAGATGGTACACAGAGGATCCCTAAATTGCCCCCTCCCCCACACAGACTGGAGTGCACATACTGTGGCCTCTCCTCTCTCTCACCTCTCCAATCTAAGATGAGCAAAATTTGCTGAGCCAGTCTGCCTCAAACAATTACCATTAACAGTAAAAAAAAACAAAAAAAAAACGTCACTGCTCAAAGAAAAAAAAGGAAGATAGTGAAGGACTAAAGAACACTGGATTTAAAACATTCATATAATGAAATGAAACGAAATAAACTTGATGAAAATGTCACCTAATATTCTATTTAAAGGGCGACTGTCATGAAATGGATGATTTTTAGTATGTTATTAATGAAAAAAAGTCAGGCAATATGGGCCCATGCGTTTTTAAATCAAATCATGATTTTGACGTATACAACTCCCGCCATGAAAATCCTCTCGAGGGATTTGTTTTCGAGAAGAAGCAGGAAGTGACGTAAAGGACAGCGGCGCCCCTAAGTGGACTCGTTTGTTTCCATTAGTTTTAACTCCGGTAAGGTAGCTCGTTGTTCCTTCGTGTTAGCCAAAATGCCGGCTCATTGCGTTGCTGGACATTGCTTGAAAACTCGGGAGAATGGATTTAGCCTTCATAAGTTTGCAAGAGACCCGGTTCGTTGTGAAAAACGGATTGAATGGGTGCAGAGGACGAGAGCTTCGTGGGTTCCAAATAACAGGTAGGTGTGTATACAGCTACGAAAAAAATAGTTTGGGGCGAACCACGTCTCTCATAACGCAACAAAAGATCTGCATACGAAATATGTCGATGTGCGCGTCCTACAGCGGCGGGCTTCTGTGCGGACGGCGGCGAATCTGAAGAACCCAGCTGAGAATGCGTCACTCAGCCGCGTGCGCGCAGTAATGCGCCCCGGCTCGACGGTACAAGTACTGAGGCGACATTGAACATCCCCCTAAAAGCAGCATGACTCGGCTCCATCATATGCCACCACGGAGCTGAAAATCAGCCACACCGACTGAGGCGCCGCGTTCGATGGTCACTGCTTCTCTGAAGGCTGCGCATCGGGCTTTGCGGACGGGGGCGGCTCTGAAGCACCCAGCCGAGAATGCCTCACTCAGCCGCGTTGGCGCAGTAAAGCGCCTTGGCTCGGTTGTGTTGTTCATCGCATACTGCGGCGTCTGTGAACAACCCCCTAAAGCAGTACGGCTTGGCTCCGTCATAAGCCACACCGGCCGGCTGCGATGTGCCGCGATGGCTCATCTCCGCCGCGGAAGTGGATCGGTCGGGGATGCGGTTTGGCCGTGATCACATATCATCTGAATATGGCTCGAAACAATAGTGTAGTATTGCCCCGGTAACTTCACTCTAGGATGTACCGCGTGTTTTCATGGGCAAATGTCCAGGTGACGTCACTGATGGAGGATGCAGCCAATATGGCGACAAACCTTGGATATCGTAGAATGACACTTCTGCAACTTTGCGCAGTGATGACGCACACTCCACTCACATTTATTTTTCCGTATAGACATTAAAGTGAATAATGTTATATGCATTTTTCATTATAATATCTATTTTAGAATGTTTATAGGGATGACACTTGGGCTTTAATGTTTTATGTAATATCTAAATTTGTAACTTATTTGTGGCAAAATAAGTTTACTTTTCTTGACAACATTATACTGTATATCCTAAAACTTAATTTCTTCATTTCTGACATATTTCCATCCATTTTATTGTTTTTATGTTTCTACTTGTACCCCAAATAAAGAGGCAGTCAACCTCATACATACAGTTAAGAGATATATTTTTTATATATATTAGATTAATATATTATAGTATATGAACCAAAACTTAATTTGCATCATCTTAAACTCTTAATTCTTCTTTCGGCTTGTCCCTTTCGGGGTCGCCACAGCGTATCATCTCAGATGGACGCATATATACGTTTGGCACAATTTTTACGCCGGATGCCCTTCCTGACGCAACCCTTCTCAGGGAGTGGAGGCCCCAGTGGGATATGAACCCACAACCCCTGGTTTACCAAACCAGTGCTCTAACCACTGAGCTACGGGGCCTCTGCATCTTAAACTCTTAATTAAAAAGGCTAAATATAAATGTTTACGTAATTAGCACTAAAAACACCAATGACAATATCATCCAAGCCGCTTATCCTCACAAGGGTCACAGGAAAGATGGAGCCTATCCCAGCCAGCTTCAGGGGAATGGCGAATTACACCCTGAACTTGTCGCCAGTCACTCACAGGGCACATATCGACACCATCACTGAGCAGGGATTGATCCCACGCCGCCTGCACCAAAGTCAGGTGTGTACCAAAGTTAGTGTGTACCACTAAACCATGAGTCACTTCCTGACAAAATCATTTAAAAAAAAAAAAAAAAAATTAAATTTAAACTGGAATTTAAAAAAAAAAAAAAAAAAAAAAATCATAAACCCTCTAACAAATTGCACATTTAATATGACCCACCAAGACACATAACTCAAATTCACCCCCCCAAATAAACAGTAAAATATTAATAAGACTGGGAGGATAAGCTGATGGGGCATTGCATGCATGGTACAGGGAACAGTTTCACAAGCAAATATACGATGCTGACAAAAAGCTATATATAGCTTGATTTCAGAATGAACCTAATATGCAATACAGAGGCCAACAGTTTGATCCAGATTTTAAACAAAAAAAATACAAAATGAAAGTTTGATATTCACAATGATACTTCATTAGGTCGAATTGGCCTACATAAAGTAGACTACCAGTGATCTTGCTCACATTTCATTTGTTGTGACTTGCATTTTCAAAATTATTGGTGTGCTTGGACTTACCACAGCAAACCTCACTTTTGAATGCGGCCCATAATGATTGCAACATTCGCTGTGCATGCAAAACACTCATCTAATGGCTAGTCAACACAATTTGGAGTTTCATTAGAGCAGGTCAAAATGAATCATTAGCTGGTGTAAATATCACCCCCACAAAAAAAAAAAAAAAAAAAAAAAGTCAGAACAGAATGACTCTCCCTTGGGACAAATATGAGACAATGTTTTGACAATGGTTTTGTCATAGCTGAATCTCAGCTATTAGTTACATGTATCCCAGCAAACAGCACTTTGGTTCATTAAAAGGTGATTTAATAGCTAACAGGCAACATTTTGCTGAGGACTACCTAAATATAGTTGCACCAATATTAAACTTGTCCATAATCATTACAACTGATTGCAGCAATATTACTAACATTGTATTTTTTTTTTTTTTTTAAGATATGGCTTAGGAAAGGGAAAAAATGGGACCAAGCAGGTCAGAATGGTTGGAGGAAAGTGTCGGATTAGGTATGTGAGAAAAAGGGAGGATGACAGGCAAAGTTTGAGACAGTGGTAAGCCCAAACATACACAATATCAATTTGCCATCGTTATCACTCAGTCCTTCACAATGTGAGCAAAGCTACAGTTACACATTGTTTTGATAGCAAGTCAGAGCCGATGCTTTTGTTCTCCTTCTACATGAGAACATAGTTTATAAGTGTACTAGTTTGCATTGAAATAGTTTTTTCCCCTGTTGCAACAAAATACTAACATGCATACTGTATTTTATGAACACTCACCGTTAAAAAGGTATTTGTACTTTTTACTCGTGTACTCATCTAAATGACAGATTCTGTATTTTTATATATTTATTTTACTTTTAATTAAGTACAGGAGTTGAATCATTTATCTACTCTTACCAGACCTTTTTTTTTTTTCATTACATAAATGTCGGTGATTCAACTGAAGTGCCAAGTCGTTTTGCTACCTCTATTGTGCTTTCATGATAATTACTGGTACACGGTTTTACTGTGAGTCACAGTTGTTGCTCATCAAGCAAAGTCTCTGTAATGCAAAATATATTTAAGTGCCCGGAATGTACAGTATTAGCAGGAAAAAAAATAAAAAAATAAAAAATAAAAAAAAGAGACTTGCTGTGATTGTGCAATAAACACAACAACACTACTCCGTAGGAAACTACAGTACGGCACGGTCAATATATGAGGAACACACAATGCTGAAATTACTTTCCCGTGTGGCCCACTGTCATAATAGAAATACTACAACAACAACAAAATGGAAGCCATAAAACGTAAAAATACATTCATACATACTCTTTGTTGTTTGAAGTGGTTATAGATGAAAGACTATATATGGAGTCTCCATTCACCAGTTGATCACAGAAATTCTGGTCACAGTGTGCATGGCGTAAAACGAAGTTCAAAGTCACCAACTAATGTACTGTCAATTGTTCATCCATAGTAACACAAATAGGAAAGAAAAAAAAAAAACTGTCATTCTTCAGTCCCATCAAGCTCCACACTGCTCAACCCCTGCATTTCACTTTGTTGACACTCCTGGATCAGCTCAGCTCAGAACCATCCATCTATAGGCCACCATCTTAGGCAGTCCACCGGCTGTGAGATTTCCACAACTGCGGCAAGAGTGCCACGTCTAAATATTCCTAATCATCTGTTATTTCGGTGAACTCCCATTATTTGCGAAGGTAAGGACCGAGGCCAGCCATAAATAGGGTGAGAAATGTCCGCCAGTAATTGATGGTGGCAAACCACTTCATGAAGCGACTTGGGTCATTTTGAAATAGTTCCTTGGCAACAAGATGCTCGAAGTTAAGGCCAAGGAAGTACTCGTATAGTCGATTTTTCGAGTTTTTGCCTGAAAGCAGGCTGGTAAATGGAAATGTTAAATAGTGAATAACCAAGAGTTAAAAAAAAAAAAAACGACTATCGGCAACTGGCGAATGATTCACCACTAATATGTGGGGGGTTAAACCCAGTGACATGACACGACACTCTCTTCTTCCTCTTGTACTGTTCTCTTACCAAGTGAGAGGAGCTTGTGTCAAAAGGAAGTACAGTGCAGTCAGACAACACAGGCCATATTAAAGTTATTTTTAGTATTAACCATGGGCCATTGAAATGAAGATGCCCTTGATGCCCACTTGTGATTTGCCTTAATGACAAAAGAGTAACATGGACCATGGTTTCGATCTCAGATTTAGACAAAAGGATGCATTGCCAATATGTTCGTTTTCTTATCTTTACAAAGCAAATAAAATTTGTCTCAGATATTGCATTGATCACATTATAATCAGCCACTTGTCAGTGTGTATTCAGTTTTAGTACAATAGACACAAACAAGGCCCCCCGTCCCTTCTAACACTGAGTGACTCCACGCAGGATTGACTGCTTTTTTCCCCCCCAGATTTTACAACATTATGCACAAAGGATGTCCTCTTCATCTATTTTAACCTTGTTGGCATTCTATGATTGTGTTTACAATGTAAAAGATGGCGACACAAAAGTGACAGTTTTCAATTTGATTGGGCATTTACATACGGGTACAAATACAGTATGTCACCCTGACAGGAAAGGACAGTTTAATTGAAGCACATGCCACACAGAGGTAAGATCAAGTTTTGGACAAATGCAGTGACAGCCACACTGAATATTTAACCTCTCAATCCACAGAAAATAAGTGCCATAAGGTTTTCTCAAGATGAACCCGTAATTCAAAACTGACATCGGACATAATAAGATTCAGTCTGTAGACGACAGCAAAAAGAGATCTTTGATTGAATGTACTGTATATAGAATATGTCTGTTCAGGATATGCCTCTAGTAATCCTAGGATTGAGATATTTTGTGCAAACAAAATGCTGACAATAAGTAACAGATTGTTTTAGTCTCTGTTAATGGTTTACACAGATGAAACCTTGTGGAATGGTGATGTACAGTTCACAAATATCCATTTTCTTTTGCCGCTTATCCTCACGAGGGTGGCAGGAGTGCTAGAGTCTATCCCAGCTGTCGATGGTCAGGAGGCAGGGTACACCCTGAACTGGTTGACAGTCAATCGCAGGGCACATTGAGACAAACAGACGCACTCACAATCACAGCTCGGGGCAATTTAGTGTTGAATTAATGTTGCGTGTTTTTGGAATGTGGGAGGAATCCGGAGTAGGATTGAACCTGTGACCTCAGAACTGTGAGGCCAACACTTTCCAGCTGATCCATCGTGCCGCTTCACAAATAAATATTTTTAATTTTAATTTCCAGTTTTGGCCTATATTCCAAAGAGATGGATGGTAGGTTGTCCGTGTGAATGTTTATTTGTCCAAATGTCCACTGCAACTGGCGTTCAATGTTTCTCCCTCACAGTCAGCTGGGATAGACTCCTGGATATCCCTAGTGAGGATAAGCAGGAGATGTGTGTGTGTATATAATAATGAATAATTTGGTGCCTTGACATAAAAATATTTTATGAGTTTAAGATACAGGTCAGTTATTTTTTTTGGTCTAGAGTGGCAACAGATAGTCATACAAGTGTACACCTCTTCTGTAACACACACACACTTAACTGGTTCATCAGTCTTGACATGAGTCAGGCATTATTTGTTGGAAATGGGGGAAAAAAAAAAGTGATCAAGCAAACAAACAAAAACAACTTGCCATGAAATGATAAGAAACTGGTAGCTATAATTGCATGCAGTGTGCGACCGAGGAGACTTGAACACGAAGACCAGAGCATGTGGGGACAGGATTGTGAGACCATAGAAGATGAAATATAAAGTAATAATTTGCATGCTAATACAGCTCACCAGTTCTAAAACGAGTTTGGGTTTTCAGAATGAAGTCGGTACATTGTAAAACGGCCATGATATCGTACATTTTCCACCCCCTCTCTCATTTGGTACTTGGATTTCTTATTTCAATCATTGCAAGATTAATTACAATTTTTTAAAAATGAGTTTCAGCGCAAAGGGAATTTATTTATGTAGCAGTTTTCATACACACGGTAACTTGGTGTGCTTAACATAATTTAAAGCATGGTAGAGCATATCCCCCGTATCTTCGAGTGAGAGGCGGGGTACACCCTGATCACAGAGCCAGCCATTTGCAGGACACAAACAATTGAACAACAAGTTAATTTGTATAATTAAGGATAACTGATTAGCACCAATCACAAGATGGAGGAATGTCTATTTACATTACTTGTTTATTTACTGGATATGTTTGTGTATGCTATACTGACTATCTTCAAAGTACGGGTGGTCAAACATTTGTGCCACAAGATCTACTTTTCAAGCAGCCAGCCTGCTGCAATTAGCCTTTTTTTGTTTTTGAAACTAGCTTTTGGTTCGGAACACAGCAACGTCAAGTAAATGTTTCTGGAGCTGATCAATGATGTCAGTGATCCACTGGAGGTCAACTTCCACCATCGTTAGGCTCATGAGCCATCACAAAAATCATTAATTACTCACCAACAAAGGTCCCTATGCTTTTTAGCACCAGAGGTGGTTCTGGTCGGGTCTGTCAGACTTATAGGCAGGCAATGATGAGTGCTGATTGAAAACAGTTGCTCGGTCAAGGTGATGGTGATGGGGGGGGAGATAGAGGGGGAGAGAGAGAGAGAGAGAGAGAGAGAGAGAGAGAGAGAGAGAGAGAGAGAGAGAGAGAAGCCATTTCACCTCTGGGAGTTCATCAGATAATATTTGAGAAAAGTAAAACTAGTATGCCAAAGGTTTATCATTAACCTTTTTTGTTTGTTTTTGCATAAAAACTCTAATGTACTCCTAATGATTTGAGGTCATATCTGATGAGTTCTAAATGGCATATTTTGAAGAAACAAAACAAGACTAAATAGAATCAGTTACTACATAACAAAACAAACAGAATGCAGCTCCCAATATTGAAGTGCTTCTGTTGTCAAAATCATCTGTACAATTATTTTAAATGATTATTATTTTTGACTGAAGTGAGTTTTTTGTTCAGTAATTTTCTTGTTTTGACTTGAATGATTTTCTTGGAAATAAGCTGATCTCATGAATGTCAGAATAGGGATATTTACATATAATGCATTTTGGAGTGAAGAAAAACGTGTATTTTGTATGCTGCTATAATTTATGGATTTATTATGTTGATAATGTTTGCATTAATTTAATTTTTTGAATGTGGTAAACAACGTGGGATGCGATCAGTGTGAGTGGTGGGGGACATTCAGTCTTGAGCTATTTGGTAATGTGGAGCCCTGATTTATTTATTTTTTTTAATAGCCCGACTCACTAGTACCTTCAAACAAAGAAGTGCCAAAATATTAACAATGTTATCTTGAACTGAACACCAGATAAATAAACTGCAGGCGTGTCACATCACTTCTTATCTTGGTCAACCTTCAGCTTCCATGACAAACGACGAGTGAATCTGCTCACTGAATAAACTGTTACAGTAAGTCGATCCTGTACCCTCTGCCTGTATATATATTTTTTTCTCATGCATATATCAACTCACTTGCCAGGTTTTTGATGCAGTGAGTTCACTATAAATAAATTCTGCATTCATTCCCTTTTTTAATATTCCTCTAATGATGATATTGTGTGAGACCAGTTTTGATCGGATTCAATTGGTCATTTCATTTTATTTTATTTTTTGGGGGGGGGTATTTGACATACAAATACATGATTTTCAAGAGACTCATGCATGATGCATGCAAAATGATATAAAATCTTTAAAATGCATGTCATGGTCAGAACATATCTTATAAAACACATCCTTTTAAAAACAACCAGATATTTGCTTCCAACATGGTGGATGAGGAGGTTAGGAATTCTAAATAATTCTGGAGATCCCTGAGTTTTATTGTGCAATGGAACCTCTGAAACTAGACGCTTTTATTGGGTGTTAATTGATATAAGTTCTCTTAGTGTGAACAATGATTTGCGGGAATGCGGGATTTCTAATGTTCTGCATTCAACCATTTGTCATCAATGTTGAGTCTTTTTGGTCTCCATCCATCCATCCATCCATCCATCCTTCCATAGATCCATTTTCTTAGCCGCTCATCCTCACAAGGGTCGCGGGGAGTGGTGGAGCCTATCCCAGCTGTCAACAGGCAAAAGGCAGGGTAGACCCTGAACTGGTTGCCAGCCAATCGCAGTGCACATAGAGATAAACAGCCGCACTCACAATCGCACCTACGGGCAATTTAGAGTGTCCAATTAATGTTGCATGTTTTTGGGATGCGGGAGGAAACCACAGTGCCTGGAGGAAACCCAGTATTTCATCATCCACATCTTCCAACTAATCCATTCCATCCAAATCACTCCCCAGTTATCACCATCATCATTTTTATCATCATTATCATCATCATCCCCATGCAAACTCCACACAGGCGGGTCCAGGATCTAACGTGGGACTTCAGAAGTGTGAGGCCAACACTTTGCAGCTGAGCCACCATGCCGCCCTTTTTGGTCTCTTTTCATTTTAAAATGAAAAGTTGTTATATTTTATTTACATCATTTGTGTGTGTGCATGTGTGAGGGTGTTTGATCTCCGTGGGTCAGCCGGAATACTGAAAACACACTTTGTGTAGCCAGTGAAAAAATTCATAAATTGCCAACGCACTGCCCGATGTTGCTGTTTATCTCTTTGTTGTCCTCACTGCTGGTGAACTGTGTCCTTTTTGAACTGTGGCCAAGGAAACGTTCAATGGTCGACTGTGAAAATCCTTCCTCCATCTTACTCCCCTCCACATCCTGCGAGGTGCATGTTGAGCAGAACACAATTGTTCACCCAATCCTAAACAAGCCAAAGAGGAAATATTGTGTGACCTGGAAGGAACTGGCTGTGGCACTGTTTTTTCACCATACCTCTATAGACAGCGGTTTGTGTTTATATAAATATAAAACACATAAAATCTTATTTTTGGGACATTCAACGTGAATGCTCAAGGCCGATTCTTGATTAGAAGAGTTTCAAATTAAGATAGAAGCCTGCAAAGAGGATCTAATTGGACTTTGTGAAATACGTCGGAGAGACGAAGGTGTGTTGATACACACATACACGCACGCACACGCACACAATCTGTGGCATTGTAATTGCATTTTTACAGGGACTTTTCTGAACAACCAGTTGCACTTGCACTGTTGTGCACTGGTTGATAAACAGATGTTAGAATGAATGAAATAAGTCGCTCATTCAACGGCACAAAAAGTATCGATTTCAGCGCCACAATTTTCAGTGGACTTTATTGTGCTGCCTGAACAAACATTACCCTATTCAGGTCCGCTTCATAAGGAAATCACACAGTCATCTGTAACAGTTCTAAAACATTTTGGAAGATGGATTATTTCAGAAAGCCGAAACCTCAGAGCCACCGACCAAGATCGTCATCAACAAGTGATTTTGTGTTGAAGGCTCAACACTTAGTAAGATCCATGACACAAGATTGTGTATTCAAAACAGAAATACCACTGCAAATATCAAAAGTACTAAGTGGCAAACTTGAGTGAACGGTACAGATTTTCCTTGAAATGGAATCTCTCTTTCTCTGACCCTACAAATATATCCTCGAATTATTTATCGGACAGAATATATTGTATGCTACACAAGCAAATTATTTTGGATGTTCAACGGGGGATGCATGGATGCTGATGCTCTGTGGTGTGGATTTCACGCAGTACATCAATCTGCATCTGCAGTGGCAGTGATTTCCCCTGACACTCCACTATACACTGTGGAAAGGAAACCATTTGATTAGCAAAGTCTTGGCAGCTACATGCACTTGAACCCCATTTCAAAGGAGGCAAAGGAAATAGAAGAGGAAAAAAAAGGTGTTTGTGTGTTTGAAAATCACTGTTCAGTTTACAAAAAAAAATATTCAACAGCTGCTGTAATCCCACTATTAACAACAGCTGCTTGTTTGCTGTTCCTGGATCATAGCATGCATGTTGATATTTTGAAAGACAAATGTTTGAACGGTGGAAGATTAAGTGTTGTTTAGAGAGTAAAAATGTAATGTACCATTCTGCCAAGAGCTCTGACTGTTTACACGAATATGTTCCGAAAAACATGGTGCATTCACATAGGCCTGTACTGTTATTTTTATATGGCACATACATGTAGAACTGACAATTGCTTAGTTTTGCTGTGAATCCCATGAGATACTGTGAAGTATCATCCATCAATCCATTTTCTTAGCCGCTTATCCTCACGAGGGGGGTGCAGGAGCCTATCCCAGCTGTCAACGGGCAGGAGGTGGGGTACACCCTGAACTGGTTGCCAGCCAATCGCAGGGCACATGGAGACAGAGAACAGTCTCACTCACAATCACACCTATGGGCAATTTAGAGTGTTCAGTTAATGTTGCATGTTTTAGGCTGTGGGAGGAAACCGGAGTGCCTGGAGAAAACCCACACAGGCACGGGGAGAACATGTAAACTCCACAGAAGCGGCTCCAGGATTGAAACCGGCACCTCAGAACTGTGAGGCCAACGCTTTCCATCTGATCCACCGTCCCATCCTTAGGCTATTTAGGATATAATGTCAGATGCTTGTAACTGCATCTTTGTCTTTTTAGTGTGTGAATGGCAGTGACTGGTAAATTGAGGATCGGTCTAGTACAGCTTCTACATGACCGCGAAGACAATACTAATCCATCTGTCAATCTCATGCGCCATCGTTTCCACATGCTTGAACAAGACCCCTCCTCCAACTGGGCTGCAACATCACTCTCAACCCGACATTTGTCAAGGGGGAAATTTGAGTGTCCAAAGTGAACAATGAAAACAGGCCCCAAATTGCCCCCCGATCCTGTTGTCCTTCAGCATCCACTACACGACACCAACATAGATGTCGTTGAATGTCATTCCCAAGTCTACTCGGCACATGACGGGCAAATGTCAAATTCATAGCAAGTGGTTCAGATGCACCAAAATATTAGTCTCACACACACATACACAAAATCAATTCTAACAGTATGTTGTAGCGCCGGAAAAAAGGAGTCGGGGGCGGAGTGTCGGACACAGAAACAGAACTTGCTTTATTGTTCGACATCACCAAACTACTCGCATAACGGCGGGAACTCTGTTAACCTTTACTCCGGAAGCGCAACAACAAAAACAGTCCGTGCGGAACCCCGCACCCCAACTCGAGGTCCCGCGGGTGAATTATGTAAACACCACACAAGCCCCCCCAGAATTCACCCATAGTCAAAATCCTTGTGCCGTGGAGGGATGATGAAGCGACCCCGGCGAGTGTGCACTGTAGGGGCCGATGGGGGCGGGGTCGCACTGTCCATTGAGTCACGGGACAAGGGCTCAGGCGGGGTCAAGGGTACCCCGGCGGGCGCAGGGGCACAGGGCAAAGGGGGACGACCCCGGCGCGGGGGGAGGGCCAACCCCAAAGGCTGGGCAATGTCCAGGTGCGCGGGTTTGACCCTGTCCACGGAAACAGTCTCGGGTCTGCCGCCAATGTCCACGAGCAGGCTCTTATCCCCGTGCTCCAGGACCCTGAACGGCCCGTCGTATGGGGGGCGGAGAGGTCCACGGTGGGCGTCATGACGAACAAACACAAAATCCGCAGAGCGCAGGTGACGGGGCAGCCGAGCAGCTGGGGTGCCATGTTGCGACGTGGGAACCGGCGCAAACCCTTTTGCGGCCTCCAGCAGGGAGGACCGTTGCCTGGCTGCGGACCAGGGCGCTGTGGCGTCCGGGATGAATTCGCCGGGGACCCGCAGTGGCTGGCCGTAGACGAGTTCGGCGGATGAGGACAACAGGTCCTCCTTGGGGGCGCACCTGAGGCCGAGCATGACCCACGGGAGCTTATCCAACCAGTTGCCGTCCGTCGAGCCGGCACGCAGGGCTGCTTTCATGGAGCGGTGGAACCGCTCGCAAAGACCGTTCGCCTGGGGGTGATAGGCGGTAGTGCGGTGCAGCTTGACCCCCAAACTCTCAGCGACTGCGTTCCAGAGTTCAGAGGTAAACTGAGAGCCACGATCTGAAGAAAGGTCGCACGGTGTCCCGAAGCGTGCAACCCACGTGCCAATGAACGCCCGGGCCACGTCTGACGACGTTGTCGAGGAGAGGGGAACGGCTTCGGGCCAGCGGGTCGTCCTGTCCACCATGGTGAGCAAGTAGGTGAATCCGTGCGGGGGAGGAAGTGGACCTACCAAGTCAACGTTGACGTGGTCAAACCTCCTCTCGGGGACAGCAAAGGGCTCCAAGGGGGCTTTTGTGTGGCGATGCACCTTAGCCCGCTGACAGGCCACGCACGAGTCGACCCAGGCCTGCACATCTTTCTTGAGACCGCGCCACACGAACTTCTGGGCCACCAGCCTCACGGACGGTTTCCTTCCGGGGTGGGAGAGGTTGTGGACCGCCTCGAAAACAGCTCTTCGCCAGTTTGCAGGGACCAGCGGCCGAGGCTGGTCAGCCGAGAGGTCGCACAGTAACCTGACGCCCGAGTCACCAACCGCGACTTCCTCCAGGCGCAAACCCGTGTCAGAAGTCTTGAGGGCCTGCACCCCGTGGTCCGAGGCCTGGTCTGCGCTCATGCGGGAGTAGTCGAGACCCAGATGCACAGTGCCGACGATCGCCCTGGAGAGGCAGTCCGCGACCACATTGGATTTGCCGGCGATGTGTTGGATGTCCGTAGTGTACTCAGAGATGAACGACAGTTGGCGTTGCTGGCGGGCGGACCACGGCTCGGCCACCTTGGACATGGCTAAAGTGAGGGGTTTATGGTCCACATATGCCGTGAACTCACGGCCTTCCAATAGGGAGCGGAAGTGGCGGATCGCCAGCCAGAGGCCGAGGAGCTCTCTATCGAACGTGCTGTATTTGCGCTCCCTGGGGACCAGCTGACGGCTGAAAAAGGCAAGCGGTTGCCAGGTGCCGCCGACCCACTGTTCGAATACGGCTCCAACAGCGTAGTCCGATGCATCGGTAGTGAGAGCGACAGGGGCCCCATGGGTCGGGTGAGCCAGCATAGCGGCACGACTCAGTGCGGCCTTCGTAGCCTCGAAGGCTTCCATCCTCTCGGCCGTCCATTCAACGTCCCGGTTGGGGGCCTTGTCTTTAAGAGCCTCATAGAGCGGGCGCATGATGTGGGCCGCCCGGCGGATGAACCGGTGGTAGAAAGTCACCATCCCCAGGAACTCCCGGAAGCCCCGAGCCGAGCGAGGTCGGGGAAAAGCGGAGACGGCCTCCACCTTTGCCGGAAGGGGGGCGGCGCCGTTCTTGTCTATGAGGTGCCCGAGGAAATGGATAGAGGGCACCCCGAAAACACACTTTGCCGGGTTGATGATCAGGCCATGCTGCTCAAGTCTTGCGAAGAGGTCGCGGAGGTGCATCAGATGTTCATCCTCCGAGGAGCTGGCGACGAGGATGTCATCCAAATAGACGAACACAAATGGCAAGTCCCTGAGCACAGAATCCATTAAACGCTGGAAAGATTGTGCCGCGTTTTTAAGACCAAACGGCATCCTCAGAAACTCGAACAGTCCAAACGGAGTGATTACAGCTGTCTTGGGAACGTCTGAGGGGTGCACGGGAACCTGGTGATACCCGCGCACCAGGTCGACCTTGGAGAACAAGATTTTGCCTGCCAGGTGGGCTGAGAAGTCCTGAATGTGTGGAACAGGGTAGCAGTCGGGCGTAGTGGCGTCGTTAAGGTGGCGGTAGTCACCACACGGTCGCCACCCACCACTCGGTTTAGGGACGATGTGTAGTGGCGAGGCCCACGGGCTATCCGAGCGGCGGACGATGCCCAGACGCTCCATGTTGGCAAACTCGGACTTAGCGACTGCTAGCTTCTCGGGATCAAGCCGTCGGGCCCTCGCGTGGATCGGGGGGCCCTTGGTCTCAATGTGGTGCTCGACCCCATGTTTAGTCGTGGCAGAGGAGAAAGTGGGCCGTGTCAAGGCAGGGAACTCACCAAGGAGGAGTTGGTACTTGGTGCCGTCCGATAGCGAACTGGAGGAGACCACCATAAGTCGCCTCATTGCGGACGCAGGCGACCGTGGAAAAAGTCAGTGCATCCACCAGACGGCCCCTCTTAACATCCACCAGCAGCCCGCGGGCACAAAAAAAATCAGCGCCGAGGAGAGGGAATGAGACATCCGCAGTGACAAAGTCCCATGTGAAGCGCTGACTCCCGAAACACAAGTCCACAGTCCTCATGCCATAAGAGCGGATAGGGGAGCCATTAGCGGACAGTAGGGGTGGCCCATGAGTCCCGCCAGCGGCGTCCTCCGCAGTGGCCGTCAAGACGCTCCTCTGGGCGCCAGTGTCACAAAGGAATTTGCGCCCGGAAAGGTTGTCCTTGACGAACAGCAGCCGGCTCTTCGCGCCCACGCTCACGGCCGCTGCGAAGCGTGGGCTTTGGCGTTTCCCGACGCGTCGTAGTTGCAAGGGGCGCGGCACCTCTTCGCTTTCGCACCGAAACGGGCATGGAAGTAGCACAAGCCTGTGCCAGCACGGCCGTCGGTGCCGAAGGGGCCCCTGCTGGATGCCACCCCCGCGCCCGAAGGTGAGTAACTGCGCGCCGCGGCCAGCGTCTCAGGGGAGAAGCGCTGGGTTGCCAGGAAGAAACGGTCGGCCTCCTCGGCCAGGGCCCGGGGCTCAGTGATAGTACTGTTTGCGAGCGCCGTCTGAACATGCGGTGGCATTTGCCTGAGAAACAGTTCCATGAAAATGAAATTGGGCTCTTCCGTGCCCAGCAGGTTTAGCATCATTTCCATGAGTTCGGAAGGTTTGCTGTCCCCCAGTCCATTAATAGCCAACAGACGTCGGGCACGTTCCGGCCGTGAAAGTTCAAAAACCTTGAGAAGGTGAGCCTTGATCCCAGCATACTTATCTCGGGCCGGGGGAGAGGTGATGAAGTTCACTGCTCTGGCCGCCGTTGAGCTCCCGAGTGCTGAGACAACGTGGTAGTAACGCGTGGAATCATCTGAGATCCCGCGGAGGGCGAACTGAGTCTCAGTCTGTGCGAACCACGCTGCCGCGGACGTCTCCCAAAACTCCGGCAATTTGAGGATGGCGGTTGCCATGTTCGTTTCAGTCTCGAAAACGCCGGGACTGACGTCAGGGTCACCAGTGTAGCGCCGGAGAAAAGGAGTCGGAGGCGGAGTGTCGGACACAGAAACAGAACTTGCTTTATTGTTCGACATCACCAAACTACTCGCATAACGGCGGGAACTCTGTTAACCTTTACTCCGGAAGCGCAACAACAAAAACAGTCCGTGCGGAACCCCGCACCCCAACTCGAGGTCCCGCGGGTGAATTATGTAAACACCACAATGTCATGAATTTCTGTTGAATATCCAGAATGTGATTATCTTCAAAGGAAAGAATGCACATAGTTGTAAATTACAGAAGCATAAATTCACCTAGGAACAAACGACTCAGGAGAAAAACATTTCAAGACATTCTAAGAAGACAGGGGTTTATTTCAGATGAGGGACAAGGAGCAGGGGCCATACGATATTATCAATGTTGACGGGGGCAGTGCTGAGATTAAAGCACTTGCCTTGGCTGTATGGGACACTTCAACCTCACAGTGAGGATTTATTTTGTGACTATGAATCTAGAGGAGGCCCAGTGGAGCAGAGCTTTGTGTGCAGGCCGTTGGCAGATCTCCCCGAGCTCCTGCGTGCTTGATATAGGGCCACGCTATCTGTCGTGACAACTGCTTATTAAAATCCAGTGCATTTGTCCTTATTCTCCCTCCTCTCATTTTTCTGTCCCTCCTAGTTTGTTTTTTCCCCCTGTGCTCCCAGTCTCACACACCTTAGCGAGAGAGAGGATAAGTTTACTGGTAGAAGACATAAATTCACCATACCGCTCTCAGCGAGGTTTTCATCATTAGGCCATTTCTCATCATTTTACCTCAAGTCAGCAGTCTGCATGGATAATTACTGTAGCCAGTTTTACAGAACATCTTGAGAACCCTATGTCTCTTCTGTTGTTGAGTTGTTTTGCTCAATCAGTAATTCAGCGGGGACATCATGCAGTGAATATGGAAGAGAAAGAACAGTGACAACTTAGATTAAAAGAGAGGCGCTCTAATGCATTAAGCATGAATGGGTGTCTTTACGAGGAACCGCAATAAATTATGAAACTATATGTCATTATAAAATCTGCTTTGAACACTCAATGGTCACCAAAATTCATGCACACCCTGCACCCTTTTCCCCCAACTGCTTGTTAAAGCCGCAGTGCACAGCTTCTGTCGCCCCCTAGGCTGAAACCATGCATCACGAGAACAGAAGCCATTGCTTTGATATGATGTATGCTTCGACTACCACTCGCAGTCCAACTGCCTGATTGTTGAACATTTTTTATTCTGTATTGAAGGACAAACACTTTGGATTTTTTTCTTTTTTATTTGGAAGAGGTAATGAGTATCAATATTTTCTTCTACAAAGATGCAAAATGTCTTTTTTTTTTATCTTTTTATAAAGAAGGTAGGTAGGTAGGTAAGTAAAATGTGACATCTTCGGTAGATTATTTTTGCTGTGCTACGAAGCACAGAGCAGAGTAATGTTGCCGGTCAAAATGAAATATAAAAAAGCAAACACTGAAAAACACAGAAAGATCTCAGAGGAGCTAATAGGCTAAATCAGCAATGTGTCATCTCCTTTAGAAGTAGCATGGGTGGAAATGAAATTAATTGGAAATGATTTTTTTTTCTTGATTAAAAAAGTAAGGCTGAAGTTTTGTTTCTATAAAAAAGTAAAATTTAGTTAATCTCACCACATTATGGTTCTAATCAGTAAATTGTCATCAAATTTATTTCTAATGCAGTGTTTTAGCAGGATGTGTTGGCTGCACTGGCTACGTCAATAATAAAAATATTTTAAACAGTGTAAAATAAATGCAATTCAAATATAGAGTTGTTGCTGAATTTTGTTTTGCTCTATTGTCACTACAGAGGTGCAGTTCTTTATTGACCAATCAATGAACTGTGTGAAGCGATGATGCGTGATGACATCTATAAACAAGCAACAAAAATAGCTTTAAATCCGCTTTCTAAATTTATTTATTTTTTTTTTTAATGATGTTTGTGTTTTCTTTGTATTTCCACCAGCATATGTACAAAAGGATGCTGAAATGTGAAATAGAAAAGAACCAATAGTTTGGATCCATACAACAGAAATGAAAAAACAATGTACAGTATTGAAGCACATAAAGTAAAACGAGGGGGCCCTCTGGAGTTGATGTCCTTGGAGTCGCCCCTTAGTAGGTAGGTAGGTAATTATGCATGCACTGAAATATTAATTTGGTGTTTTTAACTGGAATCCATTCAAGCCTTCAGCAATATTTAAGGTCAAATCAATTGAACAAATACTAACAGTGACAAAGAGAGTGTTCGTACACTGAAGCAACTCCTCTATAAAACATGACTGTGAGAGAGGGAGGGAGAGAGAGAGAGAGAGAGAGAGAGAGAGAGAGAGAGAGAGAGAGCGCTACGCTGGATACAAAGTGACTTTGCAATGATTAATGTCTTGAGTCTCCACGCTGTGAGTGGGAGATAATACAGAAGGCTGTGGCCTTTGTGTTCCACAGTTGTGTTAATACCTGCACCTATCAGGAGATTTTAATAGGCCTGGATTCACATTGGCTGGGATCTGTTCACAGAGAGGCTACACTGAGAGCATCTCGCCAAATGGAACATCCTGTAGAAGAAAGGGACCCTGGTTTGCTTTCACGAAATAGAAAGTGCACATTGTCATCATCTGCTGCAATGGTTGCAATCAATAAAAATCATAGCTGACGTGCATTAAGGTCATATTAAGACAGTTTATCTGAGATTTAGCAGGCACTTCATGACACTTGTGCAATACATGGTGATTAAAACAGTAGGTATAGTTTGCAGCGGTTGGAACTACACTCCATCATAGTGAAGAAAAGTTAAAAGTCATGTAGCTACAAAATCCAGCCATCCATCCATTTTCTTTTCGGCTTATCCTCACGAGGGTCGCGGGGAGTGCAGGAGCCTATCCCAGCTGTCAACGGGCAGGAGGCGGGCTACATCCTCAACTGGTTGCCAGCCAATCGCAGGGCACATCGAGACAAACAGCTGCACTCACAATCACACCTAGGGGCAATTTAGAGTGTCCGATTAATGTCGCATGTTTGGGGATGTGGGAGGAAACCGGAGTGCCCGGAGAAAACCCACGGAGGCACGGGGAGAACATGCAAACTCCACACAGGCGGGACCGGGATTGAACCCGGGCCCTCAGAATTGTGAGACCAGCTGATCCACCGTGCTGCCTAGCTACAAAATCAGATAAATAAATCAAGAAATTGTCAGAATGATACTATTAATTTCAATAATACTTAAAACTACAACCACATGGATATATTCTTAATCTTAACAATAGCAATCAAAATGAGAGAATAATAAACCAGAATTCTTTATGAAGTATGGCTTTCATTGGGTTATGCAGTGGCACCTAATTTTGACCTGTGCCCCTCAACTGTATGCAGTATAACTATTATATAATGTTATAAATCATGTATAAGGTGGTATTGGTATGAGTAAAGACTTCCATTTGTCGTGTGTACATGAGCACAGCAAAGCTTTTAGTATCAGAAATGCGCCAGCTTGCGCCACAAAACTCTGCAACAGACATCATGACAAACAGCTTGCAGACCAAGGTGAGAAAAGGTGGCAGTGAGTGACAGCGTCTTTCGAATGTGATAAAACTCGGTGGCGTCTGCAAGGTGAAAAGACCGCAGCTGAGCTTCGTACAAGAATGTCAATGTTCCCTTTTTTGAGTGTGGGTGAGGCGGGTTTCAAATGAATCATGTTTATCTGATTTGCATAAACTGCAGCTAAGTGAGCTCTAATGGTGTTGTTTTGTCGTGTACTACATTTGAGTTTGGAAAGTAATGTGGAGCAAGCCAAAATGTGTTGCGCACTCTTGGAATACTGATTACCGAGGAGAAACTTGGAATGTTTCATCTTAAGAGATCTCAGTGCTTGGAAGGAATTATTTGTTAAATATACAATTTTTTTCCCCTCTCAACAATGAGATCGGTGACTGTCAGTTAAGAAAGCCTTAGTAAAACTTTCTTTTTCCAAACTTATTTTTGTAATTAAACAGGTGATCTATGTGGCGATGGTGGCAGCCATTACAAATGAAGGAAGTGAAATCTGGGGGCAAAAGACAAGAACAAACTGGTGTTTGCCTTTCAGAATCATCTTTATTTTGCCAAGTATGTCAAAAACTGTCATGATCCTGCCGCTCCAGCACGAGCTGTGCGGGTGCCTGCGCGGGTGCGCTGATTGAGGCGCACACCTGCGTCTCATGCGGGCTGATGAGTCTGTGTATTTATATCACTCCGATGACGATTGGTCCCCGCCAGTTCGTTGAGCTTCATGTCCCATTCCAGCACACTCGTATCCCTGATCGACAACCTGTGTGTACCGACCTTCGCCTGTTCTCCGACCAACCTTGTAAGCCTGACTCCTTCGTTACTTCTGCCTGCTTTGATTGTTCTCCTGTGTACCGACTCCTGCCTGCCCGCTCACCTGCTCTCTTCGCCGTCCCAACTACCGCTGCTGCACCGGACTGCCTGCTCGATCCCCGACCTCGGCATATAATAAACGTTTCTCCCTGAACTACCTTGCATCGTCCGAGTCCTGCATTTGGGTCCTACCCCCGATCCGATGGGACGCGACAAAAACACAAAAGGAATTTGTCTCGGGTACTTGGAGTAAAAAATCATGCTTCATTAAAACTACTCTAACAAGCAAAATGTATCCAAAATGTTATGTGAGTTAAAGTAACGTTTGTAATGTCATGTTGTTATCCACCTGTGCTCCAAAATATTAATTTTTTTATGCCACTTCTGCAACGTGTAATACATAGTACACACAATCACAACTGAGACTAGCGGTGACAGAAAAAGCTTTTCTATGGTCTTTAGCCATGAATATATTGTTTTAGAGTACAACCACAACATTTAACATGAAAAATTGATTTAACCTTGGCTGGGCCTCTTTTGAGATGATGTATGACACGGAAATATTGATTTATTACAGATCTGTTGCTTATTTGCGGCTTCAGCGGGCTGATGAAATACGCACAATGGTTTAAAAATGTGAGGTGCACCAATAAAGGCGGGCAATCATGGGAAAACGTGATGGGAAACCCAGAGAAATTCTTGTTCAGAAGATGCTAATAGAATCCCACACTGTGAATGATTGGAGGGGACAGTAACCAAATGAGAATTTTACATTGATCCTGACACACAAAGGTCTTGTGGGACAAAAGACTGATGGAGGAATATAACTTGTAACAAAAAAGGAGGAAATTTAAAAAGTCACAGGAAAGAAGCTTGTGAAAGGCAGGGCTTATAAGCCCTTGTCACAGACTCCCAGTAGATGTAACCTCATTTTCATATACGACTAATTTAATCAAGGTGACTTCTCCTTCATGGCTCTCTAAGGATGAAGGTAAGAATTTGCGCTTCCCTTACGCCCACGAGCCAATGTATGCCAAGACTTGTGTGAACGGATTGATGCCCATGTAAACTCTTGCCCGCACTCTCCTGAGGACCCTTCTTTTAACGACCGTCTGAAAATGTTTCAGCTGTTTCTGTGCGGCAATATTACTGCAATTGGAATGTCTGGATGTCATTTTGAAGGTGAAATAGGGACATAAGTAGGGAATTGAGTGGTTTATTTTTCTTTATGTAATGGAAATGGTTCTATAATATTTAACAGAACAGTACAGTAAAGTCTATTTTGACGTGTTACATTACATTGTCTTGCTGTAATTTAATTGTATTTTTTACTTGGTTCATTCTTGTTTCTTGTTTTGTTTTTTTAAATTTGCGTGGTTAGAAATTATTGGTCAAAGAAGGTCGATGTTAGTGAGTAGCACAGACTTGGGTTTTAATTTCCATTGAAACATTCCTGTGGAAGAATATGTGCTCCTGTTTTCCCTAAATGATTGTCTACAGTAGGGGTGCCCTGATTGTTTTTTTACCCCAAGATCTACTTTTCAAACAGCCAGCCTCTCGCGAGCTACCGACAGGTGGTGGGGTGATGATGATGATGCACTCAAACCGTTTTAAGGTTAATGTTATGTTGCCTTCTATAAAATATCTTTTAAAACAGAGAATTAGCTTTTTGTGCACTAAATTGTCTGTGCTTTCATCCTGGATCAGGCTGTGCCAAGGTGGATTTTTCAAATTACACACCATCTCATCCTGCACTTTCTACTTTGTGTTCAGACCAGACCTTTCCCACACGGAAAAGAGAAAATTTTGTCCAGTTTAACCACTTTTTCTTCAATTATTCACATACTCTGACAATCATTGCCTCTTAAAACAACAGCATTTCTTTTTTAACGTTCTCCATTAATTTCAAAAGTAAACATAAGCAGCATGTCTAGCTCATCTTTGCTCTACGTTGCCCAGACTGTGTTGTGAACTAAAGCAGCGGTGGTGGACGCTGTCATTATAAAATACATTGATGGTCTGTGTAAGTACTGTAACATTTGTAATTACGAGTGTACGTCTTTAAGAGGGGGTGGGGGGAGTGGGTGTAAGGTAAACTAGGAAATATAAAGTGTGGCGGAGCAACGGTCGTTGTTCGGGAAAGTTCCGTGTGTTGCCTAAAAGAAACCAGTGGCTTCTTCTTTTTTTCGACGCATTGAGCACCCCTGGCCTATGTGCCCTGCTAGTGACTGGCGACCAGTCCAGGGTTCCCATTGCATAGAAGGACCGGTAATATAGAATATTAATCATAATATAATATTGATCAGACCAGTTTCAATGAATATATTCTTAAATCAGTACTTGAAATCATGAGCACAAATAGATTTTTAGTGCATGGCTCTTTAAACGCTCTGTTTGGAGATGGAACTACTGCCAATTGTCAATTCCACAATGCTCTGATCGAGTTTCAGCTCAAGGGACCTTATTAGTTGATGGGTCACTAAACATACTGCCCCTGCACTCCTGCGCCCGTGCCAGAACTTGTCTTGATTAATTAACAACAGAAGCCAAGTCCAGCTGCCACAGGGTGGAAGAGAGGCCGAGACAATGAAAGAGATCATTAGTGCCGTGTCTACTGATGTTTCCTCTGATACCACCTCGAAACTATTCTTCACTTTGAGACTGCAGGCCTCCTGGACCAACAACGATTTCAATGACTAAAAATACACGGAAACAAACATCCTTCTATATATATTGTAGTTTTCACATTCACCAGCTGCAAGTAGTATGATTCAAATAATGATGTATCCTGATTTTTACTCTGTTTTGTCCCCCCTAGAACATATTCAGAGTATCATACATTTCCATTTCACATCAGGATTATGTGATAAATTTGGACAGTGTTTGCATGTTTTACAACCAGTATAACTGGTTAAATTTGACTTGCTCGGCCCAATTCTGGAGCCAGTAATACAATCCTTTGAAGTACGTGTTTTTCAATGGAAAACATTACCTATTTAAGGAAAAAGTTTGGTAAAATCATTGGATCTTTCTGAGCAGTTCATCAAGAGTTGTGACTTACTGTGTTTATTTTTAATGTAAAACCAACAAATAATCTTGGATCATGTTTTTGTCTGTTTTTGCACTGCTGGGCAGATGTAATAGTACTATAATGAGAGTGTGATTACAATTGGCAAAAAAAGGTCAAAGAGTGTTAAATCATTGTTGTTGTTGTTTTTTTTTGTTTTACTGTAAAATATTTTTCAAGATCGCAGAGTAACTGCTCCAACAGGAAATAATCGAGTTACTTTTCCTCCATGGAGATTGAGGTACTTCTGGAACCATACAGTGTATATGAGTGTAGATTTAGTAAAAATAAATCAATCAATTAAAAAAAAATAGTGCTGCAGGTGCGAAGGAAAGAGAAACAACATGAGAGCAACTTGCAAAGTGTTAATTTATTTAAAAAAATAATAATATTTCTTGACACAGGATAGAGATTATGACTCTGGGTACTCTTATTTTGTCTTTCTTCATGCATTGCTGCACTGTTTGTGTTCAGTGTGTTGCACGAAGGGTTATAACCAACATGGATGCTAAAAAGCTTTAGCATTGAGAGAGCAGATTAGTGTGTTTAGCTATGTGGGTGTTTAAAAAACAAGTAATTCTCAGTTTACTTGTACAGTAAACTTAAACTTAGAGTGGCAAAAAAAAAAACAGCTGGCAAACTTTTTTTTTTTTTTTTTCGGAATAATTTTTCACAATTTGCCCAGAGGCTGCTCATTGTGAAGTGAGTTGAGTGGAGTTCACCAATGAGTGATGCATTTTTGTTTGTTGAAGGGTCAAATGCTGAACCTTTTAGCTAAAAAAATATATAATTCCATTTTGGGACATCACACTCAGTGTACAAACACATTTGAATATTATACCGGTACATAAAATCACACACTTGTATCCACATACAGATACTGGAGAGATTTTAAAAAACACACTCTTACTCACATACTCCAAAAAGCAAAAAAACACAACGACAATGGAAACAAATGTAACATATCAAAGCTAAAATGGAAGTTCACTAACTTGCCTTGTGCACTTGACATCAGCAGGCTGGAGGACTCATTGAACAAGGGTTAATGGACACATCAGGCTTTTGTTTTATAATCAAACACAAAGATTCACACCATTAACCCAGCTGATTCAGGAACAGCACTACTAAATGCATGTAGACACAAATACTGATTCATCAGACAAAAACATGGAGTGCACACAACTTCATTGTTTCTTTCCAATCTGTTGTGAAACCCTGCCACCATAAGCCACACTATCTGTAGAAAGTCATAGTAGGAGTACGTGAGATGTTGTAACCGTAAAGGTGAGATTAATTATATTTTCCCCCATTATCAGTCAGTTGCTTTAGATGTACATGTAATTGTCTTTACATTTTAATACTTTTGTGTAACTTTAAAAAAAAAAAAAAATCCCCCCAGGAATAGGAATAGTAAGAGAACCCTGCATGTTAGCATGAACTACCTGCTGAGTAACCACTGAGGCAGTAAAGCCTCTTGAGGTCAGTTCCAGCAGAGAGGTGAGGCATTTGAGATTCCAAAACGTTACCTTGCTGAGGAAAAGTTCAGCAGCATCCTAGGTGTTTTCCTTAGGGCGGGGATGGAGGTCTTTAGGGATATTCTCGATGCAACGCTTAGCTTGTCTCATCTCAGCAGGTAGCTGTTGTATAAACATGTGTCTGACTGCAGGGGAGCCAGAGAATGAGATGGGAATCGAGCTGATGCAAACCTTCGTTATGCTAAGGGTGGAGTTTTGAGATGAAAGAATGACACCAGACACGAAACAGCAGTGGCAATCTATGGATGTCAGCGACCACCCAGCTTGTAGTCTTTCCATGCGTGCCTCCTCCGGGTAGTGATGGGGAACTGGGACAGTCTGCTAAAAGGCAACATAATCAATCAAAGCAGGCGGTCTGACATTCAGCACAACACAACATTTCTGCTGGGAAATCATTGCTGAAGCATTCTCCTCTCTTTTTGCACTGCAAATACTGTACACTAGGTAGTATTGTATGTTCAATTGCCTTTCTACGTATATGCACGGGTATAAACAAATACTGCAGCTGCGTCAGTCGTACTTCTGAGGGCAAAAAGCATTACCTAACTCATGACCAATACTTTCAAGGCTTATTTGTTCGAGAATTAAAACTGACAGTTCATAGCAAAACTGAAAAGGCAATGAAAGCTTTGCATTGGGAAATGTGAGCTTGTAATCACAATTAGCATGGGAATGAATTTTCGATTTATGAGACACAAATAAAAGTATCATGGATATTTTCTCAGTCGTACATACCAACAACAAATATAAATACAACGCGGTATCACAAACAGTTTTTGATTATACAGTATAATTGCAGCCTTAAGTCTTACAGTTACAAAACTGACTTGGACAGAGTGTCTAAAATAAAGTCACCTGTTTGTAGATTTTGGTAGTTATTTAAACAGTATTTTTGAAATGTTGCATTCATTTTATAGCTGGCAGGGAAGCAAAGTTGAGTTGGAGAAAAGGATATTAAAATATTGTAGTTTTCTATGTGAAATTTGCAAGTTTCTGTGTTCACGTGAGTGCCCCCCCCCCCCCCCCCCACGCCGACTCTGGAAATACTCGGTCCCAGATCTCAAACATTTGCATGTTTGTTTCTTTGTGTCCTGCAATTGGCAGGTGATCGATCGAGGGTGCAACCCACATCACACCGAAAGTCAACTGGGATAGGCTCAATCTATTCTTATCTCTGTGACGCAAATGAGGATATGCGATATTGAAAATGGAAATATTCATTAAATTGTGGTGTGTTCCATTGGTTATATTTACTGATGCCAATTTGCTGATATTTTTCAAACAATTTCTTTGTTATTTGAATGTATGTGTGAGAGAGAGAAAGGAGAAAATCAAAGCTCAAATGTTTGCTCTTGTCATGTATTTTCTTCATAATGTGCTCTTATAAATTGTGCCTGTGATTGTTGACATATTGGATCAAGTAAAGACAGATGCAGGAAATCTATTTAATGAACACAAGTTATACGTTTGCGACCTCAATATGTTAAAATGACAGTCCAGCTGATGTCTTGGTTTATAATCTCAACCTTCTTAAATTATGGACTCACAGCTGTGGGCAGTAGCAGACCCTCGGGGCAGATCACGTGTTTCCATCTAATGTCAGTTTGTCTAGAGTCAGCAGGGCTTGGCTTTGTTTTTTTTTATATATTTTTTCCCATCAGCACCATCACCTCTCTGCTGGGAGCATCTTTGGTGGGATATGATTTTAACACAACTAATGAGAAACACTTCACACTGCGATGCTCGACACAGTGAGTTCATTAATATGATCCCATAAGTCCTTGTTGGCCCGTGGGGCAAAAATTGACAGTGACAGTAGGATTTATGCTCTCAGTCAGAAAAAAAAGTGTACTTAATCTCAGCAGAACCATATTTTAATTTTTCATCGGGCTTTATTTTTATTGTATCTTATTTCTGCTATGATTTGATTTAAATAAAATGAAATGTGTATTTTAATTTCCCTACCTATAATTGTTTTATAGGTAGAGAAATTAAAGTTTAATGTGTTATTTTTTTGTCAGGTACAGTCTGCACTTATGCTTTTCATTCATCATTTAAGTATTCAATTCATTAGAGCAATTATTTCATTTAGGATTAGATTTATGCAAATGGTACTTACACTGTAGGCTATTTAGTTTGGCTTTGTACTTAAAGATTTGCACATCTGTTTTAAGCTTTGCAAACAAACGCAATGAATTTGTTCACTCATTTTGGAGAAATGCTGTATCCGTTTTAGTTTTCAAAATTAAAATTCATTATACCACACTGATGCTTCACCCTGAATAAGAAGCGTCATCATGGTATTGAGACACTTGTGATTTGAGTCACTTCTATCTGGATTAGTCGAGAAAACGTGACACATTTAGGTGTGTGAGATTATGGTCTTGTACATGTATCAGTATGAGTCAAGCGCACATGACTCCGCGGCGGTGGAGGAGGCGGATCCAAATCAAATTCTGCTGTTGGCGCCACAAAGGCCGGTGCTGACTTGAATAAACTGTTTAATTAGATTCTAACTACATTTCTTGCAAGATGATTATCGGGAGGATGCTCTCCTTTACACTGTGTTTGGAATGAGATGTATTGAACACTCATGCTTTCCCAATTTTCTTCCATTACTTCTAATAATTGCATCATTGAAAATTCACCTTTTCAAACGGAACTGTGTTGGGCAGACTTGGTCTTGCAGATTTTTGTCTTTATTAATGGCCCTTTAATCTTATTTTCTATATCATCAAATGACTGCTGAAGCCCCTCATTGGCTAGTACTCGAGAGGGATCAGTTTTGCCCATGATAATATAATATGAATAATCCATCCATCCATCCATTATCTACCGCTTTTCCGGATCAGGTCGCAGGGGAAGTAGCTTCAGCAGGGATACCCAGACTTCCCTTTCCCCAGCCACTTCTTCCAGCTCTTCCGGAGGGATCCCAAGGCGATCTCAAGCCAGCCGAGAGACACAGTCTCTCCAGCGTGTCCTGGGTCATCCTCAGACATGCCCGGGACACCTTCACCAGGGAGGCGTCCAGGAGGCATCCGCATCAAATGCCCCAGCCACCTCGTCTGACTCCTCTCAATGTGAAGAAGTAGCAGCTTGACATTGAGCCCCTTCCGGATGACCGAGCTTCTCACCCTATCTCTAAGGGAGAACCCGGAAACTCATTTTGGCCGCTTGTATCCGGGATCTTATTCTTTTGGTCACGACCCACAGCTCATGCCCATAGGTGAGGGTAGGAACGCGGGACAGTTGAATACTCACAATTATTTCTAAATTCAATGGTAATTTCAACCACGATATGAATCAGGGAGGATGGGGAGTGGGGCACTTATGGTTGTTTTATTGTGTATAATTATGTTTGGGCGGCACAGTGGATCAGCTGGAAAGCGTTGGCCTCACAGTTCTGAGGTCCCGGTTTCAATCCCGGACCCGCCTGTGTGGAGTTTGCATAGTCTCCCCGTGGGTGAATGGGTTTTTCCTCCGGGCACTCTGGTTTCCTCCCACATCCCAAAAACATACGACATTAATTGGACACTCTAATTTACCGCTAGGAGTGATTGTGAGTGTGACTGTTTGTCTCTATGTGCCCTGCGATTGCCTGACAACCAGTTCAGGGTGTACCCTGCCTTTTGCCTGTTGACAGCTGGGATAGGCTCCAGCACTCCACTTGATCCTCGTGAGGATAAGCAGCTTTGAAAATGGATAAATCGGTGGATAATTATGTTTGATATCATCATTGTGAATGTAGTTTTACTAAATGAAAATTTTAATTCTGAATCAATCTTCAACATTGTACGATCTTTTTTGGATCGATCACACTTGGAAAAAAAATATTTGTGCTGTGCTGAATAGAATCCTTACTCTGAGGATCCAATAATTCAGTCCTTTCTCACGATCACAGCCATTAAAAAAATACTCAACGACCCAGCTAAGCCTCCACCTTCCAAGTCTGAGGGCTCATTGGTACTCATTTATCAGATGGACTTCGACTGAAAGAAAACAGAACTTTGGAAGGGAAGAAGGACAACTCTTAGTCAAGTTAACATGCATTTTTAATGATTATGAAAACTTTTGGAAACAAAGTTAGTCAGAAAAGTGACAAATGTTTCACTTCAGCAAAGTGTTACAAAAATGATATATTTCTTTTTCACCCAAAACAAGATTCACAAAGTAAATCTAGATTTGCTTTTATCCAACTTATTGTGAGTTTGAGTAATAAAGAAACTAATGTGATCAACAGGCTTCATTACGATGCATTCACATTACTCTGCTTAGCTTGTGCTATGAAAAAAAAAGTTTGAGAGAAAAGGCAGTTGAGAGAAAACCTCAAGTCAGAGAATAGTACAAAGAATAACCTTTACATACAAAATTTATTCAGTATAATACAGTATATTGTATAAAACAACAACAACAAAAAAATCACACTGTGCTCGCCACTGTGGAGAATTACTTGCTTCATCCTGATGGGTCAAAATGTATGCGTTGCACAAAAGATGTGTTTTCTACCTATAGGGGCACATTATGCACACAAGTCACACTTTGTCTGTACAAGGAGCACGTCTATTATGGACCTTAAGAAAAGCTTCAATATGCATATAGTTAGTGTGCAAGCACTTTGCAGGTGGAAAATGTAACACGTAACAAAAAATGTCAACTGACACATCTGCTACTCTGGCTAGTGAAGAATGTCTTTGGAGGTGTATGAATGCACATCCCTACAAACAAAATGGCTCAAAATTCTTCCAGTTTGATTTTATATATTGAATCATGTGGATGTTGCATTTCCATTGAGCTTGAATTATAACACAATATGCAATATTGTCAAAACATTGTACTGCTATGATTGTATTTCTGACATTTATTAGTTTGTTTCATGTTTAATTTCTGAATTTGGTTGGTTTCGCATTAATGTAGAGTATTTCGTAAAGAGTAGATACCAACAAGCATACAAGTGTGCAAGCTCTTGTGGCGCCCGGGGCAAAGAAAAAGTTTTTTGTGTCCTGAAAACCAACTGCTCAGTAAAGTAAAAGTAACACTTTAAACACTCGTCCTTGATCTTGAATTATTACACAGTGGAATGCGAAAGTTTTGAAAAATCATTAAAATGATGAATGAAAACCAAATCAGCATTCCATGGATGTCTGGATTCAGAATCATATTCAAAATCTACATGGAAAATAAGATCACAGGCTGATCCAAGTTCTGGAAATTACTCAAGACAAGTTAAAAATGTGTAAGTGCGACCTCGGCGTGCCCGTATGTATAGCCTACGACGCTAATGATGAGACGCCGGCTGTTCTCCTGAGGGCTCTCCTCCCAGACCCGGATCAGAGCATGAGCGCATCAGTCAACTCCTGAACTGTCTGTGGTGCAAAGTGGCAAGAGTCTATTTGATCACATCTGGGACATGATCAAATGAATTCAGGTCTGGGAAAGGGCTAGGCCAGTCCATAACATCGAGGCCTTGATCATGTAAAAACTTCTGACACAATCTGGTCACGAGAGGCCTAGCATTCTTATGCATAAGGAGAAACCAGAGCCCCACTGCACCAGCACATGGTTTTACAACGGGTCTGAGGATATCATTCCAGTACCCAATAGAAGTCAGGGTACAAGCGGCCCCGCAAGAAAATACCTTCTGGTCTAGGCCCACAGCCAAAACCGTCGTGCTATGGGTCGTGCTAGACTTTTCATTTTTGCATCGTCCGGCTAACAAAGAGCCAAATCATTGGTCGTGGGTTAAGTTATACTACAACAGGTTTTGTCATTCTCGACAGCATGTGGTGTGTTTGCCCTGATCTGGCCAAAATCCGGGTTGAAATCCTGCAGTCAGATCTAGAGATTATCTGTGAAGATCACAGGGAACCAATGGCAAATTTACCAATCTCAGTGTTCTCTGGCAAATGGCAATCAGACTGCACGGTTTTGGGGTGTAAGCAGAAGCCACCCTCATGGAGTCAGTTTCTCAATGTTTGAACATAAACATGCACATCAAGCAACACGAACACAACAACAACACAACAACAACAGAGAACAGGGGAATTCACCGTGATCGCCACCCACAGAACCACTCCTTCACAGAATTGTTTTGGTAATTGCCTGTCATTTCCACCTCGTGTCCTGTGTCATTTGCATAACGGCAGGTGAAACTGAATCACAATCTTTATTGCCTCCTGGCTGGACAGGCTGATTTCACAGAAGTAGTGTATAATTTACTTGGAGTTACATTTTGTTATGTTTGTTTTTGAGCAGCTGCAAATTGTGACAATTTATCCACTTGTTGCACTGCTCGTTAGTTTGAGAGCAGCTCAGGCCTTAAATCAACAGCCAGCCTTTTAGTCTTGAAATTATCATCCTATGAAACAATCTCAGTTTTTACTAAATGAGGCTGTATTCCGGTTATGCCCTTTTTTGGATGGGACTTTAGGGAAATGCCTTTGTTTGGTATCCTACTATTCTATTAATCCCTCAGCCGGATCGTTGTTATGGAGACCTAAAGTCCTGAAACAGTTGTTGCTTACCTCGTGACTACAAGCCTCACAGTCACGTTGAGTCTGGCGTGCAGCCATATTACCATGAGAACACCTGCTTTTATTATGCAGTGTTAGAAATATACAACATCTTATTCATTTTCTTTCCAGTAACACATTAATTTATCTGAACTCAATAGAAATGATTTATTGATCATTGTCAATATGACAGTTATCTAATCACTTCAATTGGACACAAATGAAAGGATTGACATTTGGGATACAGTCAGTATAAAATGACCATCACTTACCTGTAAATGAACAGTTAAATGATGGTTAGTTAGTTAGTTAGTTAGTTAGTTAGTTAGTTAGTTAGTTAGTTAGTTAGTTAGTTAGTTAGTTAGTTAGTTAGTTAGTTAGTTAGTTAGTTAGTGACACTGATGCGTGCCAGGCTCTTGTCAATACTGGAAAATAAGTAACTGATAAACTGACAGATATTTTGTTGTTTCTTCCTTTCTGCTCACTCTTTTGCCATTCTACCTTTCACCTTTTTGAACAGGCGGCTGTATTCCACATGTCACCTCCGTGTAGTCTACTTGGGAGTATCATGGGCTCTGGCTACGGTTCGGACCCAGAGTCCCCAGACTTCTCATCGGGCAACCTCCCTCCCCAGTCATCCCAGTCTCCCGAGACAGGTCTCGAGATTTTTCGCGGACATACGGAAGTCATTCTATCTGTGTTTTAGCTCTGTAGTAGTTCTGCTTGAATCCCGTCTCGACAGCAGCAGCATCATGAGCAATTTCAGAGCAGATCATCGCCTTTCAGCAACTGTCAATGTTTAAACAAACAAACCCACATTGTCCAGTTTAACATGCTACTTCAACACTTCCAGTTCTTCGATCTTAAAATTTGCCCTTTTTTTGGACATCATTAATTTAATATTCCATTGACAAATTAGACTGGTTTCACATATGAATCGGATTGTACTTTGGCCAATAGCAAATCAAATTTTTATTGTTATTGTTCTGTGCATTTTTTCTTCTGTTGTGTTCCCTCGACCTGTTCCCTTTTACATCCTGTTCTGTACGACTGGAATACCAATAAACATCTAGCACGTATAACAAAATAACCAGAGTATGTCAAGCATAAAATGGGATTCAGGTCCTCCGTACTTCATTACCAATAGCTAAACAAGAAATATGTTATAAAAAAACAAACAAACAAAAATTATGGTGTCAGAAAAAAAAAATCTGAAATAGATGCAGAAAAGGCTTCATCCTCTTTACATATTTAAGGCTCTTGGTCAGGGGTATCAAACTATTTTTGTCACAGGCCACATTGTGGTTACAGTTTCTCTCAGAAAACCTAATGACCGTGAAACCATTTAGATGTTCAATTGCCTTATCATATTCGTACACATACAAAATGAAATATCACAGTTTGTAAAAAAAAAGGGTTTTGGTCACAAAGAGTGCTTTTGCAATATTTCAATGTTCATATATTTTACATTGAATTTTGAGTACATATTCAAGCAAAAATCTTTGAAATTGATGCACACGATTTACATAAATTATGTAGCAGGATGGATCTCGCCACTGGGCTTTGAGTGTGACACCTGTGCTCTAGGTTGTTGGCTGTGATTACCAGTCAGATCACTTACACACAACCTTCACCAATGGAAATATGAGGGAACAAAGAAGCAGAGGCTTATGAAAGTAGAGAAAAGCCCTTAATATCTGCCTGCTCATCAGACTCCCTTAGGTGGTTTTCTTTGAGTAGCTTCATGGTTCAGAGGTGTCATCAATTTTCGTCCGCCTTGTGTCTGCCCAAGTGCTTTGTGAAGCCTCCTTTAGTCTGGCTGTAAACACCCCAACAAATATGGAATGATCGAATGAGGTTTATCGTTATGATCCTTTGCAATGTCATGTCGAGGTCTGGTTTACAACACAAGTCCATTAGCAGTAAATCAAAGGAAAGAGAAGCATAGAAAACATACAGGAATGCGGATGTATGATGATTTATTTATGATTTATCCTGAACATCTGCTAAAGCAAGGCCCATGCACCTGAGTTGACCCATTCGGTCGTGTTTATGTTAATGCACAGTAGTGATGGGATTTCATTTAATATGAATACTGTTGTATTTTTAAGTGTTCACACATCAAAATCCACTGGTATTCCTGACTTCAACCATGATAAAGATAATGGTTAGTCTCAATATCCACGAAGGTTTAGGGACGTTAATTATTTTTCGTAGCCATAGTAGAGCTGAAATCATAGGTTCAGTAGCATGATGCATAACTTTTATTTCAGTTCTGCATAGAAAATAATATGTATAATTATATACAACCATGCGTTTCATCTGACTTTTTTGATTTGAATCAATTCTGATTGTATTCTAAAAGCAACAACATGACTGCTGCAAGATTAAGAGTTTGTCACAACACATAATGCGGGACACGGAATAGATGCATGCAGGCAGGCAAAGTAAAAAAAAAAAAAGAACAAGTGCTTAGAATACAAAATATGAAGCTATTTAAATTTCCAAAAATGTACAAAGCAAAATAGGAAAATGAGTAAATCGGTAATTAAATATACAAGGAACAGAGACCCCACATAGGATTACGACTTGACAAAATACTGAGCAGAAAGCAGCAACCTAAACAATAAACACACAGATTATTAGTCAATGACTCAAACCTGTTCATGCGACCAGTGGAACCCTAACTTTTCAAAACAACATTTGTGATGAATGGGTCCTGGTAGGTCCAATTTGGAGATGTTGGTTGGGGTTGAGGTTAGGGCTCTCAAGTTCTTCAACACCACAATCGAATGAACATTCCTTTATGGAATTTGCTTAATGCAAAAAAAAAGAAAAAAAAAAGGCCTGATCCATACTGTCCCCACAAAGGTGGAAGCACATAAATGACTAGAATCCTTTGGTAAGATGACGGTATAAATTCAAGCCTTTTTTTTGAATGGGCACTTTGTCACAAAATATCTGTCCACTTGTGCAGTTTCCCACTTTTTGTTCTTGAAAAAGATGACTAAGTCCCAATTCCTTTTCACAAGAAGAATTGAACTGCTGAATCTGAGGCTGAAGTTTGAGTCTCTTTGGTGTCCATGCGTGGCAGATCCTGAAGACTAATGATGAGGCTAGAGGATTCCAAACTCCCACGGCTATCTGTGTCCCTTTTATTAAGATGCAGGCAGCAGAGAAATTCAGTTGGGTGTGGAGCTGATGGGATAAGCATCTCTCCCGAGAAGAACTTTTATCTGTGGCTGAGAGCCATTGTGCGCTTGTAAATTGTAATTACCATGAGCACAGAAGTACTCCGATAAAATTACACCTGTTTATTCAACAGGACTTATGCATACTTTCAAGAATATAATGACATTTTAGATTGTTTCGGAATTGGTTTTGTTTCTTACCTCAAAGCTGAGGTATAATTGGGTCAGTTCTACAATCTTGGTCAATTCAGCTGCTCTCCAAACTTGAAGTATGACTCCCATTAGGCGCAGTTCTGCTCCCGGAGGCCATAGAGGACACAGAGAAAGTAATTACGAGACATAATGTTATTAATTACTCTGACCGCTCGTGCTTCTGTTGGCACTCAACTGTTTGTGGATGAGACTCTCAGTGCCAGGCACAGGCAACGCCACAAACCCTAAACAACCCACACATCTATGCCAGTGGGTTGAAGGACATTTTTTGCTCATTTACAATCCTTGGAACTTTGTCTGTTATCCTTGTGCAAGCGAGGCAAGGCGAATTCATCCACTATAAATCAGCAGCTATCTCCTGTGATATTTTTTTCTGTCCTTTCAAAGCACAGTGTTAAAAAAAACATGAAGGGAGAAGGCGGTCAGACTGCACAATGTGAATCAATTTAGAAATAAAAAAGGAAATTAGAGTGAATATAATTATTGTTAGTACAACAATTACTCGTGCTAACGTGTAATGAGACCCTTGCATGTCTGTTTTCTCATTAAGGGTGTAAAATCTCCCACCTCCAGATTGTTTCCCCATGATCTCCGCCTACTTGCAGTTTATAAATACCTCAAATAGGTCACAAATAGTAGCATAGAATCTCATTTCGCCAGTAATAATGCAATAAGACACGCACCATATTGTTAATGACCCAGCTAAAGATGCTTCTTTCATGATGCCGATTTCACAGGAGCGTTCTTGTTGAAAGTTCCTAAAATGGATGGATCAGATTGTCATTCACAGTAAAGGTGAGCAAACACAATGCATTCACATCTCTGTATGTCTGCCGAGATACTACAAATATAAATTCCCCACAAAATCACACCTGGGTGGTGTTTGTGTCATTTGTTTACATTGCATTAAATGTACAGGTTTAAAAATCATAGTTCAGTATGTACTTTGGTTTTAAGGTCACAGTCCAGTTCACATTTGGATCATGATGTGAACAGTTTATAAATATGCTTATCCTTGCACTACACAGATTTAATGAGATTAATATTATGTGAATGAAAAATAAACATCAGCGAACTTCAAGCAATAAATTCTCCGATGAATGATTCTCAATGTAAATAATGTGCTAGAAAATAAGCATTTTTTTTATGAAAGTGCAAAATCACACTTGTATTTTAACATAATGAACAATGCAGACAAATACAACAGTAACAGAGCAGTCTAAATTATTACACTATAAAAACCTCAATGGCATTTGTTATTGCTTTCGCTCTATCTGAAGAGCCAAGTAGAGGCTGTTAAAATGCTGCTGGAAGTTTCATTTGCACCACATATTTTTTTTTCCTATGATGGACTGATATTTATATTACTAATTGATACAATTTCAAATGAATTAAGTAGTTTGACGTACCGCCAAATGCACATCACTCTCCCTGACGTGTGCTAGCAAGGGGCTGAGCAAAATCCAAATTCCCAACCAAAGACATTCTGGATGCAAATACATGCATTTTACAACCGGACAGATAGAGGAAATTAGGGGAAAAAAATCGAAATGTATAAAAGATCTTGGGCTTCATTCAGTGTTTATGTACAGAAAAGCTAAAAATGCTCTATTGTCACTGTCCATATAGCAAGGAGTTTTATATGATCTCCCATTCAGTCAAGGTTCAAGATGAAGATCTTTGCTGGTGGTTGCTGATTGTTGATTTTTTTTTTCAAGCATAGTAAAAATGTATTGGCATGTGGGCATTCTGCCAAACCTTTGGCTATCCACACAGATATTTTGAGAGAATATACTTCTACTGCTGATGTACATAATACTCAAAGGCAGCGCAACTGGGCAGGCATATCAGGCAAATGCCAAGGGCTCAGAGCGAGGGGGGTCCCATGAGACATGAGACACTGTACTGTTTCACTCATTGAAACAATGAAATCTCTTTTTAATGTGTTGTCACACGCATTTACATGCTTCACTTGAAAGCATCATGATCTATCTGCATGTGCAATCACACAGACAGCAAAAGAGAGATTTACTGTACACTCTTATGCTGACCATGAGCTGATCAAATGTTCATGAAATTTGAGTCAGATGTAATACATGGATAATGCTGAGAATGTATGACATATAAACATGTCCCATACAAGTTAAGTGAATGGGGAATGAGTTGGTCATTATTGTGAAAAGTCTACCGAACTGGAGATGTCTTACACAAAGATCCAGCCATTTCAGATCAAACGTTATGAGTGTTTTGATAAACTGTGATGAAACCAAACAGCCCTGATTTCACATATTTAACGTTATCTACAGTATGTCAGATTGGTTGTAGCTACTATATAACAAAAAACAAAGCCACTCCTTGGAAAGGAAAGAAAGGCAACAATGAGCTCAAGCTTGTCTGGCCTTCCAGAAAACGTATTCTCCCTCCTTTTTTCTAGCGAGACTCCTTGGCAGTTATGATGCATTTACTTACTTACCTGAACAGGAACATTTTCTTTCATCTCCGTTACAGGGGATCAGTGAGACACATCTCTAGTCATTTGAAGTACTGTTACCGGGGGACACGCTGCTGGGCCACCATACTGAGCTTATTTGATTTACAGAGTTTTGTGTCAGCTGTGACAATCCACGCTATGCTTCATGTCTAGTTCCAAGAACAGAGACGGGAAATAAGAACATCATAGTCCTATCCCTTCAAGCTATGACTGGTCCACTGCCTATTGCTATGATGTAGTCTAACCGAGTTATTTTATTGTATGAGCAGAAGTCAGCGGATGTAACACCCACATGGACCACAGAGAATACAGCACTGAGGACAAATGAAAAATGAACTAAATAAAATGGCAACTTCATTAGGTGTCAGATTTTAACAATCATGTTTGTCTTGGTCCGTTTATATGAATGACTCAATTTTCTGGATACACTCTACACGAGCCTTCATATTTTCCGCAGATAAATGGTTAATTTGGCAACCGATTCAGTGGAGCTATGCGAGAACGTCAAGTGCATTCAGGGACACTGTGTAAATGGAAGTGAATGTATTCATTTAGTACCTAATTGCAAAATTTCTTTGGCCTACTTGGAAATGTATTATTTGTATTGGAATGCTTTAGTTAAAACACTGTCTGATCACACTCTCATCATACAGGACTTTTTTTTTGTTATGTTTTAGAAAATAAGAACAGATAAAATGAGATACAATGTAAAAATAGTCAGCCAGAGCCACAATGCAGTTATCAGTCCTCAAACTATCGGTCTTGTCATATCGTGCTGCTTGTTTTTATTTCCACATTAAGTCCTACTTTTGTTTAAAGTCAACCCATCCATTTTCTTCACCGCTTATCCTCACGAGGGTCACGGGGAGTGCTGGAGCCTATCCCAGCTGTCAACAGGCAGGAGGCGGGGTTCACCGTGAACTGGTTGCCAGCTGTTGGAAATTTATTTCTAAATCATCATAAACTTAAGTTAGTAATCTGACTCCAATTTGTGACCTTACCCAACTGCCACTCATCCAACAATATGCGCGCTCGTTCTGCAATAGAAAGGTATCAGGAAGCCGGCATTTTCACACACGAGTGGATTTATTCCTTCAACACACACCTGGGTCTCGGGTCCCTCTCATTACAACCCTGCACGTCTCTGTTCCCTGCAGCCGACGTACTCTACATCCGAGTTGCCCAGAACAATTTTAAAGTACAATCTACTAATTCACTATTGGTTCTGTGTCTCCTGCTGGTATCCTTGGCGCTCTCTCATTGGTCTCCTTTGGTCCGCCGGATGTTGGCCCGACTCCTCCCCTGCAGAATCGCGTGCTGGCTCCTCCTGGTGCTGGTTTCCTGACAGTAGTTTTTCCACCAACTGCCTCTGAGTCCTCTCGTCTCTGCATCATCCTTGCAGTTAGCACCGTCTGTTCTAAAACATTCCCTTCTTGCACATTCTTGCACCACATACCCTGTTTCGTTCCACCAGTCACACACTCAGCACTTTACAGTCTCACACTTTCATACACAGGATGTAGCAACATCTAATGAACTACTTTAAGCTCAAACTCTTATATTCCTTTACAGCCAATTGCAGGGTACATAGAGCAAACAGCCGCACTCACAATCACACCTAGGGGAAATTTAGAGTGGGAAATTAATGTTGCAGGTTTTCGGGATGCGGGAGGAAAGGGGAGTGCCCGGAGGAAACCCACGCAGGCACGGAGAGAACATGCAAACTCCACACAGGCAGGGCCGGGATCGAACCCGGGTCCTCAGAACTGTGAGGCCATCGCTTTACAGCTGATCCACCATGCCGCCTTGTTTTGATTCTTCATTTAAAATAAAAATTATTTTCTGTTTTCATGTTTTTGGGATCGTAGGGTAGAAGCTGCAGCTGGCTACTAGTGCGGATGGTGTTGGAGTAGAGGCAAAATGAAAACATGAAATGCCAGTAGTCTAAGGGGAATAGCCTGGTAGCAGGATATTGAGAGGAAAAAAATTAAATATGAACTACTTCATTTTTGGAATGGTGAACTTAGTTCAAACTTTTGAAATATGAACAATTCATTTGTTCATTTTTGGAACAATGAACTGAAATCCAAACAAGTTCCCATAGAAAATTAATATTCCCAACACTCGCAATATTGTAATCTTTCTCGTCCATTAAAGACACTATTGCAAGGTAAAATAGTATACAAGTGTGTGCGATAATGCCTGATGAATAAAAATCTTTTTAATGTATATAAAATAGTTTGGGCTGTTTTATTAGTCAGATGACACATCATCCAAGGTACCATACTGCCTAGTACTATGTATTTTGTAGGATTTTGTTTTCAAAAATATCCCACCCATGTGACATCAAAATTTAATGATTTCGTAGTAATTATCCATCCATTTTCTTCACCGCTTATTCTCACGAGGAGAGTGCTGGAGCCTATCCCAGCTGTCAACGGGCAGGAGGCAGGATACACCCTGAACTGGTTGCCAGCCAATCGCAGGGCACATAGGGACAAACAGCCACACTCAAAATCACACTTAGGGGCAATTTAAAGTGACCAATTAATGTTGCATGTTTTTGGGATGTGGGAGGAAACCAGAGTGCCCGGGAGAAAACCCACGCAGGCATGGGGAGAACATGCAAACTACAAACAGGCGGGTCCGGGATTGAAGCCGGGACCTCAGAACTGTGAGGCCAACGCTTTACCAGCTGATCCACCGTGCCGCCCTGATCATCAATATGATAAAAAATTTATCAAAGTGAGGTTTTTGTGACAATAAATCTGTTTCGAGATTGGTTAAGAATTTTTACAAATACAACATGAACAGAGATGTAGATGATTTGAAGCTTGATCCAAGCTCCCTCACACAGCCGGATTTCCATGGTACTCAAAATCCAAACTAAAATAGGACAAATGCTAAAATGTGCTTGATCCAAAAATATAACACCTACAGATTGTCAACTTTGGCTCCCTCACAAATTTTTGTTTTGGTTTTTATTTCCAAGGTTGGCATTTAGTAGTGTGAAAATAAGTATTAAGAGAAAACAGTGAAGATGATAATAACAAGCCAAGGAGCAGATAATTGGATTTTTTTTTTCCAGAGACTTTTTTCTTTTTTCCTCACAGCATCAAGTAGGGTACTGGAGAATTACAGTGTCGCAAATTCTTTTTTGATTAAATTGCAAGGCTACAGGGTTGCAAGGTCAGCCAAGCAATTAAAAGAAGCTGTTAGGGTGGTCCATCTCATTTCCATTTGTTACATAACACGGCCCATTTCACAACCATCATGAACCTTTGGTCTCAATACTGTCTGCATATTCGTAAATAAAAGTCTGCCACAGCATTCCTTGAGGCCATTTTCATTTTTTGCTCCTGAAGGGAGGGGTGATACACTTTAAGGTCAGACTCCACTCGAGCCTTGAGCCTCACTCCCTGACAGGTTTATTCAGACAAAGGGCCAAGGTGGGAGTGAAACGCTCTCAGTGCAAGCCAATTAGAGCTTGTTTATTTTTCTCAGCAGTCTAATAAATGTCACTTTCAAGTTTTAATGGCTTGGATATAGAGCTTGATTAAAATGCAGGCCGGTGTTGTGACTGGATATCAAATACAGCTGCGGACGCCCTCGATGCGTAGAATAGCAAAGCATTGTAATGGGAGGTTATAATAATAATAGGAACATTTATAACACCCCGCTGACCTCAGTGTTGAACAGCCACCATGAGGTAGTGGGGAACACAGCACCTAAAGGAGATCTCATCCTGAAATATTTAGTCAAAGGCACTGAACAGTTCAACAACCATAACAAGGGATATAAAAGCTTGTTCACATCCCTGGGTGCTAAATAACAACACTTCCTCAAGGCCCTTGGTGCATGCTCCAAATGTAAGAGGCCCCATTTTTCAGGCTGTGAAATAACTCCAATCCAAAAATGGTGTCAAACAGACTCTCATCGCGGCTTGCTTGTAGAAATGAAACCAATAATCATTACTCGAAAAGCGTTTCAAACCCTTACACCCACCCACCACCATCGTGAAAGTGTGCTGCACAGTCCAACTGACCCCGCCCCAAGATGAGATGTCCCAAGGAGCTACACTGTGATGTAGAAGTTAGCAGTTTCACCTCAGAGTCGAGAGCTTCTGAGTTCCAATCTCAGTTCAGAACTTTCTAATTTGCATGTCCTTGTGTGGGTTGAGCCTCCTCCCACATTTCAAAACAAACATTTGACTTATAGTCAAAATATACTGTAAACCATATGAAATGATACTTAATTTCATTCCACGCCATTAAATGGTTGACTACCAGTTTTCCAAGACATTATTGAACGTCTGAGTCGGACTCAAACCAGAACAAGAATGTTGTTTTTATAATGATCTTGCCTCTTCTTAAGGTGTGGACTTGTTATCGTCTTTGTATTTGTGACATTTGCAAATGTCACTGTGAACTAGGACATAATTATTTAGGAAATTATTGTCAGGCTGCCGGCGGTGCTCCTCGGTTCATTTTAATAATGTTTTGGTCTCTTTGCATTACAAAACTCCAAGTGAATAGAAAGTTGTTGCCGCTTACAAGGCATGTATCTCTTCTTTGCATTCTTTGAATTTATACTCCCCACAGGAAAAAGAAAGGAATGGTATTTTTGTTCGTTATAGTGAATCAAGTCAGCACACAATAAATTGCATTGAACTTTAACTTCAATGAATTAGATTATACAACGACAAAATAATGACACAATGATATAAACCATGGAAAGGCAACTGTAAACTAAAGGTTTTGTGCTATCTTACACAAAATAAGAAGCTAAACTGGACTGCTTGTCGTAGCACCCATGGTGAGAAGGGCCAATTACTACTTTTACCGCTTGAGCCCTGGGAAGACTAACAACCCACTTTCAAAGATCACCAACAGGGATTTCACTGATAGAAGGGCCAGAAAGATACAGCACATTGAGCACAAGTTGAAACTGACTTAAAGTTTAATCTTCAACTCTAAAATTCACTAGAAACATTGGACAGAAAGTAAAGCCCAGGATAGTCATTATACTGGGAGGGAAAAAAAAAACATAGTCTCAATAAACTAAATTTTTTAATTCCATAATAGAGAAAGCCTTTCACAAAAAGTGTCCTTTACAACTGATTTCTAATATTCTATCTGCAAAATTAAACTATTGTAATCTACACTACACAGCAATGACCTTAAAGTCAAATTGAGGGCACGGCTGAATGCTTAATTGGGCAGTTAGTGTTGGCACGCTAAATAATAGAGATGGTGTAGATCCAAAAGCAGGAACAGACAATTTGTAGCGATTTCAACAGCAAACCTCACTGTGGCTGCCAAACGGCTTTCTGTCCTGAAGAATGGAAGCGCAGCAACACAAGACCTGCCACAATATCATCACTATGCTAAATGCCCTTCTATTAGAGTATAACTTTTATTAAAAAAATGTAGAAATATATGAAGATTTCTATTTCAAACGTTCCTTTGCATCCAGTAAACATTTTTGTGTCATAAAACACTGTAGTGAATATTCCAATTTATTCAGCCACCAAGACCAAAGTTATTTCTTATACGTTTATAAATTGCTACAGTACATCACAGCGTCCTGTTCAAAGGTCATAAGGCAAACAGATGAGTATTTTTCGTGGAGGAGAGTGAGGAGAAACACATTTTTGTTTCGAAAATAAAAATATCTTTAGTCACCCTTATGAAGAGAAATGTTAAAATTTTAGTTGAAAATTTCTTTGTGTCTCTGCAAATAAAGACAACCTCTATCTAAAAAAATATGAGTGGTCTTAGTAGTAGTAGTAGTAAGTCATCCATGACATTGCAACCAATTTTGCTGTTACAATTCTCCACTTTTTTTCAATACCTGTACTTTTCACATTGCCCCCAACCCACCTGATAACACCTAACTAACTAACCCAATAAATAAATAAAATTTAGTGCTGTTTAAACAAAGATTCACTGCAAGTGCTCATTAACTGTATGAACATGCAAGTGAATTGATGAGCTTCCCATTTCACGCTGTACAAACTTTTGGTAGCACGGAATTTAATTGACACCAGTCTTCATTAACTTGTAATCGTTAACATCTTGCCATTATGTTAACAAGCTACTCAGCTTTTCTTAGCCCACCTTTGTCTGAATTCTTATACTCTCATCTCCCAACTGGAACTGAAACTCTACTCTCACCACCGAACTTCCCTCAGCTCTAAAAGATGCCGCAATAACTCGAGCACTCAGGAAACATGACACTTATTCTCCCAACGTACCCATATACTGTACTTTGCTCCTCTTTCTCCATTCTCCTGACTGACACTCCATGCTGTTTATACGTTTATCTATGGAATTTACTTTCATGATCACCCCAAGATCCAGAATATCTCCAATATTTTAAATTGTCATTTTTTTAAAAATATATTTCATCTGCAAACATGTCTGACTTGGACAGTTTTCTGGGATTCCTCCCTCCTCAAAGTTCCCTACAATTACTATTATTAGCAGTAGTAGTAGTAATGGTCTTTAGTTGTAGAATTAGTAGTAGCAATTGCGGTAGTACTCTTGACAAAGTATGGAATTGATATTGGAGTATTTCACAGGTCAGCATCTTAGGTATAAAACTAATTTTATTTGGCAGTAGGCTACTGGTCAGCACATCTACGTCAGACTTCTGAAAACCGGGGTTCAAATCCCGGCCTCACCTGTGTGGAGTTTGCATGTTCTCCCTGTGCTTGTGTGGGTTTTCTCCAGTTACTCAAGTTTCCTCACAGATCTCCAAATCATGCACGGTACATTGATTGAAGATTTTCAATTGCCCATAGGTGTGAATGGTAAGTGTGAATCGTAGCTTGTTTATTCTGTATGTGCTCTGTGATTGGCTGGCGACCAGTTCACGGTGTACTCAGTCTCTTACCCAAAGATAGCTGGGATGGGCTCCGGAACACCCGTGACCCTCGTGAGGTTAAGCGGGACAGAAAATGGAAATGAAACGTGTGTTTTCAGAACACCTATGCCCACTGGCCCCAACAGCCAGATAAGAGCCGTTACGTGTTGAATAGTTAGTAGTTAAGCACTGGTGTTCTCCACAGCCCGTGTCACTGTTAACTGAAGGGTCCCAGCGAGCCCTTCATGCTCAGCTCTCTAAGTCGCAGTAATGAAAGGGAATAATTACTGATCACACTTTGCAAATGGAACAGAAGGGGGAAAGAGCTGTCTAATAAAACCAACATTGCTCCCACAACCACGCACACATATGCATACACACGTTTACCCAAACAACAAACCCATTGAAAAATCAAAACTATTACCAAAGTTCAGCATCGAAAGGAAGGCTTACAGTGGGCAGACTTTAAAATTAAAACTGGGTAAGAACAATGAAGTATATTACATGGTTAAAGTGACAATTACCTTTATATATGGCATCCCCTCTCACTTCATACTGTATGTTGGATCAGCAGTGAAGTTGTTAATTTACCGTTAAAACAGTAAATGATGAAAATGAAGTCAAATGCTAAATCATTATCAAGATGTTCTACCTGCTTTGGAATTTGCCATATGGAATTTAATTAGATTTGTTTTTTTGAAGAAAGTTGGATGCATTTCACCAAGGATAAAGTCCTTTCCCTGACATATTTTTGCTGGATGGCCAGTATGAAAAAAAACACTGCAAATTTCCATCTCGGGTATGCAGTCTGTTGTTGTTATTAAGATATTAACCAAAAGAAAATACAGTAGAACATTTTTGACTCAAAAAACAGCTTCTTGCAAACACACTGCACTCGTGACTATATTATTGTGAATTCAATACACAGGTGAAATAGATGAGCCTTCTGAGAAATTACCATTTGCTCAGCCTTATTGAGCAGCTCACATTAATGGAAAAAATAAACGTAGATAGATTAACTAACTAACTAACTAACTAACTAACTAACTAACTAACTAACTAACTAACTAACTAACTAACTAACCAACTAACTAACTACATAAATTAATTAATTAATAAATAAATACATAAATAAATTAAATACCAGTATTTATTTAATTATGTATGTGCTCATTTCATTTAATTTGTCCAAAAAACTATGTAGGATATCTGTCTTTATTAAATTTCTGAAAGTATATAAGCTTTATGCTCAAATAAACAGGCTTAGATTTCACACTAAGTACTACATATGGAAATTTACTGAAAGAAAATCATTATGCCAGTGTACTGTATATTTTGTGGTGTGCCATGAGGTTTAACTAATGTAAAATATGTGCCTTGGTTCAATAAAGAAAGTAATTAATTAACCCGGGACCATTAACAGTTTTAATGAATTTGAAATTAATGTTTCCGGCTTTTATTGGGAGACGTGGGACGTTCACAGTAGATGAATATTAAAACGAAATGTTTGAGAAATGATACGTCTTCAAACTCAATAGATGAGGGTGACGCAAAATGTTTTGTCTATCTTAAAGCTGCAAACAAAAATTAGTCTAAGGGAAATTTTCTGTTATTTATTTTACGAGTAGTAATTTCTAAAATGTGATCGGTCCCTGTTGTGGCGGCAATCCGCTAACCCGTAGGTGGACACCAAGCATTATGGACACTATCAAGCTGAAGAAAGAGTCCCATTGGGCCTTTTTGGCTGTGGGACTCCTGAGGCAGCTGATGTGGAACGGCTTTGGTGGTCGCTGAGGCAAAAACCAGAGCGTGGGAGGATATCATTGAGGCCATGGAGAATGACTTCCGGATGGCTTCGAGGAAATTTTGGTCCACCATCCGGCGTCTCAACATTGTATATTGTGAAAATGGGGTGCTGTTGACCTAGACTTGGGAGAAAATGGATGGATGGATGGATGGATAATTTAAAAAAAAAAGTTAAATCAGTTTTATACACAGTACACATTTCCAAAATTGATACCACTATTATTATAGTTAGTGCTTTGTCATCCAACAACTCATTTTTCTAATCATCTCTTTCAAACATTTGCTGAAGAGAGATGGTTGCCCCACGCTGACTACTAGTTCTGCTGGTATTGGTCCAGGTAGAGGGAAGTTCCGCCTCTTTCATGCATACTGTAATTAGTCGTACAAAACAAGACTCATGATGGAAGTGTCTTTTTTGAAATGCGATGCTCTCAGAATAAGATTGTATTTTAGTCGTTTTTAATGATCTAGAAGAATTTAAGGTGGAGGGGGGACTGCATCAGGGTTACGCGCTAAGCCCCTTTCTCTTTGCGGTAGTAATGGATAGGCTGACAGACGAGGTTAGACTGGATTTCCCTTGGACGATGATGATCGCAGATGATATTGTGATCTGCAGTGAAAGCAGGGAACAAGCGGAGGAGGAGTTAGAAAGATGGAGGTCCGCACTGGAAAGGAAAAGAAGTAAAACAGAATATATGTGCGTGAATGAGAAAAGTAGAGGGGGAAGAGTGAGGCTACAGGGAGAAGAGATAGCGAGGTTGGATGACTTCAAATACTTGGGTTCAACAATACAGAGCAATGAGGAGTGTGGTAAGGAAGTGAAGAAATGGGTCCTCGCGGGGTGCAACAGTTGGCAGAAGGTGTCTGGTGTTCTATGTGACAGAAGAGTATCTGCAAGGATGAAGGGCAAAGTTTATAAAACAGTGGTGAGGATATGATGTAGAGATTAGAGACGGTGGCTCTGAAGAAACAACAGGAAGCAGAACTGGAGGTGGCAGAAATGAAGATGTTGAGGTTTTCGCTCAGAGTGAGCAAGTTGGATAGGATTAGAAATGAGCTCATTAGAGGGACAGCCAAAATTGGATGTTTTGGAGACAAGGTTCGAGAGAGCAGACTTCGATGGTTTGGACATGTTCAGAGGCAAGAGAGTGAGCATGTTGGTAGAAGGGTGCTGAGGATGGAGCTGCCAGGCAAAAGAGCGAGACGAAGACCAAAGAAAAGGTTGATGGATGTTGTGAGGGAGGACATGAGGACAGTGGGTGTTAGAGAGGAGGAAGCACGAGATAGGCTTGGATGGAAAAAGATGACACGCTGTGGTGACCCCTAACAGGACAAGCTGAAAGAAAAAGATGAAGAAGAAATCATTTTTAATGATCTAATTATGCCACCTTTATTTTTGCTCAAAAAGACCCATAACACAAAAATGTTGGATTTTGAAAAACTGTGGAGCAGTTACTTACAAAATATTTTCATTAAATTTATAATGAGCACACAAAGACATTCAACATATTTTACAAATATTAACAGCTAAGCTAATATGTTAAAATGGTTATTCTGAAACACGTTCCTGTGAGTTAAGGGAATTTCCTAGATTTATTCCATGTATGCATGGAGACAAACTCTTGCACACAAAAAGGTCTGTAAAATAAGCATTCATCACGTTATAGGAAACTAGCGGTGCATAGCTGAGGCAAGCCATTGTCAACTCAATCTGTCACTTCTTACTCGACAGAGTGTCCTGAGAATTCATCCTAGTACATCCTAATGAGGGTTGTAATCATGCACTGGACCAGACGCTTCAACTAACGAAAATGAGTGTATGATGAAAAACCAAACAGACTTCTCATAGCTTCCTCTGGGGCTCGAGTTGCAGTCTTAATCACACAGCTCGACAACACATACCCGTCTTGTCATTCCCGTGCTTTGAACTACATCTAACTTTCCATTTCTGGTAGATTTTAGTCAGACCAATTATTTCACTGACATGAACTATTTTACAGCATTTCAACCTAGAGGCAAGAGCGGCAATGCCCACAGTCATTCTCCTGAATTCAGCACATTGTGTTTAGATGGCAGACTCTCTCTTTTTGTCTCATTATGACAAAAATCCATAAAACCTCAAGGCTGTATAATAACATAATTACTGCTTTAATATATATATATACATACATATAAAGGATGGATGTATGTATGTCCATTCATCCATTTTCTGAGTCTCTCATTCTCACAAGGATTGGGGGGAGTGCTGGAGCCTATCCCACCTGTCAACGGGCAGGAGGTGGGGTACACCCTGAACTGGTTGCCAGCCAATCCCAGGGCACATGGAGACAGACAACAGTCTCACTCACAATTTCACCTTAGGCGAATTTAGAGTTTCCAATTAACCCATGTTTTTGGGATGTGTTTTATTTTAATCTTTTTTTTTTGGGGGGGGGGGGGGTTAGGTGAAAATGAAGCTGAAAATGCTTATTAGTGGTTTATCCCCAGTTATTCAATTTTATTATTATTTTTGAGGGAGGGGGGAATAAAATAAAAATTAAAGTGCAATTATATACGTCATCAATTATTCGTACATATGACTATTTGTTGGCTGGTACATGCCATATCCACTGTACATACATCAGGGGTGCCCAAATTTTTTTGCTCCACGAGTTACACTTTCAGCAGCCTCTCTCCTGCGATGTAACTTTTGGGTTGGATTGTGGCATGTGTCAAGACCATGTCTCCGGTTTGAGAGCACAGAGAATTAACTACCAGTGAGCTAAAATTCTGGGGGGCCGACACAGCTCAGCACCAATGCATTTTGATGTACCTTGCATTTTGCAGAACACAACATAATTAACAATGTACTTTTTTTTTCATTACCTGAATTTACTTCTTTACTTTCCCTTCTTTGGTAATACGATTGCAGACTGGCAGATGAGCCATACACATTTCCAAAACATCATTTTGGAAAACTATTCCTCCTTCTATTCCATATGAATGTCCAACTCCCTGACTAATTTTTATACCGTGAACTTTTAGTTTAGCCTCCTAATTTGGATGCCAAATCGCTAGTTTTCTTGAACACGTGGTTATGTGCACATGCGGTTATGTGCACATGCGAAGTAACCAGTCACATTTCGGAAAAGCCTTGATTGGTCAAACCGACTGCCAGTCAAGTGACAAATTTCATAATGAGGTTGATATCCCGATGTTTAAATGCCATACGATATACCCACACTACCTTTACGATTGACCAGTAGACCACGATTGACATATTTGGCATACCTGAATCAAGCGACAAGATGGTTGCTAGGCTTATTTCTTTTGTTTTATCATGTGTTCATGCAATCAACCAATACTACCTTCACGATCGACCAGTTGATTACAAATCACGCATTGAGCCCCTCTGGTCTACAAGCTCTGCATACTGTACAAAAATGCCGTACACTAATTGATGTGTAATTTTTGGGCTATGTGATGAAATCCGTTCAAGAGTGATAAGACAATACATCTTCAAATGTATGTTGGCTCTTTTCCTCACACTTCAGGTCTCCCTTTTTTTCTTCAGTCATGACATGGATATTATCATCTGTGCACAATATGAGCAAGAATATTCTCTTAAGTGGTTTCAGCAATAGAGGTCACATTACAAGCCCTGAATTCTATTATCACTTTGAGTTATGCTCAGAACTGCAGCAGCACACCAACGTAACCATTGACCTGCACACATGTTCCAACTAGAAGCTTCACTCAGAGTGACAAATGGTCCGAAAAGCGAGCAGAATTAATTTACGGTTTAGTACAGCTTGATTTTTATGCAATTTCTTCAAGGATTTCAACCCTTTCCATCTGTTCTTTAAACATAACCTTCTTCATAGCTGTTTAGTTGACAGGTTTTATATATCAGCTTGAGTTGCCTTATCCAAAGTATTGCTACCGGTGGGGTTATAATACAAACAAACACAAAAATTTCACTTAATAATTATATGTTTGTTGTGCACGTGTGTGTGTGTGCGCGCTTGTTCGTATTCAATAGCGAATCTTTTGGCAACTCGGCATACTGCCTCAAAATCCTGATCCACTCTTCTTTAAAATGGGCCCTTTTCCCCGTACAATGTATTGCCGTGTTCTGCTCTGGTTGGACTACTGCTAAAACAAATGAACAAGATGACGGGAAAATATAATACTTGCACAAGACAATCTTTGTTTATAGCAGCAGATAAGTAGTTTTGGAAGATGTGTTGAAAAAAAACGTTTTAATATTGCTGGAGCAATATCTTCAATCAAATATGTAGTACTCCGATGCTTTGTTTCCACCAAGCAACACAAGGGGACAAGAAAAAACTTATCTGCATCATATAAATTTCTGAACCCTTTAATTACTAGTGTTGGGAGTACCAATTTCACCTTTTCTCCAACAGAGCTTGCCTTTTTCTTGTAAAATCAGTCAAACGAAAGAAAGTTCACCATGGCTCGACTTTTAATAAAGGCCCAATAAAGAAAAAAAGATCGCAATCAGTCTGCAAGCGCTATCATGATTCTGGAAGGTGGACAGGGTTCCATTTGTGTCACGGGCAGTCTACTGGTTAAAAGGAGAAGAAGAAGAAGAAGAAGAAGAGGAAGGAGGGGAAGAAGAGAAGAAGAGGAAGAAATGATACATTGTAGAACTGATTAAAATTCCTCCCATTGCTCATGCTAAATGTAACTTTAGTATCATTTACTGTTTTCTGTGTTGCAAATTCTGTGAAAGCAAAGTTAATTAAAAAAAAAAAAACCTAAAGGAAGGCAAAGACTTTTATACAGCATTTTTTTACACCCCAAAAAACGCACAGGTTCCCAGTTTTCTGAGGAACATACTGCAGTGTTCCAAGCAAATTTCTCAGTGTCTGCGAGTAAATGAGGCGACCGGGAAATGAAGCCTGCCAATAGCACTGCTGGAGTCACAGCTGTTCAAATGGAGAAGTGTGCGGAACAGCGTAGACACTTATTATGATGCTGGGATACTCACTCTGATTACACATTGGTGGCTTTGTAATTACCACTCTCAACAAAGATTAAGTAGTTTCCAACTGCACTAAACCTAATAAAAGGCCCAGAAAGGACACTGAAACTGCAATTAGTGGCACACTTGAAGACACAAAGGTTTCACCCGAGTGGGCAAGAGTGTACAGTAGGTAGTCTGATGCACAATGGTCGGGTTGACCCAAAGCGTCTTTTGATTGAGCGGGACCGTCTAGTTAGAAATTCCTGCTGTGCCCCTTGAGGGCATGGAAGCCTCTTCATCACTTCTCCTTCGGCCAGAGCATCACCCTGCAGTGATGGATGAACAAGAGGCAGGGGGTAAACAGGAACAGGGGGTGACAAAACCATGCGTCCCATCAGCACAACAGCTGGCTGGGACAGAGGGATGGAAGAAAGTTGGGAATGCCCGAGGTGGGACGAGGGTCTGTTATAAAGGTCTGCTGCCTTGGGCCAAATTCTCAATTAGCCGATCTGACAAAGTGCTTTGTCTCCTTCTGTCTCCATTATGTTATAGTGTTGTATAGTGTTTTTTTCCGCAACATACAAGTGCGGGTGAAGCAGAAAGCAGTACAGGGTGTTGACATCAAGGTTAAATGGGGGACTTTCAAACTCGCTTCATCACAAAGGATCTATCGCATAAATGAAATGAAAGCTACAAAAAAAAACAAAAAAGAAATAGAGTGTCAAACCAATTTAAGAGATTTGTACGTGACTTTGTTTCGTCAGTACCGTGGCTCAGCTGGAAAGCGTTGGCCTCACAGTTCTGAGGGTTCAATCCCGGACCCACCTGTGTGGAGTTTGCACATTCTCCCCGTGCCTGTCTGGGTTTTCTCCAGGCACTCATGTTTCCTCCCACATCCCAAAAACATGCAACATTAATTGGACACGCTAAATTGCGCCGAGGTGTGATGTGTCCCGATGTGCCCTGCGATTGGCTTGCAACCAGTTCAGGGTGTACCCCGCCTACTGCCCGTTGACAGTTGGGATAGGGTCCAGCACTCACGGTGACTCTTGTGAGGATAAGCGTCTAAGAAAATGGATGGATGGATATTTTTGTTTGAAACTGCAATTTATTTTTGATGACACTGCCTGAATAGCAGAGTAAATGAAGGTTAAATTTTACTCCGAAACTACACAACATTGCAAACACAAGTGCCACGTAAAGGTTTAATAGAGGTCTTCTCTCGAAAGAGCTATGTTTTTTTGCACTGTTGTGAAGCTGCAGTAGCAGTAATTGCTGCTGCAAGATCTGCAGGCAAAGAAACAAAGGATGGAAGAATCTGCATTCCTATAATAACACGTCTTGCCCTCATTTTGGCTTGAAGAAGATCTTTGAAAAGGGTTGTTATGAGGCTTTTTTTTTGGAAAGACCATCACTCATCATCAAGAGCTCTTCATGCGTGGATGACTGCATAGATCATTACTAGAAAAGAAAAGTACTAGATATTGGTACATTTAGGTTCAAACCGGGGTGACCTGTCACAAAGGTGTGTTAATATAAGATCAGAGGTTTTTCATTCAAAATGAACTGGGATCAAGAGCACATTTTCACTTTACTGAAACTATTATCATGAGAGTTTAAGAGAAAAAAATGCCTCACACAAAAACTAAGAGCTTTGTTAGTGTGGTAATATTTGCAGACATCATATTTTCTTCCAAGATTACAGATACATGTCAGATAAAATGAAGTTTTTCCCCTAGGATACGAAACCTCCTTGAAAGATTAAGCATAATGAGTGTCGGAGAACATACAAAACTGAAAACTACAATAGAGCCTCATTTCACAATTTGAATTTGTTCCACAACAACTTTTCTTATCAAAATGAATGCAAGTAAGATTAACGTGTTCCACGCCTAGAACCAAGATGCCTTTCATGTGTGGCCGATGGCAAGAAATGACATTGGGTGGCAAAGTTAGTGGGTTGAAGGTTACTACCTAGCTACTGGATCTCTGGAGGACAATCGGCCACCGCCATAGCGCTATCAAGGAGAGCAGCCATTCTCCCACCCATGGCACGCAATTACAGAGAGTTCAACAGTGGCAGTATGAAATGCAACATGTTCCAGGGCTTACTAACAGCCGATCTGTGTACTTTTTTACTTTTTGAATCATACTGAGGGTGTGCTTGAAACAATATTTGTCCCAAAGATTAGATTGTAAGCAGATTTTTTTGTATTCATCTCTGATAATGACTATCAGAAATTTCAAAGATAATGTCCTTCAAAACTGAATTAATTTAATATAATTCATTATTTGATGTAATATAACTAACTATTTAATTGATTCATAACTTATTTACACTATAATTTTAAAAAACACAGAGCAAACATTAATTGCATCCCAAGGCGGGGAATTTTGATGATCAATTTAACAAAAAACAGAAATTGTCAAAGAATAATACATAAATATGAAGAAGTCACAAAGAACAACATTAGGCAATATTTCAACAGAGCATTTCATGTGCAAGGTAACTCTCATGCTTTACAAAGTAAAAAACAAAGTACAAAAAGTGGTTTACAACCATTTTTACACAGACTAAAATTGGTTCAAAAGTACATTGCAAGGCAATAAAATAATTAAATAATAATAATAATAATAATAATAAAGCACAGGTTTGAGCATCCGCTTTACAGTTCTGAGGACCAGGATTAAAATCCCAGTCCCACCTCTGTGGATTTTGCATGTTCTCCCGTGCCTGCGTGGGTTTTCTCCTGGCCCTCAGATTATTTCCTACGTCTCAAAAACATACATTAGTTTAAGACTCTAAATTGCCCGGAGGTGTGATTGTGAGTGTTAATGGAAACTTGTTTCGATGTGCCCTGTGATTGGCTGATGCACCCTGCCTCTTGCCGGAATATACAGTAGTTGGAATAGGCTCCACCACTTGTAAGGATAAGAAGCTCGGTTTATGTATGAATAATTAAGAAATGAAAATAGTCACATGTAAATGAGGAAAAGAATAGTTTTTTGTACATGAACTTGAAAACATTTACACACTAATTTGGTTTCTGTTGGTGACTTATTCCATTTGACATGAGTCTGTTGAGTTTAGAACCCTGTTGGGTTTATATTGCATTAGCATATGTTTCAAGTATTCAAGGTCTAAACCATTTAGTGCTTTATAAACCAGTAGTATAACTTTTAAAGTCTATTTTAAAACAGACTGATTTGGAGTAATATGATCTGGTCTCTTTGTTCTGGTAAAAACCTGAGCTGCAATGTTCTGACTGAGCTGCAGCTGTTTAATGCTCTTTTTGTGGCTGTCTAGTCAGAAGACCATTACAATAGTCAAGTCTACTTGAGATAAAAGAATGGGGTAGCTTCTCCTGGTCTCCTAGGCTTATGCAACCCTTCATCCTGGGTATGTTCTTCAACTGGTAGAAGTCTGTCTTTGTGATTGATTTGATATGAGTGCTCAAAGTCAAATGAGACTCTATTAGAGTGACTCCATGTACAGCAATCCTTACTTTACTACCGAAAAAAAAAATTACCAATTCATTTGGCCTCGTTGTGGTTTAATTGAAGGAAGTTTTGGTTATTCCACTATTTTGTTTCAGAGGGTGACACAGCAGGTCAATTGAACTGTAGTCAGATTATTAGATCAAAATGTGTGTCATGTAAATAACTGTGATCGTCAACATTTATGTTCTAAAGAATTTGACCCAAAGGTAGAATATGTAGGCTGACGAGAAGAAGTTAAAAGAACTGACGGTTGAAACATTTTAACTTTGAAATGTGGTTGGGGCTGTAAACAACTCAAACATTGCAATAATCTGACAAAGCGAAAAGAGTTTCTTGTCCTCTGCGTTGAACCAATGTCCACTTAGAGGGAAAAAGTCGAGCATCGTCTCACCTAAATAATGTAAGATATTGATCGGCCTGAAGGAAGGTTGTTCCTTTATGTATTTGTCCAGAGCCGACCTTGTGGTGTGAGTAAGCTTCTTCCCAAATGCGAGCACACAAGTCAGGTAATGCTGCTTCAACACTACACAGAATCAGCAAATTACAGTAACTTTCCACTACATTCATATTATTGCTTTTGCAATGTTGTAACTTTGACAAATAAATGTTGTTTTTATAAATTTGTTATTATAAAATGGGCCACAATTAAGGTCAATATTCTCTAATGCGAAAAAGGGAAAAAGTATTCTTTTGTACATTTTTTTTGCACCCCTCGACTTTAGCTTATCATTGAGGAAGTTTCTAGCCAGATACGCCCTCTGGGTTTAGCGATGATCAGTTGTCAAAGAATCAATCCTCCTTCCTGTTTCTGCTTTCTTGGGTGGAGGGCGACGTCAGATGTTTGAATGACAAAATAGAAGCAAGGGGCCATATTCTCATCTTGTGTAGGTCAAGTCTTTTTTCTGTGGCTGGGCTTCTGCACTTTTCATCGGGGCCATCAAAACCTCTGACACATTCAATCTGCGCAAACTGGAAAAGAATGCTCAAAGAGACGTGAGTAACTGACATGGTTGGTAACCTGAAAATCCTGGAAACATATTATTCTCGAGACTGTTGAATCCCATTTAAATGGATGAATGAAGGTTGGTAGCTTGTACACCATCAGACTTATGGCGGGTTTGCAGGTGGGGTATGATTATGTGTCCCATGTTTTGACAGCCAGGGATTGAGAACTGGTTGTAAGTAATATTTTTTTAAAAATATGTTTTAATTGGCTTAAAATGTGCTTACAACCCTTTTTTTCCCCAAAACATAGTCTCTCCATATTACGGATCACAGACAATTTGGTCATTGGAGTGCCTACACAAGTAAATCCTTTTCTAGCTTCATAGTTCTGAAAATTTGCCTGTGAGTTACCCATGCTACACTTTCACCACACTGCACCATATCTAATTTGTATGATAACAACCCCCACATTAGTTTCCCAGCCAATGACTAACCACCTCAGTTGACCAATTAAAGTTCCAGAGGGCAAAACCAGTTTCAAAGAAATAAAAAGAAAAGTGCAGTTCCAGTTTTAGCGCATATTAGAATTATCTAACGATTTGGACCAATATGGTAAATCACCCAGTAGTAGCTTTGTGCATGAAATCCAGATCCATGTTTTATTGGATACACAGATTACCGTTAGGTAACAAAATGAACTCACTTTCTGATAAGAAGAACTTATCTGGTGGTGATAAAGGGGCCAGGGATATTTGTGTGTGGCAATGTGTCCATGTGCCACATATGCATATATTGTATGAACTGAACCTTAACAATTTACATTGCTTTCAGTAGCTTTGCTTCCACAAGGAAAAGCATGCAGGGCTGCTGCTTACTCATACTGTCATCATGTAGCATAATGCACAGTGCAGTTTCCTGTCTTGACTTCCATCATTGATGAGATAATCAAATACACCACGTTTAGTTCCCGTAAAATTCCATTCAGCAATGCCCCCTGCAGCAATCTTTGCTCAAGAAATAATAAAAGTCTCTCCAGGACAAGGTACAATCAAGCTGCATTGATTATTTAAATCTACCGGCACACCAACAGAGTTTTTGAATAATCTTCTGTGTCCTTCTTATCTAGCCAAAAGCTCACACGCAGTCCACCCCAGATGGTAAATAAATACGCTCTAAAGCAGTATCTAGCTACTAATGGGGTCAGGACCCAAGACTGTGTTGCATGTAGAGGTAGTAAAAAAAATAAAATAAATTCCGTTTGGATCATTAGTTTTTTTGGGGTATAGTACAGAAGCACACCAAACACGTTGAACATATTAGGTCAGCAATAGTAGATGTCACAAATTTCTATTCTGGTGTCCAGTTTACCCTCTAAACAAATATAGTGCAGCCCAGCTTCTGAATTGTGGGCACCATGGTTACCAATAAGTTTTGGGTGGAATGTCAAGCTAATTTTAAGGAACATTTAAACATATAATATACTTTCTCTGTATTTTCAGTCTCTAAAAAAAAATAATTTCCATAAAAGTGTGTCATGTCTTTGGAACAATAGGAAAATGCGTGTCCCAGGGTGACAACAGTTCAGAACCACTGTTCTAAAGCAACTGTCCTCATAATAAATCCGATTATCTAACCTTTCCAGATTATTACTTGACTATGGACTGTATGAATGTGAAACGTTTATAGAAAAAAAAACAAAGACCTCCTAATTGTGTGATGGAATGCTCTGAATGAATGGATGTCATAGGACAACACGATCTGCTTCAGTGTGCTTTGGCATTGTGTCTGGATCACGACAAGAGAACAATAGGGATCAGAAAATCAACCGTGTGGTGGAGCAGACTTTCCCAGAAGCACTCAGGCATGAAGAAAATCCGCTCATCAAAAAGGAATGTTTCACTGCGCAAAAGGCAATAAAATTCAAAGCATTTGGTATTCATCCTGTTTAACCCATGTGTGTGTGTGTGTGTGTTGTGTGTGTGTGTGTGTATATATATATATATAATATATATATATATATATATATATATGCAATGCCCCAGGTGGGGGGACTCCTCCTGTTCACCCCAGATCATGCTTTCTGTCTTCGTGTCTCAGAACTTGAGGCCAATAATATATGCATGTGGGTTTGTCTGTGTATGCTTTCAACCCTTATTCAAATAAAATCATTGCCTTTTTTGGGGTGGCAGTGGGTGGGGGGTGCATTAGTATTCACTTTTGTTTTATTCACATCACAAGTCCCATATGATTTTTAACAAATTATTCACCCTGACTCTAAATAGCTAAAACCTTTTGCAATAGACAGATATAACAGTAGCAGGTGGTGTGGCCATGGTTCCTCTAAAAGCACAATGATCAGCAGGAGACCAACCGTCTGTGATTTCAGTCAGTATACGTCTGTATAAAAGATACTGCAAACAAACAGCAAGAACAAAGACACACGCTTTTTAAAGTCCAATGTCATTCCTTCCTCAACAAAGCGATTTGTAGCATATAAAAAGCTCTGATACATTCCTATGCAACCGAAGACTTAATTTGAAATGCTACTGAAATGCACTTACACTAGACTATTTATTATTTAGGAAACATGATGCTGATCAAGTTACATGACTTTTGTTTATTTAATCATGACAATTTTGGTGTGAGAAACCATGATACTCCTGAGATTCATCACGGTTCACTGATTAGCTATGAAGTTTTTGTAGTATATTATTTTAAGCAAAAAATGAAGTGACTTCATTGCACCAGCACAAATAGTTTTGGAAATATGTAGTTTGCATACACATTATGACAGTAGACTCAAAGGTCTTTAACATTTTGGAGATAGATAGATAGATAGATAGATAGATAGATAGATAGATAGATAGATAGATAGATAGATAGATAGATAGATAGATAGATAGATAGATAGATAGATAGATAGATAGATAGATAGATAGATAGATAGATAGATAGATAGATAGATAGATAGATAGATAGATATTCCCATTCCAAAGAACCACGAGCTGTGACCTATATGTCTGTGATTTCCAATTAGTCTTTTTTTTCATCTGCCCTTAATATTCCAAAATGAGTTCACTGTTGAAACAGCATCCATCGAGTCAAGCTTATAGTTCCTCAAGGTTTAAGATGACTCATAATTATCTATCCCTCTAAATGTAGAGAAAGCAAGTTAGAAAACAAAGCCTGAACTATGCTATGCTATGCCATGCTAGAACTAAGATTTTCTCAGCTTCCAACAATAACGTACAGATCCTTGCAGCATGGGCCGTGCATTATCATGTCTCAACACAAAATGATGGTTGTGAATGATTAGTATTACAGTTCACTTCGAAATGTCATCATGCTGTTGTCATTTAAAAAATATACCCACCCCTATCGTAACACCACCTCCGGCATGGGCTCCTCAACCCTCAATGTTCAAATTAACAAATCACACACCCACGCATTGCCGTTTACAACTGTTTGCCATCTCCCTTGTACAGTTGAGACCCCGTTTGGGAAGACTAGCATTCAGATGATTTTCCTGAGATGGCTTCTGATGGTTCTTGCAAAAATTGTTTGGTCATGCAAAGTGAATGTTGCAGCAGCTGACTGAGTTGGGGGTCTCGGACATTCTTGAATTTGAATAAGATGGATGTAGAGGTCCTGGGCTGGTGCAGTTACATGTGGTCTCTGGCTGTGAGGTCAGTTGGCCATACAAAAAAAAAACTTTGGGGACAGTTCATGGTAGAGCTGATGGTAGTTTATTCAATTCACAGGTAACAGTGCTGGAAGATCTACCCACAGTCAGAATGAAACTTTCCCTCACAACTTGCAACATCTTTGTATTGTGCTTTGTCAAAGCTGCACATTTTAGACTGGCCTTTTATTGTTAGCGGCTGGAGGCACACCTGTGTAATAACCATGCTGTCTAATCAACATCTTGCTATGCCACACCCGTGAGGTCAGTTGATTATCTTGGCAAGGGGAAATGGTCAATAACAAAGAGTTAGACAGCATTATATATAAAAAAAAAAAACTAAAAAAAAAAAAAACAAAGAGACCTTGTGTAAATAGAGAATGTCTTTTACTTTAGTTCATGACAAATGGTAGCAAAAACAAAAGGGCTGTGTTGATTTTTTTTTTTTTAATATTTCAGATTGCCCCTGAAGAGCTGGTTCAAATCTCTGGGAAGAGAAAAGTCTAGGGTACTCTGCTTAGGCCATTGCCCTAGTAACCTGAAGTGGAAGAACATGGAGGGATGGAGGGATAGAGGGAACAATGGATAGATAATTCTGTATTTCAGGGCATAGTAGCTGTTTTTAAAAAAAATAAAATGAGATTATGGTTAAGATACAAGTGGGACTATTTGAAAAATTCACAATCTCCATCCATTTTAGCCGTAAACCTCCAGGTGTCTGGCAATCTGCATAAAATGTCATTTTGCCAAAATGACCCGTGATATCCATTTTAAATCATGAATAGTTGGATCACAAGGATTAGATAAAAAAAAAAAAGTTTTGGTCCCCTAGAAACTGAATTTAAAGAAATTAATCTGGATTTAATTGAAAAACCTTGTGGAGTGATCAGGAGTACAAGGGAGATGCCCCAATTATCTGACAGATTTGGAGCAAGAAATACTTGGGTGATATTGCCAAGATGAGATCTGCCTAAAGAAGACTAAACGCTGTTGACAAAATCAAAGGTGCTTCACAGAATAATATCTCTTCATCAATTTTTTCGTCAGATCAGTCATTATGCTTTTTATCTGCTCTACTGTAACTGTACTCTACTGTAACCTTTTCAAAGTCGATTGATTTTCACATTCCAATGGTGCCGTGTCTCATTTAGCAGGCTTTCCTGTCCTTCATGCCACACATCATGTCATTATTATGATGGTTATGGTCGGAAAATGGCCTAAAAAAGTTTGAACAAAGCTAGACTTTTATCAAGTAAAAAAAAACACAGGAGAGTGAGAGAAAATAAACACTAAAGGCCAACAGAAATGTTGACAAAAAGGTTGTTGTAAAATTAAAACATGTACAACTGTACAAGAAGAAGGTTGAAGAAGGCAAAGGTGAAGAAAGATATGGGCAAAGGGAAAATAGAATCTACCTGAACCATACAGAAAACCAATTAAAAAAAATTAAAACAATAACAAGCCTTAAGTACCTCTAGAAACATCTGGCCAAGAAAAGAAGAAACACAAAACTGAAATTACTTAATACAATAAACAAACCATATATACTCCAGGAGCAGATAAGATATAATCCTACTGGAATGCTGTGGTTCAAAAAAGAGCAATGGCAACAAGGAAAATTGCATTTTAGAGAAAACTGATGCATCTTCTTCCCACTGTTGATGCACAAAGTGAAAATACCAGTCAAGGGTGATTGCAGACAGGTGCAGCTCAGACACTAATACCAGGCTAGAGTGAGCAAAGAAAAAAAAATATTGCCAGCAGACCAAAACACAGAACATGACAGTACTCTCCAACCTCACCTTTAATGGACACCCCTTGGTGGACCACCTAGTTCAGAAAGGTTACTGGTGTGGAATTATGAAAGGACAGTTGGCGCAAGGAATGGGGGGCCTATTGACACTCCTCAGGACCAAAGCCCTCCCAGTTGACCAAATTTTGTACTCCATGTCCCTGGTTATGATTTCACAGTGTCTGTAGACTGACTCACCATTGAACAGGTGCGGAGGAGGAGGATAAACTACCCAAGGGATGACCGGGGTAGTGGAAACAAGCTTGAGCAGGGATACATGAAATATCAGATGGACTTTAAGTGAAGGGGGAAGCCCTAACCTCATGGCAACTGGGTTGATGTCTGATGCTATTTTGAAAGGACGGATGAAGTGTGGCATTATCTTTATTGAAAATTTCACCAAAAGAACATCTTTTGTGGACAACCCAAATTCTACAGTAGGGTAAGAAGGAGGCGTATCCCTGTGATGAGGTACCAACTGCTGATTGTCACAATGAATCCAATGGACTCCCCTGAGGTGAACATCAATTGAAAGAAAGGAGACATTACATGCTTGGAAAAAGAGAAGGCTGATAAGCAGTCTTAAATCGAGTCATCCCTGTGGCCAAGCAGAAGAGATCATTGTGAGCAAAGATGGAAAGAGCAGGACAAAGACTGCTGATGGCAGACAACAATATGCAGCTTCCAAGTCCTGGTTAGGCCACTTGATGCGACAATTAAACCTGGTAACCTCAGAAAAAATTTACAGATGCTCCCCAGATGCTGCAGAACACCTCCCAAATCCGGGATGTGAATTGGACACCTTAGTCAGAAACTAAATCGGAAGGAATGGAATAGATATGACACGTTTTTTTTTTCAAAATGATTCGCCATCTCCAATGATGATAGCATCTTTGGAAGAGTGATAAAAAGAACCATCTCTAGTGAACAGTCTACTACACTTAGGAGGCTCTCTGCGAGCATGGAATATTTTAATTCGATTACACCTAGAGGGAAAGAATTAAATTAGCCACTTGGATTGCGACGAATAATGTCAGCTGTGTTTACGTCTACAGGTGGAGAGATCCGCTTTTGTTTAATATGCCGGCTGTGCGCGTCTGCGAGATCACGTCAAGAAACATCTCGTCAAGAAAATTGAGCCTTATGTATTCAATGTTGAAGTAATGCCGAGATGACAATGCTTTTTAAACCCATGCAAAGTGTTTGATCGAGTGCATGGTTTGCAGTGTAATCGGAACTGCTTTCCGAATTTACACAGAATTTTTTATTTTTATTTTTTTTACATACACCACTCTTCGATCTTAAAACAGACTTCAACATCTGAGTGAAACCTTTTCATTAATATAGATGTCATATTAATCCGCCCAAAGGTAACAAAACTATTCTATGGCGAAGATATATCATGAAGATATGCAGATCTGTGGGGAACTTCCCCTCATTATATATTGTGAGCCTGATGAACAGTATAATGGCTGCATCCAAGGGAGCAATAGCTAACTTCTGTCACTAAGTGTTCATCCACTCGTATTATATGTAATGGCTTGGTTGTACCTCCTGCCAGTCTCTCATTTATAATTCAGGGTATTAATATTGCTCCTGGCCAACTCTTGGGAACTTGACAAGAAGTGTAATGGACTTTTCTCACAAGTTAAAGTGTGGGACTGGAATATTAACAAGTTATGTATAAATTCAAAGTGTACAGAATAACACAAAACTTGAGATTCTTTTTTTTTTTTTTTTTTTTTTTGCCAAAAAGCTCTTACCACAGATAATGGGAAGTTATTTTGTCTGGGATTCCAAATGAGAGTTTTTGATTGTACTGTAACCTTTGATAAAACTTGGGAAAAAGGGTAACTTTGAAGTGTGCGTTTGGCTGTTGCACATCGTTAGCATCCTAAGCAGATGCTGGTACTTCATCCATTGGAAAGGTTAATTACAATCAAACAAATTTGTTGAAATACCGTGCTCCTTCCAGGATTTAATGAAAACCTGAACTTTGTCAGGCTCTTTATAATGTATATGTGGGCTTTTGACAGCTCCCAATCAATCAATCATGCTCCATTTACGCATCCATCCATCCATCCATCCATCCGTCTGTCCATTTTCTTCCACTTCCCTGGGGTCAGGTTGTGGGGGTTAGAGTTTGGGTTAGCCCAGACTTCAATCGCCCCAGCCACTTTGTCCTCTTCCCGGAAATCCCTACACATTCCCACCCCAGCCATGACAAATAGTCTCTCAACTGTGACTCTGGACCTCCTCCCACTGAGACGTCCCTGTAAAACCTCACCTCTTACTCCTCTTAATGCAGATGAGGAGCTGCTCTACTCTCAGCCCCTCCAGGATGATGATCCTTTTCACCCTATCTCTCATGGAGAACCCGGAAAGCCTACGGAAGAAATTTATTTTAGGTACTCATAGCTATGATCTTCATGGCTTTTTTGCTTTTTCATGGCTTGACACATGCATGCCTTCACTCTCGATATGGTCTTCAGATGGTAAAAGTCAGTTTTAGCAATTGATTTGATATGATAATTGAAAGTCAGAATCTATCAGAACATCAAGGTTTTAGACTTGGTCTTTGGTTTTGAAAGATAGTGAGTCCTGGTACAGTGATACCTTCACATGAGTAAAAATGATGATGATGGATTTGAAACAATAGAAAAACACAAACACGGTGTACAAGTGAGTAAATTGGCAAAGAGTCATGACCGTTCTACGTCAACCATATTGGAATACCATCGGTAAAGAGCAATGAGGAAAAGACCACTAGGTTTTAGTCGCTTTTTATTCAAGCCTTCGGCGGTACACACCGAACACTCTAACAACTACCTGCTGCTCCACCACACCCCCCCCCACCCATTCTGCTTAAGCTGCCCCCCCTCTCCCCTCTTAAAGGGGTATACTCAATTATAGCCGCTGTATTTCAATATTTATGATTCCCAAGCAGAAGGAATCCATCAAGTCAATAATGCCAGCCAAGGGGGTGAAAATTATCTTGAAGCTATGGAGGTGAGGAGGACCTGACGATGGAGGAATTAAAGGAGCGACAGATTCAGCGTCATAAGAGGTGCAGAGGGAGAGTTCTGACTAGGAGACAGAGGAGGTGGTTATCACTACCACCGAATAAATAATAATACAATATTTGTCTTCTAAAAATACACTCTTCTTATTTAAAGATGTGGAAAAATGAAAAATGGTGTGCAATTTTGGGGGTGGGAATGGATTAATGGCAATATATTAATTTCAATGGGGAAATATGCTTTGACATAAGAGCAACTTGAGATAAGAGCACGGTCACAGGACAAATGAAACTCTTATCTCAAGGTACCAATGCATTTACTACTCTCTTCTTTATTCCGCAAAAACAATTATCGCAGTTTTGTTGTGGTTAAATTCAAGAGAATTTTGCCTCCTCCAGTAGTTTATCTGTCTTAGACAGTGACACAACACCTCAAATGAACTGTAGTCATTGGAGGCACTGCTTATTATAATTGTGTCATCTGCATCGGTACAATACTCAAAATTAAAGTTCTGAAGACAAGCCACGCTGACATCCAACAAGAGCAGAATTGACCTTGCCTGAGTCACTTTTCAACCTTATATCATTTAGCACTTTGATATGAGCAGATTATGTTCTGTGGTTAGTTTGGAAACCTGATTGACAATACATCTATTTAAGTTCAAGAATTTGCTGAGTTGATTTCTCAACAATCTTGGTGAAGAAAAGGACATTTGATATTGCTTGCTAACATGAAAGCGTCCACCGTTCTATTTTTTAAAAGAGGGTTAATGACAACTACTTTAAGAGCATTTAGAAACTCGCCTGACAGAAGTGAGTAACTGATTATTTGTTGCAAATCAGCTAGCACAGACTTCAAAATACTGTAGCTTTGAAAAAGTCACAAGGAACAGAGCCTGCAGAGCATGTGGTTCTATCGGTTTCATTAAGATAATCCATTCATAATGTGTGTGGGCACTATAAAGGTCTAGGGTTTTATAATTTGTGCTCATCTTTTTTCAAATCAAGTCAGCATTAACTGCGATCTACAGTTGACAATGAATCTTCTGGATGCTAACTTTGTTCATTATTTTTCATTGGACTACATTGCAGAGCTCAGACAGAAAAACATAGAAATAGTAAAGGAAAGTTGAGCAGAACTTTCTTATCTGGTAAGAGGATTCCTTGAAAACTGAACAAAATATGGAAGCTTTGTATTTTTGTGGGAATAAAAACAAATCGGCGCAAACAAATAAGAGATCTTGATTTGGCTGTCAAGAGAAACACGAAGGCCATGTTTCTTTCTGAGAATCAAAATTGTGGCTAAAGGGGTAATTGCGCGTGTCATGTTTTTATTCGTAAGTTCAGTTTTAAGTAGTATTTAAATGCACACAATTTATAAGTATAAAATTAGGTCAACTTATATTTAGGCAAAATAATCACAATTAGCATGGTTACCATTACCTGATCACTTTTAACCACACCATAGAAATACACTTTGTGAATTCAGCCTCACACTGAAAGGCAGAGTTGACACCGTCGTATCCAAAATCAATTTTGGGATGATCATTTGCCCACCACAATCCAGTTATCCCTGTGGTAACTTTTCTGACAACTGTTACTGTGTCACAAAACTGTTATTGTTTATTACGCGGTGAAGGATGCAAACTTAATCTAGAGACATTTTTAATTAAACTCATTGCTATAACAGTCTGAGGAGTGTCTAACTGAAAAATGTCTAACTGTGCTTCATTCACAAAGCAATTAAATCACATTGTGTTCATAATGACCTTCATGTATACTTTGATTCATTCTTTGATTATTGTACCACATTGTTGACAATCTTGTCATTCATGTTTTAATCCACACAACAATGGGGCATGATAGGCATTGCACTAATCACCAAATTCCTTTAAATGTTTGGATTTAGATACAACTGAACACTCATTTACAATTATTGACTTTTTGGTTTGATGATGGCTGCACAAAGCACAAAAACTATGTGCCTAGCTCATATCATGCACTGGTAGCCCCCTGAATTATGAAAGTGCATATAGAAAAATTGGGTTGCAAACCTAATAACTCAGACAAACAGATGCAGAAGAAGCTGATCTACTTAACTGGGCATACTTCAGATTGCCTTTGTCAATCTGTGTGATTTTTCGTGTTCTCGGAGGAGTATATGCAAATATTGCATTTAGTTGAGCAATTGATAGATATGATCGATTCAATGTCCTGACAATGAAATGTCCTGGATGAATGAGAATATTCACAGGCATGTTCAGTATTATGATTTGATGAACCTGAGACAAACAGTGATGACTGACCTGGGGTCTTAGGGTCTTAAAATACCAGTTCTGCAACCCAGGTGCAAACTGGCACTGACTTCTGTGCAATGGTAGTCCAGGCAAATGATGGACTTTGGGGAGAACTGTTTGTGTAAACATTTTTTCAACCCAGAAACAAAAATAAGCCTAACAGCAAAGCAACTTTTGAGCCTCAGATTGATCTAAGGGCTGACTTAGAGCCAGTCACAAGAAGGAGTCATGCCATATTAACAGTTACAAAACTTCTTTGAATGCTTGCATGTGCATGTGTCGAGGATATTTCAGCACAGTGGGATGATTGGTGTTTGCCTCTGCAGATCAAGTTGCATACACCATTACATAGTATGGACAAACAAATCTAATTGGCATGCACTAGTGCCCGCCATTTGGCATGTTGAAATGAGATTGCAGTGAGGAACTGTAGGTCATGCTTAACACAGCCACCATTAACAGGTGCAATATGTTAAAGTGAACCGTTTCATAGTTTCTAACAAGCCCAGAGGACGTCTTTTGAGGTTAAATCTTCACAATACATGGAGAGTATAGTAGGATTATGAATTAATTGGATATTGTATCATACAGCAGGGATGGTGAAATGGTGGTGGTTGGATGGGATACTACTCTACATTTGTGTAGACTTGGAAATCCCGTGAGTTTGGTTTAGTTTTTATGGTGAAAAAAAATCCCCAAAAATTGTCAGTCATAAAGTCAGGTGAAGAAATATTGGTTGGATAGGTAATTTGAATTCTTGATGAGAAACGCATGAATATAAGACAGTTAAATGAGTCATTGAGCAGCCATGTACACTGGTCCAGAGGATTGTATTATTATCTTAGTAAAACTGTATAAATCAATTGATTCAGAATTTTAGGATGCGCAATCTTTTTCGGAGCACATACTGTAACTTGTCTGCAATGTAAATGTTTGAGCTACTCAGGTGCTTAGCTAATCCCAGCGTAACAATTTGCGGGACACTGCTGTGCTCCCCTCGTGGTTCAGATAATTAAACCAGGGTGAAATTCTGCAAATTGCCTAGTATTACCTCTTTTTCAGATTGGATTGCCATTGGTTTCATCAGGGTTTCTGTTTTGGGATAAACTTCAATATTTGTGCCGACATCTCCTGCTTTGTTTAGGCAGGGATTACTTTTTACTCTGCTTCATTACTGTTTGAGAAAATTACAGCTCAAGAAAGACTATAACTTGTTCTTAGTGTCAGGACAATTTCCTCACTTTGTGCTGAGACATTAAAACCATGACAACCAGACCTCAGTCTATTCTAGCACATTAATTGCGGTTGCCAGGTATTTCCAAAGTCACTAGGCACTTTCACAGAAGCTTCCCTGTAACATAGTGTATTAGACATTTATCCTGCTGTGCCTTTTAGATGAAACTCACTAAGACGGGACATAGCTGAGGTCACTCCACATGTTGAGATAATTCGGTGCATGGGAACTTTATCCACAACAGTAAGAATTGCTTTAAATGCAAAGGACTGTGGACAGTTAGTCTGTACACACTAATGGTGTCCTGTCTAGTTACCTCTCTTATACTACCTTGCAAGATGACCACACAATCGTCATCATCCTAAAACAGGACAGCAAGGTGGTATAAAGACAGCCTAAATGACCAGTGGCTACTGATTTCAGATTTAGGAGGATTTTACAAGGCATGAGCTTTTGACTAAGCACAATCATGTTCTCAAAGTACTACAAAGCTCAGACTTCTCTACCATAAATCAGTTCTGGGTTAAGAAAACCTGTAATCCCTTTAAAAGGATACTCTTCTGCAATCAAATTCAGTGTATGTGAAGATGCGTTGCAGTTTATTAAGGAGATTACAGGCATTAGTATAGTATTAAGGGTCTGAACATGGCCTATGACTGCATTTACATCAAGCATCTTGGAACGGAGATTATGTTTAGATAGCTTGACACAAATGGTAACTTGAACACATTCTGACCAATCATTCACAGTATGTAATGTTTACTCTTACGTGCAACTATTCTCATGAAGTTGTGGACATCAGATCACCTCACAATGACTCTACCTTTAAAAATGACAAAAAGAAATGGTCAAAATCTACATCAATGAACAGTGCTGACACAAGTTTAAACTACAACACGTGTACATGACTGCAACATTAACATGACAAGTGCTGCTGAGAGAAAGCGAAATATGTACAAAATTCGAAAATAATGTTGGTGAATGACTAAAACATTACGACCTCTGACCTACTTGCATGTAATTCTTCACACTTACAGCATAGAGCTCCGCTGGAAGCCTGTACAGATGGTTCTTAATGTTGTTTTGCAGTGGACACCGCTGAAGTCATGTTACAGCAAAGAATGTTATCATATGGAATTCTACTTCTTCTTATAGATGTCTGATGAATTGCAACATAGCATCGTATTTATTTATTTATTTATGTATGTGTGTGTGTATTTATTTATTTAAATGTGAATTTGTAAACAACAATGTTTTATTCATAGAATTAGAAGTGGAGGTAGGTCCAACGAACTCCAGTGCCACAACACAAATGTGACTCGGCTCAGCAATGCATGAGGGGAACATAAACGTGCCGGGCTTAAACCACTTAACAGTCATGAGTGGGAGACTAAATGTCAACATAATTGTAAAACCAAAATGATAATGTTATGGTGCTTGAATCTGATTAATATTTTCATCTGCTGGTGGCAATAGTAGCGGCTATCATAATTGTCAAGGTCAATTTAGGTCCTGTAATGTTTAAATGATAAATCCAAATGAATTACAAGTCAGTGAAAGAAATAGCGTTGATAGTACCACATAATTATACTTTGAAAGAATGTATTCCTGCTGAAGACCAGGCTTGTGTCTCTCCGTAAAGCAGTTGGGACATAGGATAAATCCACACACACACACACACACACACACACACACACACACACACACACACGCACGTGCATTTTAAATTATTTTCCAGCTCTAAATTACCCATTTGTGTGAATCTCAGTGAGAATTGTAGTGTTCATTGTTTACAGCATAGGTGCATTGCCTTTAACAGGCAATTAATCAATGAGGGACCCAAAAGTAACTAAAATAGTGTTTGTTTGTTTTTTTTAAACTGACTCCAGGTATTTGCTAACAGCAATTCTCTTTTCTTTATTGCCAAAAACAATTATCTCACTTTTGTTCTGGTTTAGTTGAAGAAAATTTTGGCTCATCCATAGCTAAGCGATCACTGTTGCTTTTTCTTAAACAAAAAGGTAGCAACAGTTCAACTTGTATATTTTTAAAGCCAATTTAAAAAAAAATAAATTCCCAATGTTGGAACGTTAAAAGTGAAAGCCAAAAAAGATTTACATAACATGATCAAACGGCCTGATAACCTCTGATTATATAATTGTTGATTGGAGATGTACTTTTTATTCAGGGTACTTAAATTGTCAAGTAGGAGAGTAAAATGTCTTGTTTGTTAAGCAGCCACTTTCTCTTGCTGAAGAGTGTAGAGAACAGCTTACATAAAGAATGGTAGTTAGTGCTGACACTATTTCTGGTGTTTCTTTAAGAAAGTACTTAAGTTTGGGTAAATATATTTTCCATTACTTACTGAATCCATCTTCAACACCAAGTTATTTCTAATACTCTCCACATTGATATTTCAAATGATCGGAACATTCCAAAGTTTATTTAGGTTTTGTGACAATAATGAATGTCTTCATCCTGTTGCCCCCACCAAGGATGTACCAGAACAATTACACCCAAACCCTAATTGACAAGGGCAGTATGAAAGATTGGGGTTTCACACAATATAATCTATTTATTGCATTCACAGCCTCTTTCCGGGTCAGTTTGCAGTGGAAGGCTAAATATTATATTGCGCAGGGCAAGCTACAGAACCACAATAGAATATTCTTCCTGACAAAGATCATCTGACGTACCATCATTATTCAATGTTCCAGGCCCTTGGACAAAGATTGTGTTTTGTATAATTTAGTCACAGAATGCCCTATATCAAACCATTGCAACAGATCACTTACAGTATGTACACGGCAAGGTGTGGCTATCCTAAATGAAGTTCCAAGTCACTTGACTATAATTCGAGACTGATGACTGATGTATGTCTGTGTAGATTTTCAGGTATCCAGGTCATGGTAATTTGCAAATCTTGAATCTAGGCAACTGGACTGTTCTTGTTTCTTGTAGATCGTTCACCTTTAATCCAAAAGCGTTTGATCAGTTCTAAATTTATAAACAGCCCGTTTGTGTTGGACTCATAATTCTTTTTTGGTTTTGAGTTTTTGGGACAGTTTATGGGTCAGGACTTGGACCCTCTGCCAATTAATGACCGGAGTAATTCCGATGTGTCGACCCAATCAGTTTGTGTATTGTCGGTCAACAAACATTGCATCCATCCATCAATTATCTGAGCCGCTTATCCTCACAAGGTGTGTGCTGGAGCCTATCCCAGCTATCTCTGAGCAGGAGGCGGAGTACAGCCTGAAATAGCTGCCAGCCAATTGCAGAGCACATAGAAACAACCATACTTCCTCATGTTCCCACTTACAATTTAGAGTCTTCAGTTAACTTAACCATGCATGTTTCGGGGATGTGGGAGGAAACCGGAGTGCCCGGAAAGAATCAACACATGCACAGGGAGAACACATTGCATCCAATTAAGCAATATTAAATAAACATAATGCAAATATATTTAAATGAAATACATGTACATTTTAACTGGCTCACACAGACAAAAAATTGAATTGACCAACAGGGACTGAGGTGGGCCACTGGGCCGTTGACCATTCTCTTAATTCCAACCAGACCATTAATTGAAGAGTAATTGAGCCACAGGTCTTTGAAAAATCAATACTTCGATAAGGTCATTCCATAATGGCACTACCTTGTGACCAAAAAAAAAAAAAAGAAAAACTTTAGGTCCGATTTTGTACATTTAACATGGTCAGTACGATTAACCTTATGTGTACGTTAAGTCACAATCAATGGTCCCCTTGGAAATGAACCTCCTGTCTTTGATTCTGAAGGAGAAAAATTGGGATTCAAAGGTGTGTCTTTTGGCCATGTTTATATATTGTAGGTACGACAGTATCAGATCATAACTAAATCATAACAACAGGACAGTATGCAGGTCATCGCTAGGTTTACAGTACCTATGAAAGAAAATGCATCAAAGTAGAAAATAGAAAGCATGCGGGGTGTTTTACAATGTAAATGCGAGATGAGCTGGGAGAGCAAGGCCAGTGGTTCAATTTGGCCAGTTGCTAGAGAGCAGATTGAAATGAGAGATTAAGTCACAATCAATGGTCCCCTTCCTGTGTCCTCTTACACAGACGTGTTAATGGTGTTTCAAGGGAGACTTGCGCATTAGTTCCCTCGTTAAAGACTCACCCTGTTTAATTTATCCGGAGTGAGACTAAGGTTGACAAAGTGGTGAGATTTGGGAGGGGGCGGTGCATTTCTTTTTTAATGGGTGTATGTACTGCAAGTCTATTGCGTATGGTTCAGAAATCTTGAGAATTGTATCAATCAAGGCTTAGATCCACCTCCTGATTTAGTTTAATGAAGCAATGTTCTCAGTTATTTTATGTCATACCAAATTATATAAATGAAAATCTGATTTTTTTTTTCTGGGGGGGGTATTGCCACTGACTTGCTAGGACCAGCTTCTGCATAAAATCCCATCATTATCTATATTGCGTAATAAAATAATATAGGATAATACCCGCAAAAATTTTAAATAATCTCCATGTTCAGATTTGGATTTCATCATAATGTGCAACTCGAAAATTGAATCCAAAAATCAGGAAAAACCCATTTCACACCCATGACTTTATGTCCATTGATATATTTATGAGCAAAAAATGTGATATCTTTCTAATTAATTTTTCTAATCACTTCTGGTAAGTAATATTACTTATACCGTGGATTACTCATTCTTTAATGTTGTATTTAATATCATGGTGTACCCTAATGTTTAGTTCTATCAGTGGCTTTAAAACTATTTTGTAGCTTTTCTGAAACAAATATCTACTCATGTCTTATTTTACTGTAAACAATTTTTACTACTTCAATTACACCTAGGTATAGTACGCACGACTTATTTTTTTTTTTTTTTGTGGGGAATTCCTCCCGAGTATACATGAGAAATTACTGTATGACTTTTAACAATATGAAAATTTGTAACTATATTGCTTATATTTTAGCTTACCAGACAGGATGAAAAGTGCATTATATTTGCATTTACTCTCACTTAATGTTTCATCCATCCAGAAAAAAAAGAAAGTGGTCAGGAATGGAACGTTAGAAACTCTCTGTTAGCTCAGTTTGTGCATTTTTTTATACATGTAATATTTTTGGAGGGGGTGATTTTTTTAAATGACTGGATGTATGATTGTGAGCAGTGAAAATATGTATGAAGAGAATTTGTGACAAAACAAAGGGCTGTTTCAAACTTGATTAAGAATCTTTAATTTGGTAAAGTGATCATCTAAAATGTAGAGTTTTAATTGGTCAGCAAGGACAATCTTCTGCTTTTATCGACTTATTTTCACATACATAAGACTCAGCATGAGGAATGGTAATGAAATTTGTCACACCCTTGAGCCTGAATGAAAATCTTTTTAACTCAGTCGAAAATTAGGTTGTATGGGAAGTAATACCAGTTGGTGCAAATACATTTTCTTAGTATGTTTTTGACACGGCGGCATGGATCAGCTGGAAAGCGTTGGCCTCACAGTTCTGAGGACCCGCCTGTGTGGAGTTTGCATGTTCTCCCCATGCCTGAGTGGGTTTTCTCCGGGCACTGCGGTTTCCTTCCACATCTCAAAAACGTGCGACATTGATTGGACACTCTAAATTGCCCAAGGTGTTATTGTGAGTGTGGCTGTTTGTCTCAATGTGCCCTGCGATTGGCTGGCAACCAGTCCAGGGTGTACCCCGCCTCCTGCCCGTTGACAGCTGGGATAGGCTCCAGCACTCCCCACGGCCCTAGTGAGGATAAGCAGCAAAAGAAAATGGATGGATGGATGTTTTTGACACATTTTCCATTATCAAACAAAGCCCCTTCATGGACTAGAGTAGTACTTAACAGTTCAGAACAGAAATGTGTTTTTCCCCCTCAAATGCAAATCCCCCAAATACAAACATCATTTGTTTAGCTGCATTATAAATCAGCAGAGGCTTTTAACATTGTTTAGCTCAAGCATTTTGGTAGTTCCTCTGAAATCTAAAGCAATACTTGCTTAGTTCTAAAATAATCAATATTACTTTACTCCACAGTCCAAACCACAGGGTTTTAAATTGTAGAAGTATTTCTACTTATGGCGGAACTAATGGGTTCCATGTAGGAATAACCCAAATGTTATTGGAATGGATGTTAAAAGGTAGTTGTAGTTATTAGTACTTATTTATTAATTGGTGTACCATGTAAAAACACCCATGAAAATGTTCACCTACTACAAGGCCAAACTGTGTATAACATGTGATTGGGGCAAATAGTTTGGATTGGTGGGACTGACAACATCACAATGAACCCCAGATCCAGCAGCACCTCCTTCCCCTTGGGTTTAAAAAAAACAGGTCTTCCCAGGCCGTCTAAGGTGTGGGAAAGTGGGGCAGCCCTGTCCTCGACACGGTGCAGTGAATGATGGATGTGCTCTCAGAAAGGGCAAAGTGTCAGTTCTGAACCAAGTCGCAGAGGAAGATCAAAGTAGTTCATGTAAGCAAGTCAGGTGAACTCGTCATTCCACTGTCCTCTGCATTCCCTGCTGGGTAAAAAAAAAAGGAGGCCTTCCCAGGATAGATTTCTCCGTCCCTCTCACTGTCACTCATTTTGTGACATGCTGGAGTCAGTTTATTGGTACAATTTCATACATCATTTATGTAGTATCTTACCACATATATGACATACTCAATAAGTACAAAAGTAGGCCACACAATTTAGGAACTAATTATGCCTGTATTAACAAACATTACAGTAAATTACCTGCGTTATGCAACAATAACAGTGTAATTATTTCAAAAATACAATGGAATTTTTTACTTCGGAATTAAACTCCTGGAGATGAAGAAGGTATAGCATATTGACGTCAATACATTTCCCTTATTCATTCTCAAATCATAAATTTCTTTTGACCATTTATTTTGAAATTGGATCAAACACATTGAAACATTTCCAATGAATGGCACTTCTTAGCACCGTGGGTCAATGTTAATGAACAGCGCAAAGTGGCGAGGCAGCACACATGTACATCCAGCCGTAAAGCATCAGCGATCAATGGTGTCCAATCACTAGACAAGAGGAGATTAGTTTATCTTGTCATCAGCAGGACACTTCACTTCCAAAGCTTTTGCTGTCGAAATGTTTCGCAGCTGCTATTACAATGAGAGGCTGGAATAAATGTACTGTATACAATCCACTCCCTCTTCAATTGCTATGTAAAACATGCAGAACATGTTTAAAGGGGAACAGTGTATCCAATAGGTCATATAATATGTATCTTATTCTGACAATGTGATGTTAAATCCTCTCTCATTTAATAGTGTTTTGAGAAGATTTTTATCGACAATTACAAATTTTCAGGGCCGCTGCCATTTTTGGGACTCACATGACCTACGTGGGCGTATGTGACGTGTACTGTGCCGTTCCAAACGCTGGATAACACGGGACACCATTATGCCCAGCGCCGATTTAGCCCCCGACACCGAAGCTAGGCTAAAGGCTTCCACCGACGCCGAAGCTCAGCGAAAGGCCTCCGCCACCGCCGAAGCTCGGCTAACGGCCTCCCTGGACGCCAGAGCTAGGCTAAAGGCCTCTGCCGCCGCCGAAGCTCAGCTCGTGGCCCATAAAAATCTTCTCAAAACACTATTAAATGAGAGAGGATTTAACATCACATTGTCAAAATAGGGTAAATATTACATGATCTATGAGATACACTGTTCATGCAAAGCACTGGATTTCCCCTTTATATGTATTTTGTGTAGAGCATTGAATTGATTGATCTTTACTGGATGTAATGGAACAATACAATCACCTCCCGATTAAAAAAAAAATTCTAAAATCAATAACTACGACTAAAAATAAAATTAGTATTAAGAAGTACTAAACAACAGTAAGAATAGAATAACAAAGCTTTTTTTCCAGACAAATATGTATGCAACCTGCTACAATATGCTTATATACAATACAATATGCTGCCAGTGATTTAGCTCTCGTGAGATTAACACTCTCCAAGCCCCCTCTTAATGAGAGTCCTAATCATCCAATGCAATGGGCCAGGGAGAGAATGCCTTATGTCTCCTCCAGGGGGTGGATGTGAAAATAATGATTCATTAGCTCAAGAGAAGAAGGCCCTGGAATTAAATCAATATTTGGGTTCGAGCACCTGCTCAAAAGCCCTCGAAGCACAAGGAGGTCATTTTTGGTTTGTCATTGTGCATTCCTTTGAAGATTACTAGTGATAGCTACTTTTGTCAAATTGCCTTTTTTTGGGGGGGGCAATAGTGTATGAAAATCAGAGATTCATACCTGTTGCCACCCTGGGACACATATTTTCCTATTCTTATGACTCAGTTTTTAGAGAAGAACTCCCAATAACCATGGTCATTATTAGTCATAGTGGTACTACTACTACTACTACTACTACTACTACTACTACTACAACTAGTGATTGGACACCTAGTAGTAGTAGTAGTAGTAGTAGTAGTGTAATAACATTGCATGGATTCAATCGAACAGCCATGTCATCCAGATAATCCAAGTATAATAAGGTACAAATGTGGTAAGTACTGGGACACTATTGAAGGGATATTTTTTGGCCAAGGACAATTTGCTGCTGCTATTACAAGACAATAGTTCATTTTGCGCTTCAATTTGCAAGAATGAAACCTTGTGCACTCGCATTTTAGGTCCCCTAACCCGCTGGTGAATCTTTCACTCTAATGTTTGTGACAGTTTATTGCTTATTTCCGAGACAATTGAGAGCACTGTTCTTGGTTCCTCTTGCCATGTGGTTGTCAATTGATTCATTGTATCAAATGATGGTAGAAGTGCTCATGGTATTACTGTCACTATGGCGACCGAAATTGCTCATTTCCAGGTAGCAATTCTGTGTCAGGTGCCTTTGGAATCAACAGCAATTTGAAATCAGCCATCTGCAGGTCATCTGACTTCATGAGTGAGTGCATCTTTATAGGTGTTTTCGAAACAAAGTTTAAAAAAAAAAAGCTTAAACATTCACCTGCACAAGCCATAAAAAGCACAAGTTAGACTGGAAAGGGTAGGTTTTAATTGGACTACGTAATGTAAGGGGGCTTTTTGCATATATTAAGAACATATGCAATGTGGAACTGATGAAATGCGATTGCGACAGGTGCAGGGATGAGTGACAAATTTACGAGGCTGTACATGTATGACTGCCACTGCCTGTGGTGGAATAGCTTATTAACTCGATGTGAAGCTGTCAGTGAATGACACAACATGGAGGACATGGGAGACACCCAGCACGCTCAATCATACCTTGGCAAGGAAAATAGTCCTGGCAGGATTGTCTCGTGGCTGCTATAAAGGACTTTGAAGAATAATTGTCCTGGTAAAAAGGACACTCGAAAACAAAATCAACAAGTCAGAAGGCCTCACTCGGTGCAACAAACATGGGGTTATTCACAACAAGCAGAGCGTTTGAAATCTAACATGAATAACTTCCGGAAAGAAGCTTGATGATATGTGACACGTATCTGGATGCACTTCCTTTTTTCTCTCTACTTCAGGCTAACATGGTAATCAGAGACGACATCACATATTTTTGTTTCAAGGGCTTCTCGTGTGGATATGGTTGGACTTGTGGAATATACTTTAAAGATTTCAAATCAGTCACTCTCTAGCCATGCCCTGTGGCCTTGGTGTTTCAGGTTGATGGAAGACAGACACTCAGAAAAGTGCAAAGCAGGCCCTCTGTTTTTTTATTTTTTTCAACAGTAGCTAACAGTCTCCACTAAACTGAATCAACTCTGTATTGTAATATAAGGCCAACAAAAGTTTCAACCAACTTCCAGAGTTTAGGACTTCTTCAACAATGAGCCAGAACAAAAAAAGCTATCCAATGACCTTTTGGGTCATTTTCTTCCTGCTTCCTCCACTGCTAGCTCAGGTGTTCAGTACAACAAAGCTTCTGCTGTTGCTAAGCCTTCAGTATTCCCCACAGACACCAAGAACTTGTTCCATAGATGGCAAGTATATACATACAAATATAAAATAACCCCTTCCCACTCTTCCACTGTACACACACCCACACAGACAACACCCCCCCCACACACACACATAATAGCTTACCCATGTTTCTGAATTTTTAATGGGGATAACCAGTGTTTTGCATGAACAGTGTATTCAATAAGTCATGTAATATGTACCCTATTTTGACAATGTGATGTTAAATTCTCTCTCATTTAATAGTGTTTTAAGAAGATTTTTATCGACAGTTACGAATTTTTAGGGCGCTGCCATTTTCGCCAGTCACATGACTTACGTGTGCGGATGTGACATGTACAGTGCCGTTCCAAAAGATGGATTACATGGGACACCATTATGCCCAGCGCTGATTTCTCAGATTTATCCTCATCTGATGAAGAAATAGCAGTATCGGTTGATCGGGAAGATGAAGGAATACTTCCATACAGATTTGAAACTGTGGGTGTAATTAATGTTGAATATTCAAATAGGCTAACACGCTAAGCTGCCCGAAAGCTCGGCTCATGGCCACCGGAGCTCGCTCGTCAGACCCCGCGTCATTACTGTCCGAAGAACAACCGCGGCTGCCGGGCCGGACCTCTCAGGGGCCTTTGTTTATGCACTTATGTCATGCCTAGGCCTCCGAGTAGTCAGACTCCGTGTGATTCCGCTTGAAGCACCATCCGAATATTCAACATTAATTACAGCCACAGGTTCAAATCTGTATGGAAGTATTCCTCCGTCTTCCCAATCAACCGATACTGCTATTTTTTCATCAGATGAGGATAAATACGAGAAATCGGCGCTGGGCATAAATGGTGTCCCATGTAATCCAGCCTTTGTTGCGCCACGGTACACGTCACATCCGCATACGTAGGTCATGTGATTCACGAAAATGGCAGCGCCACTGAATATTCAGAATTGTCAATAAAAATCTTCTCAAAACACTTTTAAATGAGAGAGTATTTAACATCACATTGTCAAAATAGGGTATATATTACATGACCTATTGGATACACTGTTCATGCAAAGGACTGAATTTCCCCTTTAAACAACTGCACTAGGTTTGATTGTGTGGTTAACGGGATTGTTTAAAACACATATGCTATTTTGCAGTCTTCTTCACTTTGGTTAACAAAATACTCTTGGAAGAATGATTGGAAATTTAAAGTGGAGGTTCACAGTTTTCAAACTGCTTGCAAAATTTAAATGAAGCCTCATTTCACTCCCCTGTCTCCTCTTCTGTCACTGTATAAACATGGACAGTAAAAAAGCAAATGTTAGCCACTGCTACAACATTGTTAGAATGATATTTTCATAATAAAGTGTGGCAATGCACTAAATGTTACTGGTTTGATGTGTTTTGGGATGTAATATCAATTAATAATAATGTGATTAACTTCCTTGTCGAACACACGAGGCCTGAATCCTCTAAAAGGCACCTTCTGTGTGTAACCGAGGCCATTGCCAGCTGTTTCTTTTCTCAGTGCTGTTAGTGCATTATTCTCACCCAGTGAGGGTGGTAACAATGCCGATGCAGGTTCGAAGCCCAGCAGATGTTTGAGAGCCATTATGCTGTATAATGCAGCATCCACACCTTACTATTTGGGGGCACCAACTGTTTACAAGCCAAACAACATTTCGCTGCACATTTATCTTCTGGTCACATCCAAACAGTAGAATGAGATTTAAAAAGTTGTGTTCCCCTGTCCTTCTGAACTTGAATTGTCAATGTCAAACTAAGGCCAGGGAGAACTGCAACATTCATACGTCAAAAGTCTACTAAAGATGCATATGCTTGTTGTTGTAGCAGTACAAAATGTTTTTCACCCCATTTTGTCTGTAGTTTGACTCCCATAACATAAAAAAGTGTGGCATTGTCTCTGACATTACGTATTACATGTAGTAATAATAGATAATTGATGAAGAAAGATGTATGTGACAAATCACTGTAATTTATTGTGCAAGCAATAGTAGAGCAGAAACACATAATAATTGAACACTGCACCTTATATGGCTGAATGTAAACAAATAGTATGATATTTATGCCAATACACAGCGCTACGGTGGAACAGCTGTAGAGTGTTGGCCTCACAGTTCTAAGGGCCGGAGTCCAAATCCCAGCCTGCCTGTGTGGAGTTGGCATGTTCTCCCCGTGCCTCCATTGGTTTTCTCTGGGCACTCCAGTTTCCTCCCACATCCCAAAAACATGCATTCAGTGGGGACTCTAAATTCCCCCTAAGTGTGAATGCGATTGGCTGGCAACTAGTTTAGGGTTTCCCTCGCCTCCTGCCCCAGGACACCTGGGATAGGCTCCTGGACTCCCACGACCCTCTTCAGGATAAGCGACTTAGAAAATAGATGGATGGATATCCCAAGACAATTTATCAAGTTTTCAGGCCTTTTCAACTGACTGCAATCTTTTACTGAGCATTTCAGTTTTCGATTAAGTGCTGTGAAAGTTTCACATTTTAGCACCATATGGAGAGCCGTTGCAAAGCGCAACAGATGCACTGATGCTTGGCTTTGGAAAGGGCAACCTTTAAGGATCAGCAGATGCAGCATTTGCCACCAGAGTTACTATACACTACAATGGCTCATACACACAAAATGTGCAGACACACACACATACATTCACACAATTAATTAGGCTCCTAACATTCTAGTGTTTAATGAGAGAAAATTATATCAGTCTAGTTTCATCATGTGGCAGAATGTAATAAAATAGTCTCCAATGTCAAACAAACCAATATTTGACGATGTTGGCTTAAAACCTGTCCTGATGTCAAGACATTCAAGACACCTGCTTTTGCATTCTTCAACTCATGTATCGTAAAATGCCCAGGGAGTGTCCTTTGGGGGGAGGGAAATATTATTGCAAGTGGTGAAGACCAGACCCAGAATAATTTTGTCCCTATAGATGAGGGAGAGAGTGATCATCTCTGCAGCTCTCGAGCTGCCTGATCCTTAAGGTGCAGCGGCTCGACAAAAGCTCTTGCTGAATAAATGGCATATGACAGCTTGCCTGGGGTTTGCCAAATGGCACTTTAAGGACAAGCGCATAAGGAGCAAAGGTTGAGACATAAACGCCACATGTGCCCTGAAATTACTTCATGTGGTGGGAAAAAAAAGGCAATCCCCTGAAGGCCAGACAATTGGTAATTCCCAGAAAATCTGGGAATATTCATCTCTTATCTTGAGTTGAGATAAAACAGTCATTCATAAAATTAAAAGCGATAAAATGTAAAAAGAAGCTAAAGAGTTAATATATACGTATACTGCGACCTCAGCAATTCCACCAATGTTCTACTCCAAATCTTTGAAAAGCATACAACAAAAATCTTACAGTCTATGGACACATCCATTTGACAGAAACTTGAAAACAGTTTTTGAAGGCATTAGTCACCTACCATGTAAAATCAAAAAGATGCAAACTGCACAATACATTCCATTTTTAGCAATTATGTGTGAAGTACAACTATTGAGTGTAATTTCCTGTGCACCATTGTCTTTACTCTGTTCTCTCCCTGCAAAAAGTACCCTAACCTTTACATCAGGTGGACCAAGGAGTTAAATAATGGGCTTGTTTATTTGTTTCAGTTTCAGAATGGCAGCGGGTCATTTGCTACTCTGCACTGAGCTGCTTCCCCGTTAATAGACTGAAAATGGCCTCCAAAATGCTACTGCGTGTGTGTCTGTGTGTGCACGCATGTTGGTGTGTATCCAGTTCATTAAAGTGCAGCGATAAGATCATCGGAATTTACACATTCAACAAGAATGGGGTTTTGTGTGTTTCCTGTAGGCTTAGTGCAGATGATACAACTTTTCCTGGAAACAAAAGATATGTATGACAATAATGGCACAAAAGCCACGGAGACTTGGCAATATGACATTTTGTTATGCTCATTGTATCGCTAAACAACGCAAACTAAAAATAAAACACAATGGATGGTCAAAGGTCTTGAACTGATCTCCATGGCAAGCATTTTTTAACCAGCACTATGCTCTGTATTTTCAAAATGATTTGGTAATAAAAAGCATGTAACTTCATGAAAATGGGAAAATTCTTTTTACACATCATCCTTGTTCTCCATGGTGAAATCAACAAAACAAATATGGTCCATGCAGTACACCTATTGATGTTAGATTGCATGGTCACTAATGACGATTCTCGGGTTTGAAATTGATATTTTCTATTTGAGGCCTTATAATTTGGTTGTTGCAAAATAAGCTTATCTTGTGGAAGTCAATGTCCACGGCGCAGCATTTTCTGAAGGAGCCCAAAACACACGGCATCATATAGGTAAATAATACCTTACATGTGCTGAAGACAGTACAGACCCTCAAAGTGTTGTGTGAACCATCGAGTGGGCACACTACTTCAGCAATTACAGTAGCAGAATTATACATTGTGTCTCAGGTGCCAAGAAAATACAAGGAATTGCACGTAAACAAGAAAGTCTGCATTATTATAAATAAACCTGTAAGATCTATGACTGTAAATTGGGATAATGAGTTGAACTCGTTTTCTGGGGAGTCTTCATGGGTAATCAGGGTGGTTGGCATCTCTGATGGCCAAGCTGCGAAAATATATTTAATTGGCCTCTTTGTGATTATAAATTGATTTTCAATGTAGTTTATCCTTTATTTTTGGAGCTTAGTCTGATTTTCAAGCTTAGTTTGTTTTTCCTGATATTCCTTGATATTTGTGCCAGTGCAAGGTTCTCTCTGCATGTTTGGGTATCTGACATTCTGGTCTGGACCAAGCTGGACCGTGTCAGTGCACCGAAGGTGGTGTCCTGAAAGATGCACTTGGAGATCTTGGGGCACAGAATTTTATTTTATTTTACTTTTTCTTTTTAAAAAAATGGATATACCTTCTACATTTAAACATCCACCTAATTATAACTGATTCACCCTCGAAATTGCAACACATCGCAGTTGGGTAGTCCGTGTAAAACACTTGACAAACAAAACAAGAAACCTCTTCTGGTTTTACCTTATCTGGGTAACTTTATCATGTAGTGTCAGTTGAATTGCCCGTAGGTGTGATTGTGTGTACAAATTGTTGTTTGTTTCTACGCGTCCTGCGATTGGCTGGCAACCAGTTCAGGGTCTACCCCAAACGTAGCTGGAACAGGCTATTGCCCTCCTAAGACACTTGCGAAGATAAGCGGCTCAGAAAATGGATGTATGGAGTTTGAAAATGAAATTGAGTGATTTGTAAATTTTTTTGATTTGATTTTTTTGTCTGTTTTTTTTAAAACTGAATTTGGTGCACTCCATTAATAATAGTCTGAATGGGTGTCTCTCTCTGTATGTGCCCTGTGATTGACCTCTGGACAGATGCTTTTCTGCTGCCTGACTACATTAATGTGCCCTTGAGCAAGATTGTACAGCAGTCAGGAAACATGATCAGAAAATTCCTCACATCACAGATGCAATTATATAACAACCAAACCTCTAATGTGATTAAGTATTTCTGTGACACGTGAATAACTTTTAAACATTTGGGCATTATGTTTAATAGACATGAAAGTTCAGCTCCTGAACTAAATAATATTCAAAAGATAAAATATGGGCAAAAAGTGGTTAGTTAATGTGATTTTTTTTTTTTAGAGGGTAGAAAAATATAGGTGAGATTTTTATGACATCCATTAAATATGAAATACTCCAAGATAATACAATGATTATTTCAAACAATAGATAAACTACATACAATATGTCTATACTTTCATTTAAGTTTCTTGACATTCTAGCTCATTTGTTAATTTTAGTGTTTCTCCATGGAAGAAAAAACATAAATTGAAGGTACGAACTGGTTATTGCAGTCATTCAGTTTTATACTGCAATAATTCTATTTTGCCTAAACTTAATTCACCATTGACTTGCACAATCGAAAAGATATTTGCTTGAGTTGAAAAACTACTAAAAGAAATAAATACACATTGACATTCATTGACCCATCCCTATTAACAATGTGTTTAGCTTTTAAGGGTTGAGTAATCCAATTTGGGGGAAAACTGCAAAAAAGAGAGGATATCGCTACCCTTCCACAGGTGAGCAGTCAAATTAGATTAGTTTGCGTTCATGTTAACATCACTGCATAGCAGACACTGCAAATGATGTACTACTCTTGTGTTTTATTATATCAATTAAATATCTAGCATTCCATCCTTGCTCATAACAAGCAAAGTCATTGATGGAGCGTAATACGTAATCGTTTATTTATTTTGTCAGCAATTCTTTGTCTCAAAGAAGCATGTGGTTTCAGGTGCATGAAGTCAAGTCCGAAGATCAACAGAACGGTTCCGCACGGGGACCCCTGCGAGCTTGGATAATGCCAGTGCAGATTGGAATCTGTGCCACAAATCCCTGTTGGAAGCCGCATACCCTCTCACTCTGCTTGAAATTTTGCAGGTGTCTGCTCATGATACTGCCATCAGAGGACAGTGAACAAAGATAAAATTAACTATTCCCCAGTGTTTGATTGACCCGTCAACTCCGGCAATCTCTCCCTCTTTGACAAGCGCGATAGTGTTGTATTTCTCTCAAAACCATTTTATGCTCTTGCAATAAATGTTTGCTGGAGTAGCCTGGGGATTGTAATAAAACGGTGTTCCCTGTGTCCTTCATTATTTGCCTATTATAAAAGACAATTTTGCGCATTGCTGGTGATCTTGTCATGCCGAAACGTTGGATCACAAATTGTAATTTTCATGTTTCAGTTAGTTGTAGAAGAGATCATTGGCCTGAGAAGGGATCGAAACTCTCATCCAGCACATACTTCATCTGTCCAATGTGGTGTGAGAGGTGCACATTCACACCTCGTTCAGGGTCTCGTGGGGGACTGGCACGATGCATGATGAGGCAGACGTCGGTTCTGGTCCTAGCAGATCTGTGCTTGTGTCTGTTGTGGTCGCCTCGCTTCTCTGCTGTGCAGGTCCTCCAGTTTTTATGCATCATACACCTGTCAGTGGATGGAGTGGAGTGTTCAGCTGAGGAGGACTCATGTCACAGTTTTCTCTAGTTTGGTGCCTTATATTGGCATGTGCGCTTCAATTTTTCCTCAGCCACTCTCCAGAGGTCCAAGCAGTCAGTGTGATGTGAACATTGCTGAACTCAAACTGCACTGGCAACATGATAGCTTCATCCATCTTTATTCCCAGTTTAAACCAGCTACTTTTTTGTAACCTCATGTGCAAATATCACAAACCTCACAAAAGAATGAAACTGAAAAACTCATGTAATCAGTGCTAACACAGTTTCGTGGAAAAAATATTTGATGAAGGAGTTTTCAAATTGTGAGTCTGGCCAGTGTAGAGGGTATAGATGCAGTTTTCCTCTAACACTCTTTCAAAATAATTGGCAGAGTGAGGCCTGCTCATTTATACTTGCTGCAGACTGAAAACTTTCAAAAGTTTCAAAAGATTATTACAAGTCGTTAGATCAATAGTGAATCTTTCATTTTGAAGTATTTCCATTTGGACATGATGTATATTATTGACCTTATTTGGAATGGGGCATAAAATGATTCGGTGACCATAGTATAGGAGTTGATAATAGTTTAGTTTAAATTCAGTGCAACTTCATTTAAAGATTAACGTTAAGAAGAAAGCTTGACTGCCGCAAGCCCATCAGGCACTGACATATCCAAAGCTTTGCATTCTTCCATTGTGACACTTTCTGCAGGTTTTAACCACAGCTTCTTTTAGTTGCTGCCTGTTTTGGGAGGTTACTCCTTGTAATCTCCTTGTTACCATGTAAACTGCATACTTTTTGGGGTTAAGCTTGTAGATTTACTTGGCCACAACAAAAACTTTCATTGCTTGCACCAGATGGAGTTTGTGTGTGCGCGTGCGTGTGTGTGTTGGCAGTGTGTTTGGGTCATTATCTTGAGCTTCAACATGACGAATGATCCCTCAATCAGTTTTTAAAATTGGCAGACAAAATTGGCAGACAAACTACTTCTAAAGACTGACTAAATTTTGATGCTGCTATCATACGTTAATATCACAGAAAATTAGGGAGCCTGTCCCAGAAGAAATCAAGCAAGCCCAAGAGGTGCCATTACTTCCACTGCATTTCACACGAGCTGGTGTTCTTGCCAAAGTGCCCAGATAAAATGTTGGAATTCAAAAACTTATGAGTTTAAATCTATCCAGGCCTGTGGAGGACTGTGTCTCAAGATAAGACAGACTTAGACTATAGATCTGTAAATTGGGTGTTTCGGCTTCAAATTGAAAGACAAAACACATTTAACACAATTCTGGGAGTAAATGAAAAGTAGTCGGTGTGAAAAAAAGCCAAAACGCCAATTGAAATAAAACGGACTGAGGTTTTATCTACATCTACAGTAGGAAGAAAAACAGTAGTTGTGCTATTTATGGTTTTCCAGCACATTTTTACTGAAGGTTGATCGAGTCTCTGGGATAACATTAAGGTTAGCCCAGGATATCGCATCAACACTATGTTGGATGAGTGGCGTTACCATGACAGCTGACACGGAGAAGAGTGATTTGTGGAGGTTTAATGAGCTCAGTACAGACCCTGTGGTAGAACACATATTGTACCATATATGAGTTTTGTCACTGAGAGGACAGTGGTTTGGCGACATCTCTGTAATTGGAATGCTAAAATGCTAGTGTGTAAAGTTTTTATGGGTCACCATTAAACATTTGCAATGTATCTAATACTCATGATGAAAAAGCCATACATAGAGTAGTGTATAGGGATTCAAGTCTTTACCTCGAGATCCTGAGGACAATTCTTTTGCAACATGCTGCAATACCATAGAAAAACTTGACCGAAGGGCAATGGTGTGAACAAGAAACCATCAGCTAGATCGTATGTGTCAAAATCCTGGTCTGCAAGCCGCATTCATCCCAGTATGCAATTACATTCCATCCGCAGAATCATTTGATGAACAGCATGGAACGAGCCCACACAGTGAGCTTGACTGAAAAAGCCAAGCAACACCTCACTTAATTCAACATGAACACACGTGATTTGCTTACAATTCCACCACCAGAATCTCTATAATTTCACTAACATTTTAACTCAGAGTATCACATTTACCGCCTCAAAATTATGTCAGTGTAATTATACTACTACAAGACTGCAAACAACAACACTACAAACAACACTTTAATTATTACACAATGTCCGTACAAAAAAAAAGTGATAAATGGTGTGTTTTGTTCCTGAAGTTAAGCATGTTGCAAAAGGCCTCCTCCTCTGATTTCCTAAAACAACCAACACAATATTTTTTTTATCAGCATGATGTGCAGCATCATTGACACCCGGGCTATAAATAAATATCATAATGCACTGCAACAGGTGCCCTACAAAATGATAAGCTACCTGCGATCGGTGTTAGTGGAAGCGGGAAACAAACTGTACCTATTACTGAGGTACAGAACATATCATAATTTGGAGGAAATCGCATAAAAGTCATGTTCTGCTTGATTGAACCTGTCCAAAATGCATGCAAAAGGATATATAGGTACAGTATTGGCCCATCCTGCGCAGGTTTCTATTTAAAACTTGGGTCAAATCACTCAGTATAATTTTTCCATTACATCTCATTTTTTGGTTAGAATATGAGGAAGGGAAAATACTCAAATTAACTTTGTCGGTATGTGTGTATTAAGCACCAGCATGGACTGTGTGTGTGTGTTTCTTTTTTTTTTTATTGTCATTGCTTATCTTTTTCTCCAGGTACAGTGAGCAGTTTGCAGTCAGTCACACCTTTACTTGGAACGTTTACCCACACGATTCTCTGTATTATCATTACACTATTATTATTATTAGTAGTAGTAGTAGTAGTAGTAGAAGCAGTTGTAGTCATCGATTTTTCTTACTGCTTATCCTCACTAGGGTCACAGACCAAATGGAGCCTATACCAGCTGACCCGAAATCAGCAGTCATATGTGCCGCAAAATTAAATGCACCGCAATAGTAAATGGTATAGAATGGTGTGAAGATAATTAATTTAAAAAAGCTGCACATAGACTCCTGAAACAAAATGTGCACCAATATCAACCTTTATCTCGGCTATACCAATCTCCTATTTGATTTAACTATGAGGCTAACAGCCCAGAAAAAGAGAATTATTGAACATCTAGAGAGAGTAAAAGTACAAAAATTTGACCGCAAAAGAATTATTTTTGTAAGTGCAAAATCCCTGAAAATTTGAGGAAGATCATTTGGAAATAATCTGACAGTGCAAATAAGGAGTAGATTAGAGCAATAATTGTGTTAGCAAGTAGAAAATTCAAACAGTCAGCTGCTTGAGTGTCCTGTGCACCATCAAACTTTCTCGGGAATAGATAAGTCTTCTGACACTTGATGATGGAGAACTCAAAAGTATTCAACGCATATGCCAACATAGTCCACAGATACACTGATCATAAAATTATTAAAATGGATTTCAAAAAAGAAAAAAAGAGAAAGAGAAAATCACGCAACACTGCAGTTGAACTTGCTTGTCTAGGTCTTGTCAAGATTAGAACTTTGACCTCATTTACCTGAATGATAGATTGAATCCAGACTGTCACCAACATGTACATAGAATGCAATATATAAATTGGTTCCATTTGAAACAGAATATCTGACACTGGTCATTTTAGCATCAAAATGAGGTTTCCCTCCTCCATTTATTGTTTTTCATGTTTCTCAGTTTTTTTGTTCTATCAGGAGTGCCATGGGGCTAACAACATATTAGGTGAATGGAATGCGGTAACTTCATAAGGGTGAAGTAAATGTCATGTTTCCATGTAGAATGGCTCCCATAATTGGAAAATAAAAAAAGCAAACTTGTCACAGAAGGTTATGGTTTTCACGCTATTTCCTTAAAGGAAAACTCAAATAGGAAGGTATTAGATTGCACTCAAGCATCACCCAGCAATTAGTCTCTGTCTGTCTGTCTGTCTCTCTCTCTGTCTCTCTCTCCCTCTGTCTATCATAAAATGGCTTCTTAGGAGTTAATAGATGCAGTTTGCTGGTAATCTGCTCCTTTATTAATCCATCCATTCATCTGTCAATTTTCTGAGCCACTTATCCTCAATTTAAAGGGTCCAATTAATGTTGCATGTTTTTGGTATGGGGAGGAAACAGGAGTGCCCGGAGAAAACCCATGCAGGTATTGGAAGAACATGCAAACTCCACACAGCAAGGGCCGGGATTTGAACCCCAGTCCTCAGAACTGTGAGAGGAATGCTCTACAGCCACACCACCGTGCCGCCACCTTTATTACCAATAATCATGAATAAGACGAGATAAAAATGTGTTAATGTGCAATCTCTGTCTAATACTTGGAATCCTTCTGACTTTTCAGTGAAATCTCATAAAAGAATCAAGTCTTAAGTCTTATTCTAAAAGAATCTTGCTTTGTCAGGTGGCAAATTATCTCCTCAACAGATAAGCAAACTGAGATCCAACAGTATGAAACTGAATAATTAAGATTAATACGATAATATCACACAAACATCATGTGTTCCCATATTTCTACTGATCAGAGCATGTTACCATCACAACACAAGGTGGAAAAATTTAAAACGTTTCATTTAAAGTCTCTGTAAAGTGAAAATTGTGTTCTGAATTTGACACACCAAAGAGGACAATGTTGAAAACCCTTAAAAATTTGAACATTTCTGCATAAAATGAGGCTTTACATGTGCATAAAACGTGACATTTTTTCTTCGACTTGCTCTTCTGCATTCTCTTTCCTTATATGTTCAGACTCTAAGCTGATGACAAGCGCTACAATAACCAGAAAAACCTGATCCACACACTGGCTGTCCAGTCAAACATACAAAAAAAAAAAAAAAAACCTCCTCTTCTTACTTTTTCATCAGGCTCCGCACACCCTCTTGCAATAATGAGGCACTCTAAAACATTCCTGCCAGCCTGAAGCTGCTACCTTTCTTGTCAGACTTTTTCCCCTCCCTGTTTTGTCTTTCTTATCTGACATGCACACACTCAAAGTTAACAACAAAACACTTTAAACCTGATATGCCAGCAGGCTACGGTAAGAAGGTAATGCGTAATATACTGTCGGTAGAAAGGTAAGATTGCATTTTTAACATACAGGTGTAGCTAGCTAAGTAACTGTAATTGCACCAGAAAAATCCGGACAAACATTAATTCCTCTAATGTGGAAAAGTCTTCTCTTTTTTCATTTGTGTTGAATAACACGAGAATAAACTTATACTAACACCACTTTTATGGTGTTTGTGAAGTCCAACAAGACTGTCACCTTGTGGTAATTAGGTTTTTTCTGTTTTACGTAACAAGCTTTGAATCTGTGTTTTGGCAATCAGTATTGAGCAGAGACATCATAATTGGCTTTCGTAAAATATTAAGGTTTGACATTTACAATTGTTGGCTCTGTGTTCCTCCCACATCCCGAACTAACAATTACTCTAAACAGACCCCAAAACGCAACCTTTGTTTAGAAGATTCCGATATCAATAGTTAAGGTGCAAAGACTCCAAAACACAATTTTCAAACAAATTGAGACAGCAGCACATAGTGTCTTTCCTCATTAACATTTACAAGATGGTCAAATCTAACTGCCGCAAACCCCCCTATAGCCCAGGTATTACGATCTTAAAAACTGGATTTTTCGTCAGAGTCGGCTAACCGCCATTCTAGTATTTCCCCAAATGGCATAACTTGCACTACACCAAAAGCATACTGGGTTATGTGTCAACAAAAGTCGTGCCGAACATGAAAGCAACTCTTTATTTACAATATGCAACCCTTTGTTGCTTTCTTGCCCGTTTTGCGCTTCTTTGCTCCAAAGTGATGGGAAATTTCGAAGAGATGGACGAACCAATCTTGGTATCACTACTTGGGAAATGCAGACGTTGACAACCGGAGAGTTCCACCCGTTTTAAGGATAAACAAGCTCGATATAGCAGGGAATGATAAAACTCAGCGGATCGCTTGCCGACACAATGCATCGTGTCCGGGCGAAACCTTGACCGAAAAAACAATTGCTTTATTCAACAAATGATAATGTGGAGCAGGATGCGAGAATTTTATTGAATGTCAACATAACAAAAGTCAAGTGACGTGGGGCAAAGTTGTAGACGTATGTAAACAACAAAAGAGGGATCTCTTTGTGCGCGGGCGAAACCTGGACCGAAAAAAGCAGCTGCTTTATTCAACAAAAGATGAAGTGGAGAAGAATAAAGAGAATTTAATGAATCTCAACATAAAAGTCAAGGGTCATCGGCAGAAGTTGTGGGCGTATACAAACAACGAGAGAGCGATCACACGATCAAGTACAGTGTGCTAAAGGAAGACAAGACAAAAGGTTCAGGTTTGCCAGGCAACGCTCCCCTTCATTTTCTGTAAGTATAGTATTTTGTTGTGAGCTCTTTCTACAATTCAACTATCATTCAGTCATTGATTTCGTATTGCTAGTATTGCTATGCTCTTATGAAAGCTAGATATTTGGAAATCATCAACACATATTATGTGCTTTGTATTTTGTGCTGAATTGTGCAATTAAAATGGTTGTTTGTGCTGTTTTACTTTTGACTTAATGAGTGACCTCTAGGCTGGATTATTTACACTCTTAAATGAGAGGGCTCTTACAGGAGATCTTGGAAGACTTTCTAGCTTGTCCAAACTACTGTACACATTTTCACAAATAGGTAAAAGATTAAGTAAAAGTAGGTAAGGTAAAAGAAGGTAAAAGATACAAAAGATTGACGTGGCTGTTTAATTTCACACTTACTGGAGCTGTGTGTGTCTGTGTGTGTGTGGGTGTGTGTGCATGCGTGTGTATGTGTGTGTGTTAAAAATAAAATAAGAGTAGGATTTGGAACATGGTCATTTTTTATGGCTAGGGAAAGAGGGCAACTTGGGATAAATAGAGATGGAAGTGAGTCACATTTTTAACAAGGTTTTACACAGCCAATGCTCGCATTATAGCCAGGTCGTATAACCAAAATGCACCTCCATTTAAATCTCAAATTATAAATGTCCATCCTCTTTATGTTTGATCAAGGTAAGTGGCTTTAACGGTGTACGCTGATAATGTCATTAATTGGTGTTTCAATGGTTTATCATTGTCTAGTTTCTGGACATAAAGTTCTAAAAAAGGTTGAGGTGGAATAATGCTACACTGTGAATGAGATCAGCTTTGTTTTCTCCACAAGACTTTTAGCAAAGGGGATGGCAAAGTCACAGGAGATTTATTAGCCAATGTTCACTGCTCTTTAAGAGGATGCATACGGGAGTCTGCTTAATGATTTATTACCTCATGACATTGTGGAAATCAAAATGGATTTTAGAAACTGCTCAACTCTTAAATCCAGACCTGGAGAAATGTGATTTATGGAAGTGACATCAGGAGCACAGTGTGTTCCTCTGTGGCTCTTTGCAGGCATGTGTGAAACTGCATTTTGGACCCATTAGGCACACTCATGTTATGTACAGTTAGTGTCACGCGTTGTTGCCTATTTATTTTGCATGATTGTGCATTCATTCATACTGTCAGTTTTGCAGACGCTGCATTATGTAAAACACAAGACTGTGCTGTACAATGTACAAAATATTAGTTTGTTCCAGGGTTTGACGCTGGCCGCAAATTGGTTGGAAATAATGCATTTTGAGAATCTGCAAAAATAGGCATCAACATTTTTAGGGGGGTATTTCTTCTTGAAGAGTATTTTTTTTCTAGATTTCACTTTTGGTTTAATGGGAGAAGTATAATATTACATGCTCCATTTTCAAGACCACATACCCTAGGCCAATCGGGTGGTGGAGACTACCCCACCTGACCTCGGGTAATAGGCAGATTACAACATGCACTGGTCTCCAGTAGGGATGGGAACTGATAACATTTTTACAATTCTGATTTCATCTTTGATACAATGAACAAATTAACTGTAATTAAATTTTTACCGTAATGAGAAAACACCTGAGATCATATTTTTGTTATTGTAACACAGTATTGCCAAATATAGGCCTTCCATCAGAATAAATTGTAAAATGTAGCACAATAAGCCAGGACATTTCTTTGCCCTATTGACATCCCATATTTCAGATAAAAAGCAATTCAGAAAACTGCCTGCTAACAATGGCAGCCTATTGCAAACTGATATTAGGAAAAATCAAGGGGTTTGATTTTTAGGCTGATTGCCTTACATTATCTTATCTTATCTTATCTTACCTTTATGGAAGAATGCCTCACGAGGATTAGAAAATGGTTACAACACCTGTTCTGTTAAATTATATAGCCATTTTGTGAAAAAGTACCTTTTGCTCTGTTTTTCAATCAGTATTTTGTTTGACAATCCTCTGAGAGACTTAATGGAATGAAGAAGGTTCATGAAAGGGGCTTTGATGGCATAGCAAATTCAAGAAAAGAAAAATCCAAGGCTGTGTTTACCCACGGGATTTGTCTCTGTAAAGTAAGATTTGAGGGTATAACAAACTGAATTTGATCTTTGAGCATCCATTCACAGATATTTGAAGGAACCAGTCCAAGAGGTTAACTAGTGTCAAACCATTGAGACAAAGCATGGGTTTCCCACAGCGGAATGCAGAGCTCAGTGGTATTAAGGGTATAATGTTTTTGAGCTACTGTTGATTGAGTTAAGGTCCTGAAAATGTGATCATCATAACCTACTGTCAAAGTACTACTACTACAGTATACTACTGTAATGTCAAAAATAGTTGCAGAGATCATACATTTCTATAGTTTTTGTGAAACCAGGATTTTTTCATTTGTTTTGCATTACCAATCTGGTTTTTGCCTCCGTGTTCTGTTCTGGGGTAAACTACCATAGTGGCAGTCATGTCCCTTTGACCACACCCGGGTTCAAACCCATCGTGTGTGTGTTGACCATTGAGCTAAAAAGCCCAGACCCCTGAGGGTCTCATTGAGGTTTATCAAGCTGCCATTAAATCCCATTACTGGTATGATTTAAGTTCAAAGTGCATCTTAAATGACTGGTTCTGAATGATCCAAGACTGATCATATAAATTGACTTTTAGTCCCTTGAGTGGTTGTGTTTCATATGAGTTTGCTACGGGAAAATATGAACTTTCATTTAGCTGCATTGACCACCTATCTTGATATGCCCTAAACAAGTATTGAACCACATAAAAGGCAAAGACAAAGACATAAAAATAAATAGCTGTGTTGGAAAAAATGGGAGAGGATTTTGTGAGAAATGTAAATGTTAAAAGCAAAAAATGACGTGTAAAATGGTCACAAGGATACATGAGTCATCTTGGCATTAAAGGTCTTGATGTGTTTTTTTTAATACATAATTAAAAATTTCACAGGCAGCAGTTTACACAAGTGTGTATGCATGTCTGTAAGCTACATTAACCCTGACTGCACCTCATACTCAATTTGTAACAACATGCATCCATAATTTACAGAATTTCTCTCGCAGTCCCTCCTTGTAATAATGCCTCCAGCACTTTTAAGCCATTCTCAGGTGAGTCGATGTGTGTGTGCTAACTTACAAGCCCACACAGATGCTCTGTCCTCAATTATCGCTACACTAATGTTGATATTGTTTCATTATTTTGAATTGGGGGATTCTGGGATGAGAAAGAGTTATTCCAAATTGGTCATTAACGTGAAAAGGGTTGGACTCCTCCAGGTTGTGAGCCAATTTGTGTCATGAATGGATTAATTCAGGTGTCTAAATTTGCACAATATATGTATTTATACTTCTGGGTCCTTATGTATGAACTTGACAGTGTTGTACAGTATCTCAAACCAGAATGAGATACAACAACATATTAATTGGAGCAATTTTTGCTGTGTCACAAAATTATCATGGCAAAAATAGTTCCACAATATAGGATTTTTACACAAAAATTAAGTCATCAATATATCTATGAATTTTTGGAGGATTTTTTGACCCGGAGTATTGTGTTGTCCCATACAGTTTACTGTACATTATCCATCCAATTTTCTATCCTGCTCATGCTCTTCTGTTTTTTCTTTTTCCTTTGGTTCATGCCATCTCATTGAACATTATTTAAATCCTGGTATAGTCAATTTGAGGTGTGGAAGTGTCAAACTTATGTATACATGTTTACTCCCAAAGCATCTTTCATCTGCCCACACGTACTGATTCACTCACATCCAGTCTCTTTTGGCAGACCTCCCACGGTTAACTGGGCTTGTAAATCTTGTGTACAGATTCAATGGAGAAAGGCTTCTCACTAACAGCATTCACCTGACTCAGCATTTCTATCACTGTCCACCGGGCAGAAGGCACCATGGGAAACACATGATGTTGAAGGGGTCAATGTGTGACTTTTCAATAGGATGATCCAATAACCATTTGTATTGCTTACAAAACGGTTTGTAAAAGTTGGAGAACGAGTCATCATAAGACTTTTTGGACCAGTGTTCTATAAACAGTTAAATTATTTTATCTGTATAGATCTTGTCGTCTCAGAATTTCTTACTATCTGGTGTTTGGGTCAGTGCAAAACAGCTCTGCATAAAAAATATAACAGGCTTAAGATATACACAAATAGCCTTCTTGTGAGTGACCATTTTTTTTAAACCCAGAAGAATTTAAGATAAATATTAAGATAAATGTTCCATATGAAAGACTGCCAATATTGAGCTACTGTTTGTTGACAATGGGCAGTAAAGACTAGAATCTCTAGTACTATGTTTTTTTGTTTTCTTGTTCATCTTTGGAGACATGACGTGACTCACTTAAAGAAAAAAAAAGTTGTTAAATATGTTTTCGAATTAATCTTCTCGTATTTATAAGATTACACTTTGTTCAGTGGAGCTAAAACTGCATCCCCACAGAAAAGACTGAAAGTGAATCCACATTTAGTATCCATCCATCCATCCATCCATACATTCATCCATTTTCAGAGTCACTTATCCTCACGAGGGTCGCAGGAGTGCTGGAGCCTATCCGAGCTGTCGACGGGCAGGAGCAGGGTACACCCTGAACTTGTTGCCAGCCAATCGCAAGGTACATAGAGACAAACGGCCACACTCACAATCACACCTAGGAGCAATTTAGAGTCTCCAATGAATCCACGTTTTTGGGATGTGGAAGGAAACTGGAGTGTCAGGAGAAAACCCAGACAGGCATGGGGAGAACAGGCTAACTCCACACAGGCAGGGCTGGGAACGAACTCCAGTTCTCAGAACTGTGAGACCAACACTCTACGGCTGCGCCAGCATGCCACCTCCACATTTATTATTGTTTTTTTAAATCAATTGTACATTTTGTCTACACAGAACAAACATTTTAGGTGTCCCAATAAGATTTTTCAAATCAGGTTGCAGGGTGATTACATTTTAAAGTGTTTCCCTTGTGATTCGGTCTATATAGCACATACAAATATCTCCTGTGACATGGACACTGTCGTCCCAGTTCTCACATGAGCATAACAGTGGTGGATCACCTTGTCTAAGATTTAAAAATAAGAAGGCACTGAATTCTAACGACACAAACTTGTAGCTAGTTATTTACTGCCTCACCTCTTGCAAATGAGCTAGTGATAGTGTTTAAATGGAAGACACACTGCACATTATAACAGAGGGACTCTCACATAAATCTCCTAACCGCAGACTTATATGTCTCCTTTTTCTAAAGCTCAGTGCCTGCTTCGGGTAGTTTCCGAAGGCTCAAAAGAGTTTTTGGTTTTGTAATGGTAACAATTAGAGGTATCGTTCTGTGACTCACACATCAATACTAATGAAAATCAATTCCATCCCACACTTGGTCAAGTCACCCTTTGTTTTATTCAGTCACGCCCACATCATCCTCCACTCATGCACTGATGAATGTGGTTGTGGAGTTGAACATAAAAGCTGCAGTTTGTCGTAACAAAAGATGTCGGATGAAGAGCACTGTAATATAATTATTTGTACACATATTCAGAGAAGAGGACTACATGTAATTGTTGGTCATAGACATTTATCAAAAACAGCTACATTTATAATACTTTTAAAAATTGTATTTCTATTAGAGATTTTTTTTAAATGACAACTTTTCACTCACAAACACTGCTAAGAGATCAAGATGTAGAAGCTTGGATGATTATTTAATTTTGGAAAAAAGCATTTAAAATAATGATTCTAATAAACTGTCATAAATAAATAATACTAATCTATTGTTCCACCTCTCATCTATGTTTCATGAAAACAGGTCTGGTTGTTTTAATAGCTAAGATGACGGACAGAAAGGCAATTCTAAACAGAGTGGCTCCTCGGTGGATATAATACGATGCATATTTTAATACTAACATTAGGCAACTCTAAGTAACACCGCTGCATATGTCCACAGGCTACGCTTGGCATTAACGTTCCAGCATGCAATTATAATCCAGAAATGTAATTTTTGGAGAATGATCTGAACTCAGCATTATTGCCTTTAATGTGGTACAGAAAACTGAACCATATTCTTATATATATGTTGCATATTATGTTGACTACTGTGATTTTTTTTTTTCTGATAATGTTCATTTCCATGGAGTTTCCACTGTGTTTGAATAGTGGACTGCACGCTTGGTACCAAGCTGCAAATAAAGTAAAGTACCCCTGTCATAACATCTCACCTGTTTCATTAACTGAGGGACAGCTAGAAAGATAAAAGCAATGTAAATATTGCATGTACTTTATAATATTTTGATGTGCACATTTTTAAATATCACAGACGAGTCCAACTTTGCACTTGATATAAATGTGGACTTTGTGAACATTTGCTCATGTAGTATTGTACTAATACTACCATACCTTTCTTTTGGAAAGCAAGTTAAGGATTCTAGACTGAAGCAATAATCCCTTTCACACTGTCAACCAAAAAAATAGGAACCTCAGAGGCAGAGAGTTTCACTAGACCCAACATTTATTTGCCTCTGATGTTAAGACAATTCATGTGGCTTCTCACATTCAGATCAAATATGACTGCATGTGTGATAATATCAGTGTCTGGGATAGCAAAAAATGTTTTCAACACAAAGGGGAACCTCGACTGTTAAATTTCACACCCTGGTCGCAGCTTCCCACTATCCCTTTACTCACGGTTGACGTTCCATAGAGGACACAATGTCAGAAAGGAGAAAATTTGCAAGTTGACTTTAACTCCATATTATATTTTGGTACTTCAGGTACTGGAGGAATAACAAATAGTGGGAAATACCTTTGATCAGCTGTGTGAAACCAGGAAACCAGGAAAATTACATTTTAAATAGTAAAATATAAAACAGCATGAGTTTTACATTTGACACTCAATTCTCCTACCCTATTGTTTTGAGGGGAGTTTCGTTTTTAAAGGAAGTTTGAAGGGTGTGTTCCAACTACATGGGGATCATACTCCTTCATTTCCTTGGAAAATACTACTCGGGGGTACTGTGGAGGAGAATGCATTGGGAGGTTGAGGGGCCTGAAACAATGGACCACCTCTACACCCTCAGCATGGTTCTGAAGGGTCCATAGGCGTTCTCTCAACCACTCCACACATGCTTTATGTGCTTGGAGAATACGTTCAACGTGTCCCTGGGAGATTCCTGTGGAGAGTGCTCCGGGAGTTAGAGATAGCAGAACACCTAATACGGGGTGTTTGGACCCTGTAAGACTAGTGTCACAAAGTCAAAAGAGTTGGCATAGATATTAAAGTCATCAATTAAAACCTCTTTGATTAGCTCAGTTGCAGTTTTTTTTTGCTCAGTCACCTCACATACGTGATAGCTTCCTGGAAGTGTCTTAAAATGTGTGGCAGCATTTATTGTAAAACTTCAAGTGCAATATAGTGTTTCACCTTCCCAGGACACTGGGCTTATTAAAGCCTCTGGGGTGTGCAAAAGGAAATGTGCATAAGTCGAAGGGAGAATACACGGATGACCAGATTTGACAGGGAGCACTCACATTTTAGGGTCTCTCCATCGAGTGTGTGCATTTTGCGGGAAGGTATGTAATTGAGTGGATGGAAGAACCTGCACAGCCAGAAAAGTCTGTAGCTGCATGGCTTTTTTACTTAAACACTTGAACAAACATGGCCTTTGTACTATACCTGAAAATCTGAGTGCCAACTGTCACAAAAGAACTGCAGAAGTAAATAAATATCCTGATGTAGAGTATCTCGGTCACCAGCTGGGACAGGCTCCAGCATCCCATGACCTTGAACAAGATAAGACTTACAAAATGGTACATCCTAGATTGTCTTCCAGTCCAGACATTTTCATAAAATTATATTGCATTAATAAAGTGCCACAATTACATCTATTGTATTTTCTTCAAAGGTTGAAGTATAAACAAGAAAGGTTAAGAATGCAAATGAGATTATTAGGCAGCAAAAAAACTTACACATTCTTTAAGGACAATAGTAATGAGGGAGGTCATAAAAAGTGTCAAGACAGAGGTTGTAAATGTCTAGCTTTGGAAAACAAGCTTGTGTGTGATGTTGCACTCTTCAGCTCACTGTTCTGCTGCATAAATATGCAATAGGAGAGTTTTGTTTGAAAACTCTGGGGAGTAGCATGTACAAAATGTACTCATCAATTTGCTGTTAAATGCTTTCTGTTTTTAACCTTCCTTTCTTGAATTTCCTAAACTCAGCAGTAACCAAATTATGAGGAAGCCAATGAGACCTGCAGAAAAAGAACATATCAATTGGCATTGAAATTAGGTGACACCAAGGATGTGATGGCAATGGATTGTAGAGCTTTCAAGAGGGTCTAATTCCTGTGGGTGTGCTAGCTGGTGATGTGTTGCAGCAGTGGCAGTGGAGGTGAGTGTGTCTGATGATCTGTGAAGTGTGACACACCTTCCCTCTGAGGTGATACTGAGGTGATGGGAAGCAGGGGGTGTCAGGACAGAGCCTCAGCCTTGGGCTTTTCACACATTGTTGCACTGTTGTATACCATCTTTATTTTCTGATCATTTATGGAGCTTCCCCCATGTGAATTCTTTTATATTCTTTGAGTATACAGTATACATAGTGAGCTCTGTGCACTCGTGCTGAGTAAAACAATACAGTACCTTAATTGGCTTTTGCTGAGCTGTTTTATACATTTTCGCATGATGTGGTTTATGAAGTTGCTAGTTATTCGAAGGTTACCGCCTACTCAAGACCAATTGTCGGGATGGAACATTAGTGTGACAGTGTGCTGTGGTCTCCAGTGACATCCTGCCCACTGGTGTGGATCATTAATGCTGCGGAATTTTATGTTTTAACTTACAAGGACAGACTAGATGAATAATTGAAAGACCTGGACAAAGAAGTGAGGCATAGGTAATTCTTGTTCTTCTTCTTAATTTCGTTCAGTATTTTTATAGTTTTACGAATGGGGTGTCTCTGCAACTCTCCAATAACCAGATCTATGACCTAATTGGAGGAGAAAACACTACATGGAAGAGTTCGTGGAAAAGATCAGGACAAGAGTCCTTAGTATTGACTGGTTGATACTGTTGTACCTGTGTGTTTAAGAGATGTTCTGGTGCTGATGCAAGAAATGCAAACGGCTGCAAAAGTGAGAATTGAATATGTACTAAAGACTTTGCATATTACAAAAATACTTTTGAAAAGGGTCTGAGCAGTTGACTGGGCCAGCTTCAAGAAGCTCAGGTCTTCAGTCACATCTTACACTTTGAAACAGGCACAGTAAGACCATCTGGCAGCATGTGAAAACTTCACTAGAGTATGTCAGCTTTCAACTGTACATAGGAGATAAGACAGACGGCCTTGATAAATAGCAGGCAGTTGCAGGCAAATCAAATGTCTAATACAAAGAATGAAAGGAAATACATGACCCAAATATGCTGTATACTGTCAATGTGTGGTTGACTTGCAACAAATACACAAAATGTGATGGATATGAAATGAGACCTCCAGAAAATTTGGAGCTCAGTATTTGAATGCAATCTTGACTCTTAATTTCATACACATCCTTCAATAAAAGATATAACCTTAAGACACAGCCACAGAACAGCCAGTAAAATTTCTAATCCAATGCAGCACACCTATTATCATCTAATTTGTGGAGTGTCTTTGAGTGTTTTGAAAAGAATGAGATGGGATATGTGTATAAAATCCTTTTTTTTTAGGGGGGGGGTGCGTTATTAATCTATATGCTCGTTTTAACAAACATTTTTTAGTTTGAAGAAACGGATCCCAGTGAAAGCTATCCTGTGTGGGCGAAACGGTTCAAATTATTCATGGTAGCTCGTAGCTAGCTCAATCAGTTTCATCTTTCTTTGTTAAAATTGTCAAAAAAACAGAAAGAGTTTATGTCTGTTAGTTGGAGCTAATCTAGTACGAAACAGACACAGTGAGTACTTTTGTGACAGGAAAACAAACAAAAAAAAAGAAACTTTTTTTGCCGTTTGCACAGTGAGCTACGAAGAGGTCACATGATGCAATGTGGGGGTCATCGACCGCGCAACCATAAAGTGGCCTTGATTCAATTACTGCTGTGTAGAACTCCCTCTGCAGCTCATGAATCACGAATCACTAACGGCACAAATTCATTGTGTACAGTATGTTCAGTACTTTAGTACATTCTCTCAGAATCAGAACACGATAGTTTTGCTTTTTGTTTTTGTTTTTTTCTGCTTTCTTGTTACATCACAGGGCAGCACATTCCATACAGTCCCTTCCCAACCTGAATGTTGGGTTCTCATTGGTCACTTAGCAAAGATTCACAAATTAATGACAGAATTGCTGCAGCAGTTCCGTTTCGGCTGGACAAGCTTGCATCAGAGCACAAAGATGAACAGATTGCTTCATGAAGCCTTTCAGTTAGTTTTCCATGATTATTTCCTTCCCCAGTTTGAACAAATCATTCAGGGACTATACCACAATAAATCTTCTTGGCAGAGAGAAAACTTCACCCGTCACCAGTGATGTCAGTACAGCTAATTGATATGCAACTTCAAGAGAAGCTGTACAATTCATTTTAAACAATCAAAAATGAAGCACAATATTTTGGGAAATATTTTAAGATGAATTCAATTATTCATTATGTTTAAGTTCACACTCCAATTTCCGATATGCACTCAGCCTTTAGATGCAGAATTTTTTAAGACTTGTTAAATGTAGCAACTCCAAAGGCAAAATGTAATTCTATATTTAATATATTAATATTGTCTTCATTTTGCACATGCAAGCCTTAAGGCCAGAGTTTCCCAATGTGCCTGTTCCAAATACCTGCAGGTAAGTATCATTTCCTTTCTTGACATGAAGATGCATGTTCCTGTGACTCTGAAGGTGGCGAGACTGTCACTCATGCTAATGCCAGCAGACAACTCTGCGTGTGTGTGTGTCTCTTAGTCATTTCCTGTGTGCTGGAGCATTCAGACATCGGCAGCTGTCCCCTCTGCTTTCAGTCCCTGAAGATCCAAAAGGATCTGGCGCTGTACCACCCAGACACGGAAACCTTTTTTCCCCCCAGTCCTGGCCTTCTCTCTGGCTCACCGTAAGAGAGTGGGAGAAATTCACCAGTAGAAGGTCATAAAGAATACCCAGGTCATCACTCAAATGGGATCTAATGTTCACTGTGGCATAACTCATGACTCATGTAATTGACATTGTATAACAAATCTTTTAGATACCTCAGTGGCTGATGACGGTTTCCCCAGAGCTGAACGAAAGACCTTAGAAATTTTGAACATTAGAAAAGGTGACCTGCTGCTCATCACTTTCAAAAAGAGGGAGTGACACTTGAAATTCATAGGGACAATCAGTGTGATCTTGGTCAGTCATGGTTCTCTCTAAATTGCCAATGAGATAAGGTATGAAGGAAAATTGAAAATAATTGAAGTGATTATTGTAGCATCTGCAAAATTCAATAAAGAAAGGTCAAGGACAAATGTCCTCATCTAAGAAATCTTAGCGATTAACAACTTCAAATATTATTTTTTGTTTTTGTTTTAACCTTCTGGAATTTCAAACTGGCTTAATAGTTGTATCAAGAGCCAATTTCATAATTGAAACAAAAAAACAGTGACAAGTCATCATTTATGTTATTGAGCTTAGGATGTAATGTATGTTGACAGATAAAGGGAGTCTCCAACCCCCAGGGCATGTAAAAGTTGATCTGTTATCCGGTTCCTGTCTTTTTCATTCACACAATTGCGTCGACTATTGGAGTATACCTCAAAAGCTAAACTAGCTGGGTTGGTAATAATAAATTAGTTTGGGTGGGTAAATAACATTAAACACCTCGATATTGAATTTTTTATTGAACTTTTTGATCAACCTCAGTCAATGTTGTGTCAAATTGTTGGGTTCTTCATAGGCAATACTCATTAAAACAATAAAAAGGAATTAAAAAGCCAATAAATCCTTCGTGTCGCTACATTTTTCAACCAAAATAATTCTTAGCCTGTTTGACACGTGTTACCCCCAACTAAAAAAAAAAGTGTAACTTTGTCTTTCTTGTTATTGTAGAGCATTTTTTAAAAACAAAAACTCTCTTCATGACTTTCAACAAAAAGAAAGGAATTGGAACCTCTAAGGATTACCACTGCCGCAACTCAATGACTAAATTTATGGCCTTGTTGTCCTACTATTAGATGCATTTCTAGTCAACTGTTCACCACCTGGTGCTTCGTTGACTGGGGAGGACAGCGGTAAGGCCTAGCAGACCCAAACGTACTGTGAGGGTCTGCTGAGAATATCTGATGGAGTCTTTTGTCAGATGCAGTTTCAACTCTCAACTCTGACAAACCATTGATTGCATCTTGTACAGACCATTAGTCATCTTTCTAGAAAGATTTTTGAAGATGATGTGGTTCTCTTGGTTTAATCTATTGGTGAACCTGAACTCTTGGAGGGGTTTGCTGCAAAGTGCAAAGCAGATAGAATAATAATCAGCACCTCTAATTCTGTGACCACAGTCCTCGGACAGAAAAAGGTGGGGTGCCTTTTCTGTGTCGGAAATGAGATTATATGCTAATCCGAAGTGCTCAAGCAAATTGGGGTCCTATGAACAGGTGAGGGAAGAGGGAATATTATCTGCTGCACCTCCGCATCGAGATGAGTCAGAGGAGGCGGCTTGAGAATTTGATTACGTGTTGTGTTTTTGATCAAGTTAAGAGGTCCCAGGGATGGCCAAAATGCAATGGAGAATCTCTTTCTCTTGGCTGACCAGGGAACACCAAAGGACCAATCCAGAAGAGCTGAATGAAGAGGCTGAGAAGAGGGAAGTCTGGGTTGCCCTAATTGTATAATAATCAGATACAGAGTCCAAATAATAAACTATGAGACCATTAATATTGTTACTATTGAATTATAAATTGTGCACTTTGCCAAGTTTTGTTCAACAGTAGATACGATTGATGTTATCCTGACCACTGTTTTTTTTACCATTCTCCACAGTTATAAGGAAACATACTAAGTTACAATTAAAGTTTGCAAGAAACTAAGCACAAACAATACCATTGACCAATTTGGTAGTTCATGACCAATGAACTACTGTAGTCTAGGAATTTAACAAGAGCAACAGCACTTTTCTTTTGCAATGACCAGCACCTGATGTTCTGTTGACATTTTGAGATCAACTTTAACTCATGAAAATGCTATTAAGGGCCATTTGCAGCACGAGATAGGAAACAGTCATTATCCAACACTGAAAGAAACACCAGTTTCCTATTACACAGAGTAGACTGGTTGTTCCTTAGAGATGAAAATACACCACATTGATTTTCTTTTTATGTGTATTGCATGGTATAAAAACTAGAACCCGGCGAGAACTACGTTTCACCACATGTAGAGCGAGTTGTCGATTTTTTTTCCACATTTATTATTCTGTGTATATTACAAGTACTTTGGGTTGTGTGCTGACTGGCAAACTAAAAAGGTGCACTGTCGACTTTTCAGTGAAAGCTGCTTTAATGAGTGAGCATGTAAGGACTTTCATCCCTATGTAGTGTTCGATATCCGACAGACCATTATGGTGGCTCGGGTAAATTAAGGACATGGGTCCCATAGTGAATATTAAATTTTATCACACTATTAGAGAAGTGATACACTGAGAGTGTGGATTATAAATACTAGCTGGATATTACTACTGCTGGTGTGCCTGAATCTCTTATTTCCTAACATATAAATGTGGTGTGGAAGCAATTTTCCTTATAATAAGTAAAAATCATTGCAACTGTTTTTAGAACACGCAGCAACAATTACTTTATTTTGATTCCAAAAATTTACAAACACAGTGATTGATTGACATGCTGCTGCACCGTGTTAAAAATCCACCGGGAGACAATTGCATGCGGCCAATTTTTATGAAAGATTTTAAATGAATTAAATTAAAGTTAGCAGGGATAGGCTCCGGCACTCCCGCTGCTTGTGAGGATAAGTGGTGTGGAAAATAGATGGACGGATAAAAATATATATTTTGCGTGTCTGCATTGCCTGCTGTCCTGCTTTGAGGGCACCAATAACTAGCGTCATTCTTCTACACACACTAGTGGTTGCTTCTGCGTCTTCTACAGGCAATTCAGGTTGAGTAAGTAAAATCTTCTACATATTGGAGGCATTTGCACATGCCGAAATCCGTGTGCATTTTATGAAATTGAGGTTTTAACAGTTTGGTTTGAACACAATTTTGTTGTACTTATAAACTAATAGCCGCTAGCAACCAAAAAAAAAAAAAAAAAAACAAATTGTTAAATATGCCACATGGCTCAGAGCCCCTGAAAAAAGTAGCAGCCTGATGTCCGGAAAATACGGTACAGTACTAAAAATAATTATGGGCAATAGAGTTGCTTATTGGTACACGTCTGTTTCGTTTGTCGAGTTTGCATGTTCTCCCCATTCTGGTTAAGGGTTTATGCAAAGTACAGCCTAGAGGCCGTTCAGGGCTCTCTTCTATTTTGAATACGACCCGAGGCATTTACTATGAATGATATTTGACACGATCTGCAACACTATTTAAAAAGAAAAGTGTGGAGGGCAGTGTGAAAACTGTGGTTGTCAACAAACTGAGCTCAAAAAATATTTAATTAGAAAGAACGGCAAACTAAGCTGTCTAACAACCAAACAATCAAAGTAACAAAGTACATATGACACGAACCGAAACTTGACAGGAAATGAAAAACACCAAACTGATTAACGAGACAACGAGGAATACCTGGACAAGACATGAGTGGCTGGAGGGAGCTAATTGGTCAACACAAGGGAGGAGGGGAAACGTGAACAAGTGGACACAGTTAACAAAATGAGCACACGAAACATGGAACACAGGAAACAAACAAAACTAACCCAACCCAACTAAAACTCAGACCATGACAGATTTCTTCCACTTTCTGCTTGGTGTCAAAGTCTGATTTGTAAACAATGACTTTCAAGAAACTGCTTTGAAAATTACTGACAGATGCTCTCCTTTTGTTCCAAAATGCTAAGCCCTGTTCAATGCAGGGGTGCATTTATTCTAGTGGGAGACAGAGCCGTGGGCCACCCCAAAATCTTAAAATGTCCGACAACTACAAAACTCATACCGTATACATTCAAGTTCAAATGCCAGGTTTTTGTGGGGGAAAAAAAACTAACACCAAGATAAATTAATTTCAGACGAACTTTGTTCATCATTAGCTAAACGTAAGCTGTACAACTCAAATGAGGCAGGGGGGAAAAAAATTTGTGATAAGAGGGTGTCCACATATTATCATCATTTATATGCATGAATATGACTGAATGCTTGTTTGTGCTTGGCGATTGACTGGCGACCAATCCCTCTCATGCTTAAAGTCAGCTGGGATAGGCTCCAGCTCACGCACGACCCTGGTGACAATGACCATGACAGAAAATTGGATGGATAAATACTACTACAACTAAAAATAATAATAACAATAAAAATTGAGCTCTGAGAATGACTGAAGACCAGTCTGTAGTGTAGTATGAGAGACTGTAAAAGGATATCGACGAGTAAAAACAGCCTGCGGGAATCTCGCAAGAATATTTATTTTCAGGTGCTTTGTCCATTTCCCTTTTTTTATATATATATATATATATATATATATATATGTGTGTGTGTACACAAATCACACTGTCAGTTTTTTTTCAGAACACATGAATTTTTGTTGTCCAAATGAAAATATCCCAGCCATTTGAAATGGATTCTTCCAAGGGCTTCAATCTTCCCCATGTCTCATAATTAAGTCAATATATGAGCCCTAACCACTGAACTCGCCTGAAATAAACCCTTTTAAATTCCTCTCCCATCTGTTTGTCTCCTGCTATGCTGCTGCCTCCTCGCACTCCAACCATCTTATGGATTGCCCTTCTGGGCTGGCGTATGCAATGTAGAAGTCTATGCTAAAAAAAAACACGTTCATATTTGCAATTTACTGTAATGAAAATTTATGTGAACACTTTGGAGTGTGTTGGATTTCTGCCTAAACTGGTCAGGAAACATGAGTGTGTAAAATGCATCAAGCACCCCAAGAATATTGCTTCACTGAAATGGTCTTGTCAAGAAGAACGGTGGAAAATTTGTCTATATATTGACTTTTGCACAAATCTGACTTGCAATTGTTGGAAACATTTGCTTGTGGTTATTGGTGCCAAAGGTTGGCTCAACATATCATTATAATCGGTGTTATTGAGGGTTAAATTACACTACGTGTAGTTGAATTTCATGTTGTAATTCGTTTACCTTTGACCCACGTTAATGTCTTGTTTGTGTTCGGTGTTCGTTTGCACCTGTTCTTGTCACCCTTCTACCTTGTGTCAACCAATCAGTTCCCTGCAGCCACTTGTGTCTTGTTCAGGTGTTCCTCATTGCCACGTCAGTTGGCTTTCATTTAGTTTCTGTGATTTCTTTTAGTCCTTTCTGTTTTTTTGCCGTTTGTTATTGCAGCAAGTCACATCTCTAATCATGTCTTGGTTCTTGTTGTGTTGACTTTACTCTGTTTCATTGTTACTTTGATTAGTGACATTTGGGTCTCTGTTGAGTTTGTATTTTGATTTTTCCATGTGCTTTGATTTCTGCTTTTGTAAATACATTCCTGCACACCTGCCTTTCCTCTCTGCTTCCAAAATTTGGCTCCAAACCAATAAGACAAAGACAAAAAACTGACATGTTCACAGACCTTTTTCATTTACATGGATGGATGTTGTGTTCGGTAAAAACAATGTTTGTGTGGTTTTATTTTAAGAAAAAAGCTTATAATTATGTTATTTACAGCTGAAGATCAGACTGTATTATGACATTTTAATGATTTAATGTATGTAGAAATACAGATAGTTCCACAGGGTTCACATTTTCTTTCAATTTCATACACCGCAATTTCCGTACTACAAGCCGTGACTTTTTTGACACACTTTCAACCCTGCGGTTTATGGGGTGATGCAACTAATTTGTGCATTTTTTTCTAATGGCCGCAAGGGGGCACTTGAGTGGAAAAGGTAAGAATGAGGTGGAATTTATGTGCCAAGGCAGTGAGTTTTACCAGCCCTGTTAGCACTGTGCTAGCATTAGTGCTGTGCTAGCATGTTGCTGCGGTGTTACTGGCGTGTCTCAGTGATATTTACTGGTAAGTTTTAGTTCGTTTTTATTTTGTCCTGTTAGCATTAGCTAGTGCTAGCGCTGGACTAGCGTCAAACACATTCTGTGTACAGTCTTTCTTTGTAAATATCTCCTGTTTCAATCTGGGTTTCAATGTGGGCACGTGCAGCTTTTACACAGCTGCGGCGTATGTATGTACCAAATGGTATTTCCTTTACAAATATACTCGGTGAGGCTTGTAACCAGGTCCGCACTGTAGGCCGGGAATTACGGTACTAGAGTTTGAAGCTAGCATGTGAAATATTGTGTTGCAGTAACACTAACCATTACCTTAGCAGGAAAATATTATCAAATATATCATGAATATTGCATGTGTTAAAGATAATTACAGTATACAAGGAAGAACTCATACTGGACTCAATCTGTGCTATTTTCAAACAACCATTTCTACCACTGACTTTTCTTTACTTGATGCACTGGCTATCTTTTACCAAAAGGTCAATCCAAATGGCATGTTTCTGTCAGAAGTTTATCTTAGCCCAAGAGAATTCTTTTCAGGCTTTGCGGATCAAATCCAAGAATGAAGTGAGGAAGTGATGAGGGAGATTTACGTTTCACAACCCCACTGCAGAATGTAATGACTGCCAGTTTAACAAGAGAGAGAGAGGGAAAAAAACATCAGCAACCTGTAAAAATAATGAAAAAACGGTGGGTGAAGACTTAAATGCACGTATTAAAGCAAAGAGAGTAGAACACTTTTTATAAACAGTGAAGTACGCTGCGTAAACACAATGTTACATTATTTATTGAATATACACTCCAAGAACTTCAAAGTGCTGAACCTGACCCAGCCTGCCGGTTATCAACATTTAATCTGGTTTTATTACAAGCCTGTTATACGGTCCCACAATATTTCCTGCTCTAGTTGTATACGGTATCTTAGTAAATCCTACTTTTAATTGATTGTGCTGTACTGCCAGGAATAGGAGTCACAATTATATACAGTAGAGTTGCATTCCCAAGCTGTAAAAGACATGTCTCTCATCGTTTCTGCATACGAGGTGTGTCAGAAAAGTTTCAGGGCTTGTGTCACAAAAGAAATGTTTCAAATACAAACTACAGGATTTTCACTTTTAAGTAATCCCCATAGAGTCACTAACACGTTCCTGGGCTTTTCTGCCACGCCTTCATACACTTCTGCCAGGATCCTCTCTGGCTCATTCACACTTGATGTTGTTCATCTCTTCAAAATGTGCCCCCTTGATGACTCCCTTGAGCTTGGAAAACGTCGAGGGGTGGAAGAGGGGGTAATCCCATTTGGGCAGCACGGGTGAGTAGGGAGCTACAATGTTTCTCAGTCAGGAACTGTCAGATGCTCAGAAAATTGTGAGCAGCCATGCTTTCATGGTGAACCAGCCTGCCAAAACCTTTGCTTCATTTTCTGCATTGAACCAAGAACATGAAGCGGGATTTGAAGGCTTGTAGTTTGGGTTTTAATATAACTGACACCAGTCCTGGAAACTTTTTCACACCTCATAACCAATGTGTGGCTTTGTGCATCAGTATTTATAAGTAGAAGTTTGTCCTGTTAAAAGATGTGTCTGCGAAGGAACCCTTTTATCGTGGTAATGTGGCCTGCAAGGGTTCAGCAAACGTAATGCTCCTTGTTTCATAATTCGCAATCAGAATAAATTAAGTTTGTAGCTTACGTTATGCTTTATAAAATGAAACAACTGGTGTTAAGAGATACTTGCTGGTTGCCTTTTGTAAAGATGCTGCAGGTTTGTTTTCCAGTCAGCCCCTCTACACCCATCAAATGCTCATCCCAAATTCACATTAAAAATAAAAATATATCATAGGTGAGTTGCGTCATGCAGGATTGGTGTACAGTGTAAAAACTACCAAACAAATCATGAATTTTCAATAAACTAAGCATGCTGCGGATTTACTATTTAATTTCCCAATTACTGTCCATTTCTATGATAGATGCTGTCCATCAATTGATTGAATGCTTTGGCCACTTAAACTAGACACTGTACATCAAATAAATGGCTCCTTTTATCCAACATTCCCAAAACATGGATGTTAGATTAACAGAAGACTTTAAATTGCCAAAGCTAGAATCGAGTTTCAATGGTTTCTTGTTTATAACTCCAGCAAAGTGGGTGGAGGGTTCTTCTCGCATTAAGTCATCTGAGATAGGCTCCAGCTCACCTAAAAAAATAACTAGGACAAGAGCAAAAGAAAATGGATGGCTTCAGGTTTTAACTGAAGCAAATCACAGAAGGGAAAGTTTGCGATAATTTTCACAGACACTGGACAACTCGTACACTGAATTTACCGAGAGCATAAATGTTTGAACACAAAAGCAAAGATGTTGGCTGCGTATCTAGTGATAGCATTTGCCACCAAGGAAAAAAGAAAATCTCTAAATCATCTGTTTCAGTCCTCGCAATGTGACTAGGGACTAATGGGTATCACCTTCTAAATGTCATTGTGGAGTAAAGAAGTGAACATTTTCAGAGTCTCACTTTGGCTGTATTGTTCAAGCAGGGCTGCCTATTATATGTAACCAACGGAAACAGGAACAGGAACAATTATTTCAGCCTTGAACTGAACTACATTACTGAAACAAGAATGAAAAGAACAGATAAATATGAACTGCTCCTGTGAGGAAATTAAACATCCAACATCCCTGTTTTTAGTCTACTGAGATTATGCTCCCATCTGCAAAGTGAAACGACAACGCAGCCCAAGTTAACATTTTTCATTCCTTTTAAAAAAAATGAAGAAAGTTAAGGAGAGGCTGTGTGCTAATGGAGCAGCCATTTGGATGCTTCTGCATTAAAACATGCCTCATAAAGTTCAAGGCCTCCGAGCACAACAGAAATAGTTTCAAATTTACCACAGTCACAGGCAAGGTAGCTCATTTAGCCCCTCATCCCTTGGAGCCAGTTATGACTCAGGCAACAGTGTAAACTGTAACTTCTCCCAATTTGCACAGATGCTTCTGGCTTATTGCTTCATTATATCCATCCTGCTTGTAAACCACAGTGAACTAGAATAGTGCTTTTATTTTAACATATAATTACTGACAGTGCAAGCAGCTTATATAAACGTTTTCCGTTTTGAGTGTGTCAACATGAAATATTTTATTCGGTCTCAAGACACTTCATTAGGTACACGTGCACGGTCACAGAGTGGTCAATGTAAGAGCTGCATGAAATGGTCTGTCTTTACACGGACAAAAATATTCAGTATTTACTGACCTTGCCAAAGCGGTAATAATTCCACTATGGGTGAGCATTTAAATCTGGGTACCAGCTTCCCTGTGTAGAGGTTTTCCAGTTCTTCACATGCTTAAAGTGCGGGTGACATCCCTATAAATATTCTAAAGTAGATATTGTAATGAAAAATACATATAACAGTATTAACTTCAATGTCTATACGGGAAAAAAAAAAGTGAGCGGAGAGCGCGTCATCCATGCGCAAAGTTGCGCAATTGAGTGTCCCTCGACATCCAAGTGGTCGCCATATTAGTCGCGTCATCTGTCCTTGACGTCATCATCACTTCCGCCGTTTAAAACGCGCAGTGCCTTCTACTATGGAAGCTGAACAACAGAGATATTCGCATTTTTCTGACGCCCCTTCTGACACCGAAGCTCTTTTCGAAAAGGACAACACCACACAACCGAGTGAAGTTACCGGGGCAATATTACACTGTTTCGAGCCCTCAGGGAACTATTACACTATTGTTTCGAGCCATATTCAGATGATATCCGATCACGGCCATGCTGCCTCCCGTCCGATCCACTCCCGCGGCGGAGATGAGCCATCGCGGCTCATCGCGGCCGGCCGGTGTGGATTATGACAGAGCCAAGCAGTGCTGCTTTAGTCACATTCGAGCCGGAGCACTTTATGAGCACACGCGACTGAGTAATGCATTCTCGGATGGCTTCTTCAGAGCCGCCCCCGTCACAAAGCCCGACGTGCAGCCTTCGCGGAAGATGTGACCGCCGAATGCGGTGCCTCAGCCGGTGTGGCTGAGTTTCGGCCCTCCATGCTATATAAGGAGGGGGTGGAGCCGAGCTATAATCCAGGCTGAGTGAGACATTATTGGCTGGGCGATGCGCACATTAACACATTTCATACGCGGATCTTTTGCTACGTTATGAAAGTGACCGATTACGTGGTCTGCCCCAAACAATTTTTTTTTTTTTTTTTTTAGTAGCTCTATATACTGTTATTTGGAACCCACAAAGCTCTCATCCGTTGCACCCGTGCAATCCATTTTTCACAACGAACAGGGTCTCTTTCAAACTTATGAAGGGTAATTCCATTCTGCCAAGTGTTCAAGCAATGTCCAGCAATGCAATGAGCCAGCATTTTGGCTAACACGAAGGAACAACGAGCTACCTTCGCAGAGGTAAAACTAATGGAAACAAACGAGTCCATGACGGGGCGCCACGTCACTTCCTGCTTCTTCTCAACAACAAATTCCTGAGAGGATTTTCATGGCGGGAGTTACAAAAAGCTGTATACGTCAAAATCATGTTTTGTGGTGAAAAAACACATGGGATATGTTGGCTGTGGGTTTTTCAATAATAATATACCAAAAATCATCCGTTTGACGACACTTGACCTTTAAATGAGTGCTCTCAAACTCAAACTTCATTCCAAGTTCAAAAAACATGTATGCATTGTTCCGTGAATGGGTGTTTGTCAATGGGAGCTCTGCGATTGGGTGGCGACTACTACAGATTGTACGCTAGCCTTTGCTCAAAGTCAGATGGGATAGGCTGTAATAGCCTGCCTGCGACCCTAACGATGATAAGCGGTATAGAAAAATCAGTGAGCGTTGTTGTAGTTAAGAGTATAGAACTGCTCTGCTTTAAACAGAGCTTTGCACTTCTCTTTTTTTACTTGTCTTTGTTTACACTAGCAATGGGGAAAAATTCTGGTTTACAGTCATAACAGTAAATGTACCAGTAAAAATAATCTGGATATTTTCCTCAGTTTCTATACACATACTGTACATACAACTTAATGATACTTGAGCTGTCCTATCTGATTTCCTTCTGAATTAATGAAGTAATTCAGAGTTTCACATCAACAACAAAACTATATATTAAGGGCTGCTGATCAACAACCAACCAGTTATTGACTCACTGATCTCAAAAAGCTTTTTGCTCCACTTGGTTTTATTGGACATAAACAATGACATGCCCATACAAAAAATATACAATACAATTTGGAAGAGTAATAATTTGATAGGAATCTCTCCTCTTTTCCAGGTTCTATACCTTCAGCTTCCTTTCAGAGGATATCAAAAAAGACTCCAAAATCTGAAATACAGTTCACAGAGTAGCATAGAATCTATTAATGAAAAGGAATTGTGAAGTTCCAATTGAAATAACTTCTTAAAATAACTTCATACAATCTGCTTCACTCAAACCGGAAGCAGTAACAAGAACAGAAGAACCAGGACCAAGTAAATGTTATACGCGTTTGATGTCGTGGCTTCATCCTGACATTTGTGACTTAACGTCTTGCTCTTTAATCTTTGTGGTGCTCAAAACTCTGGTCTTTGCAAATGAGTGGAAATAACGAAAATATCCTCAAAAAGTGTTTTCAGCCTGGAGATCAGATGTTCTTATGATCTACTCATCTAAAAAAGAGAGACCATCATGAATCGTGTGATATTCTTCACTGACAGTCCTTTGGATGTGCTTACGTCATGGGCGCAGCTGCTATAACCATACACACTGTGTGTTTTGCTTCATAATGATACAGACAGCCCGAACAATTCCAGTCTTTCAAAACTTTGTTTTCAGTGGACATTTCAGCATGCATCTTTTTTTCTGAAAGCCGTATCCATCAATAAGTCAGCCACAGACAAATCAATGGAGTTCTGTGAGTGTTATTGGGACAGATGGCTTTTCTTTGGCTTAGAGTCGTCCATGGATGGCATTTCTGTCAGTTTGTGTTGCAATGTTAAATCTCTGTGGTGTAATGCTACAGAACTACAGTTGAAAACTTGGGTTTGTAACGCCCACACACTGAATATAGATACATTTATTTAATACTGTATATGAGAGCAATGCCATGTTGGAGCCACTGCGAAATTGACCTCAATAGCAAACAAGATATTTTATGCCCACACATGCCAAAATGTGTTTTATATCCTCATCCACTTTTATCCATCCATCCAGTCATTGTTCCGCTTAATCACACTCTGGTTGTGAGTAGCCGAGCTAACTTTGGATGAGAGGGCGGCGTAGACCCTGAACTGGTTGACAACCAGCACAACATGACAAATAATCATTGACTCACACACCTGACCAGTTAGAGCCCTAAATTAACCTACAATGGAACTTTTAGGGAGGTAGGAAGGAATCACAGTACCCAAAGAAAACCCATGCAGGCGCTAGTAGCACACACAAACTCCACACGGGAATCCTAGAGCCCGGATTTGAACCAACAACCTCTAAACTGTGAGGCAGCTGTGCTAACCAGTCGGCCTCATTCATTTTTATTCAGCTCCAAATAATTATGAGACTTGAAAAGGTTATAATGTGGCTATTATTAATTATTCACAATATTTCACATTGTAGTAGTATCTGACTTTAATTCAGATATTAAAAAAAAAAAAAAAGACTGCCAACGGCACAAAATAAAATAGGCCCAAAGGAGTAATTATTGGTCTCCTTGCCTGAAGAAAATCCAATTGCAGAGGTTTTGACTGGGTTATAAAATAAGTTGAATCATAGGTTTGATATATAAATTCATCAGCATTTCCTAAATTATATGAATTATATGAATCTCTGCTGTCAACAACTGTCAGCAGTTTGTCTGCCATGCACACTTTTAAAATACGTGCATGGCTTTGTGCAGTTGCTCTGTATGTCAAATGCCATGAGAGTTTACCATCCACCATATTGTATAGTTATTCGAATGTGTATGCGGGTCACCAGTCATGCATTTCTCTAAAGTACCAATCCTCTCACTTATTCAGCATTCTGTCAGAGAGAGCTGCGCGGCAGAATTCAATTTACTGCTCTGCATAGCTGGCTAAGGGCAAAGAATGTCGCCTTGGCTGTTGCTTATAAATATGGATTTAGCACACACTGACTCCTGTCACAGGGTTTTGGAAAGCTCCAACCAACTTACGTTAAGAGATTGTCATGTGTTTAACCCAGATAGCAGTGGCAAAGAACATTTGCAATTGCTGATCAGAGCTATTAAGAAACTGCAGATTACTTTAACACAATGGGTCAGACTTCGCTTTTATGTGGAGGGCATCTCCCCACTCGAGCATATATGAGCATTAAAGGGCAATACCAGAAATAATCAATCATTGTGAGGCATTAAACCCAGGACAACTTCAAAGGGATAACTTCCTCCTGTCTTCTTCGAGTCCTTGTCCCTCCAGCAGTTCCGAATAATGGAACGGAGTCCTTCGTGAGTACAGTCGTACTCGGCTACGTCATAGTATCATGGGCCATAGACAACAGGTAACAAAATGTTTTGTTGAGTATTTCCCTAGGACTTCATTTGTGTCCAGAAAGTCAAAAGGACACAGCTGTATGCTAAGGAAAGCTCTGAGGAAAATCATATGGGATGTCAAAACTACACAATCAAGCACCTATGGAGCATAAGTTGAATGGATTCAACTACCCGTCTCCACTCACAAGGACATTGCAGCTCATCGGTTTAGCCAAGTCAGCAAAATCAAAAACATGTCATCATGATATCGGTCATCTGAAATAACATTTGATAGGTGATGAGTCATCACAAAAGGTAGTACAAAAGTGGAGAGTACAGTTTAATTGCCATTTATGAGCAAAAGCATTGGATCGCCAGCCCATTACATCTACAGGAAAGGTATAAAAAATAATTATTTTTTTATGGTCAAACATTGAAGTTGAAATTAGTTCTAAAATTAATCATTTTGCAACACACGATAAGGCTGAAACTCGGGGGAAGCTAACAATAGCCGCCCATAAATTATCAGACAATTCTGAACCTGTGTATGGTTTTTCATAGCATTTGATTATATGTCACCGACAAAACAGAATATGGTCCTCCAAGCCAGAAGTCATATGTGATTAATCATGACTTGATGAACAGTACCTCAACTAAATGTGACAGGCAACAATGTTTCACAGGGCATTCAGACTCCCAGAAAAAAAGAAGAAAAGCTCGGTGACCTGTCAGCAAATCGGTTAGCTTCTCTGAATTCTATTTAAAATTACAAATCATATCCATATCCTATATTTCTATATATAAATGTATTTATATACATTTTGCCATAACTCGCCAACATGACCATCTTATTTTGCATCATTGTCCATCGCCATTTTTCATTTGTTCAATTCAACGTAATACTGGCTCAGACGTTGCTAGTGTTCACCCCATGAAATAGGAAATAAATACTGGAAATGCTTAACATTCATGATTGCCAGCCCCAACTGTTGTGCAGGTCACACACCGAATAAGATCATATTTAGAGCAAGATAACCCCATTTTAGTGAGCTTCCATTTCCACTTCCATTTGTTGTTTTTTCATCCAAAGTTATGACATTGTTAATGTTGTCAAACCATTTGAAGCGTATGATATGTCATAGGCATGAGTTAAAGAATGGTTGAAGTATTTTGGTAGATGTTTTTGTAGTGTGCCATGTCTCGCAGGCATACATAAGAACTGATTTAATGTTTGTATTGAAAATGCAGATTTTTGTTTTTAAGGATGCTGTCTGTGAATTCCAAAGTGGTTTTAGCATCTTAAATGCTACTGCTGCTTTCCCAATTCTGACACTCATTTCCTAGCTGGTCTGTTCCTCCTATTTTCCTTACAAACATTCCACTATATGTAGGTTGGGGGGGGGGCGCTGTTCTCCTAGGGCCAGGGGATGGAGGGTGGCGGAGCGTTTGGGGCAGTGGTGGAGGGGGGATGCCTGGGGGCATGACATTGGGTCCCTGCAGCCACCACCGTGTGGCCAGTTGCTGGGGTCCCTTGGGGGGCGGACCACACTGGTTGGCGTGGAACGTGTCCTGTCGACAGAGTTGCTCTTGGGTGAACCTTGGGCCCGGTTCTGTCCTTGATTGATTGGGGGTGAGGGGGGGTCCTTAGTCTCCTTGTTGCAGTCACAAGAATTATAGGACATTTCTGTCAGTCCTTTTTCATACAAAATGATATGAATTCGCTTGTATATGTCCATAGGCACACACCCCAGAGTAGACCCACTTTCACTGGGTATGGGACTACTCACTTATTACAATAAATAACTCATGTCAACGCAAAGTGCTTATTTATCCCCACTTATAATCTTGTTCTATGAACGTCTAGAATTCAGTCCTACCATATTTTGGTTGTATGGTCGAGTTCACGATACATGTCTTGTATGCTTCTTCTCCCATCCTTGTCCTGTCCTTTTTTGTCCTGTCCTTCCTTTACAGGGTGTATCACTACAGTCTAATGCAACATCCATATTTACTGTTTCTTTGTTGTAAATATGGAATGATTTATACATCTCGATGAAAATTCTGTTCTTACTCCCAATAAACTTCACTTAAAGTACTACAAAATCACAGAGAAACCACAGAAAGTCCACATTGATATGGTAATACTGTTCCACCATAAAGGGGATACAGAGTCTCTATTCTGCTTGCTTTAACAGCCGAACGGATGGCCACACACACAAAAAAAAACAAAGCTTACACTTTGTGCTTTGTACTATATTCCACTATTATCATCTTTCCATTCAGTCTAATGTTGTCGTTATTTAAGTTCTAAATTCTGAGCACTTTCGTTTTTCTTGTGCATTTAATCATAAACCCAACTGACATGATCCAGTCCGATTTATCATGCAACAAATTCTGGAAACACTGGGTAAGCAGTATACTGGGGGAGAACACAAAGTGTATTTCATGCATCCAGAGTAAGTGAGCTTATCCACATACATCGTTTTTCTGGCACTAGTATTTCTCTGAAATAATGTCAGCAAAAGTGCAGCGACTTCTATTTTCCTGCCTTCTGATTAATGATGTGTTCAGAGATGCTATTCTTGTAGAGGCACTTGTTTGTTCTGCATTGTTTGGGAAAGAGCTGAACAAAAACATTAACTTAAATTCCTTCCTCTCCTCCATTCTTTTGGACCACTCCAAATAAGATAGATCTAATATCTGCAGGTTGGATTAGTCATTCCTTTTTTTTTAATTAAGCGGACTGGGGCTCATTTACTGAACGACAGGGATGATATGGGTCTGACATGATGAGGGTTCACTTGTTTGAACTTAAGACAAATCTGGCTATAAAAGATTAATAAATGGATGAGGATCCTGGATTTACTGCCTTGATTTGACATTTAGTGTGAATGAAAAGTTGATTAGCTCTTGGTGTATGACTCTGTTCCGTCTGTGTCTCAGATTCTGGATATGACTAATGAGAACAAAATTAACCATCATGTGTCAGAGGACTCTTATATCCCAGTGTCTTCTTTCACTCTGCCATCCCTAAGATAGTACTTGCATAGTTTTGCAAACTTGCCAGTGGACATGGTGAAGACAGATCACTACAAATAAGATCCAACCTAGCTTATTCCAAAAGCCAGTACATTTATTTATTTATTTATTTATTTTGCTCCAGATGAGGCCCGTACATTAGAACAGAACAGAAAAAAAATGGGTATACCCATTTCCTTAAAAAAAAAAAAAACTGAGTTTGGACTTGAAAACATTGCCAAAGTCAAGTTGTGAATATTGTAGGGAAATCACATTGTGGATAATGGAGTAACAAATATTACAAATTAGCATTTAACTGCAACTAGGAGTACATTTACATTCTGCTTTAACAGTAGCAATCCAAATAACTCTTATGGCGCCACTTGAAGCACTGAAGATTTGGCTCCCGTCTGTGGTCATAATAAATATGATTTGCATTGCCTCCTTTCCATGCCTGTGGTGCGCACCTTTAAGCGGGACAGTAAGAGCAAGGACCTCTCATAAAATCCTAATTAATGTAATGTGTGAATGAGCAGTGGAGCCTTGTGCATGCTGGTGGTGATAAATGATTGTCCTCTCCAAGAGACACCAAAGGTGAAAGTTGCTTTTGAGTTCAGGTGGCCATGTGTGCCTTATTATCCCAGAGAAAATGGTGCAGAGACAGAGGTGCAACGTCTGCTGTGAAAAGCAATAATGAGGTAGCAAACGGTTTGCTTTGCAGCCAATCTTTTGTGGTGGAATACAACAGCGGCACTTTTTTGTTTTTGTGCAGATTCACAACAAGACACTTATATTGGCCTATCTGTTGTCACTTTTGACGATTTACTCTATTCAAGCTGAAAATTTCTCTCTTTTTTTTGCGTTTCCATATAATAGGACGATCAACTTGAGCTACGTGAGCAGGAATTTGCATGGAATCTTTGTGTCAAATTGATCAAAGTTTTTCTATTATTATACGAGTATTCATTTATGTCCCTCAAGGGGAAATTATACTCCTACTCCAATGTATACATTGTGTTGCACACCACACACACAAACAGATCACAGTTCAGATGCAGAAATGCAAAAAGAGAACAAAGACTGCAGCACCACTTGGGTTGGGGTTGTGGAGATGATGTTTTGCTAAAAGGAACCTCGACAGTGGCCAATAAGCAGACTATCTCCAACAACCTGCTGCCATTTTTAAATGTTTTTTTTTTCTGTTGTGGGTCTTGAACTCTGTCCTTCTGCAACTCCAAAGTTCAAGCCTGCCCTATTGATGATTCTTAGATAGCCGTGCACTTTAACAGTCCAAAATCAAAAGTAATATGATGTGAGCCTCCCGCAAGTGCAAATCCCATGATTACAGACTCTGAAAGGGTCTGACATGTGTGCTTGTTACAAGGCTTAATGCATTCAGGGTTCCCTGCTGATCTTTTGAGAACTCCCCTGGTTTTAGATCATTCCAGTTCCTCAAAAGCAGTCCATCAACATTCAAATCCAAACAGGACAACTGAATTCAAAACATCCATCATCTTGCAGAACTTGACTTGCCCTTTGCCTGAATTTATCAGCACGCTGAGCAGCTAGATGAGCTGGAGTGTCCACTCGAAATACTATCTAAAGTCTCATAAATCACTCCTCCAGAATCACCAGTAATTTCTTGAGCTGGATTATAGTGTAATACATGGAAGGATTCAAAGAAATACAGAATACTATATAAGAAACTATGACAGCTTAATCTTTCAACTATAGATAAAATGGTGAGGGGCACAGTGGACGACTCTTTAGGACATCTGCCTTACAGTTCTGAGGAGCCGTTTTGAAATTCACCCTTGCCTGTGTGGAGTTTGCATGTTCTCCCTGTGCTTCCGTGGGTTTTTTCCAGTTACACCGATTTCCTCCCACATTCCACATCCCAACATGAATGTTAACGATAACAACTACAATTAATGAAAGTTAATTGAAGACTTTAAATTGCCTGTAGGTGTGAACGTGTGTGCCAATTGTTATTTATTTATAAGTGTCCTGCGATTGGCTGGCGACCAATTGATTGTGTACCCCCGATGATAGCTGTGTCCAGCGTGACCCAGTTGACCATAAGCGGAAGAGAAAATGGCTAAATAAAACACTGACCACATTCACATAGACAGAAGAAAGTTGTTGGTGGTATTTGTGAAGAACTGTGTCCTTCCAGTGGCTCAGTTTATCCTGCTTTTTATGTTTTATTTTCACTTTCAGATTATTGACAGTGAGAATTTATGTGGATAGTATCGAGAGTATCTCTGCTTCCCATCACTGACAGTCGAGTGATATTTGTTCCTTTATAATCAATTTTTCTAGCAAGAGATAAGATTCTAATCTGGTTTGACTTTGAGCCCTATGTTCAAAATTCATTTCTTTGTCCTGATTGGTGATTGGAAAGGATCACATGTCAGAAGAGGACAAGTCAAGCCAACATTTTACATCATGGACTTTAGAGTCTCTTGTTTTAATGTCACTTGTAGAGAGATTAAAATTGACTTATATCCTCATTAGACCATCAAGGTGACATTTAACAAAAAAAAATAAAAACATTGAAAGGCCACCTATTTGCAGAAGAAGTATAAACTGAGATACTGTACATGCAACAAGACATTTAATAGCCATTTCTCAGCCAACCAGCCATCAGTATCAATGATGAGCAGTCGCACTGATGCAATTGCTTACTTTTTACTAAGGCAGCATCTGTGGTGATCAATCAGTGTGTGATTAAGAATAGGATGAAGCCCCAGTACAATAAATGTCACGGTGCAAAATGGACATGCTAGATGATTTCTATGCAGGAAGGGACCCAAAAAAAAGACCCCTCTTTAACCTGCTATTATCTATGCAATTAGGAAATGACAGGCAACCAAAAGGTTATACCCATAGATTATAACTTTAAAACAGAGTAAAATTCACATTCAGTATGCAAACAACACTCATCCAATTCAGTGATTTATTCTCTCAGGAGTGCATGGCCATTGTGGGAGATACAGCACCCTCACAATCCTAGTGAAGATGGATGGATGGATGCTGTTTTAAAACATTTCTGATACCTCGCTCAGGAGTTCGGTATCAAATTTTAATAGGATCGTTGGAGATAGGCACTCAGAAATGAAGACAAGACACACTTCTGGCTACCAACAATTGGCACTTTATTGGTCCCACACAGAAATGGTAACACAAGCACAAGCACAAATCACGCTGTATGAAGCTAAGTAATATTCAACCAGCTCTTAGAAGAATATCCAGCTCTTACCGTGCGCCAATAGGATGGAGAGCCAACACCCAAGGTAGAGCGAGCTTCAATACCGGCTAGGCGTCCGTACGCAACCTGCAGCAGACTCTACCGAGAGTATCCAAAGTTCTCCTTTTATACTCTAAGCGTGTGCGGAAGGAGGGGTGAGTGGCCAATTCAGCCCGCCTGACGCCACGCTATCTTTGTTCTTAACAAATGGCTTTGCTCAACATCATATATAACATAAACATCTTTTTATGACATTGCTGGTTATCCAAACATCCTTTTATGACATTGCTGGTTATACAAAGCTATTGCGAAACAGTCGAAGCTATTGCGAAACATATACGAAGCCATTGCGAAACATCTTTTAAATATGGAAAAACAACACAATATAATTATTCTTACTTCAGATGCTTTGTTTCATCATTGTGAAATTCTTGTAATTAAGAAAACTGAGAAAATATTGGCATGTTGAGCTATTAAGAGAAAGCTGCAGAGTATGTCTCTCTTAATACTTTGGTAAAAGAATTTTCAAGAAAATCGGGTTGGTTCAAGTCAAGTTCCAAGTCTTGTAGCATTCTGTGCAGTCTAAAGTCATCAAATGTATGACTCGAGTCTAAAACTTCACTGGTTTGAACTCAAACCTGCAAGAATAACCATGGATAGCATGTATTTATACATATATGTTAAAGGCTCCGTCACACCATGACGTTCTGGTCAACGTCCTCTAAACATTTCAATGGTTCTATTTTTCAGCGTTCTCAAACACAGATGACACATGTGGCATGTGATTAACGTGTGTTTAACGCATGACTTAAAGTGTGTCTAACGCACGAAAATCGTGTAACTGCGACCAAATAAGATACCCCTAAAAACCATTAGCGTGTGCAAACGCGTCATTGGGGCGCGACGAGCAATTTGTCAACGTAAGACGAGTGTGTTGAGCGTGTGACCAATGGGTGAATAATGACATAAAAACGTTTTGCTGCCCTGGAATTCTTACAGTGCAACCGGCACTAAAACGTTGGAAAGTTCATAGTCACTTCAGTTGTTGTGAGTTAGAACACTGAGCATCATGCCGCTAAGAAGAAAAAAAAGTTAGGGCGCGGACTTCAGCAACTAGCGCTGCTAGTAAGAAAGCTAAGCCTCTTTCATCACGAGCAATGTGTTTGGAGGAAAAACAACAGCAGGAGGAAGAGCACGTCCGCGAAGTCACGCACTATGTGACACCCCCTGGGGACCCTAAACACCTTGCAAACCCCAGTGAGGAAGGTCCGACAAAGAGACAAAAGAAGCAGAGAAAGGATTGCAGGATCCTGGACCGGGCTGTTGAGGATAGTCTGGTGGAGTTTTTCCGCGAAAACGAACTGCTGCTTTCTGGATCTTCCATAGTAGGTGCTCTCTACTGTAGCTTAATATTAAATGGACCTTGCTTTTACAAAGCATCGGTTTATATACCCATAAGCATGGAAGTTCGGGAAACGCTTGAATGACGCTCAATGGACACCAAACGACGTTCGTTTCACTTTGGTTACACGCTGTGTGCGCAAGGGGATTGTTCAGTGGGCGTTGACAGGTTGCCAGTGAGTCGTTCACTGCAAAGCAAATGATTAAGTAACAACCAAGTAAAGCTAGAGTTACGACTGACAGGCAAACGCGTGCAACGCTCGGTGAACCTGAGTAAAACGTTCCACGGATGTTCTTGAAAGTACTGCAGCGTTTAAAATTAAACGTTGATGAACGCTGGTCTCGGTGAGAACTTTTGTGCATGTTCAAAACTTTTTTTTCTGGACCGGCGTTCTCCGCCGATTCCCAACGATCATTGATGTTCACTGGCGTGGAAACAACGCTATTCTGGGGCTATCCCGGCGACCACGGGCGACTATCAACGTTTCCTCAAACGCTATAGGACACCGGCCAAAACGTCATGGTGTGACGGGGCCATAACACAAACAAAGCCTTAAGCCTGGATATAATCATCTTTGGTTGCTCCCGAAAACAGATTGTGTAAAACTATAGTTGCACATTACCTCAAGTAGCTGGGAGGACAAATGCGGCAAGTTATAGCACAACCAGTCACATGCAAGGTACAGGTGGTCACCGTTCAGCATACCAAACGTAAACCACATGATGCTGCTGAAGGAATTACCAGTCTCTGAATAATTCTATCTCATTTACAGCGCTAAATGAAAATTGTTGAAGTTTTCATTGTTGGAACTGTGCAAAAAAGATTCTGTGAAATTCCTACTGACAGATGATCACAGAGTGCTTTCTATCATTCCCCTCTCTATCACTATGTCATCATGCCTTTCTTCCCCATCACCAAAGAACCATCAGCCATGACAGATCATTGTTTTTTTTCCAGGGGCAAGAAAATGTCTGTCAACCTCAGTCTTCTTCCTCCCGCTCTCCATCTTTGTTCATTTATAATTGACTGAGTTTTTGCTTGGCTGGATTTCAAAAAGGCTATTGGACCAAACAGCCCCACTTGCTTGCAAGTCAATCTTTCATCAGAATTATAGGTTTTTAACAGTCAATGCATTAGAAGATTGCCAGACGTCAAAGACAGACTACAACAATGGACCAATTATTAGAACATCGGAAGTTATGCAACTAGACCTCAAATCTATATGTATAATTGAAGTATGAAAAAAAAGTTATTGTTTAGTGTCTTGCTTGTATGCAAAGAAAGTTACTGACCTTGCAAAACTTTAGTGTTAGAACTTTTTTGATTAATATATTTATCAGTTGTCTACTCATTGGGCACACCTCAGAACACGAGCTTGCTCCCTCACGTTCCCGGTCGTCCTCAGTTGCAACGGCTCCACCCCCCCAAAAAAATCACATTCAGGTACTCGCTCATCCGTTGACTTTCAGACAACTTCATTGATTCTCATTTAGAAAATTGTAAAATCCCTAAAACCAGTTTACATGACACAAAAATGCCAGAGCCACAACTTGCTACAATATACAATAATAGAGTACTATTACTCACAGCTAAGAAAACTGATCACACAATGCGAAGACGTTACAGTTTTTGGAGTTGCCGAAACTGACTAATCATTACAATGATTGCGATGCAGGTAAAAAAAAAAAATGTCTTTCAAATTTTCATATAAATCTGAAACACAACTGTGATAAAGATTTGTATACTGTAAAGAACAAATACATGTAAATGAAGCTACTCCATCCATTACAAATTCATCTGTTTATTTATCTGTATTCAATTCAACTTAAGTTACGTAAAACATTTTTTTAATGACTGAAATAAGGATATCTTAATTAATTTAATGAGACAAGAAATTTCTCCAGCTTTAATTGTATTATATTTTTGGGTTATTGTTTGTCTAAACTCATTAAAAACATTCCCCAGGGTAGCAATGAATAATTTATACTAATAGATCTCCCATTCACCATAAATAAGCAAATACTGTACTAAGCTTCATTTGATAGGACTCTATTCACATTAGTGCCGACATTAATGGTGCAGACTAAAGAGGCATAATAAAATGGAGGGTTTCACTGTGGTCCCTTGAAAAGAAAATGATATGACTAAAACATGGTAGTTCATGGTGGCCATGCGCCCCCTGGCCATGCCCCCATTTTGAAAACCATTGAGCTAAAGTCAGTGAAATGGAAAAACATTAACAGGTGATACGGGCAGAACATCTTCGGAAACGCAGTCTGTGTGCTTGTTGTCCCATAGCTCATTATAATTTTACATCTGCCATGGGAGTATGATAAAAGATGCTGTCTGCCTCAAACCACTGAAGGTCATCCAGCTAGAGCCTTGACACCCATTTGTCCCCACTGTAAAAGCCGCTTGCACAGTGCGATTTATCTTTCAATTTAGCAGAAAATGTTTATACTTTTTCTCACTCTTGATGCCACTTCTACACCCAAACATTAAGGGAGAACTTCAAAAGCAGAATGAGTCAACGTGTACTTTTTTTTTGGGGGGGGGTGGATGTTGGAAATGCAATTATCAGCAAATGTAGACTCTCTAGGTTTACGTTAATTTATCATAATTACAAAAGAAATTACTTGTTTGTTAACCTGGTGAGGACAACACAAATAATCCAGAAGTGTCAGGATTTGGTGGTCTGAGAGGAATGGCAGGTGGATCCATATCTAGAATGGCAAAAGACTCGAAGGAACTTTAAAAACCCATGTCTACAACAGTGAATGAAAATACATTTAAAATGTCCATGTCAGAAGAAAAGAATCACACAAAGAATGACAAAACCAGGTTAATCAAACAGAAAATGCACAGGTGGAGGAATACACTGGCGAGATAGGAGCTGATTAGTTGCTACATGAAAACAATCGTGGATAAAAACAAGCACAAGTAGTTGCAACACTGATAACTAAATGGCAAAAATCGTCAGCGCTATTACAAGAGTGTGCTTTGACAGACTGTTGAAGTTTGTCCTCCAGATATGACAGCGGCTGTCAGAGACAGAATTTCATAGGTGATAATTTAAGTTAGTGGGATGTCGCCGGGGATTTTATGTCAAAGATTGGTGCCCTCTTTATTTACGGTATTAGGTCATACAAGGTGGAAATGTGATGGAATGGAAATAGAGATTAGCCTTACTCTGCAAATTTTTAATGTATTCTCTATCAAGCTATGATACTAAATACACTTGACCTTTGTCTGTCTCATCCACAGAGGTCTTTTGTCAGCACTTTACAGATCACAGTTCTCAACCCATCATCTTCAAAATTCCAGACATGGCTGTCCAGTGTCCAAATAAGGACTCGGTTCATTTTGGATTTAACACAAAATGACTGTGGGAGCTGAAGTCAGGGTTCAACCAATCACCTTTCAACTTTTGTAGCTAGAGTCAAAGGTCAAGTTGCAAAGTCTTAAATCCCTCGTAGCAGATGAATATTTACTAAAACTCATTCACAGCCTGATCTTCTTTCATCTCGCTTTCATGTCCAACAATTCTGATTCCAGGAAAAGAACTGGTGTTTTTATATGGTTTCTGCAGAAGTCTTCTGAAATCTCCCCCCATTTTTTAACTGTTAAATCTGAGGAATATACATAACTCTTTCACTGCTGTAAGCTCTTCCAGTCTCGAATGGGGTCATTTTTAACTCCCCACGTGGTGAGTTGTAAGATATTTGAAACTTCAAAAGGCTGCGATGTGAATCTGACGTCTCATCGAATTGGCTTTAAAGCTGAGCGCACCTGCAAGCTGTTTTATCCAAGTCTGCAGGACAACATTAATCATAAATGCTACTTAAAAATAAATGGAGCAGAATCTTTTGACCAATTCTGAAATAAATACTTTCATTCTTGTTAGAAATTGACAGAGAAGAAATAAAATTTAAAAAAAAAGTCCATTACACGTGTGTCTTTTAATGGATGGCGCTCAAATTAATATTAGTTAACAACGTCTGTAGAAAAATGTTCCGGTTTGTTTGTTTATAATGGGATCCACGTGGTTTTGATTTGATTTGGGGAGTTATCCAAATAATTTAAAAACATTCTTGATGTGTCATTGAGTCTGTATGCCTTTCAGATACGTCTGACTCACATCTGATGTTTTTCTCTTGCTTGTTTTTGACTCACATCCGACCTCTAGTTCCTTCAAATCTGGCTGCTAGTCATCACATTTTCAAAGGTTCTGGGCAGGAAACAAAGGAAAGCCAGATTTTCAGTCTCCAATTATACTTCTTGCAGTAGTATGGCTTAGTGAGGCTCCTTGAGTTTGGTAAATGAACACATCTAGAAATACAGTGCATTTGACAATCAATTATAATATGAAAACTGTAAATTGAAATTAAAAATGAACATTATTCAGTCTATAATGGCATACTTAATGTGGCGTTTGCAAAGCAGGGAGCTTCTTTGGCAAAAAAGTTAAAATAAAATCTACTATTAGTACCTTTGAATCCTTGTAGTAACTGTAGTATTTGAAATTGTCAATAATAATACGGCGATTGTACAAAGCACAAAACTATTACTGCATGCTGTGCTTACAACGCTGAGTATCTGCAATTCATTCACCGCAAGACCAAAACGATGTTATATCGCCCTCAGTTCGATTTACTTTACTTAATTACTTTCATAACTTACCCTACCCAATATGTGTGTGTGTGTGTGTCTCCATGGACATTTGTGTGTATATATAGTATTTACAATTGAGTGCTGTGTAATATCTTATTCATTAGGATTACTGACAAAGATTAGTCTTTTATCGCCAGTTGTTCCACTGGGGCACAGAAATCAAAGGTCTGAAAACTGACATCTAACAACCACAAAGATGTCAAGACTCATCTTCTTATATGTTCTGCTACGAGCGAGGCCCTACTATCGTTGCAGACTCTATCTTTTGAGTTCACATAGCTGGCTAGCCTGGAGAAGGCCGATAAAGAAAAAAATGAAAAAGGGGTTCAGTTTCTTCCATCTGAGAAAGTGTGCTTGTTAAAGCGGAGAATCCATTCCCCTTTCTCTGGGACCTTTGATCTGGGATTACACAGGACACTCCGTGATGAAGGCTCTACGTTTGGCCAAGGACTCGGTCATGACGGAGGTGCCCGAGGTAGTCATATGCTCTGAAGTGAAAGCAGCTGAGAAGTAAGCGTGCAGACTCAAAAGTGGATTATTACAAGACGGCCAATTTTTCAATCAGTAGGCCTAGAGTTGAAGCAAAAACGGCCTCATCGAAACTTGCCTTGAACCCCAAAGAAAACGGAAGCTCTGTTATGGAATGTAGCTAAAGTCCATTTTATTTTAATTCCCTTTTACTGTTTTGGGTCAGCTAGCTAAACACTTGTTGTTTGGAACAAGTTAAGACAACAACTCTATTGGTCGAGTCGCAGTTTTTGAAATGGGTGACAGGGGGATTCAGTCTCCCTGGATGGAAATCTCTGAAAAGTGGCATTGCCCCTCTCCCACCGTATTTTGAACATCAAGATTAGGGTCTAATCAGTACTATCCATTGCTCTTGCTGACTTTTCAGTGGTGAGAAAGGTGAAGACAAACTGATATCGGCCCTCGAAAAGACACAATTTTTGATATACTGCATAGAAGTGGTGTGGCTAGGTATTATTTTTTCACATGACTCCAAATCTCTGGTTTTGCATAGGGCTCAAGTTCAAGATAGTTACAATTCACTCCATTGTCCTGTCGTGTCTCTTCTGCCCCTGTCTTGTTTCCCTGTTTGCTTCCTCTCTTTGGATTATTGTTGTGATGTTAGAATTATAAATGGGTTTTCTGGCGGAGCTTGGATTTGATTTATTTCAATGGGATTCATTCCAACCCCTAACTCTGGTCCCTGCTTATCGGGCTTGATTTCTTGATGAATGCCCCCTGCCCTGTCAACAGCCATTTGCAAAATCTTTTCTCATAAATACATCCTGAGATGAAAAACAAACTCATGGTGAAATGAACGTATGACCTTAACAATTACACCATCCACGCATGTCTGAAAAATATAGACATGTCTGAATTACAAATAATTGGAATTAATACAATTAAGACAGAAAATGCTTCCATGTCTCTGGACAGCTCAGAGACGTTGCCTTGTGCTTTGTTGTTTTGTGCTTATGACGTGGACTATGGGTGATTGAATTCAGATTGACATTTGTTGTTTTCCCAAGGCAACTAAAAAAGGAGTGTTTAGTGTCTTTTGCTTCATACAGAGTCAAATATTGGTGGTACCAGCCTCCAGCTAGCTTTTGTCACACCCCTTTAGGGCTGCCAGCTTTCAATGTGGTGAGTTGGAGTTTATTATTTAGGTATTTGTCTTAGCTGGGGTTATTTGGGCATAATTAGTTTTAAAAGTATTGTTTTTTTTTTTTTACTTAAAAAGTGGCATGGGCCACGATAGGAAAATGCAGGTCCTAGGGTGACAACAGTTCAGAACCACTACGTTGCATAAAAATTGCCAGCAGAGGTGGTTTCTTCTACCGGGCATTTTTCAAACTGTTATAATAAAAATGAGTTGTCACCTGGTGGTGGCACAGTGGACAATTGGTTTTCACATCTGTCTCATAGATTGGAAGATGTGGTCAAATCTGGCCTCCCCTGTGTGAAGTTTCCATGTTCTTCCGATGCCTGTCTGGATTTTTTCCAAGTACTCTGATTTGATTTCCTCCCACATCCCAAAAACTGAAGACTCAATTTCCTGTAGGTTTGAATGGGAGTGTGAATGATTATTTGTGTGTGTGCCCTGCGATTGGCTCACGACCAGTTCAGGGTGCGACCTATTTCTCACTCAAAAATATATGCGCTTGGCTTCAGTAGAACCCTAATGAGGAGAAGCAGTACCGAAAATTGATGGATGTCAAAGAATTTTTTTGATTCGGATGCCTCCCTTGGTAAGTATTCTGGGCACGTCCAACCGGAAAGACGTCCCAGGACACGCTGGAAGGACCATTTCTCTCGGCTGGCCTGGGAATGCCTCTGCTTCCCCCCAGAAGTGCTGAATGAAGTTGCTGGGAAAAGGGAAGTCTGGATGTCCCTGCTAAAGCTACTGCCCCTGTGACCTGAACCCATGTAAGGACTAGAAAATGGATGGATGGGATTTATTTTGATGAACACGTTTCAATTTAATTTTAGACTGTGGCCTCACAGGTAATTGTTCTTTGCAGTGATGAAGCACAACAAAGAAAAAAAATGGACTTTAAAAATGAAATATTCTACTTGAAGGTTTCAATTTTAGTGTTGTTCTCAAAGATAAAGAACAAAATGTCACATTAGGTCCCACTATGACAACTTGACAGTTCACTGCACATTAACAGAACCTCTGAAGGCAATTAGAATCCAACAATACTTAACATTACTTTACAAAATAGTGCTACATATACTGTACTTGACACAAGCAGGAGCATAATTGCTTGAGCACTTCTGTTTACAGCCCTTATCAAGCTCTCAACATGGATGACACATTCATAAGTGATGAAAGAAAGGGGAAAAGGATGTTCAAAGGTTGAACAAAGACGTTTCCATCCAGATCTTTCTTCCTCGCACAGTGAACAGTATTTGCAAACCACAAACTGAACTGCCTATTTCTGTTTTTAACATCACCAGTTTGGCATTTGTTATCAAATGATCCTAAAATAACTGTACTTACTCATTTAGTTTGATTATCACACATTAAATGTTTTCAATAATATTGTAATAACACTAACAGAAAAAGGTAAATATTGTGAAACTTTCTCTTGCAACTCATTAGCTATGGATTAATGACGAATATCAAAAAGATACCTACTTTTGATGGTAATTTTCATCCAGACATTTAAGAAAACAAAATTAGTTACATTATCAAACAATTGCATTCTTGTCTTTAGGTCTGTAAAAAATCTGTACAAAAATGTAAAGCTTACTGTTGGAATTTAAATTTAGCAGCAGTCCAAGTGTAAAAATAATAAAGTCCTTTCTTAACGCATACAATTTTCTAAGAAATGGGAAAATAATTTTAAAAGAAAACGGTGATGTGAGAAATGGGAAAAAAGTAAAATACAGTAATCAAAAATGCATTAAGTCTCTCTAGCACCACAAACACCAACAGACATTGTCATTATCTTTCTGAAACACAAACCAATGCAAACAACAGAGGCGGCTTTCAATTCTATGGTCTGCCTGCTTTAATGTTGACAGATAACCTTAAGTTGGGAATTTATAGCTATGCAGAGGCACGGGGGGTAAAACAAGCATGCCTATGTAGTCATGGAGTTGTGATTCAATCAAACTCACGCAGCGTTAAACATCAAAATGATGACAATGCATTTTAATTTGTAACCAAAAAACCTGCTCTGTGTTTTGTAGCCTGGGGGATAAGCCATGCAGTCAAATCACAAAAAAAAAAAAAAAAAAACTGAAATTGCTACAAAAACAACAACTGCACAGTTCTGGTCCAATACCCAAAGCGGAACCAGTCAGTCACCACCTACAGGGAACATATGTGCAAAAAATAAAACTTCAATTCTAACTTTCCGCTGACTTTGCTTTCTATTGCAGGACCCACAATGATGAAATGACAGAGAAACAGGTGTGGAATTCAAACTTCTAAAGACATACGAGTACGTAGCTCTCGTAATGACCTAGATTTTAAATGAGAACTGCTCTCTTTCATTGCCAAGAATATAACTTGGAATATACATTACACAAGTTTACCTTAGAAGAGTGGCATATTCCCTTTTATTGTAATTGTATCATACTTGCTCCGAGGACAGCTTAATAAACATTTCAAACAGAGTTTATGTGAAATCTGCCCTCAGACATTTTTTGGCCTAGTTTGGTTAAAAAATAGTAAATGTCGGGGTTTTAGCCATAGTAACTGAAAATGTGTTGAATACAGCTCATGGCGAACAAACACAAGGTCTTTATAAAAATCAGTAAACCGCAGGAGTGGAGAGAAAATAAGGGAGTATGGTATAGATTCATGCAGCGTGGCTAAAATGATTAAAATTCTTATGGGCTCTCACCCAGTAGCCATTTTGCATCAGTAGATTGAGCTGTAGAGATCGCATGGTACTTTAAGTGCTATTTTGGAGAAATATGCTTTGTGTGTTAGTCTTACAATATCTGATTGTGTCTTTGTGTTCTCCCCATCTTGTCTTTTCTGTGAGGAGAAGCTGAACCTCAAGTTGCCAAGAAAACAAAATACCGATTCAATTGATGTTGGCCATCCAAACAGTATCACGTGACCAGGGAAAAATCTGAGCAATTCTCTTCGCCACGTCAGTTCAATAATTACAGTAATCTATTTCATTATTTGTGGTGTATTAACTGCAAGTTTGGGCTGTTTGAAGAGAAAACCATATAAAAAATACATCAGGCAATCATGGCTTGAACAACTTCAGATTAGTCAACACCAATCTAATGAAAGTCAAATCAATGTAAACTATATATGTCTACATATAATACAGGATGCAAGAATGGTGTGCAATAATCAATATTCATTGATAACAGATAGTGCATGCACTGAATTTAATTAAAATTTTCAGTGCATTTGTGTTGCTGCGTGTGACTCTGCCATGTCTTTAAGCTAAAAATAGAATTCACGACCAGTCAATGTTATCCTCAACACGTTGTAGAGTGATAAAGACTAGAGTTTTCCCAATCTAAACACGTGATCGGAAATCAGGCCAGATACAAAATACAATTCAGCTAATTGACAACTGAGCATCCAGACCATAATGATTCAATTGGCAAAACATACGGGCTGCTTTGCTCGGGGAAATTGGCAGATAAAAAAAGATTTGTTTGCAGATCAGACTAAATTGGTACACATAGTGATTAAACAAGGGTTACAGTACACACAAACTAGGAGTCCATTTTACATGATTAATAAATCCTGAAACCATGAAGAAATTTAGGGGATATGTGCTCATAAGCCAGAGCCTACTTACTAAGCATTTTACAATCTGAGTTCTCGTTTTGCTTCGTTAGATGTCCTTCTGCCTTTACCTTTACTCCTGTATATGATATCTGCTGGCAGAAACTCTGACATTTCTTTTCCTTGGTAACAAATTTGTGAACAAAATCCTGTGATAAATCCCATTGTGATGTTAAAAATGCAACAGCGATGTTTAAATTGTAATGTGCATCCTAGGATTTGTTGCAGCACTGTGTGTGACACATTGTTTGTGTGACAGTGAAAGCCTTGACAAATTTCTTTCAAGTGTTATAAAAAAAAAATGGGTGGAAGAAAAATGACACTGCTGCAATCATCACCTACAGCATTTAAATAGTAGAGTAATTTTCTCAACTCCAGTCAGTTGAGTGTCCCGATAGAGATGGCTGGACTGTTGACCCGTTGTTGGACTTCGCGTCGGACAGCATTGCACTGGGGCCTCTGAGTGTATTTATTAGAGTTCCCAGAAAGGAAAAAGGAAAGCCAAGTCTGTCATGAACTTAAGGAAAGCTGGCCAAACCGAGCCAGAAAACTGGTGAAACCCTCAGAGGGTGAAAGGAGTCAAGGGCTGTTCTGGGTCCTGTGTCCCTTGGCCAAAGCCATCTGGCAGCCAGAGAGTGATAGGTTTGTTAAGGCAATCATACGTCTCTCTTCACCTGTATCAAACCAATTGGCTGGCCTTCTATGGACAGCTGCTCCCCTTACAAAGTGGTTGACACATTGATGGATAATAATGGCTCGATACAACTGCCAAATGGCAAATACCAAACAGAGAGCAAATACAGAATGAATTACTAGATCCATCACCCTGATAAATTTGCACAACATACACATTTTTGTGGTGAAAGGAGCATCTAAATATCCATCCATCTATCCATCTATCCATTTTCTATACTCCTTATCTTCAGCAGGGTCAAAGGTGTGCTGGAGCTCACTTTGAGTGACAGTGGCCAATCGATCACAGCCACAAGTAGCAAACATTCTCATATTATCTCAGTCACAACACCATTTATCGTCTTCTTTTGTTTGTATTGTATTAATAACTAGCTGGTACTGATTCTTTTGGAACAGTAGACACTTTTTCAAAAATGAAGTTGCATTTATTTTATCAAAATCTTCTCTTTATGTGGTGATGAAATCATGGAAAGATAACGCTAACTCAAAAAATATTATGTTGTATGCATTTGTATTTTATCACCAGGATTATCTAATACCATTTGCAATATTTAGTCATACAAAGCTAAACGTAAAATTGTTCCACACCTCAGTTGTTCCACTTCAATGGGTGGTCTGAACAGACCTCTGTCACTTTTGTAAAGCTCTGTGCAACAAAAACACAATATTAAATTACTCGTGGGAGTTGATCAATGACGTTCTCTTGATTTAATTTGTATGGTAGGCAAAAGCCTTCCCCAAACTAAAGTGTCATTTCAATTTTGTCCTCACATGTGGACACAGTGATAAATAACCATATCGGTTGGCCTTTCACTTAAGGGTTTTCGAGTTTACAGTCAATGATGGAATATGAAATGAGCGATTGCCAAATGCAAACAGGTATGCGTGTGTGTGCGCGTTTAAATGTCCATGTGCGTGCATGCGAGCATGATGAGTGTTGTGTCACTAAGGTGGCCTGTTTCTATTAACCCTTACCTGTGTCACAAACTCTCTGGGGAGGTGATTATTCTCTAGCCTGGCTAATGGTCCTTACTGACAGCACTTAATGAAAATTAATGGCCCGCTCAAAAGATACTGCACACACAAACACGGAGGCTTCTCCCTTCATCGATGCGCATTATTGCAATTATTAAAATGGCATTCACCGCTGGAAAAAAAAAAAAAACAATAATCCAAACAACGTTAAAATACATCATGAGGATTCAATTGCAATTCTGAGGCAATTTGTGAATACCTCCAAAAAGAAGAAATTATTTTCTGTGAGAGTGTCTTGTCCTACTGAGGTACAAGCGGCAAAATCAGGTTCACTTACCAAGGAATGACATCATTCTTGTGGTGACTGTGCTCATGAGGTCAACAAAGATCTGGACTGAACAATGGAGAGTGAAACTAACAAGGGTATAAAGATCTAAGCACAAAGGTCCTTAGATTCCTGGTGCATACTGATACTCACAAATACAGAGTCCAAAGTTGAACGGAACATTTTTTTCCAATTGGATCATCCATTCAAACAGAAATTTCCAAAGAGGTCTTGCTATTAACCAATAATCTTAAATGTAAAATCCAGCAATGTTGAAAAGGTTCTTATGCCATTTAGGCACATGTTTGAAGTGGCTCACCATCGAGAGGAGCCAGATTATGTGGCTTGTGCATCTGTTTAGAACGACTCCAAGATGCCTCCCTAATGAGGTCACACACAGGGATGAGCCCCCAGGGATGACCCAGGACACCCTAGAGAGACTGTCTCCTGGCTGGCCTGAGAACAGCTTGGGATTCCTTCGGGACAGCTAGAGGAAATGGGTGGGGAGAGGGAAGACTGGGCTTCCCTGCTCAAGATACTCCTCCTGGGACCCGACCCGAGATAAGTGGAAGACATTAATTACCGCTGATTGCTGAATTGGTGGAAAGTGTGCTAAGGAAGAAACCATGATATTTTAGCATGGATCCAAATCCAGATTTAGATCCAGAAATATTTCCCAAAAATCTTAGCTGTCACAATGCACCGTCTGCACAGTGCATGCATCATCTCAGCCTTTGGGAGATTTCCTGTATTGTTGCATGGTCCCAGCCTGACTAATACTATGTCGCTGCATGTGTAACATTAGTAACATCAAATATTTTCAGAGATCCCAATCCAATACTTATATTTGTGCTGCCATATTTGATAAACAAAGATCTTGTAGGACTAAGCAAGGAGTCACGAAGTGCAGTAGAAATCTAAAAAAAGATGGACTTCCTTTCAAATATAAGTGGATTCACAGTAATACAGGTAATTGCATGACTGCCTCCTATAGGAATGGGGTGAAATCATATTTAGAAGTAATGTACAACTTTACGATTTACAATTTTTGACCTCATCACCTGTTGCATTGTTATTTATCTTACTGGTGATCCAAGGTAAGATTTCCAGTCTTGGGGTGTTTCAGTTAAAAGGATTTTAATGTGGGGTCTTGTGAAATAAGAACATTCAATACACTTCATTACTTTCACCTTTTTTAGATTCTCACTCTCGGGGATTGTCTAATATTAGTTATCACATTAGCCTATTTGTGCCATGCATATTAGCAGCAAGATTACATGATAAAGGGTAAATTCGGTTAATCGCAAAACATAGCTCACACACCAGATTCTTGGCATAAAAGCATAGGTGACGGGGGGGCAGTTGTTTATGTGAGACACTTGATAAAAAAAAACTATCATGGATCGTAACAGCTCTTATGATTTTGCCGTCTGTGCACTGCACAAATTGTCTTTCGTGTGCATAAAAATAAAAGCGCATTATGAAAAGTGTCAAAGTGTGTAAGCATTGGTGAGGAAGTAGCATGAGCAAGAAAGTATATGGTGTTTAATATTTGATTATGCATTTTCACAATGACTGCTTTGATTTTTACTATACAATCAAGCGAAGGGAGCAGAGGTTGTCAGATTATGATTGCGTGACATTCACATTGCAATCAAAAGACATTAATAATGCAGTTAAATGAGATTACTGTGTACACCTACTGCGGCAAAGCGGTCTAATGCCGAGATAAGAGCAAACAAGACTCCCCCATGTACCCCTTGTTGACGCTTGCAGCCCGAGTTGCTTGATAGTAGCCCTCGACTGCGATCCCTCCTGCCTCATGTGTTCCAGCACTTTTAATCCTCCTCTCACACTCTGCCCTTCTGTCTGACCTCCAACCCTCATCCCTGTTGCAGTCCTGACACCCCAATTCGTTCCGTTCGCTCGCTTGGAGGCGACATGTGTGGCAAGAGAGCCATCTCAGGTTATGGTATGATTTTCTTCTTGCCATCTTTTCCCCCATGTGTCTCAAAGATGGAGTTTGCAGCCCTTGGAGAGTCTGCTAAAATTTAAATAAATAAATAACCAACCGCTTGTATAATGTACCTCCACTCCCACCTACTGTCTGTTGGGATTTGATCACTTTCTCACTGTCAGCTGTTTTTTCAGCAAAGACAGAACAACAGTGCCACCTGTAGTTACTTCAAATGAAATAGGGTCATTATTATTGCAGACATAAACGTGTGTGTGTGTGTGTGTGTGTCCTCACGTGTGTGTTTGTTTTAGCCTCTATTCAATTGAAATGGACTAAAATATTCCAGTCTTGTGATACATGTGTCTCACGTTTTCATCCTATTTGTGGAGAGGAACAAGCTAAGGGACAATGAGGCCTAAATCTGATTTAATTTGGCAATTATCCTACGTCTGACCTCACGACTCTCTGTCTTCAACACACAGTGCTGTTTTTATGCGAATGGACATGCATTTGTGCCAGACAGAGGAGATGAAGCTATTAATTGAAAGGATAATGGAGACGAGTTTTTCATTAGACCACAAGGCATCTTTTTTCTGTGCTCGTTCATTGCAGATGAATTAGGTTATGGTTGCATAATCGATCAGCTTTGCTGATTTTTATTAATTCAAATCGCATTTCAATCAATTTCCCTGTAAACATTCCCCAGTGACATTATGAAATGTAAAATCTTCTCCTAAAATGTTAGCTGGAGTTTTTGAAATACTGTTTTCCCACTTTCACAAAAAATAAAAAGAGCTGGATTTTTTTTTTCTTGATGCATCACCATGACACAAACATCCTTCTGTGTTATTCATCTCACACAACAGTGATAAACTGCAGGTTGCTCAGCAGAGTTAAAACCTGAAGGCACAAATCTTGGGTCAGTCATCAAAATCCACCACCTCAATGGCCCTGCACTGTCTCATTGAAATAAAATAAAGATTTTTTTTTTTTTTTTGCCTACTGCACATGCAGAAAGCACAAAGAGACGCATGCACATATGCAGATGCAATACTATCATGGAAAACAATGCATGATCGTACTAGAAAACTGTCTTTTGCTCTGAAATCTAACATTATTGCATGGTTTCCAAGTAAATTTGATGCTTTTTATACTTTTGCCACAAAACAACATTTTTCACACCTTGATCATCAGAATAATGCAGTATTTCCTCTTAATTAGTTACAAAATAACATACACCGAAGGTCTTTGTCATCAATGAAATAGTTGATATACAACAATTTCACTAGCATTTATTTGTAAGACTACATTACATTATGGTAAAATCAACGTGACATCCCATTATCAACAAATTATTATGTAATTCCCGATATGAATACATGTTATTCATTTGAGCCAGGACAAGACTGTGGAAGCTAATTAAAGCTGAAACTTATTAGTGATGTAAATTTACATTGTGTAAATATTCCCTTGGTAACATTGTTGTTTGGTTGTGTTATTTCTTCTTGCAATAATCTAAAAAATGCATCATGTGCTTAATATTTGATTTCAATACCGTATATTTTTAACAAAGGCACTTTACTGTATGTTTTTTTTTCATTAATGGAAAAAAATATACACATTTCAAATTGTTCTCTAATGCTGTACTCAAGTTACAATACAATATGACAGTTACACACTTCAGAACCCAGAAGAAATAAAAACATAATGCAGGTTTGAGGAACTCAATACAGGTGTGGGCACAGGGGATGATGATGTGAAGAGTCACTTTTAATCTATTGCACTTAACTCTACCAATCATACTTATTTAATAACTGTTAACCATGTAATGTTCTGATGTAATAGATTCCTTTATGCTGTAAAAATTACCTTCTGGAAGCAAGAAAAAAAATCTGCCAATAGAGCAAGTATTCATAAACTTAGATGTTAAATCTTTAAACAATTTATTATCTTGCTTTATATGTTTAGAACACAAAAGTAAAAATTGTCATCAAATAAGATGTTTTCTGTCTCTAAGTTCACTAGGTATGATTTTGCAATGTAAAACTTTATACAAATCACGTTCAACATGGGTTCAGCACTCTCTTGAGCCCAGGAGTTGTATATCCTTCATTTAGTCTCGTCTTTGACTCATAGATATACAGTATTTATTTCCAAAGCATATTTATTTTCCTGCATTTAAATAACATGTTGACATGATAAGAGATTTCCACAAGAGGGTGGTAGTATATCATCAGTAAGTGTACATCCACTCCCTGAAATTACCTGCCACAATGCAGCCAGTCTTTCTTAACCATCTCAAAAATTAAAAATTGCCAGAATTAAAGATCATTGATATTGTTGCAGCACAGACAGATGTTGATCTCTATCCATCCATCCATTTCCCCCATCTTATCCTTTTCAGGGTCACAGGCGAGCTAAAGCCAATCCAGACGACAGTAGTACACCCACTGCAACTATTGAAATATTTTGGCTACCCCGTTGTGGAAATCACATGCACTACTGAGGTTTGGAATGTCATATTGATTTTTTTTTCACGTGACAAACACTAAAACTAAAAGGATTACACACTTAGCAAAACATTACCCCAGATTTGCATCTGCGTATGCACAATGTCAGCCTCACATTATTTAAAAAAAAAATAAAATGAAAAAATACACAGCCATTTGTGCAACACTGAGCTCACGTCCTTGCAATTCCAAACCACTGATTGTCAAGTTAGCAAACATGACTCTTTAATAATAGACCCACCAATTAGGTTTAAGCACAATGGAAATACAGTAGGTGAGTTCCATCTTCAACCAAAATGGATGAACAGAGATCTATTTCTATGTGTATTTTAATTTTTTATGCTTCTTTCTTTTTCAGATAATTATAACCTTTTCTGGATAAAGCATTGTAAGTTTTTCTTATACTTGATGAGCTTAGTATTATGCACATTACTGTAGTATCTCGAAATGTTGTGCGACGTATTTTGTGACTCTCCATGTCGACGACTGATTTGGGTACGTGGAGAGAAATATGTAATACATATTCATACATCAGTGTGCAGGCTAAATATTGTATCGTGTTTGGTCCATTTACATATTGCATTATGCATTTGCTCATTCTCCGTGTATTTCACTTATCGTACTCTAATTACTGAGAAGTAGAAGTGCTAAAAGTGTATTTAGGTCCGCAACGGTAATGTGTAAATCGTTCAGAGAGTCATGAAACGTGTTTTCGTATGGTAATATATATATTTTATAACTAGGATATAGATTTTTACTTGAATGTTTCATTTTGCAAAGGCTCTGAAGTGTTCTGCTACTTGTGTGTGTGCGTGTTTGTGTGTTCTCTCCCCAAATTGTTGCTTGGTTTTCTGTCTCCTGCATTGGTTATGGCCTTGTGACGGGCTCTATTGACGTCTTTCCTTTTGCACACCATAGACGATAACAAGCGGAAGAGAGAAAGTTGGTATCTGAGAGAGAGAAGACTAGGAGAAAGAAAGGAGGAGTGATAAATAGGGGGCCTCATTAATGTTTTATTTATTTATGTAAGAGGCAGAGGGGTGGGGTAAGCTGATAGGCAGCGGCTCGTCTGCCAGCTGAACAAAGAACAGACGGTTTTCAGAGACAAGCAACAGTTACATAAATTCCAGGGACACGTGCAAAAAGTGTCATTTGCAGCATGCTGTAAAGCTAGGATTAAATTATTTTGAATTAATTATCATTCTTTTCCACTTCCAGTTCAGCAGAGTGAGATCTTACTTAACTAAGCTCACTCTCACAGTCTGCTCAGACAGTCTCCCGTCGGCTCCATTTCGCTCCCCCGTCCCACTTTTTGGAGTCTGTGACGCCACACTTACAAGTGACAGCTTAATACTGCTGCAAAAATTGCTGCTTGTGTGGACCAGGCAAAGTGGGGATGGAATTTTTAAATTAAAGTTGTTTTGGGTCTCATTTTCATGGTGCTGTTTTACTGTATGTATTTTTTGGTTGTCTTTCTGGAGCATTCCGATACACTTAAAAAAAAAAATGAAATTCAAGTAAACGCTTATAAATTGAACATAATCCATTCCAGGCAGCTTTTGACGTTCTATTAGGTTAGATTCTGAGCTAATTTGAAATATGTAAACTTTTTGCAGGTACTCTTTTAAGTAATTCGTTGGCATAATGAATAACCATGTACAGTATGCACTGAAAGTGCACCACTTCACTCGGATTCAATTAGGCTCCATGTCTTCCGCTGCAAGTTGTTCCTTGATTATGTATATATTTTTTAAACCTAACAAACTTAAAAATGTTTTTGACCTGTGACAAAGTCATGGTTCCCATTCATAAGTTGCAAAAGCTGTGATTTGTTTTTATATATTGGAAACATTTAACCCGAGGTATGTGCTTAATGTAGCATTTCCACATGCAAGTATTTCGAATTCATCACCATAATAATTTCATTCATCCTTTTACAGGATTTTTATTCTGTGGTAAGATTACTTATTATGTATTTCTGAGTTTCTGTTCATATTTGTAATTTGTTACGCATGTCAACTGGGTCACATGTTATTTAGCATACTATGTGTACTTGGCCATTAAAACTGATTCTGATATGTAAATGGACAATGGTGGAGGCTCCATATAAAATCTCACTTTGGGCACTCCATTGGGCAGAGGCTCTGAACCCGGCCCTATTAAAAAGTATTGGCTGTGCGTGCAACTTCATATTAGGTTTCCATTTCACTTCCTGTAAGTGCAATGGCCAGATTTTCTGTACTGTCCCTAATGTACAAATCACTTTGTTATCTCCTTGAATGATGTGTGTGCGTGGTGTCTGAGTGAGAGAAGCACATGTGAATTCATGCCCTTCATCACTCTCACACTTGGCTCTTTCATTGTGTGCCGCTTGCGTCATCGAGCTTTTACAAACCCTTCACTTTTCTTTTCACATTAGAGCCAGCAGCCAGAGGCTCGTTACAGCGGAAGCCTTTTAATTAAGGCAAGTCACTGTGTGACATCTTAAATCAAGCCATGGTTGCATTAATCATATTACTTCAAACTGATTCAAAACCAGTCCTATCTTTTGGGGTGTTGGGAGGGATCTCTTACCCATAAGTCAGGAAATTAAACAAACGCGTGAATTTTTTTTCCAAATGAAAAACTGCTTTTCATGATTTGTTGTACTAATCCAGAATTAAAGTGGAGTTTAAATGTAGCCCCAATGTACTGGTTCCCAACTCAACCACTAAAGAGGTGAGTTTTCTACTAATAAGAGTGCAGTGCTGTTAAATCATATAAATAAATATAAGAGCACTTGGAGAAACAATACTGTACAGTATTCTTCAACACGCATCTGATAGCAACAGCTCTTATGACTGTCAAAGTCTAAATATATCTTGTCACATGATAATGTGTAACATTCTGTCTTCATGTGACAATGAAATCTGAATTCGGGCAATGATAAACTGTAAGTCCACCATAAACTGGAGTCAGACCTAGTTGTTGATGAAACTCTGCTTGCAAGGGTCAAGGGCTTTAAACAAATATTACATCAGTGTAGCGTCATCTCCTCTCCTACCAGTGGCATACTGCTCATGCTCGTGTTCACTCCAAGGTCTGCTTTAGTATTGCAGCTCAATGAAGCTCAACCTTGAAAAAAATAAATTAAAAAAAAATCAAATGTGAAGAAATTGTGTCATTTGCGGCCATTTTCCTCCAATCCGCCCGAACTACTGGGTTGGTATCAACATCATTTCTTGTAGTGTGACATAATCCACCACCAACGATTTGAATATCGTCTTTAAGTCAAATTAAGCACAAATGTGCTTTCTTCTCTGTTCCAATATGATAAAATTAAGTGTCATCAGCGTGGAGCCTCAGGTCTGCAGCTGCTTCTGCACTCAATCACAATTTGGAACAAACTGGGTTGATGAAATACTTCTTGGTAGAGTTCGCACAACAAATTACAGCCTCTTAAATGACCATTAAAATGAATCAGTCAAACTCAATGAAGATTCTGCATTATAATTCTCGTGAATCCTCATCAGGCTGTTGTATTGTAGCACAATAATTTTATCTTCCTCCGTTTAGCATTTAATGGCTTTAGATAAGTAATATCTTTTTATCAGTGATTTTCCTTTAACTCCATCTTGCTAAAAAGATTAGTCATAGAATGGAATATGCTAAACTGTCAATCGTGATCTAAAATGAAAATGTAAATGACAACACCAGTAAATAACAAAAACCTAAATAAAATGAGCATGCATTTATACTTAGAAATCAGCGTATATGAATCAAAGACATTCACCAAGAGTGGGCTAAATCTTGCCACTATATCAAAAATGTTTTCTAATACAGAGGAAAAATTAGCCCGAAAATCAAGTTTTTATGCTTGAGCCATAGTTACAGTTTGTCTCTTTTGGGTAAATTTAATGCATTGAGAAATAAATTAGGATGATAAAATGTAGGTTAATGAGCACAAAATGTCAAATAGTCTTAAACCATAGCATAAACATGAAATCTTACAAAACCTCAACTACAGAAGAGCATTATTAGCGCCTACTTAGTTTAAGTGTACTTTTTCCGTGATTGAAAAAAAAAAGTTTTTCTAACAAGTTTGCATCATAGGCCAGTCATGGGACAAAGGAAAAAAATGTGACAATGACCGTCAAATGCCAAATGACACTTTTATATTTTAAGTTTAGGAAAGCGGTCCACGTATATCTCCATCTTGGCTGCACAATACAAAATGGCTAAACCGTCACTATTCATCATTCATAAAAGAAAAATAGAATGGACCCAAGAAATGGGAGCTGTATTTTTTTGGGAAATTATTTACCTCAGCTACATTTAATGTATTTTTAATACTTTATAAATATAATGCCTATATTCATTTTAGACTAGATGAAACCTCCTGCAACTAAGGTTGAATGGATCTATTGTTAACGCAATCTCATCTTTCTGAAGTAATTTTTTGACTGCACTTCAACATCTTTTCATCACCGAGCTTCTACTCCCTGCAATAGGCTGGGGAAAAAAGGGGAAGCTTGTAAATCTGTAACCACGGTAACTGGAATAAGCTGTGGCTTCAAAAATGCAAGCAGCATGCGTCTGTCCGCAGGGTTGGGGTCTTATCTCAGCAGTTCATAACCGTAAAGTTGGGTTTGGGGGTCTGTTCCTCTTGTGGCAAGCTGCAGGCTATGCGGTGAACCTGAGGTGGCAGTTCGCCAGAAACTCAAGTGAAGTCAGGTTCAAGTTTAGGGCCCATAACACGAAAATGATAAGGTAAGGGGGGTGACGGAAGGGCCAGGAAGCCATTGTTTTTATAAATACTATAGTTATTTGGTTATTTAAGTCAAGAAGGAAACTCCCCTCCCTTTATTGGGCTTGGGGGTCTGCACACCATCATCCCATTACTGAGCTAGACAACACGCCAACATATATGATTAATGTGGAAGATGGGGGTGGATGCATGAAAATATACATAAAGAGTACAAGGGATAATGGGGCCACTTCATCAAGTCCTCATAAACAAAAAAAGGCCATGGATTCCTGAGTCTCTGTCAACCAATTAACATCAAAATGATCTAAAATTGTGTGGCGATGATGTAATTTAATTTGGAACTTTTTTGCACACTTGGCTAAATTAAGAGTCATGACAATGTTGTCAGCCGAAGTTACACAAGGACATAGTACAGGTTCTTTGTAAAGCACCCACGTAGAATCCAATATATCCTGCCAAAGGAGCATTTAAAATGCTAGTTGCAGTCTGACCTCCAGTTGTGACTCTTGAGTAGAAATGGCACAAGTCAGTACAAAAAAAATAATAATCCTCTTCAAGAACATAATGTAAATCATTCACAAATAGACAGACGGTGAGCAAATGCAACAAACCGACTTGCGTTTGACTTGTCTACTCACATTCCGACTCGTTCGTTGCATTTCTATAATTGGGAGAAGCTTAGCACGGTTGTATTGTATCAAGTGACGCAATGCTGAAAATAGAGGAACACTCCAACATGGCCTACTGTACTGTATATAGTCAAAGGGTTTCCAGCTATCTGCATGTCCCTCACCTGTATTTGTTTTCAGTGAGATAAGGACTCATTAGCACCTTAAAGTGGCATAAAAAGAAACATAAAAAGTTCGGGAAAGAAAGCAATAAAAGGGGAAAGAAACACGAACTACAGTATTGTATGAGCAAAGATGACTGATGTGTGTATGCTGCAGCATAGAACAAACGGTAACTGATTTACATTGGTGTCCTTCAAAGAGACGTGCAGGTTTTCCCAAGTGCTTAACCATGTGGTCCCAGTGGATAAAGTATCAACTATTGGCCTGACTTCTTGACTCCCACCATACTTTTCATATACCTTTTATGTATGAAACTTAAAGCATCAAAAAGGCTCAATTGTAAGCAGGAATCAACAGAATAGAAACCAACAATATGATATGCTCGCAAAGTTGGGATATTGAATACAGATATTCCTGCTTCTAATGGTCATTTTATATTTAACAGAGTAATGCTCTCCCGCTAAAAAAAAATTAAGTAAAGGAGAGTCCCGCGATTGTGACTTGGCCAATTTTAAATTTTTGGGGGGAATAATCGAGCCCCCTGAACAGCATAAAACAATACCTAACCTTGTATTTCTTTGATGTGGCAAAATACTGTGTAAATAGAGTATGTACAATATGTATGTGCTTTGGGAGAACAGTTGGAAGGTAACAGGAGTTAAAATGATAAGTTATGAACAACACAGCGTTTACGTTTATGACGTCATGAAGCAAAGGGAGCACTGGTACAGTAATACGACTCTATTTGCTTACAGTCCAGTTATGGCGGCTCTTGGTGTAAAGATATTAGATCTGGACTTTAGCTTCAACAATTCAAAGTCCACTGAGCAGTATTCCACCGTCATTGTTGACGTAGTCGCATACGCTGCCATCTAAAGCAAATAATTATGCCAGTATGTAGTTTATTGCCACAGTCTGGCAAATTCTTATTGGTTGATGTTTGCGTGAAAACTAGCACAGAGATATTATCCTGGCTCTCAGGTCTCCTTGTTGTCTAAATTCCCACCAGCCGTTGGCTAGCAACAGGTTAATTAGCTAGCAATTACATCCTAGCTATTCGTTTTAGTTTAGGACATAGCTGTATGGTGACCTACATTGAGTTGGCTAACTGCTTTATTCGTTTACCTTGGTGATTTTTGCAGCATCTTGTTGGCCAGGTGGGCTTCAGGATTCTGAACAGCCTCAGAAGTGAGAGCTGCTTATGAGATGATACTAAGTGCGACATTATCATGTCCAGCCGGCCATTTACCAGAGCATGCCAGAAGGTCCGGAGAAAGCTCATTGAGAGTTTTTCAGCTCTCCAAAGCACTTTCAACAAAAACAAAAATAAAAGTTGTTGTCATAAAAACATTACAAATACACCAAATAAGATGAGAGAGATTAAATAGGTGTGTAGCTATAAGCGGTTTACTGTAGTTTTAAGAGTATATAAGGGTACTACAATGTTTGTCGATAAAAATGTTTTGGAAAGATGGTTTCTGTTGATGGTTTAAACTATTAAAACAGGCAAATATAACTTTCACTGCCAAAAATTTATATCACATTTGGGGGTGTCATATGTTCGCGGAAATTTGCTAATCGTGTTTTTCCTCTGGCCCTATCCCCCAGGAATAGCTTTGAAGTGTTCTAATGTTTTTTTTCATTTGTTTTTTTCAAACTCATGCATTCTTCGTCTTGTTTTAGCTGAACCTATGTTGAAGGGGTAGCTGAGTCAAGCCAAGTGGTGCTGAACACACACAGGGCGGTGCCGAGACAAGCCACTGCCCACTTCAACTCAAGCAGGCAGTCATAGTGTAGCACGCACATTTGCGAGTGCTTCTCAAGATTTAAAAAAATAATAATAATCCAGTACTATCTTTGCCATGGGCCAACGAAAGGCAGCAGTGTTACCAGCAGCAAAGGAAAAAGAAAGTTGTGCGAACCACAGTGGCTTTAAGGAAGGGAATAATCGTTAAGTATGAAAATGTGGTGTGTTTGTTAAAACTCTTGCTAACTAGTATCGTATGGCTAAGTCAACTGTTTTGACTATCCTAAAGAATGAAAGTGTAGGAAAAGGCCGCTAGTGTTGCCAAAGGAGTAGCTAGGATTACAAATAAAAGGCCAGAGACAATAGAAGAAATGGAGAAACTCCTGGAGAATTATGTAGTTAAATCATTGGTAGTGACTTTGGCGTAACACTTACTCCTTCCCTCTTTCCACATCCATTTACTGATGCCTACACACCCCAACGCGAGAGGTAAATGATAAATATTTAATTTGGTTTAAATTGAAGCAGTTTTTGTTGTGTGTACATGTTTTTACATAAATAGGACACAAAATAGGAATTTATGATTTGAATTATGGAAATGAATTAAACTAATTTCCATTATTTCCTATGGGAAAAAAATATTCCGAGATTGAACGAATCAGACATTGAACACAAGAACTAATTATGTTCAAACTCCGAAGTTCCACTATACTAACAGACCAATAAGTTTCTACTGTCAGTAAGCATAGTTGTCATGGCTCAAGGCATATTTGTGTACCATTGTCATTAATCATTAGTTGGGAGTTGAGAGTTATTTTTGTTTATTTATTTTATTTAAAAATTCACAGGTGCGACGCAATCTCCTTCAGGGTACGTTTAATTTCCTCTGTGCTCAGTTTCTGTCTCTCTTTCTCTCACTTAATATAGTATACTGTATGTACTCCATGTACCTTAATTTCAAAACTGAATAGCAGCTCTGTATTTGTGTAAAATGTACAATTTTGAGGAATGAAAACGGGATGTAGTGGCACACCCACCACACATTGCATCCCCCACACGTCATCTGAAAGCTCAGTGGGCTGCCCCACCAATGGATCTTTCCGATATGTCAATCACTCATACAATAACAGCCAATCAGATAGCCGCATTGTCTTAACGTCTGGCTTGCCCCGCCCCTCACGCAGTCAAGTCCCACAAACAACACTGTCGGTAGCGTGCGTTTTGAAAAGTTAATGTTGGGAAGAAAATGGTCCTAAAATGCGCTCAAGGAACATGGAATTCTGACGAAAGATATCCTACACGGGGCGCAGTTGATTAATTTTCCAAAGCCTAAAACACAGTTGGTGAAGTGTCTCCGATGGATTAAAGTTTGCGGAAGATGTCACATATAACTCAAGTGTGAAAAATATCAACAAACACAAGAATGTATGTTCGAAGGTAAGTGAGGGAGAAGTATCTTCTCTGAGTTTGATTTCATTATTATCAGTGCTTTATACATTGCAGGAGAACAACTTTCACTTTGTTATTCTATCATTGACCTGCTGAATAGAGTATGTCATGTTTTATGCCGACGAGTCGGGTTCGTGATACGTAAATGCGCAATGTCATGCAAGAGGAATGTCAATTTGCCTATTTGTATCACATCGGACTTTTAAGACATAGCACTGGGTTCCATTACAAGCCAAGTCAAATGAATACACCCACTCACTTATAAAGACTACAATGATAATACTCGTGATCTTTCCTAGTAAAAAGTACTCACCCTGCTTTACATGCGCAGTGCGATTCCACTATTTTATCCTGTTGGATTTTAATATAAAGTTTGTGAGGCGTCAAACTTTTTTGCATCGATCGCCAACTTTTCGCTGTCACTGACATTCACATTGCGTCCTGTTCCGTCCATAATCTTAATTCCGTGTACATATCCTTGCGTGGAACAGTTGAGACATCTTTGTAGAACTCTCTTGGACAAGTCCGACGCATTTGGCAAAAAAAACATACCCCAATATTATATGGAATACGGGATAGAGGATATTAAGAGTACTATCACATTCAGTCGTCATTTTTGAAGATTATGAGGCATGGCAACTGTAGCTAAGGGGGGCGGAGCTGAAGATCGCCAGTCGGAAAGGTCCATTGTAAGTGATTCACTGTTGTCATGGTGAGGCAAAAAAAAAAAAGTCTCATCTTTCTTAGGAGCCCTGTTCACCATGATTTTAATTTTTTTATTTTATTTTTGTGAAATTACAGATTGTCATGTTCTCCGTTTTGGTTGGTTTGGCTTAGTTTTGTTTGTTTCCTGTGTTCCATGTGCTCCTTTTCTTAGTTGTTGTCCACCTGTTCACGTTTCCCCTCCTCCGTTGTGTTGACCAATCAGCTCCTTCCACCCACTCGTGCCTTGTCTAAGTGTTCCTTGTTGTCTTTTTAATCTACATGTATTTAGGGCTTGCATTTTGCCATGTTACATTATTTAAGTCATGTCTGTTCTTGCCCATGACATTATCTATCTGTGCCACGTCTTGTCAAGTTCAGGTTTATTTAAAATGTTCTTGGTTAGTTTTAGTTATTTCTTGTTACTTTGCTGAGTTGTCATTTCTTGATTTTTTTTTTTTTTTTTGTATTATCCTTCCCTTGTGTCCCTGCTTCCAGGCACTTGGGTCCTCCACCCCTCGCCTTTCGTTCACTAGACCAGGCCGTGACAGAATATTACCTCAAGGATTCAATTTTGTCGAAGCAAGGGGACTTATTTACTGTGCATACGAGTTTTCCTGCTTACTATGGGAGCATCAATGAACGATGATTTTACATCTGAAAAACAAGTTAATCTCTGTCCCTCTTGGAGCACCCACAAACCAACCAATTTTACTTTGAATGTAATTTCTAAGGCTACATTATAGAGCGGGTCTCTTGTTGGAAACACTCACTTCAGTGTATTTATTTATTTTTTTACCCCTAGCTTCTGGACACAGTGTTCCCTTTTTTATGCAATTTTCCTTACTCTGCCAATACCTCAGAAACCAGCTTCTTTCATTTAGATGCCTGAGGTCAATACTAACCATAGCAAGAGAGAACAGTCAAGAAAGGATTTTCAGAAGCATAACGTTTGACACGAGAGGAAGCTGTTGAACAGTGTATTTCTCATTTATGAACTTGAGGAGCTATGAATGACTCAATTTTGATTAATCTCTATTTGTATCATCCATTTCACGACCGTATTCCATCAGGGTTACTCCTTTTAGTTCTTATTGTTTAATTAATCGACACAGTCATCAGTCACATTGTAATGACTGAACTCCAGCCACGTTTGAATCTTGAGAGGTGCTTTGCCTCGCTTTTCCCCCTATGCCAAGATGATCAATTATGACATTGTCTGCATAACTCATATACACTACTGTGATAAATAGAAACGTGACTCTGCCTTGTACATCATTTTTATTCAAATCAATAGAGGTAAATGAGGATATAGAAGAGAGGTTGAATTCTTCCTCTTGCCAACATGCTCCTATTTTCTCACAAATACTCTGGAGAATATTCATGGACATGACTCAACTGTGGGGATGGATAATTGTGCAATAAAATACCACTTTGCCTTCCAAGCTAAAAAAAAAAAGAGAAAAAAAAAAATTTCATGATGAAAACGACATTTTCAGCCAAACCATTTTCTCAAAGTTGAACATCCTGAGTTATATAACATCATTAATTCTATACCTGTGCCAGCTGTCTTTTGTTATTATGTATATTTCTTTCGGCTTGTCCTTTTCGGGGTCACCACAGCGTGTCATCTCAGATGAATGCATATATACGTTTGGCACAATCTTTTTTTTTTTTTTTTTTTTTTTTTTTTTACACCGGATGCCATTCCTGACGCAACCCTTCTCAGGGAGTGGAGGCCCCAGTGGGATACGAACCCACAAGCCCTAGTTTACCAAACCAGTGCTCTAACCACTGAGCTACGGGGCCTCACTATGTTCATTATTATGTTTATTAAAAATCTATTTCAAGACTATTGTTCAAATGTCAGTTGGATGTACTAATTGAAAAATAATTTTTGTCATTTGTACAGTTGACCACATTTTAATTCATTTCTCATAAATGCAGCACCTTGGGGAACTGGTCAGCACATTGATGTCACACTTCTGAGGTTCTGGGTTCGAATCGGGGCTTTGTGGAGTCTGCATGTTCTGCCTGTGTGGGCTTTCCTCCCATATTCTAAAAACATACATTGGGTAATTATAGATTATGGACGGCTAACCACTCATCCACCGTGCCTTGGAGACATCTATTGATTCTCACTGTAAAATATTTCCCAGTTGCCGTAACAGATTTGTGACATGTTTTCTTCTAAATACAGCAAGAAACAAGATTAGACTTTTCACCCTCTTTTTCAAGCCTAGCTAAAATCAGCCTGTTGTTTTGAGGTCTCATGCAAATTAGCCTTTGCTCACCCGACAGCTCCTGCAACACTGACATTTACCAATTTCATTAGCATGATGTGTAGCAGCAGAAAGATTTACAGTAAAAGTATCAATTGTATTTTCACTCATGCACGTAATCACCAAACTACAAAATTCCACCTTCCAATTAATGCAGCGGTCAACAACAACAAAAAAATCCCCTCCACCATGACACCTAACTATTAAGTATGTACCGGTTATCAGTAGCTAACTCTGATAAAGCTGCTAGCTAACACTGAACTCTGATAATGCCGTTATATAATGCCGAAAAGTGCTTCCAACAGCTCTGCTGCACTTTTTTGTACTCTCTTCTTCTACTCTTCGCCCAGTCCAGCTGCCAGGTTATGGTCAAAGAAACATGATGTGAGGGAGGAATTATGTAAATTAGCTAAGGAGTAATGGGAAAATCCAGTGAAAATCATAACAGCTTGCTCATAGACAGGTTTTTGGATAGCTCACAAATGAATAGGCGTCCTTGGTTTGCAAGAGTGTAATTATACACTTGATGGTTGGCCAGGCCCTCCAGAGATTAGACTCTTCCAATGCAAGAAATTAAAAACTCAATGTAAAGCAAATGTACAAGCCAAACAGCTACATAGGCATGCAATATTAATTTACATAAGGTAATGGTTGCTTTTTGCGAGACTAGTGTACCGAATTGTTAAAAACTGTCATGAGCGAGGTTTGACCACTGCCAAGAGGGGCGTGGCCAGGCCACTGGTCTGGGCGGTGACACCTGTCACAGGTCACAGGTGTTTCACATTCGGACTGTAATTAGACAGGCATTTAAGTTGGAGTTTTGTCACTGACATTTGCCAGTTCATTGCCTTGCGTTAGTGAGTTGCATTCACTGCCTGTGGGACTCTCCGCTTCTACGTGTAAGTTAGAGTAACTCTAGCCTCAGCGATTCTGTGCTCTTTTGTTTTATCCTGTCCTGTTGGGTTTGAAAGTTTGCCCTACAGTCATTGGACTCTGCTGTGTCTTTTGGATTGCACCTAGCCTAGCATTTCTGTGCCTCTGCCTTGTGGGATTGCTACACCATTTATGACCCAGTTTAAAATCACTTTGAACATTATCCCTCTGCCTCAAAGTCCTACATTTGGGTCCACCGATGGCTTGTGACCTGAAAACCTGAAGACCATTTGTGATAAATGTAGTTTATGGAGAATGTTGTTGTTGGTTTTTATTGAACCAACTTGCAAAAGTACATGTGTTTTGTCAGTATATTTAGAGAACTGGTACAAATTCATAAATTAAAGCCAAAGTGTCATCTCTATAAACATTCTAAAATAGATATTGTAATGAAAAATACATATAACATTATTCACTTCAATGTTCATACGAAAAAATAAATGTGAGCGGAGAGCGCGTCATCCATGCGCAAAGTTGCAGAAGTGTCATTCTACGATATCCAAGTGGTCGCCATATCGGCTGCATCCTCTGTAAGTGATGTCACCCGGACATTCGCTAATGAAAACACGCGGTGCACTATGGGAGACGAACAGGTCCCTTCTGACACGGAGGTTCTTTTCGAAAAGGACAACACCACACAACCGAGTGAAGTTTGCGGGGCAATATTACACTATTGTTTCAAGCCATATTCAGATGATAGATGACGTATGATGCAATCACGGCCAAACCGCATCCCTGTCTGATCCACTTCCGCGGTGGAGATGAGCCTTCACGGCTCATCTCAGCCAGCCGGTGTGGCTTATGACGAAGCCGAGCCGAACTGCTTCACAGGGTTGTTCCTAGACGCCGCAGTACGCAATGAACAACACAGTCAAGCTGGGGCGCTTTAATGCGCGCACGCGGCTGAGTGACGCATTCTCGGCTGGGTTCTTCAGAGCCGCCCCCGGTCCGTAAAGCCCGACGCCCAGCCTTCGCAGAAGCTGTGACCGCCGAACGCAGCGCCTCAGCTGGTGTGGCTGATTTTCGGCGCTGTGGTGGCATATCATGGAGCTGAAGCGTACTGGTTTTAGAGGGTTGTTCACAGCCACCGCAGTACGCGATGAACACGATCAAACCAGGGCGCATTACTGCGCGCATGAGGCTGAGTGAGGCATTGTTGGCTGGGTTCTTCAGATTCGCCGCCGTCCGCGGAGCAGCCCGCCGCCGTCTGACGCGCACATCGACATATTTCATACGCGGATCTTTTGTTACGTTATATGAGACAGATTACGTGGTCCGCCCCAAACTATTATTTTTTTTAGTGGCTGAATACACACCTACCTGTGATTTGGAACCCACGAAGCTCTCGTCCTCTGCACCCGTGCAATCCATTTTTCACGACGAACCGGGTCTCTTGCAAACTTATGAAGGCTAAATCCATTCTCCCGACTGTTCAAGCAATGTCCAGCAATGCAATGAGCCGGCATTTTGGCTAACACGAAGGAACAACGAGCTACCTTCGCAGAGGTAAAACTAATGGAAACAAACAAATCCACTTGGGGTCGCCGCTGTCCTTTACGTCGTTTCCTGCTTCTTCTCGAAAACAAATCCCTCAAGAGGATTTTCATGGCGGGAGTGACAAAAAGCTGTATAAAAAAACATGTTTTGTGGTGAAAAAACGCATAGGCCCATATTGGCTGATGTTTTTTCATTAATAACATACTAAAAATCATCCATTTCATGACACTTGACCTTTAAATTTCTTATTAAATCCAATAATTTGTTCACAATTCATGTTTCATGTAATTAATCTCAGAAATCAAGACGGGAATGTAAATGAAAATTTCATTTGCTGTAGATTTCAGTCAACTTGTACTCATCCATGTTTTTGTTGGGGTTTAAATACAGCTTCACAGCAATCTAATCATATTCACACCCGGCCCCTTAACATCAGCGCAGTGCAGCGTTACAAGACACACCTCCTTATGCCAGACCCTCTCAGGATTTCTGTGAATGCTAATTGTACACGCTCCTCCTCCAGCACCATTGTGGGATGCCAATCGTGAATACACACAACCCCCAACCCCCACCTCTTTTTTACACTCTCATTTCAATATCTCAGCTATTTCATTCTAGTGAATGGAAGCACAGATCTATTAGGTTGGTGGGGTGTCCCATGTTAGATTTCATAGCATTCATTCCCATTTTTGGTGGCAAAACAACAACACACACTTGCTATGGGGGCTCGAGTGTCGAGAGACAACAACGAAGATGTCTAAAAAAAATAATCTAAAATTCATTTTGTCTCCACATGAAAAAAGACAGTCTCCCCACCCCTACTATATTAGGCATGCATAGATAATTAGAATAGAATTGTTTGCTATTGTGGAACTCTGGACAGGTAGTACATGATACATTTTCATGATGACAGAGAGAGAGAGAGAGAGAGGAGAGAGAGAGAGAGAGAGAGAGACATAAGAGAGAGACATAAGAGAGAGAAAGAGAGAGAGACTGTATATATAGTTAAGGTGTAGATGTAACATGTTATGTTATATAAATGTTAAATGTTTCTGATATTTTTGGAAAGGTAACAGATACAAAATTCTTGAGTCAGACTCAAACAGCTTAGTATTTTTAAAATAATCAAAGTAACACAAGGCAGCTAGCGGGCCACACATCTCGAACTCGAAATGAGTTGATAACAAACCTGACGATGAGACAAGCTACAATAAGAACTCGGGCAAGGACTGCACATAATCAGGGAACTAAAGGCACTCCAACTAATTACACAATAAGGCATAAGAGAAACAAGTGAATAGATTAGTGTTGGAGGAGAAAATTCACATTTTAAAAAAAGCACCTGAGACAATAAGAGAATGCACTTTAGTTGTCCAACTGTGAATATCCACATTTTCTTTTTCAGATGCTCCATGGATTGTGACTTGTATAAAGGGAAAAAAAAAAACAATAGATTACGATTATGCTTGGCACATGTTTGTTTTTTAGTGTCATAAAGAAAATCAAAAGCTCGAGAATAATTTCCTATTTTTCTCCACGTCAATTTTGTCATCCTTTTCTCATGTTTTCCTCTGCCTGGAGCTGTAGAGATTCCAGAACCATGAGAAATCCTCCTGTCTCACATGTAGAGATGAGTGTTGGAGTGTTTAGAAAACTGCTAACTGGTGATGGATTAAGAGATTTCAGAAGTTATTTCCAAAAGAGGAAATGCCCCTAGTCATGGATATGCTGTCATCGCTATTATTAATAAAGAGATCACTGATTCATCAACAGTGGTTTGGCTTTCACAAAGCCTGCAATTGTTCAAAGCCTATCCGCCCAGCCATGAAATATGTAGGTCTTATTTTTGCTCTGTATGAAAGAATTGGAAAATGCAAATCTCTTCAGTGTTTACACAGAGGGTGTGTGTGTTTGCGTGCTTTGTAAATGTGTCACATACTCCATGTCTTCAGAATTTAAGACATTCATCATTTTTCGTACTGAATAAGAACTCTTTGGCCATATGATAAAATGTCAAACTTATGGTTCTGTTTCGACTCGAAATTAATACAGGAAACAGCATAGAAACCGGACCATTTGGAAAGCTATTTGTAGCTCATTACATGTTCATTAATGCTCACTAGACTCATCACGGAATGCCTCAGAGGAAAATGAAAGACTTAGAGAACTTTGGCAGATGTTACATTTTAATCATAATCTTCTTGTCTTACACCTTGTAGTTTTGAGCCAAAGAAAGAAGGGAATGTCTCTGAACACTGGACACACATATATTTTCATGTTTCTGTACATTGTTCTCTTAGACAAACTGACACGGAACAAAAATGGTAGAAGAGATTAAGTATGTTATTAACAATCACATGACAATTGACTACGTATTAATTATTTAACAATATGATTCAGGGAAGTGTCACTGTCACAGCAATAACTACTGTATGCATCCACATTGCTTTGTTTGGCACAACCCCAAAATTTACTTTTCTTTAATACCTTAAAAAAATGTGTCTATTTAAGTGTTTTTGATCAGCCTGTTCCTTGTCCTTTAAAAATAAGCTTGTTTTGGAGGACTGGTCCGGTCTTGTGCTCGTGAGCTAGCCGTCATCCCACCCCACACACTGCTGGGCTATTGGTGACAATACAGTTGTTACCATGACGACTAGTGGTGGGGCTGGGGGCAGCTGCACTTGAAACACCAAATCTAAAACCCAACCAACTCACCACAAATTGCCCCTGCAGGACAGCATGGTTACTATTTTCCCTCTTGGAGTGATCACCCAGCCATCTAATGACACTTGTCAGCATTTGCGCACATACAGTAACAACACACTGCCAAACACAAATTTGCCCCCACACCAAACCTCTCTACAGCTTCGCAGAGCAATTGAGTATGTTCCACTCATTAGAAGACCATACTCTTAGTTAATGCTAATCTGTGCATCCAACAAAACTAAATGCAACTCTGCTGACTTTTTTAATGAAAGCATTTCAGCAGTCCTTGTCCAGACTGTCAATGAATAGCCGCTGTCTAACTATGGGTAATTTCATGCTTGATAGGTGCGCTGGCACTGCAGAAGCCAAGAATTTGTATACAAACAATGAAAATCCAATTTTCCAAAACACACCCCTTTAACAAGTTCTATGTCAAGACATGGAGCCCAATACATACTGTAAATAAACTAGTTAAATAAAAAATATTGTCCTTGCAAGACTATGTTTTTTACATCGGCTAAATCACACATCACATATTTTTATTTTATTGACGTAGCCAAACGACTGATTGATTCATTAACTAAGATGCATCTCAGGAGTGTGAGTCATGGAGAGTTGTTTCGTGTAGCACATCTATCAGAATAAAAGATTCAGAATGTTTATTTCTCACTCAATTTCCATTGTTGGGTGATCGGCATGCGGATTGAGAGTGGCAAGTGATTGCGCCCTGTCTTGAAGCCTGAATGAGTACCATTAACAAGTTATCCTTGGTTTCGCAGCATCCATCTCCTGTAAGAGGCGTGACATGACCAAGTGAAGGTGATGATGTTAAGAATGAAGCTGGCTGGCAACACAAGGTAAAGGTGGCCACTCTATCATTCTGGGCATACGCTGACAGGGTCGATCCGCTGAGAAGGAGACAGGCCTTGGGAAAGCACGCAAGGTTAGCCTGAATGATGACTGGATCTGAGAGAAAAATGTCCATAGTAAGTAACCATGAACAAGGAAGATCAAGGCGCCATCAAGAGTCTGAAATGAAGTAACTGTCGAGTGCCTGCAATGCCTGAGCAAGCATTTCTTGACAGGTCCTCACTCGTTTCACATTTTATACCCTAACTATAAATTAGAGTAGGTAATTGGCATGTGGGGGAGACAACAAGCAGGAAGACATCCATCAAGAGAGTATCTTTTTCTCTTTTCATGCCTGATTTTAGTGACTGGAAAGCAGTACTGTATATTTATTTTATTGCTTTCGCAGCCACATGAGTTTAAGATGATTTAAATTTGGGATTTAGCAGATACAAGCCTGCTTTTTTTTTTTTTTTAACCAGCATGTCCTAAAGATAGCTGCTCAGGCATGGCAGCCATCTGGACAAGATGAGGGTCATTCACTTCAGCGGACAGTTTGGACTGAAAACAGTATATTTAGGTCACATTGCAGGGGAAAGATGTCTAACATGTCAAATGCTTTGGGTGCAGTGCTTTTCCTTACTTTCCTTTTCCATCATGTCTTAGAAATATATCCACTATATTTGTTTCATTAAATTGTGAGGCGGCTCAATGACAGTCCCCAGCCGGTGAGATGGACGGATGGCAGTGCCACCCATTTTGCCACCAGAGAGCCAGTGGCTGATGTAATTGAAGTGGGCAGGGTGAGGACGAAATGAACACCCTGGCAACCTAACCCGCCTCCGACTCTCCAGCTTCCCTTCCCACCAATAGCCTGCCAGGCAAAATCTGTCGAGAACTGTGCCTTCTCATGGAACACCCAGCTGGTTGGAAACTTCATCAAGCTGCGGTGAATTATTCATCTTGCAGTGGGCTATCCCCAAATTATTTACAGGCGTAGTCAAGGCGGTTGATGTTACATGATTGAGTTGAAAAAAAAAAGAGATTTTTATGATAGTTTTCTATTTAATTACAAGGATTCACTGGTAGAATCAATAAACTCTAAGAACAACAACTTAATCTAAATTTTGTGGGGGAAAGGAATTATATACGCAATAATAATAACTGTCTGGATTTTTTTAGCTTGTCATCTGGCCCCTCATAACTCTTCCAAGTTCTGGAGGCATAAACCAAAAAAAATCAGATATATGATTCATGATTGAATTGGTTTAGTATTTGAAAGCCCGTGTAATTCCCACTGTGGGAGCCAATTATCTGTTTGAACACATTGAAAAATGATCACTGAGATTATTTGCCTGAGATCGTCCTTTTGATTTTCTCAAAAAAAAAAAAAAAAACATTATACATTTGTGGTCTTAGCTTCTGTCTCTTTGATTATGTAATTTTTCTTATCATGCCACCAAAGCAAAGCGTCGCTTTGTATTACCTACTTTTCAGGGGTATGGTTTTGCTCCTCATTCTGACTAATGTATGTACTTAGGCATAAGATGATACATTATTTTTTAAGGGGAGCCTTTTGTTGTCAAATTGAACAGTGCAAGTAATTAATATGGTGCCAAGGGTTATGAGGACTGCCGAGTATTTTAAAAGTTAACCTTCATCAATACCTCATTGACTGTTCTACTCATAAAATGTTCGCCAGCTTTAGATACTGAATCCCAGCCTTCAAGTGAGTCAAGGTGGAAGTAGGCTACTGTATGAACATAATGGAATATTGCCATTATGCCATAGTAGATCACTTGGAGACACCAACTCTGGTTTTCTTAAACTTCTACTTCCTGAATCACTAATCCAACAAATTCTGAATCCAGATCACTGGGTCATTGTGCATGCTCATTGTTTATATCATCATGTACATTAATTAATATTCACACAGAACATTCAAATTCTAGATGCCTAACCTGAGTGAAAGTACACAAAAATATTTCTTTTGTTTTACCAGTAGATGGAACAGAACCTGTCCAGGAAATAAAAAGACATGTCAAACATCAGTTACAAAGAGAGAAATACCAAGGATCTGACATGACTGAACAACTCCAGGACTTAAAAACACTTGTTAATCCACCAGTGGGGACACAGCTGGATGAAACGATGAGATGGAGAAGTGAAAAGGGAGGTGCTGTTAAGGAGTAAAAACAGGTGGAAGAAATGACATGGGGGAGTGAGCTATTAGTTTGAAATGATCTGAAACAATACAAGATTCAACACATGTGGATTTTTTTTTTTTTTAATTCATGCAAAATTATCCCTTTGTTCAGCCCTTCTGGGTAGGTGTCCTGGCAGAAGATGACTGATTGGAATTCCATGTCCATATACATCACACCCCATCCTTGTCCAGTCAGCAAAGACTGGATAAATCACTCTGTCTGCTTTGTCCCTCAGCAGGCCCCAGAAAGCCTTTAATAACAGGCCCAAGCTGCCTGCAGTGCCGGTCCTTGATTGTTTTGAGTAAAAACAGATGTGACCGCTCACTTTGCACACTGATGGAGTTTGTGAACAGACCACAGCCACAAGGCCCTGGCAGCCATCTTGTCTTATACTACGACATCCGGCACCAACAGGAGGCCATATGAATCCCCTCCCTTCTCTCTACGGTCTCTTTTTATTCCATCACCTCCCAATTGGTGCATTGCAAAAAAAAAAAAAAAAAGAAAAAATCAAACACAGTGGTAACAGGCTTCTTTCTGCAGCCTTGTAAACCACACTTGAGAGACCGGGTGAACACATTCATGCCCCAAGGCCCTGATGAAATAAAACACCATCCCCTTGATGTGATCCAAAAACACCAGCCATGTTTATTACATCTGACCATCTGGGTTTTACACGCGCATTTCTGCTGGATGTAGCCGAGCGTTAACACGTCAGATAGCATGTTAGCTCCATTTAGTTCCCATGCTTATTACAATTAAATCACTAAACTTGAATGTCGTTGGATTTGTACATTAAATTTGAATAAAAAAGTGGGGAAAATAGACCTCAAAAGTTAAACAAGGCACTGGGAACTCTTTTGGTAGGCATCAGTATGAAACCTCAATGGAGGGTTAACTGCATATTTGGTGTTTTCCTTGGCATGTTGTATTTTTTTGGGGGGTGGCGATACTTCCAATAGAGGACAGGCTTCTGCAAGATGTAAAAAAAAAAAAAAGATCATAATACAGTCAACACTTCACCAGGTTTTTTTCTTTTTTTTCTTCCTGTTGTCACATTATCATTGAGTCAAGTATTTGCAGTGGTCAACTTGTTTTTATTTTACAACACTCGAAATGTTGCGAATGATGCAATGTTACTTAAAATTGGGTTCAAATTGAATGGAGATTCTGTCATGTTGAAAGTTTGACCCTGGAAGAGTTTTTTTTTATTTTCTTTAGATTCAAGTGGGAAAAATCGTTCCTAAATAAACAAACATCTGATTTGGCATGACAGATTATGCTTGACCTCAGAGGCCAAACACTGTCACTGTAGTTTTGACAGAATCCACTTTCTCTATTTAGAAACGTTCTAAAAGAGAGACAAATATTCCTGCACAGGGGAGGAAATCCCTAGCATCTCCCACAAGGTTTTTAGTTACTGATATTCTTCTCTGATTTGTTTAAATAGTCTCAAATGTCAGTCGACATCCCCAGCCTTGCTCCTTCCTACAATCCAGAGCTTGCACACGTGGTGTGTGTCTTGCAAGTGCCCCAAGGGGTAATGGAGCTCCCAATGAGGTGGGGAACCAGCAATCATTTTTAAAAAAAAAAGCGGGGGGGCTGGGCAAATAGATCAGCATTAAGGAAACTTAAAAAAATCAATATTAACCAAATTGTCAAATTTAAGTTGAGGTCATTTACATTTATTCAATTGGTTTTTAAATATTTTAAAAGTCCAAATCATTCACTTTCAATTACTCACATGTGAAAACTTTCTGGTTAGCTTTGTCCTCCATGAAAAGTATTTTAAACAAAAAGGACATTCAAGGTCATCAGCTTGGTCACGGGAATACCGATCAACAATTTTGCTCATTTTTTTACATTTAAACTCAAACTTGTTCACTTGTTCAAAAAACTTGTGCGGGTCTCAATTTGAAATCTGAAAATCATCTCAAGTCTTACCAAACCTCAACGCATGAGACAAGGTCAGTGATTCCCAAATGCATAACTTTCATAAACAGTTTCATCAAAGTTTATGTGAACATTGAGGATATAAAATTCTAATTCATAATCACTTTAAATATGTTTTTATGTTTTGTAATCAAGCACAACTATCATCGGAAATGATGATGATTTATTATACATTGTGATTTATGATTTAGTAGCACTAAACATACATTTTAATATAAATGTCATTGAATGACTTTTTTTAAAAAAAAGCTAAAGAAACCAAATGCTTTTTTAAACTTATTCAACTTGTCTCAGTCATATACCACAGTCATAAATTATTTTATTATAAGGTGGAAAACTTACTGTGTGTATGAAATTCAAAGAAAAAAATACATTGCTAACATTTGAAATCCAACAGGTACATAAAAAAAAGGTCATTACTTTTAGGGGTTAAACTTTACAATTTACCAGTCTTCCATTGAGCACCTGATAGAGGGCTGAACAAACAAACGTATTATTACATGTTTGTACAAAGACTGCACACAACTCTGCTCACACATGCAAGGCGTCTAGGCTGGTCTACCACTTTTATAGACCCCTAAAGAGTGTCTGGCGAGTCTAGTAAAAAGACACATCGCTCACTCTTTTATACAGGGCAAAATACAATCAGAATTATTCATTGTGTTCTTTCAGATTGTTGCTTTAAAACCCACAATGTTTGTAAAATTACACTTAATGAAAATAATAGCTGTGTCATCTATTTTAATTCAATAGCCAGTGAGCCAGCGTTCATTTTGAAAATAGCATGCATTTTGTGCAATCACGTCAAGTCCATTCAATATAATTGGGTCAGCGCAGAATAGCTACAATCTAAAGTTTAGCCTGTGCGTGCCAAGCTGTGTGCTCTCTTTTTTTCTTTTTCTTTTCTTTCTTTTTTTTAATAAATGAGTTGTGGAATACACTATCCCATTTATTATAAAAAAATAACTTCTGAAAATGAGGCATGCAACAATGAACATGAGCGCCAAAAACACATTGTGAACCCCCTGAATTGGCCCATTACAGTTCAGGGACTGAAGTGCTAGCCCTGAGATGTCTAAATGTCAAATAGGTTCATATATATGCCCATGGCCTCATGTCACGGTGGATGTGATGGAATGATGTTATGGATCTCTTCTAGCCGCCAGATTTCTGTGACAAATGATGTGCCCATGAGACTCCAGATGTTCCGGTGTGGGTCACGAAGTGAAAAGGATCGGATCATTGGTGTCGTAAGCACATTTACGACATATGCAACAGAGTTTGGGGAAAAAGTTATTTGTCCATCTTTATTATCCTTGTTGTCATTCCCACGAATATGATAAATGACGAAAGGTCATCCAAAATAACACCATGCACAATCTAAAAGACAACAAGGGTCACAAAAATGAAACCTCAAAGTTATATTTTTGAAACCCCATGTTGTCATACTGCATATGAATTATGTTCAAGAAGTTCCATTGTATCATAAAGCCCTGTAACCTAGCATAGCTTTGACATAGACACCAAACCAACATTGACACAGATTCAATACAAACCCAACATTATTCATTAAAATTTGAGTTTTTATTGCAATACTATCTGTTCTCATTTTGAATATATATATATATATATATATATATATATATATATATATATATATATAGATTTGACAACACACACACTGTGATGGTATTTTCCGGTTATTTACAATATGTGCAAAAGCTTTTGAGCCATCATTAGATTTTTCTTGCCCAAAGATGACCATATATATTTTGAATGTAAACCATAAACAAAAAGTGGAGGAGATGACTATGAGACAGACATGAGACAGACCTTGGCGTTGTGATTCTCGGGTATTGGGGATTCCTTTGATGTCCCAGTGACTCATCGGGTGAAAATACATTCCTGTGCGTACACCTTGATCCAAAAGCTCATTGAACTGCAATAGATTCCTTGCACCACCCTACTTGGAAACTGGTTTACTAGTTTTGTTCTTTATTTGTCCTACTACCTTTCATGTATTCACAGTTCTTTTACATGATCTTGTAATATTTTTTGCATTTTTTCCCCCTACACTTCGTTTATTGAAATGTGTTTCTTATTTATTTATTTTTTTATTCAACTGTCTTATTAAATAGTTTGCCCATCCATACATTTGCTATTCCACTTATCATCATTCGGTTTATCTACCGTAGGGGTGCACACTCGACTGGTAGCTGTCCTTTGTAGGGCATAAAGAATTTGTTAATTAATTAATTGTATAAAAAATAAATATTGGTAAAAAAAATATTCGAAATGCTGTATAAATAAAATATTTGGTCAAGTAATAGCTTAATGAATAATCATATAATTTTTTTAAATGATTGACAAAATTGAAAATGAAAATTAGCATTAAACTTTAATAATTTGTGATTAAATTAAACACATTTATCGTTTATTATTATTGATTTTTTTTTTCTCTTTAGATGCACATATTAACTTTTTAACCTCATATAGGAATGACATGGCCTATTTTTGGTTTTAGAAATATGCTGCCCCTGAGTACAAATGACCCCTTTTATGCACAATATTGTTTTACTTGACTTCTGTCAAAAGAAATGAAATCATTATCAACTGTATAAAGAAATAAGCAGTAGCTTTTCTGCTAAAATAATTCATGTGAATGTGGGGAGAAAAAGTGTTTTGATTACCTGCATGTGACACCCTGATAATATTCATGTGAAATCCTGTTCTTGAATGATGCCGTTCAAAATACAAATGTAAAACAAAAGTGCTGTTGAAAATGTCGTTTCTAGCAGTAGTCACATTGTGCTCGAGGCTACTGCAACCATGAGAATGTCCTGTTTCATTTAACTGCACGCTCCAATCTTTGGACTGACCGCAATCCGACTAAAGAAAGCCAGGATTTCCTAAAGCCCAGAATGGAGAGCTCTCAACAGATTGATCTCCAACAAGGGACTGTCCATTCTTTACAAATGAGCTGACCAGAATATAAAGTGTTTGAGTGGGACAAAAATGTATTGGAGACTTTTCATTTTTTTTTTTATCTCAAGGGACACTTGCATTAGACAGATATATTATGAATCACTGTTTTATTGCTTGCTCTACTGGGCCCTTTCTTTTGGCATGTCAGCATATGGGAATCATGCAATTTTATGGTCAGCATTTATAGTATGATAATTGTGCGTTAATTTCTGTGGATGAGACACTGCCATTGTTTCTGGCAGGCTTCGTATTCATCAAAAGACCTAATGAGACAATTAGCAGCTCACGCTGACATTTTTCCTAATTGTGGTTAAATGAACTATAAATTCTGAAAAATTTCTTTGCCTAATAGAGTGTACATTACATTTGAAATTGAATTAAAAACAAATTATGTTGTCGAAAGGTACTACAGTATGCTGTCAAGACAACTTGGTTGCATGACAATACTAACATAAGTCGGAGTCGTACTTCAGAAAATATAAAGTCCTTCGGGTTGAATTGTCCGCATACAAGAAAGAAAAACAAAGTAAAAAGTAAAACAAAAAATAAAATGTGTTCCCCAGTGATTGCTGATTTTTCCTGTAATTTGAATTAGTATGCTCTTCACAGTAGTTGCAGTATGACCGTTGGGCGCCCTTCAGTTGAAACAATTAAAACAAATGTGAATCTTTTACAAACCCAGAGTTTCAGCATCATAAGGTCAGACGTTGCTTTAAGGCTGAAGAAGATCATTTCTCCTAGCAAAGCACCACCTGACTGTTGAGTTTGTTGTTTCCAAGAAAAAACGGTGGAGAACTACACTATATCACTGCTCACAACTTAAGCTGATGACACACCAAAACAGTTTACCCTCTGTACTGTCATGCTTGAAAGGCATCTTATAAAGTGTTAATCGTTGGAACGTGGGAAAATCTGGAGAGTCTGCAATGTCTGGAGAATGTCCTACATAATGTAAGAAATGTGGTTTCAACCTTAAAACTGCACGGTTTTGATAAATTAGTTGAATCAATTCCCACCCCCTTGCTCACTTCTCCGTGGAGTTTACTGTTAACAGTCGTGTGCTGCACTAACACACTCTGTCAGGAGGCTGTGTGGTATTGATTTCAAGAGTGTGTGACAATAATGCGATTTGACAGCTAACTGTGTGGACCTACAAAGACCGGAGCCTGCTCCGAATTCGGTCTGTAAGGGTCCAGGGTCACGTAGGCAAAGGCATGCGTCTCCCCGTGTGCACGAATGACCTCAGACGTGAGCGATGAGGCTACAGGGGGATGGAGGAGAGCCCCTGTCTTTAAAATCAAGATCGGACATCCAACAAAACAGTATGAAGCCTCGCATAAGTTGGAATATGCATGTATCACTTAACACGTAAGCATGGATTCACTGGCAGCAACGATGGATACATTGGCACAATCTGAAAGGATCCAATGAAAGAATTGTTTTGCAAAGATAGAGTTTTTGCAATGAAATAAAAAGGGGAAATCCATGGTCATAAAAGAACTAACTAGGTTCCATTTAGCATTGTCCAGTTGTTTCTGTTCCTGTGTAAAAAGTTTGGCAAAGCGATTACGTTCCCATCATAAGGTGAGTTGCATTTAAAGGGTACTGATAGAGTGATTCATGAAAGCCCCCTTTTAATTGCTACAGTAGCCAGAGTGGTACCAGATGTAGTGTTTGCAGTGAGAGTAAAAACGTAAAAAATGTTGCATCATACTGAGAGGTGAGAGAAGAAAATTTTACACAGATTGCATACTTGAACTAACGCAGCACAGGCAATGTCCACTTTCCGGCAGATAGTCAGTCAGCATGTATTCATGTTTCTTTTAACGTCATTCCTCCTTGCACAGAAACTCTGAAAGGCCGGATGACATTGTCAGTCATCACAAGTAGCACCAGAGGCATAACATGACATTGCATTTGTAAGCTTTTGAAATGGTTTTAGAATCATATTGGACGTACAATTACGGTTTAAATGATACATATACAGTAGGCAGTTAAAATTACTTTTAAGGGAAAATCGACTATCTAGAAACAGGATCCAGCTCTCCTGCAATGCTTGTGAGGATAAGCAGCTTGGAAAATGAATGGATGGATAATTGTTATTTAAAAAACATGTACTTTATCCAAAGCAAAATCTTTTTTTGTTATTTTGTCCCTTGCTGTACCCTCCAACATTTTTTTCTGAGAAATGATCAAAGTAGCTTTTACACAGCAGTAATCTGCGAAAACGAAAATAAACAGATTACCTGTTGTAACATCTCCTGGTCTCAAACCCTTTTTGTGGGTTTAAAGTAATATGGCGAGCGTTTGAATTCCAGGAAATCATGACAAACACGCAGCCGAGAAGAAGTTAATTGCTTTTGACGTTCGTAAACGCTCTTGACTTCAGGCTTATTGCGGTCATTACTGGGATGTAAGTAATGGGAAAATTTGTTGTCAGCATTTAGGGCGTAGCGACCCTACAATGACTATGCAGATGTAACTGTAGCTCTTATTAAAATTACCTAATAATTACTGCTGTATTAAGCATCCAATGCCAATGGTAGTAAACACAAAGTAACCTCAGATGATGGCTGAATAGCCATTTGAAAAATAAATTTCAATCAATATTTCTGCCTAATATTGATTGTCCCTTTATGCCAAAAAATGGCCAGTATTTATTTTTTTTAAAGATGTGTGACTTGAATACATACTTTATTACTATGTACTATCGTCTAGATTCATATAGTCAATGTGTATTACACTAAATGTTTGTCATACCTATTGAAATTGTGAATGATAGCGTTTAAGAAAATTGTGTCCAACTTTTGTTTTCTCAGGACAGAGAGCTTCAGTTGCCTTTTTATGACGTGCTCATACGGAGTAGTTGATGTCATATAAATAAATGATCTTAATTAATCTTTGGAGGTGTGCTATCCAAGGCTCAAACTAATGAGCTGCCCTGAATGGGAGCTTTCATCCAATCCGCTTGAAACACTGTTTGCAGTGTTTCGACCCTTTAAGAGTCACACAGCAAGTCTGACTCCATAATGATCTCCAAATGTGTTTTGTGTGACTGCTGACCTGCAGACTCGACCCTGCACCCCTCTCCTCCTTCCAATTCCAGCATATAAAAAGTAATTAGATGTCTGCTGTTGTAACAAGCTCATTTCCCCAAATTTTAGATACTTTATGAACCAAAAAAATATATTTTTGACACAAGAAGTTAAGGAGAATTGCAGCAATTGAATTACTGTTTTAAAAATCCTACTAATAAGACATTAAATTAGTAGGATTTGATTTCTCACAGTGATGGCGGAGGATTATATTTTCAAGGTTAAACATTGCAAGGAAGCTAAAAGGCTGTGTATTATCAAGAAAAACGGGCATTTATTCAGCTTCGTGGCAATGTCTTTCTGGTAATCCAAAGGTTTTCAGCTAGTTTAGCATCAAAAGTCGAGTCAGGGGGATTTTCTGAGCCAAGAGAACACTTAATCCTAATGTATCTCCAGCACCAAATTTGGAGATAAGGCTGTTCATTGTGCATGCAGCAAAGGTTTCTGCTACGTTCTTACTGGATCATCCGGAACACGTTGTGAAGATGAATTTAAACGTAAGCAGACATCTTAGCATGTGAGGAATTTGAAAGCTTGATTGATTGTTATGTTTTTGACGTAGATGCTATCTAGGTATTTGTCTGTAGTGGAATCTAATCCACTGAATTTCTGCAGTTAAACCATTAATTTGAAGGTTTCGTCCTAAATCCTTAATCTTATTTCATGCAATCCATATGTGTTGGTTAATTGTTGTGCAGCCCCTTTGTTTTATACTTTATTAAAAAAAATATATATATATATGCTTCATTGTCATGACATATGTTGTACATAATGTGTTCTTTGCATTGATCACAGAAGTGAAAATGATTTTTTTAGCTCCAACCCACGTAGGCATGGGAAGAACATGCAAACTCCAAGCAGGTGGGGCCATGATTTCAACGCCGGTCCTCCGAACTTTGAGGCCAACCCGCTAGAGCTGCTCCACCATGCCGCCCCAGACAATAATTGAAATATACAGACAATAATTCACACCACTAACTTTCACACCATAGGCAATTTAAAGACTTGATTTGAGTGCATTTCTTCTTTTTTTGGGGGTGGATGCATCGATCAAACTTGAGTCAGAAGGTTCTGAGCTGAGACTGGAACACAGAACCTTTGACACTGAGTCAGAAAAATCCATGGTATAGTCACTAGTATAATCAAAATCACAACTAAAAGACTCAAATAACCATTAACTACCCAAAAAAATGTTGATCAAATTTACTTTGCCCAAGTTTAATATCCAGTCAGTTTCTAAATGTATTCAGATGTATTCATCTCATAAATATTCAATACTGATTTTACAGTATCCATGTTTCATTTTGAAAATGCGACAAAATGACGACTTATACTAAGTGAAAATAATCAAGGAACAAGAAATAAATGGATCACCTGTTGTGTTATTATATTTTCTGTTGCTCTCAGTCACATCGAGCCTTCTCTTTGGTGACCATCTGCAAAACAAAGCAGGCAGACGGGGACACATGAGCAGCTCAGCAGAGCTCGATCCCCGGTCCTCTCAGGTGATCCGCTTGTGTGGATCTGTTTACAAGACCAGCAGGTGCTGTGGAAGATTTTGGCCCCGTGTAAAAGTCCAGGCCAGGCTATGGTTACAGCACCAGGAAGTTGAACCCATATTGAAGAAAAGGGGCAGCTCTGAGGCCGGGGGTGCTCTTCCACTCCTGCTGTGAGTTCACACAGAGGTCCCCCACAGCTGTGACTCCCAGCGGTGGTGAGGAGAGGGTACCATGGTAACGCAATCTAATCAAAATCCTCTTTTGCCTTTTAATATAACACCAATTTGCCTTAATAGAGAAGAAGTCTATACCACAAGGAATGTATACTTACTACAGCCCCCCCTGCACCACCCACGAGATATGCGGTGTTTACCATTGTTTTCTCTCAAGCTTTTTTATACTTCTGCTGTTAACCATAGATTAAAAAAATAAAAAAAAACTGAAATACAGTGGAAGCTGCTTTTTTTTTTTCTTATTCCATTCAGTACGGTACGGAGCACCTAAAGGGACATTGAAGAAATTTTTTTTTCTAATTATAATGAGTAAGTTACTTATTACAATGAGAAACTTCTCTCCGTATTACTAAAAAGTCATATGACTAAAATTTAACAAAATATGAAGGTAACAGAAGTACAGACAGGAAAAACTACCACTTTGTAAATCCAAGTAGTAAACAAAATAATGGAAAATGTGGCATGACCACATATTCACTACTCCTCACAACAATTTGGAAGATTGAATCTTTTAGTCTCAAAATCATTCTGTTATTTTTTAACATTTTCTTCAATTTTTTTTAGGTTTAATTGTCTGTCTGTAAAGGAAAAAAAAATCTCAATCAGATCGTCATGATCTGCTGCAAGATTATCGGATTCTTGTTAACGGAGTTTAGTGTGCTCCGGGACAAATGCGGTCTAGAACACAAAATGCCTTGTAACACAAAGACAATGTCCTTACCATGATGAGGATGACAAATTGTGACTAATTCTGTTATCCTTTCAGTTGTCAGGCTCATTTACCTGATTATTTTTCATATTTTACGTGCACAACGTATAACTGCTCAAAAACCATGAGCTTGACGGATTCACCGGAAATCAAGGGTTGAAAGTTAATTGTATGACTAATGAATGTCTTTCACACATGCGTCGAACTAGGAGCTGTTATTTGCAAATTGGCCAAATGAGATCAACAAACTGTTCTGAATCTGAAGCCATACAAGAAAACACTCAATCAAGTTGGTCATATGCACGGAATGCTGCATATAGTATGTTGGGCGCTTGGTTCCTGGAAAATAGTGACTGAGTCCCGTGGGCAGGTGGATGACTTTGATATGGACCTTCCTCAAGCCAATGAAAACTGGCTAGGTCCACGAAAACCAGGCCTAGAAAAAACGAAAAGAAAAAGCTGAAAAGAAAGCCAAACTTTAAGAAAAGTGGGACATGTGAAAAATGAGGTTTCACTGTGTAGCCTCATACTAATCGTTGGCAATACTTAAAGCAGGAGTGGAATTCCTTTCCATTAATATTTAACTTTGATAGTGACATTATATCAATATTGAGACACATCTATTCACTATAATGTAGTGTAGTTCTGCATTAAAGTGTACAACTACAATGATAAGTACAGTATCAATCCACATTTAGCTCTAAAGTAAAATGAAAAAAGAGGGAAAAAATATATATTTTTTTATCAACCCTCAGCAATTTCCATTCAGTTTTTTAGAGATCCAAAACATTGTTCCTCATTTATCATGCAGCTGCATTTCTTATGATGTAATGATGACAGAAAGTTATAAACCTGGATCTCCTCCACTCCATCTGCATTTTTTCATTTGTCAGAATGAAATTTCCTAAACCCTTTCATCCCCATTGTCAGGATCTTCCATTGTGTGCCTAAATTGTAATGTTAAACCAAAAGATTACATTTTCCATATTGGGATGGAAAAATAAACATCCTTAGTTTTAAGCTAAATAAGCTCACTTAAAACCCTTCGGATAAGCTGTGAAAACGCTTCGACACAATGACGAATTCAAACTGTGACGCATTGCCGCAGATTGAACAACCCATCGGCGTATAACGTGCTTAAAAATGCACTTCCGCAGCTTTGGAATGCATCAGACGTGCTAATGTGTTGCTATCAATCCAAGGAAAAATTGATCGTGGTATTTTTGTAACAGACTTGAAATATCAAGCTGCCAGAGTCCTACTTTCTTTTGCCAGTACCCGAGCTCTTTTGACTTAAGATTAAGTTAAGCACACCTAAATTCTACAAATCTTCATATACAGACACCGGACACTGCATTTACCGCATTTCTCATTTCTTTAATTGGATTTGCATGAGCCAAAGTCCGCTGTTGAGATCGTGTTTCTGGGCATTACTGGGACCTCTGCTTGTTTTTACCACAGTTGCCCAAAAATGCCAGGCAGATTTCTGTCTCTACTGAAGTGTTTGACTACAAAGCGTTAAAGAAGTCAGTTGTCAGTATTAAAGATGGCCACAGTCATGTGACAAAGAGCAGCTTTAAACGTGTTGTTTTTTCCCAGGGGTAATCTGGAAGAAACTACAATTTGAGCAGGAATAAATGATGTCAGTGAAAAACAGATTTGTTTATACAATGTATGATTGTATGATTATGATGATTATATGCCATCATTTTCAACAGTTATCAATCCAATTGAGCGCCTTTGACAGATATTTTCTTTTGGAAGCATTTCGATTGTAAATAAATCCCCGAGCAAACAACGGCAACCCTGGATCAAAATATCCTGAAACAAATTTGAAAATAAACAGATTTTAAAAATCAATTATAAAAGTGTGGACAATTATGAAATAGAAACAACACAATGCTAAAATAGTATAAATATGAAGGGCATTCTAATCACATACAATAGATGTTTGCATTGTTTTTCCTTTAAAGGTCAAGTATCATCCCAATAAACATTCTAAAATACATATTGTAATGAAAAATACACATAATATTATTAACGTAAATGTGAATACGAAAAAATAAATATGAGCGAAGACCGCATCATTCATGCGCAAAGTTGCGGAAGTGTCATTTGACATCCAAGTGATCACCATATTGGCTGCATCTCCTGCCCGTGACGTCACCCCGGACATTCGCCATTGAAAACACGCTGTGACCCCTACTGTGGGAGATGAACACACCCCTTCTGACACGGATGCTGTTTTCGAAGAAGAGAACATCTCACAACCGAACGAAGTTACCTGGGCAATATTACTTTATTGTATCGAGCCATATTCAGATGCTATGCGGATCACGGCCAAACCACTTCCCCGCCCGATCCACTTCCACGGCGGAGAAACGCCACCGCGGCCAGGCGGCTCGGCCTTGTCAACACATTTAGCACCCCTGAATTATGGATTATACCCCCCCAAACTATTGTTTTTTTTTAGTAGGTGTTTACACACCTACCTGTCATTTGGAACCCACGAAGCTCTCGTCCTTTGCGACGAACCGGGTCTCTTGCAAACTTATGAAGGGTAAATCCATCCTCCCGAGTGTTCGAGCAATATCCAGCAATGCAACAAGCCGGCATTTTAGCTAATACGAAGGAACAACGAGCTACCTTCCTGCAGGCAAAACTAATAGAAACAAACAAGTCCGCTTGAGGGCGCTCCTGCCCCGTACGTCACTTCCTACTTCTTCTTAAAAACAAATCCCTCGAGAGGATTTTTATGGCGGGAGTTACAAAAAGCCATAGACGTCAAAATCATGTTTTGTGGTGAAAAAAGGCATGGGTCCATACCGACTGCCATTTTTTCATTAATAACATCCTAAAAATCATGCATTTCATGACAGTGGACCTTTAAGCTAAAAGTCACAACAGCAGCAATACAGTATATGCAAAGTATGGATTGCTTTCACTTCACCATACCTGCTTCCTCTCCTAAGTCGGATAAAATATGGTTGACTGACCCAGCCCAAAACCTATAGTATTTATTGTTCAGATTTAATATTCTGTACTTTCTCGACCAAATGTTTTCTGAAACTTCAGTTTCTTTAAAACTGACTTTACAACGATAGCTGGAATTCTCCCACCCACGTGAATTTTTCTTTTACATTTTAAATGGAAACAAAACGGGCCTATTAGTGTTCCAAGTCAAACCTCTCATTGCAGTCCAAAATAAATACTTAGAAGTCCATTAGGCTTCCAATACGGTATTTCCACGGCTTTGTTCAAAGACCGATCCAACACCAGATCCTTAGATAAAGTAACACAGTTGTACATGTGTATCTAACTTTTCAATCACCGTACCTATTCTTGTCTCCAGAAGTTAGAATGTTCCAGTAACATGATACTGTATAAATATTTGTCCGACATAACTGCAGGCCTATTCAGCTGATCCTGTGGCTTCAGCTCTGCAACAATGGCCCCTTATCCCAACCAAGTAATCCGACACTCCCCTGGCTGGTCATTATTGATGGTCGAGTAAGTGTTACAGTTAGAAACCAATTACTCAGCCATTAATGTTAGATGAGCTCCTCTACAAGAGCGGCTGGATCCTTATCAACTTTCCCCAGGGTTATGTTACCTCTTCCTCTCGCTGAACTTGCACACCTTGAACTCTTGGTTTCAGTCTGCAAAAGTAGGAGGTGAGAATGACAGCTGTCTGTCGGAGCACTACCGGGGAAAACTTGTCATTTCAAGAGGAAAGATAAGGTGACAAATGTGTCCCCTCTGTGACACTGGGAAATCCGGTGACCCAGTAAAATAATATCACACCAAGAAAGAGAAACAAAAATGGAAGGGAGTAAAAAAAAAAGTTGAAAAGTGTGTCTATGAAATGAGATTCAATTGAAACTAAACAGCTGTTTTGTTTTTTGTTTTTTGCTTCAACTTTGTGCTTGTGAGGTACAAGTCAGGTTTGTGTAGCAGAGGGAGTCGAGTTTGGGTTAACAGCTTTCCATCACCATCAGCAGCATTTGTTGAGACACTCCATGCTCTCCTTTGGTAGTCTTTCATCTTGAGGTAAAAATGTTTGGTTGCTTTCGCACGTGCTTTTTGGCACAATATCAGCACTTACATAGTCAAGGATACACATTGGAAAAGGATTGGGTTTTTTTTTGTTTTTTTGGTTTTTTTTTTAAGTATGCCTGTTTTGGGGAGTCACTGATGGTGTCAAACTCAACGCCCGGGGGCCAGATGCAGCCCGCCACATCATTTTTCCATTATTTTTGTAAAATTTCAAATTGCCATATCATAAATGATGACATTGAGATATTTCAAGCATTTTTGTGTTACCACACAACAACAATAGTTGAAGAATCCATTAACCTTGATGCTTGATTTCTGATTCCAAAACTGGTTGCTAAATTTTAATGTGTAAATATGATGGGTCAATTGAAGATTTTAATGGTTGCAGTCATTATGGCCCTCTGACAGAAACCATAACTACAATGTGGCCCACGATAGAAATGAGTTTGACACCCCTGGTGTAGTGGTACACATGCCTGCCTTTGGTGCGGGCTGGGTGGGATCGATTCCCTTTCAGTGATGGTGTCGGTATCTGCCCTGTGACTGAATGTCAACCAGTTCAGGGTGTAGTCCGCCTTTCGCCCAATGCTAGCTGGGATAGGCTCCAGCTTTCCCGCAACCCTTGTGAGGAAAAGCAGCTTGGATAATGACATGACATATGCCTGTTTTGTTTAAAATGAAAGGCTTGGGAATGTGCACGTAAACTTGAACATCTTCAACCTGATCAGCTGGTTTTCAGTACACTCGCCTCCTGCCAGTAATATTTTTTTTCTTGGTGTTTTTAAAGGAAAAAATGAGAACTGATCATAACAGCCAACCGGTGTAATCATCACAACCATAATTTCATGAGCAGCCCCATGATTGACTAGCAGCAAGTTCAGGGTCTTTCCTCTCCCATTTGTTAACTGGGGGAGACTCCTTCATCTGGAGTGACCAAGAAAAGAATAAGCAGTGTAGAAAATGGATCGATGGTTAGAATTTGAAATCATAAATACCGCTGTATTCAGCACGCTTTACTCTCTGCGATGTTGGGATTTTTTGGCTCACTACTGTTTTCAACCGAGCTTCATAAATATTGGCTGATACAGTCCAGCTCAGTGCAGTACGGTTTGGAAGGGTAAACCTAGATCGTGCTTGAATGTTAAGCCATCCAAACAGAGTGTAATCATTTCAACACAACACAGATTAACTGGCCAATGAACTCTCTCAGTACAAACAGTAACACCTGTCTCTTTAGGGCATCGCGGCCAACAAAGCCCAATGCGGCAAAACCAAAAGTATCAGGTTAAATGTGCTCAGGGACAACATTGTTACAAGGCACATGTTTGTACCATTTTGATAAAATATGAAATGAAAAGAAATGAAGACGGCCTGAATACTTCTCAAATGTACTGAAGCAGGCATGAAGCCAAAAAATCCATTGTTTTAAAAGTAATGTACATTTTTCTTCTTTATGAATATGGTCAAAGTAGACTCATTGAAAGGTTCAAAAAATTAAGTCAGCGTCCTATTCAGTGTTTTACAGGAACGGCAGACTGCTGTCATCATCAACAGTTTGCTTACCTCGAATGGAGCACAGATAGACGTCGTCTAGGTGATGTTCCTGAAGACAGACGTCAGCAGCTTTGCAGGGTAGCACATCCTTAAGAATATGATAAAAAGGGAAGCAGGCCTTTCCTCCTCAAGAGGAATGTTTTCCGTTGCACATCCTGTCTGATTAGTGAAACGAGCGCCTCCTCCCCCGAACACCACCGCAAAACAATCTTTAACACATTTGCAGAAAAATGTTCCAGGTTGAACAGCACGTTGTGGGAAATACTCTCCATTTCAGTGAAGTGGAAAGTGCTTGTATAATTTATCGCAATTCTTCAGCATACACTCTATCATGAAACTGTCATGAGACAAGGCTTTGCCAGTTGGTGCTTAATGTGTTGCCTCAGCGCAGCTGATTTATCACATGCTTCTTTCTCAAATATCCCAGTTCACTTTGTATTATAACCCCTACCTGGTGAGCTGGCACATGTTACATAGTCAAAATAAAACTTCAAAGAAATAAAACCCTGACAGATTTAAGCAAGGTACAATAGTATCGTTAAAAAAAAATGGTACACAATGAAATGTGGCTTTTTACTGCAGAGGAACTTTGAAAAGCTGCTAACCTGTCGGATCTCCTTTTTTCCTTTAAAATCTGTCTTGTGGCAGTTACGGAGGAGATGCATTATCTGAGTGTCCGAGCGAAAGTGGGGGGAGAGTTGCCGGTTGAAGTTTATGGAGATTTATGGCTTCTTCCGTAGGTCCTTAATTGCCTCCTCCTCAGTGGGTAGTCCTGGGAGGCCCATGGCGACCAGTAACCACCACTGGGGCTCCTGCAGGTGGGCTCACCAAACTGCTGTTTATTCAGACTTCTTATGGAGACAAATGGACAACTGGACTTGTTATGGAGGACCGCAAAACCACAGGATATGCACAGACGAGGAAGAGAGAACAGAGAGACATCTGGTCACTGAAAGGGTCCAAGACTTCAACTTGGCCTTCACAAGGGAAGCAAAAGTTACAGATTTTAATTAAATATTCATCATTTTGAATCACTGCGATAAAATAATAACATGGAGAAAAATCTGAACTGGAGCTCAGAACATGAATTTTTCAAGGACACGTCCAAGAACGAACTGAAAAATGTTTTATCTTTTTCTTTGATTCACAAGGTATTTGAGACATCAATATGTAATAATCAACTCTGATAAAGTAGCCAACGCCATTATCAGTCCACATGCAGCAAAGAAAACATAAAAGAGACTAATGCGTGTATTTAAAGTTTTAACTTTTAACTGGTAATCACAAACGCCAGGAGTCCAAATATTTCATGTCACAGTCTAACTACCCTGAAATAACAAGTTAAATACTTCTTCACATTGTGCCAGTGGTTGTAAAACCATCTTTCATGTTAAAAGAAAAAAAAAAGTCAAGCCCAGGAACAACTAATACAAAAACGAGATAGCCTTGTAAGGAATTTAGTTGTATTTCTGGAGCTGTCACTTCAAACAGCTGAATATTAATGATGGAACCGTTGATGCTGGAATCGATTTCAAATTATTATTCAGGTGGCTTGTTCATCCTTTATTTTATGGGTTAAAATCAATATGACAGCATTTACTGGTTGCACATCATCAGTTTGCTTGCCACAAGGTTTAAAGACATCCAATCAGTGTGCCAGTTCATTCATTTTTATGTAACTTAATCTTTTTGCGTGGGATTTATGTTGAACATAGTTTTTATGTAGTCATATGTACCATGAATTTCATAACCAAACTTGGGTGTTCTAGAAACCTTAGTCTGAATCTGATGTATATTTTTTATCGCAAAAATGGCAGTACACGGATCCTTGGTTGAGAATTTCAGTTTCAAATTGAACATTTGTTTCAAGTTGGTTATATGCATGTAGAACTGTAAAAAAAAAAAAAAAAAAAAAAAGATTACTTTGAGGGAAAAGTGAAGCACTGTGGGAACTATCAATTTGACAACAAAACATCCATGTTTTCCATGCATGTATCGGAAAGCTCTGGAAATGATCTCTGGCACAATTAGGTTCAGATCAGTTCTAAAACCTAAAACCCAAGATGACACTGGAAAAGCTTACAAGAGGGTGGGAGAATCCCATAACTATGCTGGTTAACTCCACTACAATCAGTCAAAAACTGTCCCATGGAGTTGCAATGGGTTTTTTTCAAGTGAACAGGATCAAATCTGTGATGCAAAACACACTACGTATTACTGTAATATATGCTTTGGGCCGCACCAGAGGACAATTCCATAGCAACTCAACCTTAATATGATTCTCACTTGTCAGATCATTAGTTAGAACTGTACAATCTAATGAGATACCATACAAAGGCTGGAGCTGTCATCATTTATGTGGTGTGGCCAGTGAGTGTAATAGAACCCCTACAGAGCCCCGCAACTCCCCTCCACCCCACCCACCCAAACTCTGCAGTCCATTCAGTTTAAGATACAAACCCCTGGCCATGTACACATAATTTCCCTTCATCATCTATCACACACAATTTCTGCTTGGCTTAAATAAGAGTTCCCCAATGACACGTCCTTGGAACAGTTTGAATAGAGGTTTTTGTTTTGTTTTTTTTTTCTCCAAAAATGAAGAAGATAAACAAGAACTAAATAAAAAGCCAACAATAGAAATATCCCATAATCAAACACCATGCTAGTCCAAAAAGGAGAAGGAATAAATTGAATGTATTCGACTGTAGAGAAAAGAGGAGCGGAGTCATCTATCCATTTTTTAAGACGCTTATCCTCATGAGGGTCGTGGGAGTGCTGGAGCCTATCCCATCTATCTTCTGGCAGAAGACAGGGCACACCCTGAACTGGTTGCCAGCCAATCGCAGGGCACATGGAGACATGCAACCCTTTGGACTCACATTCACACTTAAGGGCAATTTTGGGTCTCCATTTAATGCATGTTTCTGGGATGTGGGAGAAAACCAGAGTGCCCAGACAAAACCCTTTCAGGCACAGGGAGAACATGCAAACTTCACATGGGCAGGGGCGGGATTTGAACCTAGGTCCCCAGAATTGTTAACCTGACACTCTAACCAGTTGCATCACTGTGCCACCGGGAGAAAAAAAATCCAAATGTAATAAACATTTACTGTGTATACAAACAAACTAAATGTCAATTTTAGGCTTACTTTTGAATTGGAACTTATTCCTGTTGATGAAGATTTTGGGGGGGGGGCCTGGGGGGATTGAGATTTAGAGATAAATTTCTACAGAAAATCAAATGGCAAATATTTACAACGTCGAGGCTTTTAAAAAGTTCAACTATATCAAGATGGAAATGTTAAAACTTTTCTGACTTCAGTTGAAAAGGTTGCAAATGTAGACTTTTTCATATAGCCATTAATGTCAGGCTCCACAATTTTTTTCCACGACCAACCACACAAATCGAAGCTTACGCAATACCAGCATACAATTTGGCCATGCTGAGTGGTCATTAGAAGATTAACTACTGTTATTATGGTACCGAAAACACAGATCAGACCAGGACACAATGAATACATGAAACAGGGTACCTTAACCCTTAACGAAAAAAAACAAGAAAAAAAAACCATTGAGAACAGATCATGGAATAGAGTTCTAGTTTCAAATATTAACAGCAACATTACATCCATCCATCCATCCATCTTCTTAGCCGCTTGTCCTCACGAGGGTCGCGGGAGTGCTGGAGCCTATCCCAGCTGTCAATGGGCAGGAGGCAGGGTACACCCTGAACTGGTTGCCAGCCAATCGCAGAGAATCGTAGAGACAAACAGCCACACTCACGATCACACCTCGGGGCAATTTAGAGTATCCAATTAATGTTGTGTGTTTCTGGGATGTGGGAGGAAATTAGAGTGCAGAGAACATGCAAACTCCACCCAGGCAGGACCGGGATTGAACCCTGGATTTTAGAACTCTGAGGCCAACACTTTACAGCTGCTCCACCGTGCCGCCCTATCTATTTTTCTCTTTCTATTAGATTTTTCACATCTTAAATGATTGTTTGTCTTTGACTTGGTTCTGGTCGTATTCCGTATGGTGTGTACTCGGATATTCTCAACACATAACTCCACACACATAAAGACAACCATGTACCTTTGGCAAGTGATGAACAAAGATCCATGACTGTAACTTAAGCGCTCCAAGTGGAACTCCTCTGTCAAAGAGAAGGAGACCCGAAGACCTGAAACTGACACGGATGTCACTTCAGTGAGACAGCCCATCTAATGTGTTTTCACATTTTTAAAAATAGAGTTAAGAGTCTTAGAGTATGTTCTACTAGTCATCCAAACCTCATGTGATATGCAGGAAACTAGCAGAGAGATACAAAAACAATCATATGAATCACTTTAAAGCCTTTCACATTGATGTAATTACGTAACATTCTCAAATTTTATCTTCTGCATCCTGGATTCCCCAAGTGGCCTGAGCATCTAAATACGCTTAAACACTTGTAGTGTTATTTTTAAAGTTCCCATGTCAGTTTGCATTGCAGAATTTAAAATCGTTTGATGTTCAGGCTCATACTACCAAAATAGAAGACATACTTTAGAAAGTTCAGTTGTGTAAAAAAGTAGAGAATTTTTAGCCATCAAGCCACCATTTCTCCAATCACAGGAGCCACATAGAGACAAACAATCATGAAAAGACTCACACTGTCACTTAGTGGGAACTGAACCTGCACTGTCTGCTTGGATAACTCACATGATTTTTTTTTTCCTTGTGGATTGAAAGCTGGAACCTCCCAAGACATTCAAGTCAGTTGTCAAATATAACTAAATACAGGGCATCTTATATCACAGCATATGTGACGGGCCAGAGTTGCCAAATCTGATGAGTTAGTGCTGGTGCTCCTCCAGGCCTGACCCAGTTGCCTGAGAGGAACTCGAGACGTGAGCGCTGCAGTTCTGGGGCCATGAAACCCCCCTGATTTCCCCCCATTCCTCCATCCAATAAAGACTAGAGGAAAGGATATCAGGCTGTAAATCAGCCGCTTCACATATGTTTTGACCAATCTTCTGTTATGTGCTCCGTGCTGAGAGCTGAGGGCAGATTGTGCTGTGTAGCCTTATCAGCATTCCTCAATAAGAAGTCGTCAACAAAACCACATGGCCTATAGCTGACTAATGTTGACTCTGACACACATGGGCAACACCTTCCCATGTGACTGACTGAGGAGTATGATTGTTTAGAAGATTATGATCTCCTGCCGTAATTTGTCATCCAGCCTATTGAAAATGGGTTGCTGCTGTGAAAGTGAATGGTATCTTTGGGTTTGATTGACAGCAGAGACATCGCTCATGATTTTCAAACCTTTTTTTTGTTTTCCCACAAGTTTTCAAAAGTAGGGAGGAAAAAACGGTCTTTAGTTTCATTTTTAGATGTTCTATTCTTTTTCTGCGGAAAAAATGTAGATGCACATTTCTGTCATGGAACTGTGCTCAGAATGTGGCTCGATGAACAATTGACACAGCCAATGTCACTGACTCCTTTGGACAACAGTGATTCCTTTTACACCGAGTTGCAAGGCAGGAGGAGAGGAAGAAGAAGAAGAAGAAGAAGGAAGATTATAGAACTCCTTACAGGCACATATTATTTCTCCTTTGCAAAAAAAAAAACCTATATTACTGAAGCTTTGCTTCTACGTTCAATTTTTTGTCAAATTTACGCATGTTATTTGTATGCATGTAACACACTGCCCCCTGTGGAGGCCAAGGCACACACAAAAGAAGCGGCAGTACATATGTCACAGGTAAGTGGAGTCGTTCTATTCTATGTGACTATATTTAATGATGAATTAAACATTGTGCTAATTCATCTTAACCTGTATATAAGATAGGATGAAAACTGTTTCATGTTATCACTGTGGAAATTGTGGAAAAACTCAAAAAACATTCCTAATGGAGTTTTTAAATGGACTGATGAGTAGAATAAAGCTTATTTTTTCAGATATCATGTAAAACAACAGGAAGATCATTTCTTTCTCTTTTGTTCTGGAACCTCTGACCTCTTCCACAGAAAATCTAAATGCTCACTGATGTTAAAAAAAAATGGGCACATTTCCTGTATGAAAAAAAAATCAAGTGACTGGTTTATGGAAGCAGTAAAATGTGATGATTCATCTTCTATGACATTGGAGCAATGTGGTAGTATTGGTTCCAAAGTATATAAAAGACACTCTTCATCTCGAAGCGTACGGTTGAAAATTGGGCATGTCATGTGAGATTTCCAAGAGAAGTGAAACGAAACCACTGTCTCCTGCACTCTGCATGACTGCATGCTGTTGTGCAACAGACGTTATGTCCTCCTCTTGCTGACTTGTTGCTTCACACTTCCAGCATCCTGAACGTGGCACACCACAAGAGCCTGATGCTTCTGTTTAACCACTGAAGCTGAAGACATAAAAAGAAAGAATGGAAGTAAATTGGTCTTCAAATAATTGTATTCATTGCATTATTCTGAAGGTGGCATTTTTTAATGTGAGAAAAAGTATGGCAATGTGATGACATATACTGTATTTCATTAGCACACAGGTGATACTAACTATGCTACCAGCACATCATGAAAGCAGCTAAATTTTTACGGCTTCCCCTCTTCTGGGCTCCTGGACCTGCTTCAAGAGTTTGAAGTGTGTCTCTGAAATTATTGTCTGTTCATCCAGAATAACATTTTTAAATTGAGAAGGGGAGGAAGTGGAGTACAATATGTGTTTTTTTTCATCTTGAAGGTTTTATTGATGAGGTTCAGGGAGACTCAGGAACAGTCATAGTAGGACAGGAAAGGGGTTAGCACCAAACTTTTCACCAAAAAGTAAAAGCTTGGAAGAATGGTCCAGAAAGTCTCAGTAAATTGAACAATTACACTGGGGGTAGTTAAGAGGATCTATTCTAGGATCTATTACTCCTACTACTGCTACTACTACGAAGAGGACAATGATATTAACATTGTGTGTCTTCCCACCGGACAGCCACGGTATGTGTCCTTAGAGCGCTTGCGATCAGTGGGAGTAACCTAACCCATCCATCAAAAGGAGCAATGGCAATAATGAGTATGCTCTAGAAGAGCCACCACGTCCCAAAATCCTGGAATTTGGCACATAATTCTCAGCAGATGGAAAAAGACAGTAAGTCAAGACAAGTTTATTTGTACATCTTAGTCTGAGAGACTTAAAAAAAAAGCATTGGGTCACAATGATCAATACCAAAATTTATTTATTTATTTATTTTTATTTTATTTGTCTTAAAGACAGTGCAGGTTTGATTCCTGGCCAGCGTCGCTAGAACCAGCCACTGCCACTCTCAAACCAGGATAAAAAGAAAAAATGGGATGGATCCATCAGGAAGGGCATCTTGCATAATAACACACAAACAAATCATTAGAGTTGACTCGCTGTGGCAAGAGCTGATGGGAAAAGCTGAAAGTTGCAACAATATGGCTTATACAGCACAGTATTGAACGGTTTGAAGTCAAACTTCTCGAGGTGGTTGCTGTTTTTTTTTTCCAGTGGGTCAGGCAAGAAAGAGGTCACAGACCTGAGCAAACAAGTGCCTATTTAGCCCAAAACAAATCATTGTACCTCATTGTGACAATGGCCGATGAATGATGTTACCTCAGGTGACAGGACACTTCAGCCATTGAGAGATTATTTGGTGTGCGATTACACTTCCTTAAACAAGCAAAGTATCTAATTATCTAGTATCTTATCTGTAACTCCATTTCTCCACTGTTTTTCTTTTTAATCTCCTGGAGTTTGTATTGCCTTGCTAACTGCAACACCAACAATTATTGTGTGTAATTAAGTGGGATTAGGCTCATTAAAGTGCTTTTTTTTTCAAATCCGTATCTGTATTCCTCTTGTGTTAATCAGAAGAATGCAGGAATTGTGGATTAATATGTCAAAATGATTTTCATATTGCAGAATGCATCAGATTTGCAGAATCTTTGTAAGTTACATCAACTTGATTCTTACAAACACAAATTCTCACACTCGTATGTTTGTATAGTGTGCATCATAAACATGACAGCTCTTTATCAAAATTATTTTTTGTGTGACTGTGTCGTCGAGTCCACAGGGCCTTGTTATTTCGACCTCATGAGGGAAGAACAAAAACAGTGTAGGTCTCAAAAAGTCAATGACAAGTGTATGCAAATTTGGCTTGTGGTACGGCTGAGCCCGGTGAAGGGTAAAAATGTCGCCATTACAAAAAAATAAGTGAATGCATATTTGTAATTCTCTTTGGAATTCTGAAAATAAACATGATCATGTCACCTACCCCAAGGAATCTGTTTATTCTGTTTGCATTTGGTTTTATGAGGTCTTTTATGCCTCTAGCCCCAATTTTTACCCTTTCATTTTGGATGATCATATAATATTTATATTTGATAAACAAAACAAAATAACAAAACAAATTCAAGTCCCCACCCCGGGGTGGTGAATCACACAGTCAATGAAAATACAATTACATGCTTGACACTTTCTTTCAGGCAGTTTGCTAAGCCTTCCTTGGCCTGCATCTTGCACTGTCAGATGAGATGACACAAGTCTTCACGTGACTGCACCGCAGGTCTTACAATCATGCGACATTGAAAATCAAGCAGAAGAACAGTGAGGACTCGTGTCAGCACATCACACTCGGCTCTGGCTCATGTCTGTTATGTCTAAAAAAAAAAGGGTTACTCAGGAATTTCAAATGATTTAATTCAGGGCAAATACCGTCCAAGTGTCTGGGAGGGGATGTTGTTGCTTGTATTTACGAGCAATAATTGGAGAACAGAACGAATTTCTGGAAGGTCCCCAAGGAAAGTCATAAAATGAGCATTGGCTTGAACCTGTCATTAAAACACGTAAACAATGACGAGGAAAGAAGGACTTCAAGCTGTCTATCCGTATTATTTCAATCCCACTTTTTTCCTGTATACGTCTGAATAAAGTGAGCGTTCACAAATTCACAAGACCTGAGCTTCATGCATTTACCCCTCTTGATGTTCCAAATATATAACCCGGTGTTTGTTTTAAAGTGTTACATTTGTGAGTTGCTAATGATGTCATGTGGGTAATTTTCTCCCTCTGGAAACACAAAATAGGCTTTGTGCTGGCAAATGTTTCATGATAACAATTTTGTGAAACTTTTGAAACATTCATTTTAACTTCAGAATCTGAATCATGTTTACTGCCACGAATGTGCATCATAGCAAAATGTAATGATAATAATAACTATCAAACCAGTACGGACTATAAATATCTGCATTGTAAAATGTACAGCATTATGGTTGTGTAAATACTATAGTTAGGAGGTCATTACTGCACTTATATTATTATAATTAGTCTGTTTGATAAATTGTACATGATTTGTCCGAAAATTATCCGAAAGTCAATGCATGGCTGTGTTCATAAACTGCAGTTTACCCATTTCATAACCCTCATCATAAACATCGTTGAAGTTTATTGGTGTACTTTTGGAGGGGACAAAAAATAGAAGCAAGAAGATTGTCAGCAAAAGTTGTTTTGCAAAACGGACTCTCCAGAATGCAAGCATTGCAGCAAATGGGATTGGACTGCAGACACTTGAGGGCTGCAGCAAAATCTTCAATACACAGACTTTAAAGGAGTGTCACAATTACATAACCTGAGTATGGACTTCAAATCTGCACAAACAACACTACAGACGAACAACTGTTTTCATAGGAACCAGTTCAAATCTGGAGGGAGTAAGTTCCACGTGATGGTCATAATTGGGGTTTCCTTTTTGAAATCTACTCTGCGGCTGCCTGAGTGGATGACAAGATCTCTGATAAGGTTAAATCCGCACCATGGTCGAATCCACTTCATAGTATGGTGTGACTAAAATCCATATAAAATACACACACATATTTATTCACACACATCCAGTATGAGCTGTGCCATGTAGCTCCATGTGTTCCTGGTCATGGCAATCCGCTCTCTCTTATCCCACCTTGTGTGCACACAGCGCTGATAGCATCGTTGTGACTACAGTTCAAATCTGCAGGCATCCGCAAAAGGATTACTTGACTTTAGGCGTCAATTGAAAGTATTATTGAGCGGAGTCTTCACTGTAATATTTTGTTTGTTAATGAAAATAATTTTCTAGAGTTTTGAACAACCTAAAGTTTATATGAATGTTCAATACTCCAATAGAGTATAATGTGTATAATGTGCTATTTTAACGTGGAGTCCAAGATAGCTGAGAATGTCCTGAGAATGTTTCCATAGGCATCATGGTGGGCCAGCTGGGAAAGTGTTGGCCTCACAGTTCTGAGGATAGTATTACTTTGGCAAAGTCTTGAGGTAAGGAACAGAACAATATGGTTATTTGAGTGAGTCGACATAGTGAGTTCCGAGGACCGGGGTTCAAACCCCGCCCCGCCTGTGTGGAGTTTGCATGTTCTCCCTGTACCTGCTTGGGTTTCTCCTGGGCACTCTGGTTTCCTCCCACATCCCAAAAACACGCAACATTAATTGGACACTCTAAATTGCCCTTCGATGTGATTGTGAGTGCGGCTGTTTATCTTGATGTGCCCTGCGGTTGGCTGTCAACCAGTTCAGGGTGTAGACTGCCTCCTGCCCGTTGACAGCTGGGATAGGCTCCAGCACTCCCCGCGACCTTCGTGAGGATAAGCGGCAAAGAAAATGGATGGACGGACATGTTTCCATTTGGATTTGAAGCAGTTATAGTTAATAATCTGATTCCACGCAACACTAAAAGTGTCTGCCTTTACACTCCAAAGACAAAATTGATATGATTACAAAGTAAATCGGGGCAGAGAATTAATGATAGGCGGTGTGTAGGGAATGTGAGGTGGACCACTTTCTAAAATTGATTTCTCAGATGTAAATCCATAGACCTCCAGGTATGACGGAAATATTATTTTGGCCATAATATAGTTGCGACATGCACATCAGATGCAAATACGTAACCACAAAATTGCTGTAATTTGAACACAAACTATTAGTTAGTGGGTTTGTAATCATTACAATAAGCAAGTAAGCAAAAATGGTGCACAGCTTTTCTACAAACTAAAAAAAGTTTTTTTTTTTTTTTTTTTTATTCTGTTTTCATAAATAACGGCCGATGCCATGCTAAGGTGTATGAAACGCTTGTTTTTGACCCTTTGTTTGGTGATGGGATTACAAATGAAAGTTCATCAGAGGGACAGCCAATCTTCGATGTTTTGGAGACAAAGTTAGAGGGAGCAGATTTGGATGGTCTGGACACATTCAGAGGAGAGAGAGCGAGTATATTGGTTGGAGGATGTTAGGGAGCCGAGAGAGTGAGAGGGAGACCAAAGAGGAGGTTGATGAATGTCGTGAAGAAAGACATGAGGGCAGTTGATGTTAGAGAGGAGGATGCAGGAGATGGGTGCATGTGGAAAAAGAGAGAACACACTCTGGGGAAAGCCTCTGATGAGACAAGACGAAAGGAAAAGAAGAAGTAGTAATTTTAACATTAAGTTCCCACACATACCGAGCCCCAGCCCAGGCCTCCATGGGTTATTATCTAGATTTGTCCTACTGTTACATAACTGGAGCAAAGCACTTGTGTCGCTTTTCTCTGGGCAAACAGGTTTCCTCCCACATTCCAAAATCATGCACGTTAGATTTATTGATCAGCCTAAATTCTTAATCGGTGTGGATGTAAGTGATAGTTTTTAAAAATATATATTATTATTATTATATTATTATTATTATTATTATTATTATTATTACTTGCGATTGGCAACCAGTCAGGAGTGCAGCCAGTGTCTCAACAAAAAATCAACTAGGATTGGCTACAGCTCATCGATGACGCTTTGCTCCTTGCCTTAGGAGAAGAGGCAATGTATTCCAAAACCTGGTCGCCATTCAATCACTTCACACATATAGATAAACAACCACTCGGACTCACATTCTATGGAAAATATGCCTGAAAAGAAAAGTACTTAATTTTTGATTACACATGATTCCGAAAAAGTTGGATAACCTCCCCTCCCCCTCACCAGCCTTCTTTAAAAATAGTCAGTATATAATATAATAGGTAAATCATATGCAACAGACTGTAGATGTTTGCCTTTCGAAAATACAAAGGACTTTTTTTTTTTTTTATCAGTGTAGCATATTCAATTCACCTAAAATGTGGCTTTTTAAAATGTGGGAGGAAGCTGGTATACTCAGCAAAAACCAAAGTAATCACAGGAAGGACACATTCATACCTCAAATGTCAGAAATGTGAGGCAGATGTGCTTAACACTGCTATAGCATGGTGCCCAATTAAATTGGAGGTTATTTCATATCTACAATATGTCTACTTTGAAAAAGGTCAAGGCCCATGCGGTGAAGGCTTTGTACTTGCTTCTGTGTTTGTGTTGTGCCAATGCCTTTTATTATTATTATTTTTGACCACTTTAGTTTGCATCCTTTCAAACACCTGCGTCTGTGCATTTCTTCCTTTGTACTTGTAAATATGTTTTTTTTCTAAATGTAACTAGAAGTGTTTCACAAGGCGGAAAGTCAATTTGAGATGGCAGAGCTGAACCGGCGCAGCCAGTCACACTTTTCTCTACAGCCCCTTCACTTCCTCATCATATATCACACCTTGTTCCGATCATCTTATGGTGGTACTTGGAGAGAAGTCGAGAGGGAGGAGGGGAACGAATGCAAAGGGAGGATGGGCAGAGGAATCCTCTCAATGCCTGGAGCTGTGACTGCAAGAAGAAAAAAAAAAATGTTACACTACCTTCACAGAACCCCCAAGACTGAGGAAGGGATTTTATCTCTGAGTCCTCTGGGACTTTAGAATGCAAAACAAGCTTCTTCTGCTTTTTAACTATAGGAAATAAAGCAACAACACCAAAAAGATATATGAGTGTGTTCAAGAAAAACAACCAGTTAGGTCTGGGTGTGGAAAATTTATGTTTGTGCTCTGCAGGATGGGAAATGAGCAAGAGGCGAAGAGCAACCCAAAGCGACAAAACCACAAAGCAACAACAAAACATAAATGCAGCCCAGTGTTGTGTCCCCACATTCCACCTTTTCACACTCAGATTTCCACAACAAAAACAAAAGCCGTCCCTGCATCTTTGGCGCTGGCATGATCCGGTCAAGGATACGCAGCTTTGGAAGAACATAAAACGACTCGCACGTCCGTAATATTCCATCGACTTCAAAAGTATAGGCCGCTTTCAAAGGACAGTTCACAGGCAAAGGTAGAAAAGTTGATGGGTGAAGAGTACAAACGAAGGGAGCCCAGAAACAAGCAGTACTTTACACTTAAGATGAGTTTATACCAATATTAACAATAACTTTTGCTTTAGATGAAAGCAAGTGTGTTTAGTTCAAATTTATTAAGAACAAAATACAATGAGCTGAAAATATTTAGATGGATAAGATATGCTTTAAAATGCAGTGTACATATATCTATATTCATGCTAGCTTATAAACATTGCACTTTTTTCCTTTTTAACTTTTTATAAACTAATAAACATCTGCTTAAGACATCATTCTACATAATTGAATTTCAATTTTTATGAATCTGAACAGTCCCTGATCCAAACAAAGTTTTTAAAACATACACATACATCACAAGCGGCTGTCAGAGGTGTTCATCAATCGCGTTTTCATTTACTAAGTGTCAAGAAGATTTTATGTTGAATACAGTGTTTATATAGTCTGGGTACTGTAGGAAGTTATGCATTAGGCTTTGAAGTTATGCATCGTTGCACATAAAAAAATCAATTAAATGCTTTAAGGACTATGTGAGCTTTGTGGAAACGTGTTCCCCCCCCCCCCTTGCAACCTGTCATAAGAAGGTGAGTGGGATTTAGTTAATTTTCGACCTATAACTCACCAATTTTGTCAAAGACATTGACAAACACTATTGACGGTTATATTAGATTATCAGCTTTAATATTTTTAAACTTTAAATGAACACATTGAATATACATTTGATGACTGCAAATATTATTAGTATGAAATCTGTCATATATATATATATATATATATATATATTATATATATATATATATATATATTATATATATATATATATGTGTGTGTGTGTGTGTTCTATATATGTGTTCTAGGCTGCATTTTACAATCACAGTCCATGGAACGACCAGCTTATTTGCGTAGTTTGTTTCGATGGGAAAAAGATTGCACAAGTATAAATCTGAACAGAAAATGGAACAACATGTCTTGTTTTCATTCTGCAAAATTTCCCTGAGACAATGGTGCTGTTTGCGACCGTCTGATCAAAACACCCATTAATGTACATGATTTGTGTGCATTCACTCATCACCCCAGATGGTGAATGTACAAAAATACAGGCTGTGGAGTGTCCATTTGCATATAGCCATTATAAAGCTGTACAACTAACAGTTAGCTAACAGCTTTTGCAGCCTTGCAGTTTAAGTTCATTGATTCAAATTAACATCATTCCCACTCAGCATGCCACATTCTAATGTAACAGAATCTAGATGTTCAAGACAGTGTTTGCCTGTCCACTTGACCATCTCCACACCTACAGTTAAACAGATATTGGCGGTAACATTATATTTACAGTCTCTCTTCGCCTTCATCAGAAAGACAAATGGACTGCAGCAGTTGGGCGCAGACAGGACTGAGCCATCCATCTTGGGCATAATTATGCACAAAGTGCTTCATGTCATGTTGTTAGCACTTGCACCTGCGCAAAAAGTAGTGTATTTTTTTCTATCTATATTAGTGATTGTGAAAAATGTGGATATGTCACCTGTAGAGCAATGCATGCATTTTATTGATCTCCATATATCAACACGCCTCTGTGAAGGCAGATATTTTACCCATGGAAAATTTCACGGCACATCAGCAAACAAAAAAATGTCGCAAAAAGTAAATACATGGTAATTACTGTATCTGCTGCCTGCCATCGAATCAAAGAACATTTATTTGTTCTATCTGTCACTACCCCTCACTGGCTTAAATTGAGGAGCAAATGTTGTAAACTAATACATTTTTGGAGCAGTCAAAAAAAAATTGACTGACGACGGCTCATGGTGCACCGTTTTACCACAGGTTGGGAATCACGGCCTTACGATAACAAACCAAATGGGCGGCCAGACCATTCATATTTTGAGTTATGCACAAATATTAGCATGAATTTCCTGGTTGTCGAAACTTCACAGTGTGTAATCTGCTACATTTTCTTTTCTAGTTATTTGAAAAATGATCTATTTTCATGAGGCCAAGTGAGGGGAGAAAAACACATGCTTTCCATGGCCCCTTTGCATCCTGCACTGTATGCGGTATAAGCTTTTTACTAGGCGCCTCCACCTCTGCAGACAGTGCCTTGTCTGTTCTTTAATCCTTGGCACCGGTTTTCATGGTCAATTTTATGTTTTCTGTCATACTTTTAAGAGATTTTCCACATGTTAAAGGTGTGATTTTTGGTGGTGTGACTTTGCATAAAACTAGATGGAAAGTATCACTCTGCGCGACTCTTCTTGATACGAACTCAGTCGAGTGCACGTGAACAATGAGTAGACTCTGCATGAACGTATAAAGGTCAGTCTAAAAATATATAAGAAATCCAAGTCATGCTTAGGGTTCATTTTCTTTTCACCTCCACGTTGAAGAGAGTGACAGGGGCAGTTTCTGTTCAGTTCTGTGCTCAATTCAAAGGGTTCAGTTCTGTGCTCAATTCAAAGGGATAAATCATTATTAGTTTTCTCCAGTCTCTATGCATACAGTGTAATTGTTCCTCTGTATTGCGGCTCAGCTTCTTTTATTTTTCCCACCGTTCTTTAAATGATAATGAAGAAAATAGACAAGGCTTTCAGCCATATACAGAAACACTCAATAAGTCCAAATCAAGAAATATCCATTTTCAATGTATTTTTTCTTTAAATAATGGTTGGATCTGAACTATTAATTTACAGCACGAAGATGCGCATAAGATTCGTTCTACTAAGTAGCACCAAACCAAAGCGAGGATAAATAATGCAAGTAACAGTTGTTAGCACAGCATGGCAAAACATGGCTTTGCATTGTTATTTTTAGGAAGAATCTAGCAATCTCGAAGGTTATTGTTTCAAAACAAATGATTAAAAGACAAAAACAATCCTGCCTGTGCACACAGCAGGTGAGCACAGTCAAAAGAAGCATGTTGTGGCCTCCTTGCGTGCATATTCAATTCAGGGTGTGAGATCTCTTTTTTTTTTTTTTTAAATCTTACTGAATTAAATATTCTCTCTCATCCTTGGTGTTGAGCTATAAGCGCTTCAGGTTGGGTGAGGGAGGAATGAGAGAATGAGTGTGCTCTTTTTCTTTGCCTCTCTAGGAAACTGGGTATATTTAGAAATCTGCACATTAAAGAACAAAAACCCCAACAATAAAGCCATGAAGGGATTTAGAAAATATATAAGACTGAATCCCACGCCTGATAAATGATGTTATGGAGAAACAACTGGGATGTGGGACTCGTAACAATAAACAGATGGAATAGTTACAGTCCATAACTGTTGAAATATTGACATCAAAATGTGCGCAGATGGTTTGATTGTGATTTGTTCTCCGAGCTTGTGACACAGCATTTGTCATCTGCATCATATCTCGTTATCGGTGGGGAAAAAAAATCTTGTGGTGGAATCATATCAAGGTCAAGAACCAATTGACATTTTTCTTACTCCTGTACAAAACCGAACGGAAAGATTTGATGATTGAGGTTTTGAATCTTTATTTAATTATCTTATCTGGAAAAAGGCCATGAGCTTGATTTACTTAGGAACATTTTGTGCAATCTTGGAAGAGTTTACGAAAATAGATGATTTTTTTTTTTTTATGCGGAATGTGACTTATTCACTTCTGATTTTTGCGGCTTTGAATACATTTTAAAACCAGCATGCAATGTGGTGCCAGCAAAGCGCAGGGAAAATACATTTTTCAATTTGTGTAAAACTTGATGAAAAACAAGAATAAAAGAAGATATTGCAACATATCTACTCAGCAAAGCAATTTAGGAAGTTTTAATTTATCTAAGAGTTGACTTGGAGAAAGACAAAAGAATTTATTCCATATTGCCTATGAAAAAATAAATCTTTTCAACTCCGCATTTGCATGCATCTAAGCTATTTCACAGCACTGTAATAATTGGTGCCAGCCTCTTCCAGAGCAGTTTTCCAGGTGTGGTTTTCCAACCTTTAAACACAATGTTATGTAGGATGGGCAGCTACAGAACATACACTCAGATGAGTTGAATCACACAAGACGTGACTTTTATGTGGTTGGTGGCTTGCCCAAAGTTATTGCAGCTAGTGATTCATTTTCTGTAACTCAGGAATATTCTTGTTTGCCTTTTCCACTAAAACGTCCAATGCTATCACTTCAAACTTCAATTCGCACTTGTGGTGCTTTTCCAAATGTTCCATACATGGTGAAAACCGTTGGAGCTATATAAAGCACAAAACGCTATTTTAAATATAACGGTCTTCACCACTTTTAAAGCTGTGGCCATCAGCACAGGCAGAACATGACAGTCAAAATGCATTTTGTCCCACGTTTGTCCTTCTTAGGTCCACAGGTGAGTTGGTGCTCTTGTGTAACTTTAGGCAAGTGGCTAACGACAATCTGGACATACCAACAAAAAACTTGCATGCTCACCAATATAGACAAGTTAAGTCTTCAATTAACCTAATGAGTATGGCTTTGGAATATGTGAGAAAGCTGTAGTACCTGGAGAAAAAATGGACGACAGCACAGAAAGACCATGCAAACTCCACACAGGACAGCCTGAGCTGGGATTTGAAGTGCAAACCCAAGAACTGCTAGACAGATTTCCTAACCATTCATGCCCGTGCTGCCTAAATTTAGACCAGTAACAATTAGAAAATATTGTTTTGTCTGCTAAATGCCTAGAAGTTGTTCTGTTATTCTATATAAATGCAGAAAAATGCACCTCTACTAATACTGTACCGGAGAGTGTGCCCAGGTGAGTGAGTCAAAAGCATTTTGTATTAAAGTAATGACAAAAGCTTGGTTTTTGTTCCTGAGTGGAACATACCACTCGAGGCAAGTTAGCTTTTTTCCCTTTGCTTTTACAGCTTTTGTTTGACCGGGGATTGTTTTGAAATATTGTCACCTGCGAGCGGAACAAAAAAGTCCACTTTGTTTAATTTTGGGGGATTGCCCTCATTTACAGCCAATCAATACTGTGACATACACCTCACACTTGCATGTAAATGATAAATGCAGATGTATGGTGTTGGCCAAGCTGGGCTCTGCCAAGCTGGACTCTGCAAACCTTATTCTCTTACCTCGTTTTATATATTATGAAGGGAAAAACTTTGAAAAACACGTACTGTTATTTTCCAAAGCTTATATTCCTAAATGTAAGCAATGTTTCATCAACTAAGTAGAAAGAAATGATAAAGTTTACATTTGTCTTACAAAAACTGTAATTTATTTGAAGTGTCTGTGGTAATGTTTTATCAGGCTATTGGTGCTCATTCATCTCCCTGCTTTGCGTGGGTGCCAATGAAGCATCGGGGTACAAGAATTCAGTGTTTGCAGATACTTTCTGCCAGTTATTCCATGGCTCTCGGCTTTCTTTAAAAAAAAAAAAAAGCAAAACTAAGGCCAGCATGTCCGAGCCTTGGAACCACCATGTGATGAGACTCCATGTTGAAAACTTGCTGAGGCAGGAGTTGGAGAGTCAACCCCACAGTTGGTGTCATTAGCAGTGGGGCAACGCAATCCAAACCAGCCTGGGGCTGCTCATCTGTACTTGTCAGTGATCCGGCTTCATTAGTCACTGTCCAGATGACAGGGCCCTCTTGTAAAGGATATCGCACCCCCTGTGGAGAGCCAAGTGTCTTCGTAAATGGGCTGCTGACCTCCAGAGCGTCTCTGGTCTTGAGGGGGCAGGGTGCAGAGTGACCAGAGATGAGGACAGGCCTGGGAGCGGGGTGAGGTGCGCGACAAAAGGGCATCGCCAGGCCAGAGCCTTTTCTTTCTTGGGAATCCTGGGAGCTGACCTGCCCCTGACCCTGTTGTACAATGGAGTTAGCTGACTGGCAATTCCTGAGCACACTGATAAAATTGTGGATTCCTGACAAGGAGGAGAGAGAAAGGACTGAAGGGGAGTCTGTGACCCCAGTGAAGGAGAATAGGATATCCAGTAGCAATGTACTGATCTGTCAGGTTGTTTTGGAGTTTGGGCAATGGAGAGGTTGGAATGACAGACATAAAATGAGCGGGGGGGTAAAAAATCCTTGGCAGTCTTTTGATGGGTCTGCCTTTTGAATGCGCCTCCATGTTGTGTAAATGACAACAGCTCTGTCAGAGCGTAGGTAACTGTCCAACAAGCCCACATGTGACGGGTGATTACACTTTGATGTTGACGTTATGCCAGGATTGTCACAGATGCAAGACTCGGGCACTTTTTGATGTTCATTTAATGCACCACTTTATAGATGCATTCTCTGACATTGAATTAGATACACTTTGATGATTAGAAAGAATCAACAGCTTTGGAGTTAAAAAGGGGATTTAAAATATTAACCTGTAAATTACACCTTCTTATTCGCTGTATCAGAACTTTGTGCATTCTTAACCACACTATGCATTTGTTTGGAAAGAACCATATGCCGTTGTGTGTGTGTGTGGGGGGGGGGGGTACAGCAGGCTTTAGCATTAGCATTAGCAAGCATCTATCAGGTTCATAAATCTTTCCAACTTGATTATTGCCCCAGTTCAAGATGAAGAAAAAATAACAACACATTTTCTCATACGTCTGGATGTTTATTTTCTTTGTCAGATAAGGCTTCTTTCATGCCACCTTACCTGATAACCAAGACATATATGGAGAAGATAGGAGATTGTTGTCACATGTATTTAACAGCAAGTACTTTCCAGAAATTGCTGCAGCACCCTTAATATTGCTGTCAGTCTCTTTGCAGCGTCGATGACCAGTTTTCTTCTCATCTTTTTTTCCATATTGGAGGGATGTTCAGTTCTTGATTATGTCACTGTGGCGCCATAGTTTCATGTTGATTGCCTGCATTATGTTGTATGGCATATACAGTATCATGACTCGGAAATAATTTTGGACGCTTCTCCTGACTGATCCCTTTCAAATATGAAATACCTCCTGATGCTCTCGACTCTCTCTGCAGCTCATGACTTGTGCTGTGAGATGAGATCCAAACGGAGTCTTTGAATGTTCGTCTTCTCTTCTCAACTGGGCTCAACTGGACCATTTCTGGCAGGCAATAACATGACATTGGAATTTCAATGACGGTGTTCCATCTGCCACAAGTATGCTACAACTCTCCAGATCCACTTTAAAGATTGTAAGACGTCAACATTTTTTATTCTGCCCTTAAACTATGAAAAATAAATGATTTTCCATCTCAACAACTGCTCAATGACAGTATTTATGTGCTGTCAGTGCAGCGAAAACAAACTGTAACTGAGCAACTGTCTCCTCCATCAAAAGGGCTGATGGTTTGTTTCACGGAGCTCTCCGCCCACACGGCTCAAACTTTCATGCAAATATGTCATGTAATTAAAAAGTTTACTTGTCCCAAGGGTGCATGGTTGGTATTATTACTAAACAATGGAGGGCATTTTAGGTGATAACTGTTTCAATGTGATGCTGTTGTTGTGTAATAAAGATTTTTTTTTTTTACAGACAGCAATTGCAGTTCTGATGCAAAATTGTGCTCATACTGCTTACCGCATACCGTGCAATGTAGATTAAAGAAACCTGACTCATGACAATATTTGAAAGAATCACTAGATTTTGTTGACATATACAAGCCCAAGTGATAGCAAAATTTACACACATTATTTGATTAATTCACCCCCGATTGCTGAATTTGCTCCACCATTAAAGATGTACCATGGCTGCCATGTAATCCTAGGTAGAAAGGGGCTGGCCCAGTCTGTGATTGTCTGCACTTAAACTCAAAACCCCTCTCATATTCATGTGCCCTTTTGTACTCCCCAAAAACTGTGCTCAATCGCATTATTATTACAGAGAAAATCATTCATATTAAGCCTCTGCACTGTCATTTGCGCCGCAATTGGAGCTGTAGGCTGTCAAGCAAGCGTGGCAGGACATAAGATCCATGTGAAATGAGATTTGCATAAAGAATGTTGATCTCTCATTTATTTATTTTCTTCCGCAGCTGAAAAACATAAATAAAAGAAGCCAACTGCTTACTGAATAGGTCCCAGAGGCGCCATCAAACAGGTGTTGCTCAAGGAGTTCATTGATGATATTACTGTATTAGTAATAACCTCATCTAGCTTTCAGAAATAAGTGTGTGGGGAAAGGGAACTGGGGCATGGGAGCAATTGGTGTCTTCCTACTGTACTTCATCATACTTAATTGGCTTATGACATCATGGCTTTAAATTGTTCAAAATGAAGGTTAAAGGGTCTCAATGAATGTTGTCAGAATAAACACTGGGTTTGCTGAAGAGCATGGCTCTGCCTCTCAGGACATTGAAAAGGAAACAGATTAGCTACCCATTTGGACTAACCATTAGGTTGTCACATTTTAGGTTGTATAATAAGTACATTAGGCATATCATTCATTCCATTTATCTGTAAATGTAGCTGGCTTGAAAACTGGCATTCTTATTTTGCATTCACAAAAAAAAATCCATGTTACCATTTTATCTCATCCAAAAGCAGCGGACCAGCATATTTTAGTTATATTCATCAAATTATCTAAATTAGAAACATTTTAGATGAGCAATCATCAGCACTATTGCTTCTCTTTTAATATAAAGGTCAACGTGTGTCCAAAACACAATGATAACGTGCAGATATTTTTTGCATGTTTGTTTGACAAAGTCAGAGCTTGAACAACTTTGACCTAAACTATTGGTACTGTAGTGCAAGAAATATTCCCCTATTAATTACATTTGAGAGTGGAATAATCATCCGATTGTTTAATGATGGTAGTGACCTTTGTCTTCAAGTCCTCAGTCACCATAAACATAATTTGATCATCAGTCATCAGTACCGCAGTATTTTGCAGACTGATCAGTCTTTGTCAAGTGTGTTAGATTTGCACCCATCTCTTACGAAGTACTGCAAGCCCAATACATCAGCAACAACTGTGACCCGATGTTCACAGTTCAAAACTTCATAAATATTTGTAGCCACAACTCCTCAATATGGATACGAGAAGTAGTACGAATAAATCTATGGCTAATTTTTTTTTTTCCTTGTTTGCGCCTATATTTGTCAGTCATGTCTTCCGTCAGATGAGATTCAAATGACAAAGAAATAGCTTTATATTTTTATTTGTGTTGTTGTTTTGCTCTTGAGCTTGAGATAGGGCAGGGATAGGTCCCCACACTCATATGCACAGCGGAAAACCTTCTAGGTCAAAAACAAAAAATGATTATTGCATCAGTCTTGGGTTTTACCAGTCTTAACACATTGAAAAAAACATGCAAACATTAAAATGGGAACTAACTTAAACATCAATGTTCTACATTTTTCTGCCTCTATTTTAGTTTGTCTCATCCATCTTGGTTACATTGATGACACTGTGCTGAATTAAAGGTCCCATTCATTTCTGGTCATTTATTGTGTTTTGAACTGAATTGTACACACACAGTAAAATGTCACACAACTCTGTTGATATCATACAGAAAACTAATTGGCAGTGCATCAACCACGTTGAGGATATATTCAAAATCTCTAATGACTCAAGTGTTTGAAGTCTGCAAAGCATCTTCTGAGACAGCATGAACAGTTCTGTTATGATGAAGTCAATAATCTGTAAATTCAAATGATCGAATTGCAAAGTTAAAAATTCCCCACAAAATTTCATTACTCCATACAGTTAGAGTTGGTTGATAAAGACTCGCACGTGACTACACAGTAATCCGACAACAGAACAAACGTAGCTTTGTACGAACTTGCGTTTACAAGTCCCTGCACAAAGTTATCCTCGATATACTTTGCTGCATATTGGCATGCGTAAACCATCATGTCTCTCGTTTTGAAGTCTTTGTGATTGATAGTGTTTGAAAAACTTTCCCGACTTTTTCTATGGGCTGGGGAGATAAACTTTCATGAAAGCTCGAGGAGTTTTACATTTTTACTTCAGATTCACGTTTCTATTATATTCCAGATGATGTTTAAATTTTTCTTCACCTTTAATTAATCAGTCATATATTTTGTTTCATTGTCTCTTTTATTTTAAAAGCCCAGTGTCTAAGGTTATTAATTTGTGATTTAGCTGTTTTTATAAGAGAATAATGGAATCTTGAAAGTTTTCAATAGTTTGCCTCTGAGGTGAGCGGGGAACTGTTTATACCCTGGAGCAGGTTTGTTTTTGAGGGAAAGGATAGAGGTAGAAGCGTGTGTACTGGGGGTTGTAGACAGAGGAAGAAGGTTAATCACATTTGCAACAGGACAGGCTTCCCCTTGAAGTAGGAGACAGTGGTAGGAAGCGTCCAGATTTATGACGCTTAGTAGTCGGCTATTGTATCCGCCTTCACCATGGCAGTTGACCAACAGACAGACAGAGGGGGGAGAGTGTGAGAAGGGCTGTAAATCACACTGAGAGTGTGGCTCAGACAGACACAAACACGTCCAGCCTTATGCTTGCAGTTCATGTGTGAACTGGGAAGGAAGGGCGGTCTAAATGGACAGAACTCAAAGTTTGGAATTGTGGGATATAGTTTTCTGAATGCTTAAAAAGGGATTGAAATACAGTTCAAAAAATATGTTGATTTTTTTTTTTTGGGGGGGGGCGCACACACTGATTTATCCGTACATCTGTGCTTCAAAACGTACCAAATGCGAGACATTTTCATCCTCTAACTAGTGGCTGTGTGTGTGTTGTTTTTTTTTTTTTTTTCTTTTTAAACAGTATTACAATTTTGGGAACATAGAGAAGGATGAATACTGACTCGGCGTCACTGTATAGCCTCCAAAACAGAACAAATTATTCCTTCGGAAATAGATTTCTCTCATTCATATATTATTTATTCTGTCTAAAAAGAGACTAATGTGACTTCTACAAATTGGTCTCTCTGTATCCCCTGGGTTAGTTTGGACTTGGATGCATTCATTTCGACACAGGCCTGAAAATTGAACTATGAGAGAAGCAAACACGAGCTGGTTTTTAAATTCTATTATTCTTTATTAACTGCAGTCTCTTGTGTGCATGACTGTCACTCGTAGTTCCAATATGAGAAAAACCACAGAAGAGGTGCCATCTGAGTCCTCTACTCTCTGATGTTCGTCTCAGTGAAATTGAGGCTCTCTGTCTCTTTCAAGCATCATTAAGTCCATTTCCTTCGCAGGTAATAACGGGCTCACTTAAATACAGCCTGTCTGCATGACCGTGATTGTCAGCATGAACGTGGCAGTGAGAATCATGGAAACACCACATGCTCGGCTTCACTACTCCTGGTGGGTTTGCTATAGATTATGTTTTCTCCAGATGGGGTGGTCCCCACTCACGCTCGGACAGTTGTGCCCACATGGACTCTGGGCTGGTTAGACCATGCTGTTCATGCTGTGGCTATGAGGGCCCAATTGTGTGCCTTGCCTTGTGTGTACACAAGATCTCTGGCCTCAATGGGGAATGTTTACCCAGCTGAAGTCCAACACTATTGCACTCCTCTACTGATGTACTGTATGTGAAAGGAAACGTGTCATATACAATATATAGGGACTTACTGTACATCACATTTGGAACAGTATTCCGAGGTGTGTAACTTATAAATGTTGAAGTAATTTAGGTTCCATTTTAATTGCTATTTGTTGATTGATTTGTGTAATTTCACAATTGACTTACACAAAACTTTGTGGCGGGGGTGTACGTGTGCTAAGGGATTACCTGTTACATTTATTGAATACCAGTTTTGTGGGAGTTTTTTTTCCAGTGGATTGAGAAATGTATTTTCTAGGGGTGTAACGATTCAATTTCTTGCTAATCACTAACATAGAGATGTGTTTGTGATCAATGCATCACTAAGCAGAGATCAAGTCTGAGTGTCAAGTGTCGTAACTATAGTGAAATTGATGAGAGCGTTGCTAAGAGCGCGAGTATCGATATAATAGCTATTGAAAAAAAAACGATAATGTATGAAGAACTTTGTTAGACAAATTAGGTGAGTGACAATGTCAATAATTGGATACAGTTTACAAACTGCAAGTTTGTTCACGTTTACTAGATCTTTAATTATTAGTAACACTTCCCAAAAGCTTTTCCTCAATGAAACCACATGGTTTGTCTTTTTATGCCATTAGTATTTGACTTTTTCAAATAGGGATTCACATATTTTTCCCCCTTACAGTGGAGTTATATTTTCTAGGGACACCCTTATTATCCTGATTGTCTCTTTTTGAGGGAACCAGTAAAATCAAACCTGAAATAAGGTAAATAACAATATGTTGCTGTATCCTTCTTTGTTTTTTTTTAATTTATTTGTAAATCAATACAAGTACATCAGGAAAATCAAATGTATTGACTATGATTAATTTAACCAGATTCCACGCTTGTTGAATTTTTGACCGAAAAATATACTCAGTCGATTTGAAGAAACTGAATTGTTTCCCATTTATTTTTTTTTTAGTATTTAATCATTCTAAATTAGTTAATAACTTCTCGGAATCGAATTGGCAACCATGTGTTGTGATATGAAGCAAATTGGTGTTAAAACAAATTGTTTTACGTTTTATCATTTTAATCATTTATTTTCTCATTTTGCTTTATGAATGTGGAATACAAGTCTTTAGTAAGAGAGTTTAGTAAAAGTGTAATCGTACAGTCACTGAAATCCTCCAAATAGCCTCCTACTTTTCAGTTTAACTAACAAATGCACAAATACTCGCTGCACATTTTTCCTTTTTTTGTCTTTCTTTTTTTAACTTTTGTTCACTGTTTAACCTTGAACATGTTCTCCAGTTTATGAGTTTACTCCACTCAAACATTTTTCTTCAGTAACCTTACCAAAGGGAGTTTGGCAAAAGAAAAATAATTTCACTTCGGATGGATTTGAAAATGATGAGAGGACATCCTGAAGGTGAAACAGTTTTCATCTTTGATTTATGAATTCTTATGTTCGCGGTGACAACACTACATTAATCGCATTTCAACAAAAATAATTCACCATCCCAGTATGTTGGCATCAGCAATTCCATCATGATGCAATAATGCTGGACTCACATAAGTAAAGATATGTTCTGCAGGAATGGCAAATCTCCCCTTTGCTATAAAACCAGCTTCTGCCAAGTGCTGCTCAGATTTATTGCCCTGTCTCTTTGAATGTAGCCAATTTCACTTTAATACGATATTAAAAAATGATGCATGTCGATGCTTTTATATGTTCCCATTGGGGAATACGCTGTACTCACCTATCTATATGCCGCTCAAAAGCCAGCATGCGCCCTTGATACCACTGATGTAATGTTCAATATTGATAACAGCCCACAGTGAAATGGGCTCTGATCATTTAGGAAAACAGTGCACGGCACAGCTCTGCATTTTAGCACAGGGGATTGGCTTTGCACAGGCACCAGTGATTCATTTTATTTTATGTATTTATTCATTTGTTCAACGTTTATATATATTAAAAAAAGTTTATTTGATATTTTATTTTATTTTTCTTTGGATTGAGGCAGGTGTTGTGGAGCACTGCCCTTTCCCAGATTTTCACCGTTGGGGCGCAGAGTTGGAATTTGGGATGCTGTGGGACGTTGTTTCTGCAGGCTTTGTCCCGGTTCATTGTGGTGTGGGGTTACTGCGTTGGGGTTTTAGCCCTGTGTTGAGTTTTTCCTCATTCTGTTGTCTACGCTCGCGATGGTGTGGGGACTGAAGTGGGCACTGGGGACCTTTGGTATAGGGGTGCGGTCGGCCGTTTGCTTTGTGGGCTGTCTCGGTTGTTGGCGTTGACATATTCTGTGGTTTTGCTAGCTTGGCTGGGTGGGAGTTGGCTTCATTGGGGCTCCGTGAAGTGGGGGCTGAGGCTCGATGCGCACCGGGGACTATGCATATAATTGTGTTCATAGTTAATGACTAGTGTTGGGAAAATCACTTAAAGTGTTAGCTCCTAATTACGATAACAGAAATGCATAGATTTATATTTAGATATGATACCTCTTAAATACAAACTAATTAAACAGCATAACACTATAGTTATAGTATGCTATACAGTACTGTACGTGTACAGTAGTATACATCATATTAGAATGCACAGCAACTTTATTTGATTTTTTTTTCATTCTGTTGAAATGTTCTACCTATACATGAATCAACAAATTATTTTCTGGACAAAACTGTTCATGTCCGTTTTCCTGATAACTGCTAAAATGGAAACAACATAATTGGGTTGAGTTTTTGTCGTTTGTATTTTTCAGCCTTCTGCAGGGCATCTTATTCTAACGATTTTATCCAACGTGAGCGTGAGTTTAAACCAAGTTTTGGTGGAAACTGCAACACATGTGCTTCTGTTTGTGCCGTCATGGTGCCTCTTCCTGCCTCTGTGTGCGTCTCCAGTGTCTAGTGTGTCAGCTCTTGTTGATTTCCGCAGGGGAAGTTGCCTCAGTGCTATCCTCAGACAAAGCCCTGACCCAGGGGTTAAGGAATGTGAACCCGGTGCTGTGACGATCAAGACTTTCCCTCAGGCTAAACAATGCTGAACACCTCAGCAAACGCCCTAATGAGCTCGCATGCTTGGATGCTCGTCATGTCACACCTTTTCATTTACGTAGCTCACGATCCTGTCTACGTTTATGAAACATCTTGAATAAAGAGAGCGCAATTTTCTTTGATTTGTCACCCTTACACAAGATTTATGTTGAACATTTTCACTGCAGTGAAAGACGTTTGGTTATATAGCCATCCATTCTCCAAGCTGCGTATGCTCACAAGTGTGGCTGCATGCTGGAGCCTATCCCAGTTAACTTTGCGAGGCGGACTACACCCTGAACTGGTCGCCAGTCAGTTGCAGGGCACATATCGACTTATTAACGTCATTATTATGACTGAAAACATAAACTGCATTATATTATGTAGGACCTTCATTTCAAACAACCAGGAATCCCTGATCAAAACTGAGTGATGCTTTAGTGCCTGCTTTGGTAATCCTCGGATATGATCTCAATATGGCCCTTTGTGTCTGGGAGAAAGGCATGATTGAACTGTGACATACACATGCGTATCCCAACCTCACACTTAAAATGTCTGTACATGTTCTGCAAATTCTCAGATTACCATTTTTAGAGTTTACATGGTACTTAAACGCTGCACATGGTTTTCACAGAGCCCACCGTAGCATCAGGTTGCGGAGGTAAAACATCTGAATGGCACAAACAGGTCTATATTTGGGATTGGTTACTATCCGACCATAAAGGAAGTATCCTGGTGCTTTTTCCAGCTGGGATGGAAGTAAAGTAGTTACAACGGAAATCCATGATTTTGCTTATAGCAGGAGCAGACGTCATACAACTAAAGCAACTAAGCTATGTTTTATTTTACGATAACATTTTGAGTAAAATTGCAAAAATCTCCACTTTCAACCAGTTTGGTATGTTCACTGTAGTAAAGATCTCCATCATTGCGCAATGTTTATCATATAATGGTACGTCGTTAGTCGAGTTAGTAGTCTAGTTAGTCGAGTCCGCTTGGATGAAGGGCAAAGTTTATAAACCGTACTGAGGCCAGCCATGATGTACGGATTACAGACGGTGGCAGTGAAGAAACAACAGGAAGCAGAACTGAAGGTAGCAGAAATGAAGATGCTGAGGTTCTTGCTTGGAGTGAACAGTTTGGATAGGAAAAGAAACGAGCTCATTAGAAGGACAGCCAAAGTTAGATGTTTTGGAGACGAGGTTCGAGAGAGCAGACTTCGATGGTTTGGACATGTTCAGAGACAAGAGAGTGAGTATATTGGTAGAAGGGTGCTGAGGATGGAGCTGCCAGGCAAAAGAGCGAGACGAAGACCAAAGAAAAGGTTGATGGATGTTGTGCAGGAGGACATGAGGACAGTGGGTGTTAGCGAGGAGGATGCACGAGATAGGCTTACATATAAAAAGATGACACACTGTGGCGACCCTTAACGGGACAAGCCGAAAGGAAAAGAAGAAGAAGAAGTACGTCGTTAGTCTAGTGTCTGAGAGCTCTGGACAATGAGACAGCACATTTCCGTCCATTTACACCATGACGTCTACTGTACAAAAATGGTTGCAAACCCACGGCATGTCGTGTCATTATCCAAGCCGCTTATCCACACAAGGGTTGCAGAAAGCTGGAGCCTATCCCAGATAGCTTCAGGTGAAAGGCAGACGACACCCTGAACTGGTCGCCAGTCAGTCACAGGGTGATGGCCACAGCAAAGGCAGGCGTGTGTACCACTACACAATCAGTGACTGTTTGCAAAGCCAATTTATTCATACACAATGTAACGTAATGGGTTTTATATAATTAAATGCATTTTACTATAAAGAGAAAAACAAAACAACCATACATTTTAAAATATTTACTTTCTCTTACTTGGACTAAAAACCATTCACACTTGGGGCTGACTTTACTTCTATTGGCAACTTATTCCATTTGCTTACAGCATAGCAACTTTAGTGGTTAGCTAGCTTTGGAATCTGGGCTCCGTTATCTGATCTAAATCTGGAGATCTCAGAGCCTACTGGGCTTATAGTCCATTAGCATGTCTTTAATGTATTCAGGACCTAAACCATTTAGTGCTTTATAGGCCAGTAATAGAACTTTCAAGTCTATTCTAAAGCTGACTGGGGGCCAGTGTAGAGACTTTAGAATTGAACTAATATGTTCTGATCTTTTGGTTCTGGTCAGAACCTGAGCTTCTGCATTCTGAATGAGGTGCAGCTGTTTAATGCTGTTTTGGTTCAGTCCAGTCTTGATTAAAAAAAAAAAAAAAGCATGGGTGAGTTTCTCCTGGTCTGCTTGGTTTTTGTAATCCTTCACTCCGAATATGCTCTTTAACTGGTAGAAGGCTGTTTAAGTGATTGATTTGATATGACTGCTGAAAATCAGGTCTGAATCTATATCAGCCTAGCAAGGATTTGGACATGGTCTTGGTTTTCAAAGAAAGTGTCTCAAGGTTCTGTGTTTACTAACAGGGATCCTATTTCTTTTCTGTCAAAAACAGTTATTTTGCTTTTGTTGTCGTTTAATTGAAGAATGTTTTGGCTTATCCAGTTATTTACAGATGGGGGACAAAACACCTCAGTTGAAGTGTAGTAATCTGGAGACACTGCTGGATATAACTGTGTGTCGTCTGCATAGCTATTATAGTCAACATTAAATTTTACCCAAGGGTAGCTGGCTCAAGACTCGTATTCCAGGGAATGACCCTTGCTAGACCCAATATACAGAATATGTCATTGCCATTTGATGAGATTGAACCCCTCCAATGGTTACAAATTAACTCTCAACCATGCAATGCTCTTCCATTAAGCAATACCCACATTTACAACCTGTCCAGCAGTATGTTATGATTTACTCTATCAAACGTCACAGTAAGATCGAACAAGACCGGAATTGACGACTTTCCCATGTCAAAGTGGTCAACCTTATATTATTTAGCAGATAAGATAAAAGCTGATTCTGAACTGTGAAGAGTTCAATCTTGGAGAAGGTTTGAGAGAGGAGATATTTGCAAACATGCAAGCATCCAGAGGTTTTTTTTTTGTTTTTTTTTTTTAAGAAAAGGCTTAATGGCTGCTACTTTAAGAGATTTGGGAAACTTGCCGAACAGATGTGAGCTATTGATTATTTGCTGCAATCGGCTAGTATGAATTTTTGAAAAATATATATTTTTTAAATCACTACACCACCACCACTCTCCTATTTGGTGTGTCGTCTGCCGCTATAGCGACTCAGAACATGAGTTGAACATTTTCAGGCTTCTTTTCAACGCCCTCATTGGCTTTGCATCATTATGCCATGGAAGCACAGACACAACAAAACGAGTTTGTCAACGGTGCACTGCACTGTGCTGTACTAAGTGCAGAGTAGAATAGAGCTCAAGAAAAAAAAATGGAAGACTTTAATTAAAAAAATAGCTGTAACAAATGTTTTGGTCGGTTTCAAGCCTCATGTAAACTGAACCTTAACTTTCTAGCAATACCTTGACATAATTTCAACAGTACTGCTTTTTGTCCATGATCTCAATTTTATTTTTGCTGTAAAATAATGTTCAATATTTTTGAGCAAACATTTGTTTGGGCTGGAAAAATACAATGTTGCCCCCATTCCTAAAATATTAACTTTAACTCCATGGACCTTGATTAAAAAAAAATGGGGCAAGAAAAGTGAGGATAACCGTTTGTGTTTGTTTGAGAGGCGTTATAATGCGTGATCTCAATGTTTTTGGAGCTTTCACAAACTAATCTATGGACATTCTATCCTACTTTTTTATAATTATGAATTGTAAAAGACTCAACTCTAGAGTGATCATCAATACTTTATTTGCAGCCTTTAAAGTCTCTCGTGTGTGTTTTGCCATACATTCCTGCGGATTGGAAACCATTGTCATTGCCACCAAAACGGCTATAATCTCTTTTACGGATGAGCTTGTCATGAATGGTAAAAGTACAAAGAAGACCAAAAGGCCCTTGTCTCATTTATCACCCACTTTAAGAGAGGGAGAGAGAGGAGTAGGGGGCTGTCAAAGCAACCATAGCAGAGTTAACCGTAACAGTGGTGGTCTCTCATCCCCTGAGGCCCAAACACATTGCTTAAAGTGAAGAAATAATATGGCAAAGGAGAGAGGAAAAGGGGGGCAGCGCTAGGAGAAAATGCAATAAGAGTTAAATATAGACAGGAGACAACCATTAAAAGAGGTGCGGGGTGTTGAAGAGAGCCAAAACAGCCTCCAGAGAATTTATGGCTAGAGGTCAAGGGTCAGGGCACTATTAATCATCATGCAAGATGAGAATTAAATGGCTTAGTCTTGCAGACAGATGAGGGTACCTGGCCTGAGCGAGGTTTGATAAAGATTGTTGCGTCTGTCTTCTATTACAGAACAGAGAGGCCAGAGGCTACACAACGTCCTGAACTGAGGACAAATTCAGCTCTTGCCCCCTCCCTACCTACTCTAATGAGCATATGTGTCACTCAAAATCACTTTGGAAACATGGCACCATCTTTATGATTATTAATTCTCAAAGCAGATGAGGGAAATGTTCACACAGAGGCTTCCAAGGGTTACAGTATATTAGCGCCACACAACTTACATTCACACTCATCCTGAATGAATGTCAGCTTGAAATGTTCTCTTTTTTAAAACACCTTCCTTTGATCTTTGATGAGCCACGCATGTCATTAATTATGTATGTGCCTCGGTACAAACATGGTGAACACCTTCTAGTGCTTAAGCAGCAGCATGCTCATCATAAGGAACTGCATGGAGGATGTCTTAGCAGGCACGTGTACACCCTACATTACTTTTATAGTCGTGACAATGCAGAGTTCATAATTTGTAATCCTTTGCTTCAATCTGCGTGAAATAATTGAGATTTCTATTGTCTGTGTGCAGGCTTGTGCGCTAATACGACAGGGGATGGTGCCAAGATGGATGGCGTTTGAATTAGGAGGAAAACTGTCATGGTCTGAACATATAGAGCAACCAGAACAATGAAAGTGACGTGGCGGAGCGTTAAAACTGCTGTAATGCAGTAAGATTTATGCAAACTGAACATGCTGCCGCTTGCTGATAGTTTAGCCGAAGGAAAAGGGTTGTGTGCATCTGCCCAAACTTTTTTTTTTTTGCATTTAGAATAAATTCATAGATTTTTCTGCCGTGTGAGCAGATCAGTGAGTTAATGAAGCAGACATTAGTGAATGTAGACTGGATTTCCTCTAGGTAAAAAAAGGAAAATGAATGAATATCCTGATTAAGCATTACTAGACCTCTTAATTTGAATGCCCAGAATGGAAAATCGAGCAAAAATAACGTCACACTTGAGAGATCAAACCACCATTATGCATGACGTCAAACAAGACGTCCTATCTCACGAGACTTAATTAAGCATATCTTGTGAAATTTTAGTCCAATTTCATTTAAAGACAACGGAGCTCTTTCACAAACAATGCGTAAGCACACATTTGTGATTGAATTGTGCATACACACATTTGATGCAAAAATATGCAATTCAATATGTTTGTACTTGAACTTGTTCATACTCTGCCAAGTTTAGAACACCTTTAGAACGTGTGTAAACTGTACACAAATAACACAATGACAGTGACATTAAAAACCGAGATGGGTGATTTGCTCATGAGTTGAGTCAATGTTCAAAATAACTAAAGTTAACACTTTTCACGATTTTTACCCTTGTTACGTTCAAGTGGTTGTATGCACTGTATGTCTATGTACGTATGTGTGTATCCACAGTTGACAGTACTCACTCAATGAGCTACCCGTTGCATGAGTCTGTGCTAAGTTGCAAAACCTGTAGAGCGGTCGAATCGCTTGCTTTTCCTTGCTCATCCGAGGCTTCAAAGATTGCAACTAAGAACACAAAAAAGCTTGAATATTTCCACAAAATTTACAGTTGACTAACAAAAATCTAAAACATTAAAGGCAAGTACTGTAATCCCAATAACTACAATATATTTTTCTGTGATTCTGCAAAATGTGATATAAATTGATTGATTTGATCCGTCACGACTGCGGTTGCTGACGTACTGGAACTCGACTGCATGTGCCTCAAATATTGAGTCACTTTCAATAATTATATGAATTTCGTCAATTATTATAATTGCCTCTTTGCTGCCGTATAGTTAACTTTTTTGTTTATTCATGTCTATTAAGTTTTTTGTTTTTGGTCATGCAGACTGGAGGAGCTGTATAACTTGGTTCTGAAACAGTTATTCTGTAACACGGGAATTTAATATATTGCATCAGTGGTTATTTGTGGGCGGCACGGTGGGCCAGCTGGTAAAGCGTTGGTCTTACAGTTCTGAGGTCCTGAGGGTCAATCCCAGCCCTCTCTGTGCGGAATTTGCATGTTCTTCCCGTGCCTGCGTGGGTTTCCACGGGGCACTCCAATTTCCTCCCACATTCCAAAAACATGCAACATTAATTGGACACTCTAAATTGCCATTAGGTGTGATTGTGAGTGGGGCTGTTTGTCTCAATGTGCCCTTCGATTGGCTGGCAACCAATTCAGGGTGTACCCCGCCTCCTGCTTGTTGACAGCTGGGATAGGCTCCAGCACTCTCTGCGACCCTCGTGAGGATAAGCGGTGAAGATGACGGATGGTTATTTATATTATGATGGGTATTTACTAAAAATTGCTGTCAGATTGAACAAGGTTAGAGAGGGAATAGATGGAGTGAAGAGAGGACCGAGAGAAAAATAAGTACAAGTAAAGATGGGACACTAACTGTTTGAAAAAACAAATGAAAACAAAAACATGATATGAATCATACACCATTTTATATGACAGTAGCACTACATCCTGTGAGGGAGGGAAAGGACAAGATAGGATAGACAGGACAGGGACAGGACGAGAAGGGAACAGTCAGCAGTAGTGAACCCGGCGGTGCAATTGCAGTACTACATGGTTGGAGTGGCTTTGGAATATCCAAACACCTGTTGAAATTGAATGCAAGTCAGAGGTCGGTCCAGGAAGTTTGCAAAGTCATACAGTGTATAACAATTAGGGTGTCATCCCGAACAAGCAAGTAAGTCCAATGGGCGTGTGTGTCGACGGGTAGATGCACTGAATTGACACTGTCACGCGTGCATGTTAAATGCCAGTGTAAGAGTTGCTGCGATGGCATGATAACGACGGAGGACCTCGACCCTGCCATCCTAGAGGGAAGGACAGGCCAGGGGACCACCCATGCCAAGAGTCCCAGGGTGGCTCCACCTAATCACTTCAACCGGCCATCAAGAGGATAGCTTAGGGACCTGGACCTACCCTGCCCCCATCCCTGACCAACCACCACCCCCATCCACTCATCCATTACCCCAGCCAACTGTCCATACTCCCCCAAACCACCAACCCCACAGGAGTTGGGAGAGGCCCCCAACAGCCAGTAGAGTCCATCGTCGTATCCAGTCCACACATCCCAGCTGGTGAAGTGCAACAGCTGGGCAGAGGTCCCTGAGATTAGGGTGAAAATGATGGGGGGGGGGGGTTAGGGGCCACAGAAGGCCACCTAAGGGTGCGAGAGTGAGCCCCCAAGACATGAAGTTGTGTGCTATTGTGCATTAAAATCCGAGAGGCTAGTAGGGATGAGTGAGGAGTGGCGACTGGCAACTGGCTGACACTCCCCTGTTCCGGACTATGTCACAATTTTGATACTCCTGAATGTGAATAAATCCTCCACCTTGAACACATGCTCCAGTCCCCCTTGAGGCAGTCCCACAACATTCCGAGCCATTAGGAACTAAACCCCCTTGTTCATCCACAGGACCCTGCCAAAAAGAAACCTTTTAACCACCTTGACGAGATTAATCACATGAATATGCAAGCCCCACTCAGAGGCCCCAGCCTCTTCTTCACCGGAAGATGTGTCGGTGAAATTAAGAATGTCTTCACAGTGTTTTCCTTACAACATCCCAGTTTGAGGTCAGCAGCACCCCATCCCCACTTTGCACAGTGTTGACGGTGCATTGCTTCCTCCTTGGCTGCTGGGTGCTGGTTCAGAATTTCCTGGAACCTGTCCAGAAGACATTCTCCGTGGTATCACAGAACTCAACACACACCCAAGTTTCTGATTTATAACTGCAGCAAAACCTATGTGCCCCACTGGGATCAACAGCTGTCTCCGGAGTCCCACTGCCCCCCAAAAGGCCCAATAGAAGTCCTTCTTCAAAAGGAAAGCCTACCTTTTCAGCAGTCAACCGGGGCGTGTATAGATTGAGCAATTATACCATCCATCCATTAATTTTCTAAGGTGCGTATCCTCACAAGCATCAGAGGAGTGCTGAAGTCGATCCCAGCTATCTCCGCACACAAGGCTGCATACACCATTAATTGGTTGCCAGTCAATGGCAGGGCACACAGCAGCAAACAACCTTTCGCACTCACAATCACACTTAAGGGCAATTTTGAGTCTCCAATTAATGTTGCATGTTTTTGGGATGTGGGAGGAAACTGGAGTGCCCGGAGAAAACGAACGCAGGTATGAAGAGAACACGCAAACTCCACACAGGTGAGGCTGGGATTTGAATCCCTGTCCTAAGAACTGCGAGGCAGATGCGCTAATCAGTTGCACCACCCTAAGCAATCATATTTATGTGGAATTTGGAGTGTTCAATTTAAATATAATACTTATTGAAAGAAAGGAAATCCCGGCATAGAAGAGGAGAACAGGTGAACCACTTTGAGGAAGATTTGAGCAATTGGAACCATTTTACAGTCCAACCAATGATGAAGGCACTCATCCAAATGCACAACACATCTTACCAAAATGTGAATTGGTTGAGGACAAAACTAATAGCTTTGGATTTCTACAAAAAGTGTTCAAATTTGATCAGCAGAAATATTACCAGAAAATTCTGTATGTTTCCATGAAGTCCTAACCCGAATGGCATGTTTGCTTATCTATTCAATCTGCTGGTAGCTTCCACACACAGATAGGCTAATTGCTTCAGCGGTGAGCACGCCGAAACATCTAAACTTTTATGGAGTGAGCCCCACAGCTTTGGTTCAACAGATGTGACGAGGTTAAAATAACAGAAGATAGGCAGGCAGTGAGAAGAATAAGTAGCCGCTGGGCTGCTGGAAGGGGGCTCCACATTGTTTGGGGAAACTTAAACTGCGATGGAATCTATTTAATATCAAGAGTAAAAAAACGCCCCTCCCCTCCCTCAATACAGTGTCCACCTCGCTCTCTCTCTCTCTCTCTCTCTGTGTTTCTTTCGCACCGGTGCTGTTGATTTAAGGGTTCATGCAAAGGCTTCAATGCACGGCGTCGCTGCAAATGTGATGCGGGGTTGTCGGAGTACCCCCTGCGCGGATCCCTTTGCAGTGCAGATCCAGTAGTTGGACTTGTGGAAGAGAGCACGCGAGGGAGAGGAGAGGAGTACAGCAGCCGAGTGAGCGAGTACACATAGGAACACGTTATCTTGCGAGACTATTTAGACATCGAGCTGTCTGTCACTTTTAAGCGCTCAGGCTACTCGCGCGGCGGCCGCAACGACAACAACAACAACAACAACACCTGGTCTGGCGTACCTGGAGCCGCCAGTGAAAAACTCCCAAACGTGATCGTCTCAGCTGGAATGAGCTAACCTACACGACCGGTCAGATATGGAAACCAAGCCGTTCTTGTCATTGGGTGAGTTTGTTCACTACACATGGCAGTTTAGTTTTCTGCATTTATTTTATTTTTTTAAACGGCGGGCTAGCTTAAAATGCCCTCATGTCGCGTTCCCTTGCTCGCTTTTGACAGCGAGTTGCCAAACGCGTCCGCACGCCTCGAACTGGAGCATGAACGGTCTCCGTCTCTCTCTCTCTTTTGCCCTGTTTTGAAAGCCCGTTCGTGTGGGGCTGAAAAGACACATGTAGTCGCTCTCCAATTCTGCTATCCGAGCTGATGACATTCCGCCTTGACTGACATCTCGCTCGGGATAAAACTGTGCGCGCTCCCCCGCTTGCGCTACTTGTTTTAAGTTTTCTCCCAAACAGCTCCTTATCCTCGCGTTCCAATAATCGCGACAAGAATTCACCCCTCAATTCGAATATTATCTCTTTATTTGCGCACGAAGAGTGCAAGGAGACTTTTCGGCGCAAGTCGACGGAAGCAAGAGTGGTGCTTTTATTTAATTTGGGTTTTTTGGTGTTACGTAACACTACGCTTAGTTTCACGCGGCTCTTGTGTGTGTTTTCTTATAATAATCCGATAATGCGGTGCGTTTGTTTGCAAAGCTTTGTTTAAAATGTTTACACGTTACTTTGGTTATACTTATACATCCTATTTAAACTCTTTGCATGTTTATTTTTTTAGTGCTATTGCAAGTTGCTTCACTCTTTAGTGAAAAGTTTGTACGTTATTTACTGATTAACACTAAATAACAACGTAAACAGCTGGCATTATTGTCAAATATCAAATTGTTTACGTTCCAAAACTTTAAAGAACCTGGCCTCGATAGAAATGGACAATTAAATCGGATACAGTCCCATTAGGAATGAAATGCATTATTTTCAAATTGCACACTGGTCCTTAATATAAGGTTTAATAGTCTAAAATGATTTCTGAAATATTTTGTCAGTCAGACAGAATAGTGTTGAACTTGAATTCCCCCTATGAACTACCGTAGTTAGTATTGCTTCACTGTGTTGTAATGATTCCTTCTTTCCATGCCAAACACACTCGTCTGCATTGCACTGTAAATCATTAGAGCGGTATGCTACTGTACGTTTGTCTCGGTGACCCTTGCCCCCTGCGGAGGTGATGCAGCATAGCGCAGTTGTAGGCCAGCCCCCATTATTTTGTCTGCTGCGCTTTCATGAGCGCATCATATTACACCTTGACACGTTATCATCAGCTGCCTACACGCATCGCGGAGATTCACAGGACTTGTGTGACTTGGGACGCCCTTCTTCAGTTACAGCCCAGACACACACACTTTTAAATTTTATTTTGTGTGACTTCTTAGAAGTACTGTTTGTGCAAACGGCCCTTGTGCAATATTGTACGTGCACTATATATTCTGTCCATCTTAAACGGGAGAGGACTTTCACTTAATCAGAGTAGCCCATTTGTATGCCTGTCAGCAAATATGCTCTGAGTACTGTACAGTGTATGTGCAAGCTATGGCTGACGTAAAGCTCAATGTACAGTGTAATTATTAAAGTGATGGTTCTCATCCTTTCTCTCAAGCTACTCCACATGCCGTGTCAGCAGTTTCCTGGTGCTAATCTGCCAGTCCTAATATTGCTGTTTCTATTTCAATTTGGTCCATCAAAAGGTCCACTTGGTTGGTCTGATTTGCTAATTGGTCACTTCAAGGACGCTGCTATCTTCTAAGTCCTTTGGTGTATTGATTAGCCACTCGTTCGGGATTATTATCTGGCGCATAGTATCAAGTGTACTGACACGCAACTGTTTGGATGGGCCACTTCCCGCTGCAAATATAGATCAGTTGTGAGTGTGATAGTAACATCTCCCTCGAGCGATTTACTCTTTGCTACGGATTTGTATGCCGATTGTCCGCCTGATCCCGCTATCAACTCCGCCGCACATTTCACGTATTTGACATTGAGCTGTAAAGTTGTCATGGATGACTGATAGGAGAGTCTTTTATGTCAGCAACGTGAGGCTCTTGTGGAAGTGTGTACAAAATTCTTTAACGGACAGGAGAAGAAAACAACTCTGCTTGATTTATTTTGTATTGAGTCCATCCTTAAAGGTCATATCTTGTTTCAATAGGCTTTATATGTTACTTATTTTTCTCGTATTGTACAAGGTGACTATTAAGTGAAATATATCTTTTTTATAAGCAGAGGCTTGAACCACATTTTAGTGCCATTTCTGTCACACTTCACAATCACAATCTGACATACTCAAAACTAACTGAAACTTTTGCTGAAGCACTTGCACTGCTTTGTTTTTTTTGGTTTTTGTTTTTTTAATTATTGTCAGGCAATCATCGACGGCATTGGTGTCAAACTCATTTTTGTCACGGGCTACATTGTAGGTACTATTTCCCTCAGAGGGCCATTATGGTGAAACCATAGAAATCCTGAATCGCCTCATCATATTTACACATGAAATTTATGAACTAGTCTTGGAATCAGAAATCAAGCGTAATGGGTTTTTCAACCATTGTTCATGTTTGGTCACCCGAAAATGCTTATAATATCTCAACATTATCATTTATGACATGACAATTTGAAATGTTGGGACTTATTTTAACAAGAACCACTGGTTTTGACACAGATGATTTGCCTTCGTGGGCCACATAAAATCATGTGGAAGGCCAAATGTAGCCCCCTGGCCTTGAGTTTGACACCAGTGATCTCTGGCATAAAAATCCAAAACTGATTTCCCCAAAACAGCAAAACTGTTTGAGAGAGATTTTATTATCGTGTCAGGTTTACAATTGTGATATTTTATCAATGTACTTGCTGATCACGCTTCCGAGACGTTGGACTTTACTTTGAGAAACACGGATTTAAATAACTTGGAAAAAAAACCCATGGTCACTGTCAGAATACCTGATTCAACCAACCTTGTGCTTTGTGAGTAGAAAGCAAACCACTTTCTTATTAAATGGCATTGAGCTTGGCCTGTCTCAGCTTGCCCATAAACTTTTGTTATCACATACTAATGAGAGCTTTAGTCTGTAATCGAATTTCCACTATAATATTAGCAACTGTATATAATGCTTTTTTTGGGGGTGGGGTTATGAGGAACTGATAGAATATTCACCCATTAACACAAATGCACAGACACACATGGACACAATGACCCCTCCCAAAACCAGTGAAGTTCATAGTATTTGATGAGAAAGTGGGATTTGTGTGTGTGTGTGAGTGAGAGAGAAACGGCGAGCCACATTCCTTTTCTGGCTGTAACTCAGGAACAAAGGTAATACTGGGAGAGGGTGTCTGTCTTCCGGGAGGGGTGTGTGCGTCTGCGTGTGCATGCATGTGTGTGTGTATGTTGGTGGGGGGCTCTGAAGAGGGCCCTCATGAAATTGCACCGCCAAAAGCATTTGGCCAAGTTTGTCTTTTATTGCCGTCCAGTTTTGTGTTCCTGATGTGTTGCCTTTGCCCCCCCCCCTCCCCCCTTGCCCGGCCCCCTCCTTTTGAGAGAACGGGACTGCAGCTGTCATTTTTATTGGGGGTGAGTTTTATAGCAAGACTTAATGGCTTAAAGTGACAGCTCTCTCCCGAACCCCTCAGTCTGAATTTCACCCATGAGGCCTTCATTTCCAAGCAAAAAAAAAAAAAAGAGAGAATGTGGCCCCTTCAATTCCTCACTGTTCAGTTAACATCTAAATCATCCATCCATCCATCCATCCATTTTCTCAGCCGCTTATCCTCACAAGGGTTGCGGGAGTGCTGTAGCCAATCCCAGCTTTCTTCAGGCTTCACGCGGGGTGCACCATGAACTGGTTGCCAGCCAAACGCAGGACACATAGAAACAAACAACCGTTCGTGCATACATTCACATCTATGGGGAATTTAGAGTCTCCAATTAATGCCTGTTTTTGGGATGTGGGAGGAAACCCGCGCAGTCACGGGGAGAACATGCAAACTCCACACAGGCAGGGCCGGGATTTGAAGCCCGGTCCAAAGAACTGTGAGGCAGACGCTCTAACCTGTTGTCCACCGTGCTGCCCAAAATTGACTAGAAAAGTGAAATTGATGAGAAAATTATGCATGGATAATTTATGATCACAGCTCTAATTTGTTTATCATCACAAACTATGTCATTAAATTAGTTTTGCTTGTATTTGTTAGAATGTAGAAGCGTAAAAACACTGGTTAGAATTAGTTGTTGTAACTTGTCAACCTGAGCGCAGTGCATGCATATTCTAGCCTGTTGGCACATGTACTTTGTTCATGATTATAAACCGTTGTCCGTCACCCTGATACAGAAATCATGAAATGACACAACTCGATTGTTTTTGCAAAAAAAAGCTATTCACTCATAGAAGGTCTTTACTGATAGTGGTTGCAGTGAACTTTGCACATTAAACCTTGACCTTTGCTCCCCATCTGTTCTATCATTTAAGGAATTTGCCTTTGGCATTCAGGGTGTTATTTGTATTTATTTGTTTTTTTAAAGACAGTATCTTCCAGATATTTGCTTTTTATTTCTCATCTATATTTGCCTTGCGTTGCTATAATTTTTGAATTACTTGTATTGTCTTTCCAAAATACACACACTACGCTCATGGGTGTTATGGTTAATAATGATGAGACACCGATGAACAATTTCAGTCATTTATATTTATACTTTATACTTGTTGATACTTCGGGGGTTTAATATATGATCATTTTTTGAACAAAACTTTAAGCTTACTGCTAGGGTGTTTTTTTTTTTTTTTTTTTTTTTTTACCCAACAACCTTCCACAATTTTATTCAATTTCCACGCAAATGGGCCAAATTGCAGGTAGCATTTCTCTTAAAGAACGAAAACCCCACAGTGGTCTCTGCAATAACTTGAATCAGACAACAATGGGAATTTACAAAACGCTTATCCTCTAAAGAGATTTTTGGCAATTCTGAGCTCTATATTTACAGATGCAATAGTGAAGCGTACAAATAAAAATGACACTGGGCCAACTAGGGGTCGGAATCTCTCACCACCACACGATTTGATTCAATTAAGCTTCACCCTGCTACTCTTCCATTCACGATTATTGAAACATCTTGAATCGTTGAATATTTTTGTCAACGGCCCGTGTTAAAACAAAATGGAAGAAGTGTATAAATCATAGTGGCAGGAGAATTCATCCAAGCTATGTTGTGATGCAGTTGCAAATCAGACTATAAATAACATAATGCTGTGCTGGCTGAACAAATGTGGAAATGCTATATTGTGGTAGGGGAAGAGCTAGATGTGCAGGTTGCTGTCTTGCTGCTAACTTGACCTGCTTATGTGGCGGCCATGCTGGGGAGGCTGACTTTCCCATCAAAGGCAATGCATGAAATATATGGAATTTAAGTCTTCTTTATACTTGCGCGAGCAGTGACCATGCTGATGTCCCTGTGGGGATCCCACATGCAGTTTACCATTGTACACGAGGGCAACCCATGTGCACTGTTTTGAAAGGTCCTGCAGTTCTCCTCCAAATTGGGGGTGTCGCTACGCCAGGTATTGGCTAGCACACCACAGGGTGGAGTTTCCTCTGGATTTTATGTCCATTTCCAGTAGCCGTTTTTCTTTTCCTTTCCGGAAAAAGGAACAAAGCAACGACAATGGCGACTGTAGAACAGTCTCTACGAGAACGAATGGCCCAAGGTAACCAGATGGTACATTTAAATACACTGCAAACTTGATCAAAAAGGTGGCCGCATAGGTGGTATGTGGAACTCAGGGGAAAGCTGAGTACAGACCAATCAAGAGAGAGAGTAGCATTCTGCATGCAGTGACACTTTGTGTTCTTTACGCGTCAGATGCAGCATAGGGGCTGCGCTGCGTTGGTCACGTGATGCAACGCTGGCGCTGTCAGCCATGTGAGCACGGAAACATAAAAGAGCCATTAAAGTTCAGATGACAGAGATGTTATGGGGTCAGTTAAAATCAATATTTGCATTGTTTATATGTTATGTAATCGATGCACGTAACTTCCAGGAAGTTGTCGGCTATAGTTTAGCTATAGAATTTTTTTTCTTAAGCATATTCAGCACTCCCCGAACAGACTCAAAGTTCAAGACTTCAAGGTGTGGTCACTTGATCCACCGCAAGGGCGAACAGAAGTGACTGTGCAATTTTCAAACAGTGCACTACACTCCATATGGGATGGAAAGCAACGTGTCGGAAAATGAGGAGGAGGATTATGACGTCCAGGAGCACCCAACTGAACTTGTCATTGTCAAACCGTACATGTTTGAGGCGATCAGGAGGTGGGAATCTGACAGTAATGACGACGAGCAGCCAAGTTGCAAGGGTACAATAGGAAAAGAGAGTGGCCACTGGGTTGATGTGACGCGATGTCGAAAGCATGTCTTTTTATACAACCATGGCTAGAAATCATGGCACCCCAGTGCTCAGTGCCTAGTAACCACAATCATGTTGTATGTCTGTAAGAGGAAATCCTCACCTCTTGTCTGTGCTGCTTCACCGCGGCACCGTGGAGGCTGCGAGATTTTGTTCTCTTGTTGGCGGTTGAGGTCCCGATGGCTGTAGGGGAAAAAATTAAATTGGCACTGCAGCCGGTTTCAGCCTCTACCTCTGTATCCAATGCTTTCTGCTAAGTCTTTTTCAAATCATGCCGGTTTGAAGTGATCAGGACAGAGTTTGGAAAGCTTGCAAGGCACACATAGCTGATCATGTTTCGTCCCGTCGATTGATTTTTCCCTATCCACTGGTCACGTATTCTTTTTTCACTTGGAACCCCCCCCCCCAAAAAAAAAAAAAACCTCTTGCCACTGTCTGAACCATTTGTACAAGCAAATGCCAAACAGTAAATCATTGTGACATCGTAAAATCATACATCAACAAATATACAAAGACAGGAACAAAAACATGGAACAATAACAGAAAATGCCAAATGAACAGGCTGTTTGGATCGTGTGATGTCACAGCGCCGGATAGCGGAAGGCGCACTCTGCATCATGTAACTGCTGTATATCTGCTATATAATAACTTTGAAATGGAAAATGTGGTTTGGAAAGTCATAGAGTTACCAAGAACAATTTTAAAACATTTATTCTCTGACCTTCCTCATTTCTCAACCGATTTTCATGAGGTCTACTTTTTTGTTGTCAATCTCAGCGAGTCAGGCCCAGGCCCTAACCAGTGTACTCTAGTCAACTTTTAACAGTTTTGAGTTATTTCAGTTACTATTGTAGCTTTTCCCTTCTTTACTGGAAGGGTACCAACATTTTTTGTCGATGTGTGTTTTGTGTTGTGTTGAGGATTCACTTTCACCATTTATCTGAGAGGCATGAGTCTAGGGTTTATTGCTAGTCGTCTTAAGTGTCTGAATAGCTCTTCTTTGCACTGTCAGTATTCAGGGTGCGTCGAACGAGTCTTTTGAAGTGGAAGCGTAGTCTCTGTGGGAATTTCACCAGATCACACCCGTAATTCGCATTGAGACGAAGGTCGTCTTGCCCTCCTCTTGAGCCAGCGCTCTCCTCTCTGTGTTGCGCTGGTGCCATGAGCATATTACGGGAAGATGAGCAAAACTGACAGAGACATAAACAACATACGTGAGAAAAAAGTGTAAAGAGGGGAACGCACAGCATGTTATAGTTGGGTTGTCATATTCAAATGCTGCCAAAAACCCCATAAAATCAGTAGCTGTCAGAGGTGGAAACCCCTCCTCCTTCAACTCCTCCACAATCCTCATCTTGGCACATTTTCCATAATAAAAACAACTGTCTACTCTTCCTCTAAGATTGCATTAATGCATGAAGATGACTGCTGTTTCTAGGCTATGCTGTGTTTTGTAATTGACTTATCAGCACATGGATTTCATCCTCAAACGATGCAGGATTAACTCAATCTAATTGTTGTGGCTGTTTGACTAGTTTTCTTTTCTTCGTAAATAGTCCCCCCTGCCCTTGCACCAATGGTGATATGTCCACTGCATGCCTGACCTGCTCGAGTACACAAATTGCCAATGCACTGTCTGATAAAACTATTGCCATTGTAACACAATTCTCGTCAATGAAATGATAGCTGACTTTCAACCTCCAGTGATACACTAGGATTCATCCAGAACTTATAAAAGTTTCCTAAAATAAAGCCTTGCTTTATATAGTCGTGTGCTTCTTTCAGCAGTTAGGTAAATAACATTTCATACTTTGTAATTTTTTAAAAATAAATTGCTAGCTATTAGAGCAACCACAACAGCTGAAAAGTATCACATTGCTGTTCATCTGTTTGAGTGTAAATCACCTTTTTTTTTTTGGGTGGTACTCACTGTTGTGTTCAGCGAAAATGTTTCAAGCCATCTTTCGTCACACAGATCATGTTTCCACAACAGGGCCTTTTCTGTTATTCAGACCCCTTATCTAATTTCAGCCAAATCTTTACTGTAGATACAGAATATGATCTCAATTTGGTCACCTGCTGTCTCATTTTATTTTGGGTTCCTTCTTTCAATTGATGAAAGTTGAAACTGTTCCAGTCAGATCTCAAATGATATTTTTGCCATATCCACTGACGACTAAGCTTTAAAGACTTCTTCTTCTTCAACTTCTCACAATACCGTGATGGGAGAGCACTCAGTTTATGGGATTAAAGGTTATGAATGTATTTATGATAAACAGCAACTCCATTAGAGGAGCCACTAAACTGTGTAAAGTACTGATGAGATAGTTGAGAGCAAGACACTTATAATACTATACTATTGACATGTTCGTTATTTGTGAAACAAAATAATTCCTTTAAAAGGTTCATTTCACAAATTACCAAGAAGAAAATGTATATAATGTGAGATAAGTTTCACAATTTTTTCTATTCCTTAGCTTATAATAGGGAAAGACTGATTAACTGTTTGGTGAGGCCTGCAGGTCCAATATGTTGATATATCTGCCCAGAGTGTGGCCCCTCAGACTCAACACACACCTGTACATGTACACACACACCCACGCAGACACACATCGGCAGTCTGGAGGGCTTTGTCGCCTATGGTTGGGCACCTTACCAGGGACATCTGGTTTGAGGAATGTTCTCAAAAGCAGGAAGGCGGAAGGGTGCTAAGCTGGAAGGGGAGGAGGAAAAAAAAGTTCAATTGTTGCACTTTAGTTTTGTGAGATATTTTGTGACAATTCAAATTTTTTCATTCCACCTTAACCTTTGTGCTTTGAAATATGTTTCTTCCGTTTGACCCTGGACTTAATTTTTCGTTTGGAAATGAGAAATGTTTGTAAACAAAACAATCACATTTGAACATTCAAGCTTTTCATCGCACAGCTACAAAGTAGCATTTACAAAATAAGGTTTTTAATGCAGGATACCTGCGAGAGGTGTTTTATGAAAAGTATTGAACTTTTTTTCATGGCAGAGTAAAGCAATTTTGTGTACTTATGACATCATTTGCCACACTCACAATTCAATAGGTTATCGTTAATTTTTAATGAATACATTTTCCAGAATATCTGATGACAAAAATCTGCATCATGCAGGAGGTGTGCAATCTGGTGGTCATTAGAATTCTTGGCAGATGGCTGCTGGGTAAATGAATAGTTAAATTACCCTGTGGATAATAAGCCACGCCCACTCGATTTTTTTTTTTTTTTTTTCCCAAAACATGAGGCCTGACAATACAAATGAATGAGCTTCTATTAGATGCCAGGAAGTACATACAGTAATTAATGTTGTGACTTTTTGTGACATTTTTGTTTGTTGGTGTGCTCTGAGATTTTTAAATTATAAAATGTGTTCCTTGATTCCACAAAGCTTGAAAATCACTAGTCAGGTTATGTATTGTAATCAGTCAGGTCAAACCAACATGACAACATAACTGAAATAATGGCTGCTAACTTACTGTAATTAAATTCCTTTTTTGCAATTAAATGACTTCACCCACAACGAAAGTTGAGTGCATGATTCAACAGAATGGCAGCATGGTTATGTTAATCCTAGGGCTAGCTTGCGAGGCTACATAACGTTTTGTGGCCCATTTGCCAGCACTATCGTATTAAAAGTACGTGAACATATCTTAAGCAACCCTTGAGTTAAAGTCCTCTCCTAGGCAGCGGTAAACACCAGCAGGTTTTTCCCCATATTGTTTATACAAACACACAGCACTACACATTATTGTTATCGTCGCCATGGTATCGACCTGCTGTAGCTTGAGTTTATAAGATAAATCCCAAAGATTGTTAAAAACAGGTCGCGGTGATGCCAGAAAGCAAGATTTTATTGCACTAGTCTAACATAACGCAATCGTGAAAGAGCAAATTTGTCTTGTAGTCTGATTCGGGTAATATTTGTTGTCTATCTAATATGTGTTGTCTGGATCACGCTGCTTACGTTTCTTTTTTTTCACAACTTTATTTGCCATCTGATATTTAGAGTGTTACATGAAAAGACATGCAACAAGGCTAAAAATAAACTAAGTTTCTTATTCAAGTATACTGTGCATAATGACGATGCGGAATAAATATATCTTGCGAAGTCGTTCAGTGAATTTTGACATTACCATCAGCATATAAATGCTCATTATTGGCCGATACCGATTAGGCTGATAAAATCGCTGAAAAGTCATGTCCAAGTACTTGAGCTTGCACAGAGTGACGTTATGCAGTATGTGCAGTATGTGGAGCAGCTGAGAATATCGTGTGCTGTCTGGAAGAGGCAAGGTCAGGAGGTTGTGGCTGGGGCACGCTCTGTGGGAGAGGAGCAGCCTCTATAGACCTTACAGCAAAGAGGCCGAGGAGGAAACAAGGACTGTAAATGGAAGTCAGGAGCCTGCTGTTTTTTTACAATTATTTTTGCATCCCCAATACTTAATTCATTGTCTAAAATAATGGACTTATTTCAAAGAGCGATGTACAAGTCACCTTATTGGCTGCATACGGACGCACTCAGACACTCACCAACGTATTGTGTTGCGAGGAGCCTGAATTAGTGCTAAGTTGCGCTGTGGGCTTTTTAAGTCTTCACTTAAAATCTGAGAAGGCTGATATGAAGGAAGGAGAGACTATTGTGTTGGTGAATTTAAAAAAGTGAAAGGAAAGAGGATTTGGGAGAACTAGCAGAAAGATGGAACAAATGGGATACACATCTGGATTGGCTCAGCAGAATATTTGTGCAACATCTGGAACAATTCCCTGGAATTTTAAGGGTACCCCTCTTTCATTTTAGTTATATTATATTCCCCCCCCCTTTTTTTTTTTTACGTCTTCAAAGTCTCGCACCTTGATGCAGGAGGCACGTAAATATTCACGTTGAAATGCATGTTGGGCCATTACAGACTTTATAGTGGGCTAAATTGGACCCATGTGACCAACTCCTCTCAGTGCGGGGTCAAGCTAATTAAGTGGCACCGGGCGTGAATTTAGACCCTTTCCAGACCTGGGCAAATACAAGCCTTCATAAAATCTAGACAGTTCACTTTGAATTATTGCATGAAATAGAACAGGCTTGGTGTAATTACAAACAGACCTTCGATGGGGAATGTTTAATATTTTGTTAAAGCGAATTGAATATATACAGTTTACTGTATTTTACAAGGTAGGTGCGGGTTACCTTGCTCTCTAGTTGTCCAGATGAGTTGAAGGCTCACCCGTGGGCCAGGCTAGTATACAGTTGCTACATGGTGGCCACTCGACGGGCCAGAAACAACGGTGTGCTTTCCCTGTCTGTGACGCACATATGAGGTGTGCATGTAAAGTACGTGACAGTCTGTGGCAAATAGCGTGTCCTTAAGTGAAAGAGGCATTCAATTATGTTGCAGGAGGCACCCAATCATATTGCAGTGGGTCACTTTTGATTCAAATGGGATACATAGTGATTGACACGATGTCACAGTTTTTTTCTCTCTCTCATGAAGGATGAGATTGCAGTCGAGAAAAAAGCCGACTTTTAACTACTAAATCATGCAGTTTCGTTAATGTGACAAAAATTGTATTTTTTTTTAACTAATAGGCTGGAAAAAAGGTCGCATTTGCCAGCAATTTGGTCACAATCTCTAGCCCTGTAATCAAATCCCCCATAAGTTAAAATGAATATTGTAAAAATTGCCCCTTATCGTTGTGAATTATATTAGTTTGTAATGTAAAAAGGATTGTATAATAAATGCCCAGTGGGTCCCATTGGAGGTATTAAGTCCCAAGAGAGACAAAAACTGCCTTTGGACTAAATCATCACTTTATTTGACTGAAGATTGTGTCTGTTCTCAGCAGTGAGATCACAAGGGCAATTCGCTCTCCTTTCGCCGCGTGCTCATTAGTGATGAAGATTTCGACAAGCTCTGAGCACCTACTGTCTTGCCAGGGTGAGGCCCCTTAAGAGCTCCTGGGGTTTCTGATGGGCAGGTGGAAAACAGGAGCGGACTGAGGTACATGCTAATGTTGCAAGTCTGCTGATCAAAAGGAGTGGTCTCACGGTCTCTTACTGATCTGACGTTTACTGGTGCTGGAGACCCCTGAGATCTGTAGTGCCCACTGCTAGGTACTGAGAAATGATAAGTTGCAGAGAGTTTGTGGAGGAATAGAAATCCATTTGGCCTACGGTACAGATTTCGACTCTGCCAACCAATCGACATAATGCGTTTTGACAACATCATCATACCCACCTCTGAAAATAGTTTCAACTACATCAGACCACAGAGCTGAAAGTGCTGCCATCTGTACATGCAGCTACTCAATCAATCACACAGCTAATGGCGAAGCTAATTTGCTAAGATAACTTGCGGCTGGGTCTCTCAGCCTCCTCTCAGTAACTGAAGGCCTTTTCACACTGCACTTGCTCATTGGGGCTGAAATTACTTTTTGACTCACTGGCCAAGTTGGATGATCAATGAAAAAAAATCCACCGGTCAAGCATATTTTTTACCGGACAAAATGTTAAATCATTTTCCGTATGGCTGCACAATATAATAACATCATCAGGGTAATGGGTCATATGATATATGTGTGTAGCCCCAATTATAAACATTTATATAACATGGTATTCTCTTGGATGCAAACTGAGAGAAGAAGTCACAGCACCATTAAACAACCGCAATACAATAAAGTCAAAATTCACACCTGGCACGTGTGCGTTTGTTTAATTTTTCATCATTGCATCTTGGAGACTTAAATGTCAGGCTGTTTCCTTTTATTCGGTTTTAAAGATTCTGGATTTTGCTGATTGTTGTATGGTTTTAGCTTGTATTGTCAAACCCGTTTCATGTTTGTTGTAGGGCTCTTCGATGAGCCCCCCTCCTGTATATTGAGCTTGATGCAATACGATGATTCATTGGTCCGTGTACCGATCCACTCGAATCCTTTAAATCAAAAACATTCACATTCAAACAGTTTTTTTGTTACACCCAAATAACTATTAACTCATAATTACGAAGCATTATCTTGTTGCCAGGCTACATACCTTATCATACGGTCTTTCTTTTTTTTGGTGTACTTTTAAGTCCACAGATGTGGCCCCTGGACCAATTTGCAATATTTTCCCTGTGACTTCAGTTTATCGTGTGTCCTTTTCTCAAGCAAAGTGACCTCACTCTTGCTCATCCACTTGACCAGCTTTGTTACTGTATGATCCAAATTGGGTTTGTTGTTTTGGACCTTACATTTTGAGTGGTGTACCATTGTTGAGCTCTAAACTGATCTGACAGTTTGTCTCTCTTGGTCAGTAATTGTTATCTGAGTTAAGAGTTTTTACCCCTCAAGGCAGCTTTCATATTTTTAGAGCTACCCTATGCTACAATGGCTCAGTGCCTCTTGCAGCATTTGCAGGTAAATGTGCAGTGATGTCATCAGTGACATTTCAATGGAAGAAGTCTTTCTACACTATATGACCTCAAAAGGGAACTAACCTCCTGACTTGAAGTCCACCACAGTGAAATGATTGCATTGAACAGGAATGAGGTTCGAATTTTTGTCGGGCAGAAATTTTGCTGCAGTTCAAATGTATCCAGTAAATGACCTAAAATTTTGCTCACTTTTATTATTTACTGATGTCTGGGTTTTAGATTATTCGGCCTGCTTCCTGGAATACTAAACCACTAAATATAGTTGTTAAATACACAGTGATTCCCAACAGTCTAAGAGCTTTGTGTGTGTCTGTCATATTACATCATATTGATTGGCTTGAATTCTGAATCTCCACCGGGGGTTTGCTTATTGAGCATTAGGTTATCTATTCAGTTCTCTGATTTCTCATTTACCCAGTGATGCACACATTCAGATACAAACAGGCTTTGACTGTCCTGTCCTGTGGGATTGATATTAACAGCCACTACTTTACCTGTTAGGGTAGATGCCGAGTTCAGTGCCCCTTATTCATATACGAGGGGCTGCCAAGGGATTTTGGTCCTGTGAACACTGCTTAAATTCCCCAAATTTAAAATATTCTCGATGACCCATATCAATCTTGGGCCTTTAGAATGTGATAATGAATTATAATGAATCGCTAAGAAACTGAAGTCGAACTTCATGTTCAACGAACACACATCTATCGAGGTAATTATCTTTAGTATGACTGAGGCTTCATTACCACAGTGCACATCGTCTACATAGAAAAGATGCAATCTGTAAAGCTGGAGTTTATTAATGAATGATCAGAGACACGAATGCACTTTTTGGCTATCGGTGAATAAGCCCCCAAAGCATCAAATGACACTGTTTTTTTTTCTTTTATACCATTTCACCGTCCTTTGCCTTCACGGAGGATAATGGACAGTGTATGTTCCGGTTGTTATAGCCTGCCATTATGAGGCTGTCTCACGCTGGAACTGTATTCACTCCTGTTATGATCATTTTCATGCTATCGAAGGCTCTTGCTTTGTTTCTTGTCTCAGAGGGAATGGCTCACTCTAGTCTTTAATACTGTTTTTTGTGCTCGCTGAAAAGCCTTGCTTCCCACCAGAATACAGTGAAGCACCACAGTTGTTATGCTGAGCCTCATCCCCTGTGGAAGAGAAATAATTTATAAAACGAAATCTACATTTGTTGTGTAAATGACCACATGCTGTAGGATACTTAATCCTGCCTGCAGTCGATCCCAGTCATGTGACTTGACCTAGTTTTGTTTGCCACCCTCTGCCTGTCTACTCTTTTTCTCTTTCATTTTCTTTCTGGCCCTTTTACTTTTACAAACTGTTTCAATGAGTTGTGGTACTACCCTGTTCTTCATATACCTCCTCTCTTACTTATTTATTTATTTTTTACTCCCCTGTCCACCCTTGCGCTGGCTACCGTCTGCCATGACTGACTTGACTGATTCAAAATATGTGAAATGTGTTTCTTGGTGCCGTATCATGTATCAATGTATCCGTTGGCTCCATCCCAACTTCAAAAATCATAAAGGTGTCATGTGAAGGGAGTATCTCGAAATGATTGCCATGTGACAGTGTAGAATGAATTTTACTGACGTCAGGCATGTCCTTTTACTTTTTCGAAGTAGCACCGCCAATAATTACTCTACATGCTATGTCTTTTGCTACTGAATTTCAAATTTGCAATTTCCTGCGAGTCAGTTCATCATTCAACCTAACATTAAAACATGTTGCTCTAAAATGTGTTGTACATTCCGTTGCTGATTAGCTATCTTGCACATTTCAGCTAGATATATGCACATTTTACAAGAACAGATGTAATATTGCAATTTTTCCGATATAAATAACAATGTACTGTAGTTTGACATAGGATGCATTCTTTGCGAGATTTTAGTAAAACAGCACCTGTGAAGATTTTGACAAGTATTAAGTTAGGTGACGCACTGACTCCTTGGAATTTATGGATTTATGTATTCGTTCTTGAAGGACACCGAGGCTTTCTAGAGCTTTAGAATCATACTGTTAACCGTAAACTAGAAAGAAAACCTCAACCGTCTCCCTTCTGAAGTGAAAACATTACATTCCACATGCCAGTAATTTATCACATTTTATGATTATAGGTGCTAGTCAGGGTATTTTTGGGGGGGATTTTTGTCAGTTACGTGCCATTCTTATTCTAGATTTAAAACATGAGCTAAGCAGCCAAGGTGGAGACTAGATGCTTTGTATTTATTTTACCGTTACATTGAAACACCTTTGGGTCTAAACATTGAGTTTTATGATTAGAGGTCTTTGACAAGGTGATTGCAATATTTTTCTCCACTGGAGCTGAATCCAAAATCGGGGGTTTTACACATTGGAAACCATTATTTCAATGTCTCATTCATAGTTAATGTTTCCTTATTAAAGGTATTTGTAGCCATAGGGCACATTAATCTGCTGTGTCTAATCTGACCGGTAATTTTACTCCACTCAAATTTTGTATTCTTAATTGTCTCTGGTTTCAGTGCACGTCCGTGCAAAGCAGGTGTTTTGTTTCATGTTTTGAATTATGTACCACTTCTGTCACTCCTGTGGCATCTGTGTCACTTCTTTAGTTTTTTTTTTTTGTAGTTGCACATTATTTTCAAAAGCAAAAAAGACCGTTGTCCATCCATTTTCTACCGCTTAGCTGACGTCAAGTCGCAGGGGGAGTAGCTTTAGCAGGAATGCCCACTTCATCCAGCTCTTTTGGTGAGATCGTGAGGCATTCCCAGGCCATCTGAGAAATGCAGTCTCTCCGGCTTGTGTAAGAAAAACCGGATTCTCTCATTGCTCAAATTCTGGTACTTGTGTTGTGTATGTCATGTACTGCGTATATATACAAAAACAATGAAGGAAACATAGAGAAAGTTTTTGCATTCCCTATTTGAATGAGTCAGTGATACTCTACGTCTTAAATTAGGCATGCATCAAACGTCATTGGTGAATCTGGGTCAGAGTTACAGAACATATTGTTCTAAGTGAAAAATGAAGGATGTGGGTGGCAGCACAGGTTCTTCCTTGGGTTTTGTCCTTGGTTGTTTGCATATGTTTACAATTTTGGTATGTTATTTTGAGATGCACTGTGCTAAAGTAGCAGTGGGGGGTGGGGATTAATGACTGGCAGAAAATGTGTGCCCGGAGAGATGCTAACAGGGGTATGTGGAGACAATTTAGCAGCCTAACAGGAAGCGTGCTCCTGAACATTCTGGTGGGAGTGAGGCAGATGAGTGGGGCACAGGTCGCAAAGCAACTCCACACATCACTTTCTGCCTCGGAGCACCTCCACACTGATGCGTTACATTTCACTCGGCATGCATCTCAGTCCTCACTGTGAAGGCGAGCTTTATTCCAACATTAGTTGCTGGAGGTAATTCTCTTTGATCACTCATAACGTCAGCTCTGATCAAGGAAAATGAAGGCAAAAACTAATTGCAATGCATAATTAAAGCAAAAAAAAATTGAATTTTTGATGCAGGTTTCAATCCTTTGGAGTTTGGTGATTATGAGAAAATATCGGACAAATATCCAAAGGCATTAGACTTGGCCTCTACTATATAGTTTGAGCACTTGGTCTGGGTGGTGAAATTTCAGAGTTGAGAAAGAATCAATGGTTGGCAAGACTTTATCTGGTGAAGAGCTGCTCTTTCTAAAAGTGGAGCCAGCCTTTATTTATTTTGTTCTTCTGTGTGTCCATCCCCAAGTCAAAGAAACTTCTTTGTGCCTTTGCAGCTTTTTTGGGAATCCAATCACACAAATTTGATTAGAGTCGTTTGCCTGCGCACTGCTGGGCTGCTGTGAGGCCCTTGTTCCCTTATTTGCCCTGGAGAAAGGTTTTGACGTGCAGAAGCAGACTTTGAACTGACCCCCTTTGTTTCTTCCCCTCTAACCTCATTTGTCACACTCTTTTAGTTTCTCTTCCTCTTTTTGCAACTTATGCCCCCCTCTGCACCCAGTCTATCATTGTTGCTACTGTCTTTGCCTTTCTGGCACAGAGAAATAAACAATCACAAGTTGCCACTTTCATGCCATCAAATTTAGTACATAACAGTTCACTTTTTTGATGAAACATATTTGTGGTGAATGGGATTACTAGTTACAACCCCCCCCACAACCCTGTAAGTATAGAACTTTTTGTCAACGATGAATGTTAAGCATAAAAAATGTATAACACAGTAATACAAATAATGTTGGGGTGATGGTTTGGAAAAAAAAAAGTTTACCATAAGTTATATTTAGTTAAAGCTGCAGGCAAAACTCGCAATTGCCAGTAGGCATGCGCTGCTTAGTAATAACTTCAAGCTGTGGTTTAATAGGTGATCTTGAGTAATTCCTTTTCCACCGAAGTCTTCCTGCTTCAAATGCCACACCATGCCACGACAACTGCCACTTTCATTACTTTGTGTCTTTTGAATCTACAGACCCAATATTATTGTTTTTTTTTTTCCTCAGAAGTTGTTTCAGAAAAGTGCTCTTGTTTGTTTAAGAAAAATCCCCTACTTAAATTCTTGCAAAGCCTAGTTGTTCAATAAGCGACTTAATAAGGCTATCTTGAGGTTTTTTTTTTTTTTTTTTAATTCCCTGATCAAAATGTAACAGGAAGTCAGTTTGGATCACTAGGAACAAACTGAAGAGAAATGAATGTTGGTACTTTTAGTAAGGTTTGTGTTCCTGCAAGGGATTTGGTGTGTTGTGTCTTAACATGACCATTTTGTCTTCAAACCAAGGTCTTGGCATCTGCTGTCCTTCATAATGTCGATCTTTGACTGAAAGAGACTATCGGGTATTCAAACATGGTCGAATGGTTGGGAGTGGTGTGGCCTTAAATTTATATCACATCACTTTTGATGAAATCTTTTGTTCAATATCTTTGAGGTAATACAGAAACAAATTAAGTTTAAGATTAATTGCAGTTTATCGGGTACAGGACACACACACACGCATGCTTGCAAATTTTCAGTTTTTAGTTCCTGAAGAGGTATTTTCTATACAAATAAGACAGGCTTACAAAGGGATATAGAACTTGGAATAAGTATTGCTTCATGAGGGCCAATTGGCTCTCAAGATGCATTTAGGTTCTCAAGCATAAAGTACTTCTATGAAAACCCATAGTTTATAGCATTTGTGTTTGCAAAAAAACATCGATACTTGAGGGTTTATGAAAGTGTCATGCCACATATATATTTTCTGTGAAATAAATGGAAAGATTTAACTGAAAATTGCGTGCAACACACATTTTATTTACATTACCTGCCTTTTCTGAGTGTATTATTAAAAACAGTCTTTCAATAAAGTATCTAAAAAAAAAAAAATCCCCATATTGACCTTGTTAGGATTACATGAAAATAAAATGTAACGATTGGATGAGTGTGGGAGAACACTTGAGTCTCCTGGGCTGTTGTACAGGACAATCAAAGGGAAGGACAAATATGTTCTTTCACAGGTCATCTTGTGACAAAGAAGCTTTCAGGCCCGCGCTGGAATAGTGTTCATGTTGAATGACATTCAAGTTGAAAATTGGCGATTGATGGCTCCTCTGCTGGCGTGTCCTTCTGAGCCCGACTACAATATTTTACCCTGGAGTCCTATATGGAAAAGGCTTTTTTATTGCACCTAGGAGATATATTTAAGGCCCATTGAACTTTGACCTTGGGCTCGATCACCTTGGCTACACAGGACAAGAACAATCATTAAAAGAACTTGTGGTGCAATACCTTAAACTCTCATAAATTTTCTCTGTTTCATTCAAAGAGGTTTGTGAGGTCTTTCAAAATCTGAAAACACTTATACTGATGTGTTAGTGATAAATGAGCATTGCCTTCTCCTACAAATTATTGTATAATTGCAACTCTTTCCTACAGTCTCTATTATAATGTTGTCATTAAGGCATTATGGCGTATGAATGCCACTTATTGCATTTGATACTTTCTTGAATGAGTAAAATCCCTATGCTGATTCCCTCCAATCACCAATAAGAAAAATACAGATACTTGAGTTTGTCCCCGGAAGACTGCGTCATTGCAATTTTGAAAGCTGACAAGATCCTCTCTCCTTAAAAGTGAAAAAGAGGGAAAAAAAAGATCAAGCATTTCTGTAATCAAGGCCCTGCTGATGTTAGGAAAACATATAATGATCCAGTTGGATAGAGTTTTAATGACGTGACGTGTACCAACCATCTCAACGACGAGAGTACTCAGTAGTAGTGATACCACTCCTGACAGAGCAGTGATTAAGATTACATTTTTAATGCATCGTACTCTACCAGCTATACAACTCTTTTATCCTTTACCTCAAGGCCTGGAAAGTAATGCCTCTTACACGGAATAATTAAAAATACTAACAGGATTAGGCATTTTTGTTTTTTTTTCAAAGGGTTTAAAGATTTAAATGTAGAATTGTATGATTTGAAAGAGAATTATTCAGATTGAGAAACCATTAATAGTACCAGTCATTGCCATTACATCCCCTTTCTGTTATGTTTTTGCACAAACGCTGTGATTTGTGGTGGCTCTTCTTGATCCGCCCTTGCTTTTTGTTGTCATTTCCGATCACTACATATTAGTTCAAACTAGGGGCAATTTAGAGTGTTCAATTAATGTTGCATGTTTTTGGGATGTGGGAGGAAACTGGAGTCCCCGGAGAAAACCCACACAGACACCGGGAGATCATGCAAACTCCACACAGATGGGACCCGGGACCTCAGAACTATGAAGCCAACGCTTTACCAACTGACTCACCATGCCGCCATCTGGAGTATCATGTTTTTCAAAGTGAAAATATAAACGTGTTTTGGATGGTCACACAAAAGTTAGTCGGGCAACTTTACCTGTGGATTGTGGCATTTGATAGAAATCATAGGTTTCCCATGAGAATTGCATGCAAATTTGAATTTTGAAATGTCTATCTGGTAAATGAGACTCAATCAGTTAATAAATACTGTATAGAATATATCTTGCCAGTTTGGAGAAAGAAATTGAACTTTGCATAAAGGCCACAGTATCAAAATGAAAAGCCACTTAAGTGTAGTCATTATTTTTTCAAAAGGTCTTGATATTTTCACAAATCCATCCATCCTGCCATCCATTTTTTTCTATTGCTTATCCTCACTGAGGTCACAGGTGTGCTGGAGCCTATGCCAGCTATCTTCGGTGGAGATACGGGGTACACCCTAAACTGGTTGGCAGCCAATCAAAGGTCACACAAACAACCTTTGCCACGTGTGTGAATACCTACGGTCAATTTAGATTTTTTCAATGAACCCACCATGCATGTTTTTGGAATATGGGAGGAAACTGGAGTACCCACGTAAGCATGGGGAGAACATGGAAACTCCACACAGCTTGGAATTGAACCCCAATCCTCAGATCAGATGTGCTAACCCGTTGGCCACTGTGCCACCATTTTCACAAATGGTAGTCATATTAGCTTGTGATCCCAACTTTCACTATATTTTTTAAAAAGTATTCACTCCTCTGACTTAATTTGCATATTAATTTTGTGACGTACTACCCTTTGCAATTATTACTTCAACTTTGCTTCAACTCTTCTGGAAAGGCTGCTCACAAACACAAGAATTGTTGTTAGTGATTTTTTTTCTTTTTCTTTTTTTTTATTAACACCCATTCTTCAAGAAGCATTTTTGTGAGGTCAATCACAGATGTTCGATGAGAGGGGCTGGCTCCCAGTCGCCGCTCCAATTCATTCTCGAGGTCTTCTATCAGGCCGAGGTCAGGACACTGCGGCCTCAAGTTCATTCAGACCAAACTCTTTTTATGGACTATATTTCGTGCACTAGTCCGCAGGCATGTTTTTCCACTTTGGGGCTATCCGCAAACTGTTCCAGCAAAGGTAGCGTGGAATTGGCCACAATATTGATGATTGACGATTATTTTTCTTTTTGTATTGTTGACTTATGGACAGCTATTATCTCGTGTTATCTTCATCAACATCTTAAGGCATGCAGCTTTTAGTTTGTGGAGGGCTGTCTCACAAAAGTGGAGCAACAGCAAGTAAATGCTGTGCGGGCCTGCAATGCATCTGGCATATATTACTCAGCGTGGCTTCATTGGTATGTCAGAGACACATGAGTTTGCTTCGTGTTTTGGAGAAAATCTGGAAAGTTTAAGGAAAAGTAACATTAAAATCATAGTAACCTACAATGACTTCAACTTTAATTTACACTAACTTTTTGCTTTTACTCAACTAGTATGGGCATTGTGTTAATCAAAACGTTTAACTGTAGCTGTCTGTGGCAGTGAAAGAATGAGTGAATATAGTATGAGCTGTATGTATTCTTTGACAGTTTGACTTCCAAGTCTTTCTGATACACGGCCCTTGGCGTGTCCCAATACTGCAACTTTCATGATGTCAGACCTTTCAGTAGTGGAGAGGTAACTCGCTGCAAATTTTATATGCAAGAAAAAATCCTGGCAAATGGAGTCATGTGTACCAACACGAGGCGATATGTAACATCATCTCATCACATCTCATTGGCCCATTTTGCTGCTGTGCTCTATCTATCTATCTATCTATCTATCTATCTATCTATCTATCTATCTCTATCTATCTATCTATCTATCTATCTATCTATCTATCTATCTATCTATCTATCTATCTATCTATCTATCTATCTATCTATCTATCTATCTATCTACTGTATCTCTTTTTCTGGCAACAAACACAAGCATCCTTGTTTCCATTCTGCATCCATTTCAATATCAATGGGCACAGTGTGGTAAATATGGAGGGATTAAACCTTGAATGCGTCTTTTTTTTTGCCAAGCATCCTTCTACCCATTGTTCAGATTTTGGATAGTGAGCTGGATGACCTATGTGCCTATGTCAGTGAGCAGCAGGATATCAGGAAATATGTTGTCCCTTGTTTGACTGGAACTTGGCTGATTCCTTGAGAGCTGCTTAGCACCATTGAACCAGACAACAGTTTTTACTAGGGGAATTTGCAACGGTCATTGTTTCATGAATTTCGATCTATCAGCACAAGTAGGGATGCCACTCGGACTAAATCCTGTTGGGAACTAATTCCAAATGGTCCAATTCATGTCTTAATTCTAGTTGGCATATGGGCATGGTAAATTACTAAGCAGTAAGGTCAAATTTATGGTTAGAATGTGCGTGTTGGTGAGTAAAAAACTACTGAAAGCTTAACGTCATTTCACAAACAAATAATTATACTGTATTTTTTGTTTGTATGATCATACATTGCTGGAAAGGTGGAAACAATACAGTGGCTGCTCGCCAATCATTCCCACTACAAATTCTGTAATTTCCACTATATATATATATATATATATATATATATATATATATATATATATATATATATATTGCGAAATAATGAAAAAAATAATATGGAAATGATTGGATCAAAAACTGTGTATTAGTGGGGGATCAGGACCACAAATAAGCTGTGGGGTGGGATTCCACGAATAACATGGAATATGCTCCAAAACAAAATCAGTCAATTGGTAAACTATAGTGTGTAGTGTTTCATGACCATAAGATTATCAAACATTTGTTGCTACAGAAAACAATTATCAACATTTTTATTTCAGACCAAACCAGTAGCTAAATTATAATCCGTTAACTTTTGTGCATTTTCTGCCATTTTTAATAAAACAATGTGCATTTTCAAGAATTTAGGGAAGGGAAAAATCCACAAGTTTAACCATCTATTAAAATGATCATTAATGGAGCCCTAATTGTTGTTTTGTTTGTTTGAGAAAATTGCAAAAATGCTGAGCTGGGAGGTACCTGCAAGTTAATAGTGCTAAAACATAAAGGTCAAAGACGTGTGACCCCAGAGACAGATAGTAAGATATTCTTCTCGAACCCAGGAGGCTTAAAGACCCTAATTTGACATTTTCAACAAAGCTATTATCAGTCCCCGACTGCTTTTTAGTCTCCTCTAGGATATGGTTAAGGAGCATTTTTGCCTTTGTGGTACTTTTAAGAAGAATTTCTTCTGTGATAGTTGGTTGGCATGAGTGCTGAGCTGATGTTTTTGCCACTGGCGATGAGTTAGAGGCCATTTGGACAGCCATAAATGTGAAAGGTTAGGTAGGTCATACTGTGGTATTGTGCCGGCACTGTCGTGATCCTCAGACAAAGGGCCCAGTAAGCCACATAAGTCATGCTTTTTCTTGAGTGTTTTTTGCATGGTGAGCTTGAGCCTGTACTAGCTGGGGGAGAGGCGCTCTATACCCTGGACTGGTCACCAGTCAGTCGCAGACTACATTTAGTCAGTCACACCCCCATTTACACCATTGAACAATTCAGAGTCTTCGGGTAACCTACAATGATTGATTTTGGAAACCAATTTTTTTTTGTCAATCCAAACAAGTCTGTGATGAAATTTAGAAAAAGCAGATGTGTAAAATATACGTTTCACTCTCCAACTTCTCATTTTCCATCTATTATTTGTTAATGAGCCCCTCCTCCTCTATTTTAAATTTTCTAATCATATCATAATGTTATTATGTTTGTCCAGGGTTCCTAAAGCCCCAGTGCTCGTTAGCTCCTCCGATGCAGCGAGCCCGCTCAAATGAGGCCTGTTCCTGTTTCAGTGGCATGTGTTCCCTCCATCATCGTCGCCTATCCTCAGGTAATCTCGTCTGTCCCCACAAACCTGTTTGACTGTTCTATGTTTGTTACTTCTAATAAAAAAAAAATGAAGAAAAAAAATGCGTTCAGTAAATTAATAGGTGAGTAGTGTACACACAATGTGTTGGAGTTTTGAATTAAAATGGGCTTTTTAAAATAATTATAGTTTTTGATTGGGAGAACAATTGAAAAAAATTTGTACGAGACTACAGTGTTAAAGTATTATTGCAAATAACAAAATGCATTTGCTAACAACTAAACCAACGTTTAATAAATGTTCATGAAAGACAGCACTACTAGGATAAATATAAAAATATGATAATTTTTGCAACATAATACTATTAAAGCCTTATGGAGGCAGTGAAGATGGAATCGACAATTTTCACACACAAAAAACAGTTTGTGTACTAATAGGAGAATAAATTCAACTTTTACATAGGCGTTTTAAAGTGCAGTGCAAAAGTGTTGCATGTTTCTGCTGCGCACACCACTGCCTTAAAGGTGTGGCTTGGGGGCTTTGTGAAGACAGCACTGCGCTTGATTGGTATGATTTATGGTGTGTTTGCATGTGGAGCCCCAGCGAGTCACATGGCAACAGAGGTGCTCGGAAAATGGTCTCGTCCTAAATGCACCTCAGACTTCATCACAAACAACCTGTATTTGACATAACTCTTAACAGAACTGTCAGTTCTGCATGAGTTCAATGAGGATGTTCCATTGCTGAAAATCTTGTTATTGCTGACATATTTGTCACTCTATAGCTAAGGCTCACCTGTAAAGAAATACAATGTCCTGTGACTCACTGAGCAGGTCATGTGAAGGGGGCATATGACGTGACGTACCCGTAGGCAGCTTAAAATGGAATTTCCATCCATCATACATACATACATACATAATACCAAGCACTGTCATTATGACATTACGAGATGACATGTCTAGTAGATGGAAAAACAAAATGCTGTACATACTGTACATAGTAGAATAATAGAATCTAATCATTTGGAACTGTTTCCAGTCATAGTCAAGGTTCAATATATTTCTAAAGCAGCTCTGTGCAATCAGTTCAATTCAGTGAAGTGGTTTCACATATTTAAATAACTCACAGGTTTCTTTGCAAGTCTGCAATTTGGAGAATGAAAAACTTTTCTGTTGTTGGCCCACAAAAGTTTAGGTCGGCTAGGTACAACAAAAACCCGCAAACCAAATAAATACCAAGTAACATACTAAAAAAGACTTTCAATAAAAATTATGGTGTTTTCACATTGTTCATGTTTGGGAAATTCAAACAAATTTTGGTGTGAGTGGCGAATAGGTCAGGTTTGGACCACTTAAGTGAACTCTAGTTTGGGTTGGTTCATATGAGTTCAAATGTGACAGACCAGTGATGAAACTGGCAGCGTTTTACAAAGCAGAAGCAAATCACCACATGTACCACTTTGCTGCCTCTCTTTCTGTGTGTGTGTGTGTGTGGGGGGGGGGGGGGGTTACTTTGCAGCGACAGTTTTTTACATTACATTTTGCTTTGCTTTCAATGGCACCTCAGCTAAAATGATGTCTGAAAGTAGTCAACCAACATTTGTGGTTGGCAAAAATGGCAATTTGTCATGACTTTGTACATGCTTTTTAGTAAGAAACTTTGGGCCAATGATAAAAATGCAAATGTGAACCCAGAGCGAACCAGACTAAATATGCATGCCATATATATATTTTTTTTACTTTGATCTGCACCAGACTACTAAATTACAAGTGTAACCACCGCCTAAAAGTTAAGGTACCAATGTAAAATATTTTATTTTGTAAAATCTCCCACCGCCTCGTTTTCATGATGAGTACTTTCTAATGGACAAGTTTGAGCATGTACACCTCTTACACGTTCCTTTTTGTTTTCTATAGAGCTTTCTAAGTGACTGCAACTTAGTTCACTGTCAGGGGATTACAGTAAGATTTTGGATGTTTCCTGCACAACTTGAAGCAGAAAGACAAGTAGCATGTTCACCGAACTCAAACCCTTTTTGTATTGTGGCCATTTAAGGCCCATCATGCTTGAGGGTACAGGTCACACAGTTCATTTTGTCAACCTTAGACTCCAAAACCAAAACTAGAGGTGGAAATTTCGGTCACATCATTTGTTAGTATACTGTACAGTAGAAGTTTTACAGGGTGACGTTTCGCCTGTTTTTGGGTGTGCTGAGAAACAAGAGTGCGCTTGTAAAGAAACTGAGGTAACTGTGAAGTAAAGCAACAGCGGTGGACAACCTCTCTGGAGTCCAAACTTTATCGACTCTGTAATAATCATTGGTCTAATTATGGAACGTGTTTGTATAAATCCTTGTTCGAGTGATTGTCCTCCAATCTCAACATTTCAGTGGCCCGATGTCAACCACAATGACAAGCTGCTGCGAGAGGCGTGTAGTGGTGACCAAGCGGGAGGTTTCTGGGAAGGCTTGCAAGCCTCGCCCCAGGAGCCGGATTCAGCAGCGATATGCTGAACTCCAGGCCGCACACTGATGTGGCTAAGCTCTGGTTTCAGAGGTTTTACATTATTTTGTCTTTTCAAAAACAAACTTACTGGAAAAGGACCGTGAGAAACGATACGTTTTGGGATCTTGCTTTGCACAGGACAATTTGGGAAAAACAAAAAAGTAATCATCTAAAGTCTTGGGGTTTTTTTTCACCAAGAAAAATGAATCACTTTATGTTTTGGAATTGTGTTGAATGAGGTGAGATAGAGGGATCACGTAAAAGACACGACAATAAAAACAGGGCTTCTTGAAAGTGCTCACAATGCAGGCCTTGTACTCTGATTTGGTCTGTCCTCATCGAGCTGAGTGGAGGAATGGAAAAGATTATCCGCAGGAATGTCTGGGGTGCCCTCAAACAGAGCGGGCCGCATGACCGGCCAATAGGAAAGAGGCCTACAGAGCGGCAGGCTAATTTTTTCCTGATGAACTCAGCCGCCTGCTCCACAATGCAGTCTGATTGCCAGGGCTGAATTCACATATGGTCCCTGTTTGGAGGGTCCAACTGACAGAATCAATTCTGCCTGGAGAGAAAAGGGGGTGGGATGTTGGGTGTACATGATTATTACTGGCTCCCATTTTTTGCTTTCATTAGCCCTGGATGTGAACTGTCCATGGAAATGCTCCAATACACTGACTGTCCCACTGTTTCTCACTTCTTCATTACCCAATCATTCAGCTTTGTGTTCATTACTCTTTGTTTTGTTTGAATAAGTAACAATTATGCACTACGCTGCGGTGCATTCATGTTTACACTAGCTTTTTCCATAAACACTGCTTCTTCTCAAATCCTCCCAATTACTGCAGAACTCCCATCAAGCCAGTATCAGGCCAGAATAAAATTGAAGTGACAGATTGCCTGTGTTGCATAAGCAGCATTTGTATATTCGTGCTCTTTGTTTTTCTGTTGGCTGCTCTTGAGCATCAGTGTAATGGTAATATCCATGTGGAGGTCCTCAATAAGTAGGCAGCATGTGTTTATAGACCTTGTGGTCACACAGCAATGTTTTAGACCATAGTTTGACGAAGGAGGGAGGTCGAAGAGGGGCTTTGGGGAAGGATTGCATGAAGTTAAAGTGACTCCCATCTCCTCATATTTCCCATGGCGGGGTCCTACGAAGGTGAGGAGGGTCACTGAGAGGGGCCTCGTTAGCCTTAGCTTGTTCCATGCAACCTCGCTCTAATTGGCTGGTCTGAGTCAATGCTCTCTGGTCACTTCCTGCTAGGTCAGAAACCAGAAGGGTCAGAGAATGCTTGGCTGGAGATTATGCATTTGAGCGCCAATCATCAGGATGCATTGCAAGATGTTTTGATGCAAAACATCTAACAATCATCTATCATTCTTTTGAATGATCAGGAACTTGTATCACACCAGAGGACTGAGGTATGGCATCACTGGCACGACAACTGCCAAATTGTACTGTTTTGTTTAACTGTGTATATATTAGATTTATATTAGAACTGCGGATTTAGTCCCCCCCCATCTCTGTTTACATTGCTGCTTTCACATATAAAGATATTTAACACACCAGTATAAAGGTCAAAGTGCCTGATTTTATGGACAATTTTATTTTATTTTACAACTTTTTTTTTTTTTTACACACAAACACAAAATGAATTCAGTGCAAGAAAAATGCAATGTTTGAACCAAAACTCATCAAAGGTGTCACTTTTCTCCATTGTTAAACAAATAATCAATAAAATATTGAGGAGAAAAGCTAATAACCGTTTGAGCTGCCTGATTAACCTTTGAACTAAAACTTGAAAAGGTGCCAACCCAATCATATAACACGTCGCACGTTTCCAGATTTACTCCTTCCTTTGCGGTGTCCATTGAGGAGCGACAGAATCTCCATAACCTTTGTCGATCTTGTCTGCCAGTGAGATTTTCCACTTGTGACATGGGGCCAGGTGGCTAGCTGACCCTCTAGTAACAACGTAGGTGCATCTGCAGAGGTGAAGGTCTCCCTGCTTGCACAGAGTGATGGCAGTCAGCCACAGTGGGTCACTAGAAATCATAGTGACTAAGCCTTTGATAACTCCATGATCCTATAATCCCTCTGCAGCACCATCACAGTGAAATGCTATCTCATTGTTGCAGCTCAAATCCAGAGCAGGGCGAGGGCAGTAGACAGCTACGGACACAAGGGACCGACAGGAAACTGTCCTGTTCATGATATCATCCAGACATCTTATCCTGTAATTTATATGGCTTGAAATTTGGTTACATCTGAATTTCTAAGTGACTCTTAAAAGTTTCAATTCAATAACATTACCAAAAGAAATATCAACATGCCAAATAATCAGATGTATTCCACAAATTAATATTTCATTTGATTAGGTATTATTTTCCTTTCAGTAATACTGTGTATCTGCATCATTTCAGACAACAGACATTTTGGTGTGTCACATTTGTATTTATTCATGCACAGCTCACATGTAATATTTTCTCTCAGAGGCAATTTATGCAAATGAGGTAAAATACTTGAAACAGATTCCCGCTCAACTCTAAGTTGAACCTGACCCCTTTAGAGAGTTTTTACAGTGCAGTGTGTGATGCTTACATCTGGAAACGGGGAAAAAGAAACATAATTTCTTTTTCCTCACATAAATTAAAAATGAATAAGCAAGTTCTTATTCTTCTAGCCCCATGTTGCCTAACACAGAACAATATGTTAATCACTGTGAAGTGTGTTATGCTCCCGAAATATATGAGCTAATTAGGTGAAAATGTTGCAGATGTCTGGATGATTTCACTGTCATTGACAGCTGATAGAACAATTATGGTCACATGCTGTGGTTTTGGGCTCACTTTCATGACCGCTTAAACTTGAACCCAAGTGGCATGTTTATATCCGTGAGGCTGACTAAGTGTTAAGGGGCACTGGCCTCAGTAGCCACAGATAAACATTGGAGGATTTGTATATGAAAAAAAAGAGCATAGGCCTATTGAAGTTAGAAAAGAACAATTCAGTTGGCTTGCATGCATTTAACTCTATATGGCACCTACATGATAGGTTTGTTTTTACGGGACGAACAGTGTTGTGCAAATCATACTGTAACGTTTAGAAGTATGGCCAAAAATGTCCACTTTGGTTTGAGCATTTTGCAAAAATCAACCCTTTTGTTTCACTGGCTACTCTGGGAATCCTTTCTCCAGTTGGCTAACAATTTTCACTTAAAAGTATCCATCAACAAACTCATACGGGCTCAAAAACCAAGGGCTCTCCAAGTGAATGAGACAAAAGCACTGTGATGTTTTGAACTGCGTCTTGCACTAAAAACGCAACTTATAGTGAATAGGGCAAATGGAATATTATTCATGAGCAGTAGAATAGGTCATGTGGTTTAGAAATCAATGTTATTTTTTTAAATTACGTGCCATCGTTGTTTTAGAACATTTCATGAAGATGGGAGCCACTTGTCACGTTGCTCCATTAAGGGAGTGTTTTCTGAAATAATTTATCTTGCCGTCACTTTTATGTCACATTTGAACAGGGCAGGGTTGGGAAAGTTATTTTTCTAAAAAGGACAGTTCATAATTCATGATTCTAAATTTCAAAAGTTCACCATTCCAAAAACTATTCACACAGTGTCCCTGTACGCACCACACACACTCGCACAGTTGCCGTGGATGGTTTGCCAAACACAGCGCATTTATCCTGACATATGAAGTCTCGTGTATAATGTGGGTTTTGTCCTGGAAATCCTAGACAAAATCTGGCAATCCTAAATGAAAATTTATTTTTGTTTGAAGAGAGTTCCAAGACGCCAGAATGAGCTCATCCTCAATGTTAATAAGGAAGATCGATCTTTCTTTCAGCTTGTCCCTTTCGGGGTCGCCACAGCGTGTCATCTCAGATGAACGCACATATGTTTTGGCACAATTTTTACGCCGGATGCCCTTCCTGACGCAACCCTTCTCAGGGAGTGGAGGCCCCAGTGGGATACGAACCCACAACCCCTGGTTTATCAAACCAGTGCTCTAACCACTGAGCTACAGGGCCTCAATGTTAATAAGGAAGAAATGAACTAAATTCTCGTTCACCCAAAATATGAATTAGTTCATGAACTTTTGTTTATTGAAATCATTCAGGTACAACACTGAAGAGAGGTGTGTAGATTTCTTTACATTTACTGTGTAGGTAGGACAGTTTAGGAACATTATTTTTGGCCTTTGGTCATGTTAAAAATCACATTCAGTTCAGTGGATCATAGTATTTGGTTCCGAGCCACTTTAAATCCTTTATCTGTTTTTAAAACAATGATGAAGAAAAATAAAACAATAGTGTCTGTATTTTAACATCTGTTTGGGCTATTGACATTCTGTTCTAACATTCATACAACTGGCATTGGACCAGTATATACTCATGACTGCCAGCGACTCTGAGCAAGACAACCACAATAGGAATTGATGGATGGGCCTAGCTCAGATGTCTTTCGAGCTAGGCAGCTGATGGCTTCCCTCAAGAGTCTTCACTGTTTCCCCACTCAATATGGTCCGTTGCCCCTGTCTTCATCAATATAAACCTGTTGGCGAGGAGCAGGTACAGATCACCGAACCCAATGGATTTTTCAATCCCAGGGGAGGAGAAACTTGTTGGAGATGTTGAAGCGACAGAGGGGGGTTGGTCTGTCTGTATTTTGACACTAAAGTGATTTGACGTGCTTGGCATTAGAGCTGGCTTGGCAGCAAGGTCTGGGTGATGAAGCACAACAGAGTGGTTGATCGGAATGTCACAGATGTTCTCAACAGGAAGCTAGAAACATAGCACCAGCCATCCGAGCTTGCAAAGGCTACACCTCTGCTCCCACAAAAGGACAAACAAGGAATTTAGACATTCAAGGTCGAGCAGAGTGATCTTAAAATGTGTGTGTGTGTGTGTGTGTGTGTGTGTGTGTGTGCGTGTGCATGTCCGTGTGTGTGTGTGTGGTGTGTGTGTGTGTGTGGTGTGTGTGTGTGTGTGTGTGAGATGGTTGCCAAGAGGTGGTGTGACAGAGCACCAACCTCCCTCTGTCACATGTCTCTGCTGCACAGCAACCGGCTCACCCGAGTGTGTTAACGCAGGCCAGCACGTGGCGTAGAAGTGAGGCAAGTGTTTTCATCCCCCACTTGGTTCCTCCACAGAGAGCTGCTCGTTGAGGTGCACAGTGGAATACAGTGGAGTGGTGATAACGTAGAGGTTAATGGAAATATCTTGTCGTAAATGTGGAGGAGATTCGGGCTGTAGTGAGGACTCAAGTTAAAGCCTCAGACTCTTAAAACATAAGAGAGATGCACGATGCATCATCACCTTGAAATAAAAAAGGGAATCTATTACTTGAGCTGTGGCCAGAAATTACAAACTTATATTAATGCTCAAGGTTGTTAACCAGCGAAGCAAACAAGCAAGAGCTTGTCATTAGAGAACTGTGCTCAGTCACTGAATATTGAGTTCTCCATTACTATTCACTCTGTTTTGTGCTTGCTTCGAGGCAACGTGGAAATTTTTCTAAACAAAACAGTTTCTTCTAGATGTGTCATGAAAATGATTGAGGTAGTGTTAATCCATACGATTGAGTGAAGTCTCGCCATTAAATGGAATGATTTATTAACTAGGTCACATTTGATGCATTGGAAGAACACCTGAGGCCTGTTGGTATGGGAATTGTTGCAGAGTTGACCTTTTGAGTTGAAGCTAAGTCAGTGGGAATATGCGATAGTCTAAGGCTGTGTGAAAAGCTGCACAGGCGCCACAGGGGCATCATGCCATAACTCCATTACAGTCATTGACATTGAGCTAATTGACTCATGTCGTTGTACGCCAATGGTGGCATGACTTCCAAATGAGGTTAGGGGTAGGATAAGTGATGCGAACCGGAGAGGACTGAATACAATAAGGAATGACTATGGATGGGGACAAAGTCAGTGTTAAAACTGATGCTTTGGATTGGCATCCATCAATACCTCCAAAGTCATAAGTTCACGTCCTTCAGCATTTCCAAATTCCAAATAAAAACTGCGTTTTCTCAAGCACCGAATTGTCAATGGCGAAAGTCCAATCATTCTTGATAACTAATCAATGGTTTAAGTGACATCTGCACCTTTACCTTGAGTCTTGACTTTCTACAAAGGTGGGGTTAATGATTAATTGGATTGTGTCGCACAAACTTATGAAACAATATAATGTACATTGGACATTTAGGTCTATTCTTGGAAATTAATGCCAGAATCAAAAAAAGACATCATTGGTTTCCTTTTCTGTTGCAGTTTTAATTAAAAGTATACCTATACATTATATGCTTGATATGAGGCATGGCACCATTTGGTGCGAAAATAAAACATTTACTATCATCACAGATGATCGGTGTATTTTCTCATTTGAGTTTTCCAAGTAAGGCAGGCGACCTTGGCAAACTATTTGTTGCTCAAAAGCACAACGTTTCCTACATGTGATAAATAGTTACTGAATCAATGGATACGATGTCTATGGCAATGTTCTGCCCGATTGACTCAGTGTTTTTCTTTCCACCAGGCTTCTTTATTCTCATACTGAAAACAGTGTGAAATGTGTGTTTTTTAGTAATTACTGTATTTTCTGCACCATAGGGTGCACCTTCAATGAATGGCCTATTTTAAAGCGTTTTTTAATATACTGTATAAGGCGCACTGCATTATCAGTCACATAGAATAGATGCTACTGAAGTGGCTGGGGTTACGTTATGCATCCGTTAAATGGAGCTGCACTAAAGGCTCAATATTGATCCATATATAAGGCGCACCGTCAGCTTTTGGGAAAATTAAAGGCTTTTAGGTGCACCTTATAGTGGGGAAAATACAGCAGCAGTAATACAAGTCTGTAGGTGCTTCTTGCTAGATGGGTCAGAAAAATGGTTACGTTTCGTGACCAAGTCGATTATTTAGCAATATTGACTGTGCTTTTTTAAAGTAGTCATGTCACTCTGTTCGCAGTCTTGTTGATAGTGCAAACAATACATGTTGGAAGGGACACACTTTAAAGTACACAACCTGGTAATAAAAACAAAAACATTTATAATGAATGAAAAATGTACGGACAAATAACCTACAATTATTCAATAAAATTGAATTCCCAGTTTGATATATTTTTGGCTTTGGCAGCAACTAAAAGTCTGTATGATTAGATGAGCAGGTAGAATAAAATGTGAAAATTCTCCACAGTGGTCATGTGAGAAACTGGAACAATTGTTGAGGACCACGCGGACCTCAATTGTGTTTCGCATAAAGTTAATATATTCTTTAAAGCATGGGTGCTCAATGCTTTGATCGAGGCATTTTAGGTCGATCGTGTGATGGCGTGAAAAAAAAACAACAAACGTAAGCCTATCATCCACCACGTCGCTTGATTCAGGTGTGACCAATACGTCGATCGCATGCACATAAAGGCTCGGTCTAGCAAGCTCGACCTGTCAGAGACTGCACGTGTCCGGTGTGGCATTTGCATTCTTAAAACCCTCCCCTCTAACTTGTTAAAATTTAGTTCGTTCATTTGTTTTATTAAGTTTGACTTTCATAGGCCGTCAATGTCAAAGGCAAAAAGAACAGTAGCTGCAACCTGTAACTCAAGTTTACAACGAGCATGTATTTGTGATTATTTAACAACCTCCCTGCCATCTGCTCCATGTATTGTGATACACAAGCAGGGCACGTTATGAGCCTCATGATTACACAACAACCAGGTTACTTTTGACGTGGCAGGCTCACTGCAGACACCAGCGCGCCGCCAATTCCGTTATTCAAACTTAGCTCGTTGGGTGGGCACACGAACTGAAACAAGCAGGACAGTTTCCAGTATCAAATTCACATGTATAAAATGAAGAGAATCACATGCGTGTCATGTTTGATCACGTAAAGTGATCGCTGGACTCTTCATCCCCAACCTGTATGTTCCTGGCAAGTTCACGAGTCGAATGGGTGTGTTAATAAACAAACGTACATATTTTTTATCTTGAATTATTTAGATTATGTTGTCTTGATACATGTACAGCACATAAAACCCATTACATTACCATGCATTGGAGTGCAGTTAGTTACAAATTGAGTACAGTATTTGCTTTTGCACTCAGCTGTACAGAGCAGCTTTATAACACTTTGTTATTGGACTGCACGTTATCGCTTAAATGGTTCACTATATCTAAATGAGTTTGACTTTGTCCACCGTGAAAGGGTGTAAAATATCATCTGATCTTATATTTATTAGCGTTATAGCAGCAGAATACAGGTACAGATTACATAATAGACACTTATGTACTGTACATTTTTTTTACAAGAACATAGAACATTTATACTCCTTTGTACTGTACAAAAAGCAGTATAACTTCGTATTGTACATTTTTGTTTAATGTACATTAGTTGACTACATGACTAAGTGTATCTATGTAATTATGTGTCACGGGTGGGGTTATTGATGATTTAGGGGGGGGAAAGGAGGAGAAAATGGACTTATACAACAAATCCCAGAGACTGAGGAGATACTGTGTTTCTGAGTTCCGATATTTCATTTCCCCATCAATTAAAATGGATTACTGTAATTGAATTCTTGAACTACCCCCCCCCCCCAAAAAAAAAAAAAAGAAAAAAAAAGTATTCTAATTTCACCCCTATTGGACATCATGCTTTTTAACAGGTTGGCCAAGACTTGGAACACAGTACATCAGCTTTTCACGTGTGGGTCTGTTTAGCAGCATAAACGTTGCCCATATGATGAAAAGGAGGTATTTGGAGTGGGAGTTAGCGAGTGGTGATTGTTCATCCAACCAGCAAAAAGTTGGCAGAAAAGTCAACAATAGGCTTAGTTACATTATCCCTTGCAGGAGTTGCGTCACTATTCGTAATGCCCGCTTGCTGTTGTAATGGAAGCTACAGTATACGGCACTGGATTTAGATTCAGTTTGCCACATGTGTTCACCAATCTCAATAAAATCCAGTTAATGAGTTTAATATTGATTGAAGTGTGCATGCTCTTTCTTGGAGCAACAAATAGGCCAGACAGCACACGTGACAGCCAGCAAACTTAATCATAAATAAATACATAAAATAGAGCGGCACAGTGGGCGACTAGTCACATTGTTTGCCTCACAGTTCTGAGGACCGGGGTTCAAATCCCGACCCTGCCTGTGTGGAGCTTGCATGTTCTCTCCGCAACCAGTTCAGGGTGTACTCCTCCTCTTGCCCGATGATAGCTTGGACAGTCTCCAGCAGTCCCGCGATGCTTATGAGGATAAGCGGCTCATAAAATTGATGGATGGATAAATACACTGGGAAGATGACAAAATGCACACAGTTCTACACCATTTGATCGTGTGAATGTCAGTCAAGCAGTGCCCAAAAGAAATCTCATGTTTCCAGAAAATATACAATGCATCATGTATTCAGGGTGTGAATTTCTGCAAAAACACTGATATAATTTGAAAGCATAGACATAATAATATGATAATAAATGATGCTAAACAAATGTGGAAAACCAATCCCTTACATAGATGGGAACATTTTAGGCTCCGCACAGGAGAATGGGGGGAGACCTCCTCTAATTGGAATATTTATGGAATATATCCTTGAAAGCGGCACTAAATTTAGAGTTGTGGCTTCAGGCCGGATGTAACATCTCTTTTAATCATTAATAGAGGCCTTAGTTAAAACTGATACTTTTTTTAAAAAAATTCTCCTTTCATTCTGTACATCAGACAGTACGTATATTTGAAAAACTGCAAGCATTAGGAGTGATTTTTAACTCATTTTGAGTGTTTTAATTCTGACCAGTCTTATTGATCAAATCATGCAACGATTTACACAAATGTCATTTACATAATTCTTTTTCCTTCTCCACAAATAGAATCATTTTCCAACCAAAGTCACATCAGGCCCGAGTGTGAATGTTTTTAAATCCACGTTAAAAAAATTTCTCATGCTTTATAGAGTATTTTCCTTTTTAAATTATATTTCTTGCACTGTACGCTGTTTAAGTTGTACAGTCCTTTTTTAATATGTTTTTCTCTATTTTACCTGTTTATTTATGTTTTTGTTTTGAAATGCTTTCAGTCATGTAAAGCACATGTGTGAAATGAGCTGTGTAAATAAATTTGCTTTGCTTTGCCTTTCTTCTTTTGCACAGCATTCGTCTCAGTTAAGGGTGGAGCTGTGTAGGTTTTTCATATATTTCAGATAATCTCAGATTCAACAGGTAGGATAACATTTTCATTAAATTTTTGTTGCCATTTCCATTTGTCGAACTGAAATTGCATGTGTTTCACAACAGAAGCACATCAATATTCTGTGTACCGTGCGGGACAATGCGACATTATTTCCATTTTCCATAGCACAGGTCCCTTTGCGCTACACACCAGGAACTCAAAGGCCTTCCTGTTTGTTTGCTGACAGGAAAGAGGAGGAGATACATGCCTAACAATGTGATGGGCAATCAAACTCACTTACATACAAGCTGCCACTGATAAATAACAAGGAACCTTTTCACCAAATGATTTGACTCATAACGCAACCATAATGTTTTTCCAACTCCCGATGTCATTTCTGTGACACCTGCTTAATGTGACAGACTGTTTCCTTCCCTCATTACACTGAATTGCTGAGCAATTTCTTAGTCAAACGCACTGGTCGCTAATGATCTGTCAAAGTATCAACCATCACACGTGCTTCACATCTCTTGCTGCCTTTTGTCTCGCGCAAAGTCAGCGTGTGTCTCTGAATTGGTTCTCGCTGTTATTTTGGCTGATAGACTTGTACCGTGCTTGATTTCGGCAAATGTTTTTAGTTTTATTTAGGCAAAAGTCTTAAGTTATCTTGATATTTTCAATCCAGCCGATGAATTTCTCATTTAGATTTTTTTTCCATCAAACTCTCGGGCCAATAAAGCCAATGAATATGGTCGTGGTGATTGATCTTTCAGCCAGTCTTGTTTACACAGCATACCCCTGCCATTGCCCAATGGAGACAGCGACCTTTCGCACACGGGGCAGCAGACCTTTTTTTTTTTTTTTTACCTCACATCAGCGTGCAGCTGACGACTCAATTGGAGCCAATCATGTGGGAAATTTTGTTGACGGTAGCAGAGAAAAACACTCAAGTCTGTGTGAGTGGCAATGATGAGAGAAAACGTGATGTTTTCCTCTGATGTTCGTGTCCATATAGTTTCATCGCCCCTGGCGAAGGGCTTATTTATTGAGGGGTCCGTGTGCGGAGGACAGAGGCAGCCTTGTGCAGCCACCATCTCATGAATCAACTGCTCCAGTGATCTTGTGACCTGCTGCTCCCGACAGTCAATGGTGGAGTTCAAAGGTTGCCCATGAAGCTTCTCCCAAATATGTTGTCCTGCAGCAAAGAGTATATAGCAGGGATGAGAATTTTCCACGGATTCACGGCATTCTGAGTTTTTTCAGCTGAAAATGTCATTGTTGTGAAACGTATAGATTCGTTGAGAAAGTTTGGGGGTGGAGGGTACGGATTTACGCGCGGCGAGGCTGTGATCAAGACCGGCCGCCGGCATCTATCGGCAACGCTCGTCATGAAATTAGTCACAGCTGTGATAGCGGAAAACGACATTGCTACCTGTTTACGGCATTGCTATCTGTTTGCATTAAATTTGGTGTTTATAATAACAACAACATACCGATTTCCGGCAGCATTTTGGCGGTACTTCATCTGTATTCTCACTCTGTTAACATTTCTTAGAGAAGCATTCTGTTTACTATGGCATAGTTATAACTTATAGACAAACGTACGCATATGTTATCGAGCGGTCTACACATTTTCCAGTATGGCGAAAGTTTTGGAGCTAAAAGATGAAGATCGTGCCAGGAAAATTGATAAAAACCATGTGGTAAAAAACTGTTTCAGATGGGCCTTACTTGAAAAAAATTTAACCGTGCAGATAGGATCCAAAACTGGATCAACATGTCTAATCGAACACATACAAAAAGTGGACGTTCCCGGCAAAGTGCTGTGCACTTATCCAGGAGCATATCCAAACTAGGAAACACAAATGTAAGTTGGATGTAAATTTCTCAAATATTATATAATTGAAGAATTAATACGATTAGGCCTATCTATAGCGCTGGCCCTGTAGATCAAGCATTTTATTGCTCACTTTTATATTTCATGATCTCGCTCTCTTTCTCATATATATAAACAAATTCTGTACTTATTTCTGAAGTTTGGTGTGTTCATTATTCATTATTTTGATTGTTTGTACTCATATTTTAAGTTTTCAAAATATTATGATTGCCCTGTATTTACACTGTTAGAAGTAACCAGAGGTCAGCATTTAACAGTGTATTTTATAAAATATTTTCGTGCTCAAAGGAGGGGTGCACCTTGCCTTTGAAAACACCCAACTCCCCCCCCAAGGCAGATATTTTCCGTGTTTTTCCAAATTGGTCATTCTCATCCCTGAGTATAGGTGTAAACTGGCCTTCTATTTGTGGAATCATATGAATTGTGGTTTATGTATACAGTGAGGCCACCCAACTGTCCCAATCCGAAGTACAACAGTTTATTGATCTAACCTTTGCACTATACAGTACACTATGTTCTGTTTTGGTTCACTCAAAGTTACATTTCATTAAACTCCAGGTATTTTGTTGTAACCGTAACTGAGAATGATTCCACCAATCGCTGTCCGAGCTTTTATTGTGGTAGATTTGCTCAGTGATTGATAACTGCAGTCACAGCGTAGGCAGCTGATTTTCTTGACCACGCGATTCTCGTTGATTCCCTCTTTCGATTATCTCCAGTCACTGCAGATGACAACCAATTGACTGGGTGACCCCTGCCAGCCTATGCTATTCATCACTGGAATAAATTATGCCCCCCTTATTACGCCCTTTGCGCGTGACTTTCAAAGAACACAATGATGACTTTGGATTTAATTTGTTGCTACAACGTTGAGCAACTTGAACACAAAAAAAGAAAAACTGACCTCTTTCCCATGGGCTGTCCATCAGGACGTGTTTTTTCTAATTCATTAATTTTCTCTCCCTCTCGTCTATTTTTCTCATTGCACTATCCCTCAGAGATGGAGGGAAGGAAAGAAGAGAGTGGACCAAAAAAAAAAAAAGCCAAGATATTCCACAGGGGATTGTGGGAACCCACTGATAAAGGCTTGCATCTTAATCCATCCTTAGGCCTCTCTTACTGTGTACTATGAGCTTTTATGTGATCATTAAGGGCGTTTGTGTGTGTGCACGCTCACGAAAATCACACTTAAGGTAAAAGTGTCGTAGTGGTTCAGCCCTTTGAATTATTCAATTTCAAGGCTCAGAACGATTTGTAAATAACGTAAAAAAATATCACACACCTCTTCAGTCAACCAACAAGGCAATGTTGCTTAACATTCAACTAATTATGACTTTTCTTTAATGGCTCATAAGTGTATTAAAAGCACTAATTAATGTGAAACAGTTCTCCCTCTAATGCAGTAATCTAGGTAGGACTTTCACTCCAGGCTTATGCCTTCAGATCGTTCGCTCCTCCTCTGAATTTAGTGGAATTCGGCTGATGTGCGCCAGGGGGAGGATTGGAGGGAGACTCTCATCTTGTTTCAGTGCTTTATGAGTCTGACGTGTATGTCGGTAATTGCGGTTATAGGTGATTAAACTCACAATGCCCTTCAGGAACCATAGGCAGCTATCAGTCAGCGTCAAGTCGAAGCGCAACAGAAGCTCTCCAACCGCGGAGAAATTCATCCCAGCGCCAGTCTCAGAGGGCAGATGCTTCATGTCACACTGGGCAATATTCCGCTATCGCTAAATATTTTCAGTTTCCTGTGAATATATACAAATGGAGGCCATATTCAAAATATAACACGATAAATAAAATATCACCTTCTTATGACTCAATTGACAGGTTGGATACATTGTGACCAGTCCATGGTGTGCTCTCTCTGGATCACGCCTAAACGTATGACCCGAGAGACGAGCACTTTTGATAATTAATGGATGCACGTGAATGATTTTGTATAGAATTGTTGAAATTGTAAATTAAAAATGACGGTCACTTTAAGTGAAAAGTTGCTTAGTTCTTTCAATCATTTTACAATTAATTTCCAGTATTTGAATATGCAATGATATGTAACAATATGTACAGTATTTGTGGGTATGCAAAGAAGTTGAAACTAGTTTAAAGTAGACCAATTGAAAAAATGAAATAACTATTTCCTGAAAATGCAAATATTGAAATAAGAGTCCCAAAATGTACATCCATCCATTATCCGAGCCGCTTATCCTCACAAGGGTCACGGTAGAGCTGAGGCCTATCCCAGCAAGCTTTAGGCGAAAGGCAGACTACACCCTGAAAATGGTCGCCAGTCAGTCGCAGGGCAAATATCGACACCATCACTGAGCGGGAATCGATCCCACAGTGCCTCCACCAAAGTCAGGCGTGTGTACCACTTCACCCAAGGTGTACATTTAAACTGAAAACTACAGTTCTACCCTATGGGTTCAAACATCGAACAAACTACATGTTGAGGTTTATTAAGTGCCCAAATACATAAAATGCAGAAGCATAATAGTGATAGAGGAATCAGAGCTCTGTAGTTGTGTTTGTGTTAATTCTGTAATACTTATACAAGAAAGTTTGTCAGTGTTGCGACTATCTTATATACCGGTAGTCTTCATTCACATAACACGTACTCTATGTACATTGATGAAGGCTTGTGAAAGAAATGACAAACTGTAGAAAAAGATTAATAAGGGGTATCCTTGTGCATAATTCATTCATTCATCTTACGTTCCGTATCCTCACTGGGGTCACGGGCATGCTGGAGCCCATCGTTTCATTAAACTGAAAGTGCTCTAATCTGCATGTTTGGCCAGCAGTAGCTGTTGTAGTTCAGCGGTATGGCACGTTAACATCTGTACATCAGTATCTATCTGTATCTTATTAACTGTTGTTTTCTATTCCTGGTTCTGTTTCAGTCTTTTTCTATACTTAATGATAGACAAGTTGTGTTTATTATCGAAGTATAATTGTACGTATGTGTGTTGGTGTGTGGGTGGATTGCGGTGGGTACTGCAATGTAGAATCATTTGATCATTCGTTGGTATTTGTATGTTTATGCATTCATGCCTATGCATGGTGGGCTCTCATGCATACATTTGCGGGACGTGTTTGCATGTGTATACATGTATGAGTTCTATTTATGTCAGGCAAAAAAGGAGGCCTTTGGGTCCGTTGCTTCCTGGTCTAATTGGCGTGTTAATCATGTTTCTGTGGGTGGGATATCAGTGTATGTTTGTAAAAAAAAAAATCCGTGACTTATCTCCAGAGGCAATGTTTGACCGTGGGAGTTCCGCTCCTCTCAGGCCTGCATTGACACTCCTGTAAAGAATTGTACTCAATTGAGAAGACACAGACAGGCAAGCATTTGGATTTCAGGCCATTTACAAGAATTCTAGCTCCAAATATAATGTTTGTCTTTCTGTAGTATTGAGGAACTGCATTTTTCTGGATTGAGATCCGTCAATGACATATCCAGGTGTTGTTCAGATAATTCTCTCTCACGTCAACAAGACCTGTTAAACATAAAGAAGGATGAAAAGACGAAGTAGAGTAAAACTTCAATGTCCTTGAGACACAGGGAGCCTCAGGGATCACAAGGGCTGGGGGTTAAGTCAGAACACGGAAATCAATAAATTTTCAATAAAAAATGAGAAAAGAACTTAGAGTGATGCAAATTATTCTTTAATTCGTCGCAATGTAATATAAAGCCCCATTTAGTTTTCAGCACCTCTCGTAGTTAATAATAATAACAATAACATACATAAGTCGTGGATCAGCTGGTAAAGCGTTGGCCTCACAGTTCTGAGGTCGCGGGTTCAATCCCCCTGTGTGGAGTTTGCATATTCTCTCTGCCTGCGTGGGTTTTCTCTGGGCACTCCGGTTTCCTCCCTCATCCCAAAAAAATGCAACATTAATTGGACACTCTAAGGTGGAATTGTGAGTGCAGGTGTTTGTCTCCGTGTGCCCTGCGATTGGCTGGCAACCAGTTCAGGGTGTACCCTGCCTCTTGCCCGTTGACAGTTGGGATGAAAGGCTCCAGCTCTCCCCGCGACCCTCGTGAGGACAAGCGGCTAAGAAAATGGATGGATGGATAACATACATAACGATAATCATTATTTATTTATTTATTCATTTTTGTATTTATAATGGGCTTGCATTGTACACTACTCACATGAGCATCGTTGCTATTCATCCATAAATCGCAACAGCGGTTAGACTTTCATTTCAGCTGTCTTTCATTTGCTGTTGCATTTGACAAAAAGAACACAGTGGAAAAATCCAAGTAGATGTTCCCTTTGAAAAGCTTACTGGACAGCATATATTTGTTGGACAGCTGCCAGTAAAAATGCAACAGAAGGGAAGTTAGCAGACTTGCCGTCTTCTGTGGACTGCTGTTAAGATTGACCCCGTCAGGTTGGACGGTGAGGTGGTGTGTTCTTCGCCATGCCCCTCAAGCTTCCGCACTACTTTCTGCTTTTTTCACTTTGAGCCAAACATGAAGCTTACACTCATTGCTGAAGTGTCTTCCTTCCAAAGTCAATGGTAAACTCGTGTGAACCAATGAACAACACTTGTCTTTCAAGCAGGACTGTTTGTGCCAGTCATAACACCCTCTTTACTTGGTTGCTGTTATTTAGCCAATCCCAACACATAATTTGCTAACTTCCAGCCGATGGGAGGAGGCAAAGTTAAAAAAAAAAAAAACTAAATATAAATGGGTTTTTTTTTTTTAAATATGGATTTTTATCGTTGGTACATGGACTTTCCAGAAAATGACTTTCCCAGCACAACTGTCAAAGCAAATGCAAGTTGCCTCATCGGAAAAATGTTCTTCACGCTTTGACAGCACTGAGGGATCTTTGTTCAACATTCAAGGGCTGGAAAACTTTATGGTTTTGTTGCCTTGTAATACAATGTGACAGCTTTTTCACGTTTGAATTGTAAAAAGGATTGCATTTGTGTATAGTTTTTCTTATATATTCTGGGTATTTTGTTTATGGATTTTTTTTCTTGTTACAAAATATAATCAGACAACAAATATATGCAGCGTAAAGATTGCCTTACTGTCAGCTTTTGAATGTAAACACATCTTGTGCAAATGTGACTATTTTTTGGGGTGGGTCACAGTGTATTCTGGGACAATGTCTGACCTTCAATTTTCTAACATTTCAAAATAGCCAAAAATGGCTATATAAAATAATGGAAAGTGCATTCAACCATTCCAGGGTAAAACGGTTATTAGAAAACTTTCACGAGTTTTATGGCAACATTTCAAGTAACATTTTCACATTATCAACTGCCATATCATTAAAAAATATATACTGTACTGCATGATAAAATGCACAAGTAATAAATCGTGGACTCAACCTTAAAATACATGACGTCAGGGGCATTTGACTTTCGCGGTTCTGTATAGTGAGAGTGAGTTCAGTCTGAGCTACAGTACAACAAAGTCAAACCATGTATTGAGTATTTTTGCTAAATCATGACTCGTCATAAAGCTATTAAAAACAATTTGTTAGTTGCTGATCTGACAGTACGCTTAGGTCATGATGATATTAATTCACATGTGAATGTTGTATTAGTCACGGTACTCATTTTCACCTCTGGGTTTTTAGTTTGGCGAGACTATAATGTCGTCATGAGTGAAAACACTCGGGCCACGCTGTGCCTGTCGTGTTTTGGGAGGAGATGTTTTACAGACATCTCCAGTAAACTTGGGAATCATGAGCACGCATAAGTTGGACCAGCAGACAGTTCTGCTAATAATCTCAAATAAATTCCTTGAGATGGATCGAAGTGCTGTATGTGGTTTTTGTATTTTACAAATGCCATCTAAACATAAGCAAGGCATTTTAGTCACGTCCGCCACAGAACTAATTGTTCTGTAATGAAAAAGAACGTAAACAAAAACAAGAACAGAGTAGGATGGAGGGGGATGAACATAGACATAGCAAGGCCAGGTAGCTGACGTCAAGCTGGCAATACTCTCACTTGAACATGAAAGGCTCGTGCTTCGAACTGGGATTATTCCCGCCTCCTGGGATTTCCTCTGATGAACAGCGAATGCAACTGGAGAGAAGTGGAAATAAATGGAGAGAGAAGTTGGAGCAAATGAGAATGAAAGAAAGGGGGAAAATGAAATGTGGGAGCATAAGCACCAGAGAGAGATGAAAGAGACTCAGCTTCGAGTCTGTTCTCATCTTCATGGACGGCAGGTCCGAGTAGAGGCCTTCTCATGCTTACAATTCTCTGTTGAGCACCCTTATGCTTGACTATTTTTTTAATGTCTTAATTTATTTTCTAAAGATGCCTCAACCCCCCTGAAGAACTACTTAGCAACTTCATTTATGCACTAGAGACCAGTGTCTTTGTTTGATCTCGCACCTGATAAAAATCAAACACTTCATAGATAAATGCAGTGAGACAACTGTCCATAAAGCCCTATAAGAACTAAATTGGAAGAAAATATGGACTGAATTCTCCTTGTCTCAGAAGATGTACTTCAAGATTTTGGAATGTATGTTTTGGAAATGTTTTCTAATCATCTGGGAGAACATTTCAGAGGCTAACCCCTGATGTTTGTGTGAAGTACCTGTCTTGCACTTTTCCTTGTTGTTACCTTGTAGCTCTTCCTAAAAAATATATATTTGTTTGGGTTAGGATTTTGAAATATGTTGATAATATTAATATTTGCAAAGAGTTTCTGATGTAGCGTATTTGCATCCTTTTTTTGGTCTCTTTCTAGTGCACACAACTAGTTGGTTTAAGTGGCTGCAAACAACATTTCCGTCTTGGTAATTGGATTAGATGAATGTGTTTTAAGATAGCTACAGTAGTGTTTTTCGTTTTGTTTTGAAACTATGTTCGGATGAAGAATTTACCACAATCAATCAAAACAACTTATCAGTTAATGGACTCGCCACAGGAGCTTTTTTTTTTTTTTTTTTTTTTTAAATATAATTGACTTGAGTAAACACAACTAAAGCAGACTATTTCGTGCATTTAGTGCCCAGCGGAATCTGAAACTCATTCTTTCGTTGAACATGGTTGCATATACTGTCAAACTGAGTAGGCGCCTTATTTGTTTATGATGAGCCAATAGTTAAGATATTTGGCGTGTACTGTACTGTACTGAACAGAGTGTCTTTAGTGGAATCAGGGGAGAAATGTTTGCTTGCTATGAGTCAATACACTGATCCAAAGTACACTCATTACACAGAACATACTCATGCTCACACATAGATATGTGCAACCCCCCCCCCCCCCCCTTCCTGAACGAGGCGTGTATGTATCCCCGGCCCATGAGGCCTCTTCCTGCAGCACGTACACATCGTTCCCACTGCTACCAAACCCCCACATTAACCCCCACTCCAATCAGCCCCCAAGGGTTTCAAAATGTTTGTGAGACTGCTTTTTCTTGGTACATGGATTGATTCCACTTGCGTTGAAATGTGCCTTATACACTGGCCATTCTTATTCTCTTGATTTAAGCACCCATTTCTTATTTTGCCCATTTTCCTCTTCACTTTGGTGAAGTCTTTTTTTGCCAATACGAAGGGAGAAAAGGGCATGGTACAATTGAAAAAGGAATGGAACAATTCAAGTGCTGGAAGTCAAGGAACAAAATAAAGATTAAAACAAAGTTAAAGACTGTGTGTAGAAAGAGGATAACAAGTTTATAATCTGTCATTCATCCATCTTTCCATCCATGCGTCGATACTTCTGCTTTTCCAAGGTGAAACCCAGCTAATTTATTCAGCCCTCCTGGGAAGGGGTGTTCTCAAAGTGTTCCTAATCCAACCAGGACACATAGTGTTTCTCTCGTATCCCGTGTCGTCTCTGATAGTTTAAATGAATTCAATACAAAGAACAAACCCTTGATCACTTAACTCAATTCATCTCAAAGCAACAATGCAAGCTGGTTCTTCGTTCTGGTTCTAAATAGCCATCTAATAATATTCACGATACCACGGTGTATAGTATAACAGGGAGTCCAAAGCAAACATGGTGAAGCAGCATTTTTGTTTTACGGTGCTTACAAATGGAATAACTTGCCAACAGAAGTGGTGTCAACCCCAAGTGTGAGTGTTTTTAAATCCAGATTAAAAAGTCTTCTTTTTTCCTCATGTTTTTTAGAACATATCCACTTTTAAATATTTTGATTCACTGTACTCTTTTAATTGTATTTTTAGTGACCTTGTGTATGAAATGCGCTCTCAAAATAAATTTGCTTTGCTTGATAAGGCTGAAAATATCAACTCAAATTTAGATGAGAATCCATGGCACAAATTTCTTTCTGGTAACATGCCACCTGCAACAGACCAATTTATTTATTTATTTATTTTTTTTTATTGACAATTCTAAGCTCAACCCAAATGAATATGCACACAATGCAAAATTCAGGTCAAAGAAGGTGCATAGATACTTTGACTGGTACTTTTTGTTTACCCATGTGTTGTAGACTGTATATATTTATGTATTTATCCTTTTCCCTTTTTCCATTCAGCGTGATGCAAAATTGTAACCTAGTTGTAACTTGACGCTTGCAATGAGGCAATTCATCATTCTACATTTAACTTTATCAAATCAAACTGTCAAATATCTGATAGCAAAGCTAACAAAAATGTGAAAGTAAGATCAGATTTCGTACCACCGCTACTGTTGCAGTCATGTTATCTCCCTGTCCTTAGCCTATGTATATACTTGACCGAAAGCTTTCTAGTGTATTTTGGCAGTGAGAGGGCTAGATAAGGGGCCTGGGTGGTGATTTTCATCTCAACAAGGAAGCTTGATGAATCATAGCTTCCTGACTGCGTCGCACTACAGCGGCGATTCGGATTCATACAAAAGTGCCATTCATGACTACAATTTATCTTTAAATTAGAGCGGAATCCCACTTGCATTTATTTATTTATTTTTTTGACTCAATCATTTTTAGGGAAATTAGAGTTCTGTTGGTAGTTGCACAGAGTCAAGTTGAAATAAAACGAGTCCTCAAAAAGAGCAGAAGGACATCTGTTGCAAATGTAATCTCCTGATGTCTGCTCCACAGGCTGCAGAGACAATTATTACTCTCTGCCTTCTCTATGATTAAAATAGTATTGTCAATTTAATGTTCCTGTTATAAGCTGCTGACCAAAAGGACAGTCACTATGTTTCATTCAGTGATCTGGCTGTGTTTCATTTATGTATTACATCTTTTTCTCAGTAGTGTCTGTGCTTCTACTTTCTTCAGGTACTGTTTCACCATGGGCTTTTCTTCTTAAACCCAGGTGCAGTATAATAGATGTACTAGTTCTTTTCAGTGACACATATGTGCAGTACAAATTAGACACAGTAGGTGATCTGGTATAGACGACTCCACTGCTCTAAGGCCATTTTGGGCTGAGGTTCCAAATTTTCTCGAATTCAACCTTACCTTCTGTTCTGAAAGTCTTCTTAAAATAGCTTCAGATTTAATGTTTAATATTGTTGCATAACCACTTGAAAAAATGAGTTCAGTCGTACAATGGAAAATACTTTGGATGGATTTGAATGCTTTGCACAATGAAGAAAGGCATTTTTTTTGGGGGGGGGGGTTTAAAGTGGGCCTACTTCAGAGTTTTGATAGAAATACTTTTGTTATGGAGGCTTGTATAGGTATTTTCAGGCTGCGATTGTCAGTAGCATTTGTTCAAACTTGTCTTTCGCAGCTCTCCTCACATCGCTCTGAGCTCTCAGCCAGCGACAGCGTAGCACTTCAGAGCTGAAGAGAACAATTAGGCCATATCAGCGGATTGAAGTGTTGGCAGTTGTAGAACTGTTTGCAATAGCTCCAGTAATCTGTGGCTGTAGTTGGCGACCGGCCACGGCGGGCCGCACAGCCTCCTCAGACACTGAAAAGTCACTGAGGGCATGGGTATGCCTAAAGAGCCTGTGCTTTTATCCACATCATATTTGGACAATGTATGAAAATTGGAGGGGAATAAAGTCAGCTGGGAAAATACTAACAAGGAGGGCAAGGGAAAGATTTAAGTCTTTAATGAGGGCAGAATTGGGTTATATCAACACCATGTATCAAACGATTGTAGCCCACCTACTGCCAAATTACGGCAGTGGGATGTTTGCTGCTTTGCTGCCATTTAGTCTACATTAAGGCCCGTTTCTTTTGCTCGCACATTTTAGTCTGCAAGATGGATCACAGATTTCAGGAGATACGGCTGTTGAAGGAAACTGAAAGAGGGAGTGAATACTTTTGATTTGAGCTGTCAAGATGTAGTTTTAGCAAGTCTGTGTGATCAAAACTTGTCTTAACAGGCACCTTAACCAAGCTTCTCAATGTACTGTGAATGTAGGATTTTTCCATAATGTGTGTCTTAATATATCGTATTATTCACCCTTTGTTTCCCCCTTTGCCTCTTTTAGTTTGAATCATCCATTATGCATCTTTTTTTCAACATATGCCTGTCTTTCAATTTTATGGTAAGGACCTACTATAAATTGTTAGAATAACTCATCGCAGCCTCACAAGTAGTTTGATGTTATGAACGATTTGCCAGTATTTTCCCACATAATTGACACATTCTATTATTACCACCCACCCACAACATATTTCTTTTTCTAAAGAGCCAGTGAGTCAGTGGACTTTGTGAACCTTTTACCATTTCATGATCCCACACTTGAAAAGATGAAAAATGTTTCGTTTTATTTTTAATGTTGACGATTCTGAAACAACTATCTTTAACAAATATTTATTTTTGATTGATTGATATAATAGTACTCCTGCAAAACATCGAGTATTCCATATCAACGCACTGTTTGGTCGTCATCTACCAATTGTAACCCATCTACTAAATCAATGTTCTCACCTGGACGACAGACTTCAATCCATAAAGTATACACGTTACTCTTTAATATTGTTTTTGTTTCCCAATTTAAAGACTGTTTTGTTTCCACTTATCAATACCATACTAACCCGAACCTAACCCTGTCATAGAGAGTAGCGCAATACATTTTTTTCTGTCAACAGTTTAGTAGAAAATAAGTGCCTCCAATCAAAGAGATATGATAAGAACCATAACAGTTATGACAGATTTAATAATCAAAATCTAACTATGTTGCGTTTCACTTCAAGTCTTTGGCAGGTTACCACGCTTCATACTAGTATGATGTCACGCAAGCAAAATACCTGCCACAGTGATCACATTTACACATTTCTGTCAAAGTCATATCAGAGTTTACCATTTTGAACTAGATGGGTTAAAAAAAAATATTGACAGAAAAGGTAGCATGACATTGACTCAACAACAACAAAAAAAGAAAAACTGAGCTCCATGGAACATTGAATGAAATATTAGCTGCTTGTTGTCATGGTGATATTAATATCAGCAGTAAAGACTCCAAAATTAAGTTGTTATACTGACTACTGTTTTATTTTGGGCTCTGCGTTTTACGCAACTGTCTCCCTTGCCTGGGATTTTTGTCAAATTTCTCTCCCCTCTCCTTTCTACTTACTCTGAAGACTCCTGCAGAAATGCTAATGACGAGCGTCTCATCCTGACTCTGCTGTGGAGTTCTGCGAATTTCAGAACTGACTCAGCTGCCTCTCCTAAAAGTCCCTGTGAAAAATGGGAAAATATACTTGGCATCTCAAATCAAGAGGAAAAAAAAACAAATAAACTCTTTTTGACCAGTCTCCTCTCACAGGAAGCGCAGTTTGCTCATATACACAATTGTAGGCATAAGTGACTCACAGCTGTTATTTACCCAGTAGTCAACTCATGAATCGTATTTTTATTTTTACATACTGGTTGCCTCCCAGTAGCATTGTCCGATTCACATCCAAATGGGAAAATAATTACTTCGGAGGAAGCCATGATTAAAATTGCCTAGTCAAACGCCAAAGGATATTTCTGCTGATGTGTCAACATGTAAAGGAATAAAACGGCACCTTAACAAAATGGTGGTGTGATGTAAATTGCAGATAAATCTAACAGAGTAGTCATCAGGTCCAAGTCTATAAAAATCTACATTAGCAATGTAACAAATGTTGCGACGTCATTCGGGTGTCACCTTTTTGTGCTATTTATCCCATCCCGACACGTTGTCATTCAGCAAAGTAAAAAGAAAGTGGGTGTTTGTTTGCATGAAGTAGCATTTTTCCACTTGGTTTATTTTGAATAAATCATCTAAATTGGACTGAACTTTAGCGAGACAAATATTCCTTAATCCAGCATTATTGGCAATAAGGAAGGGCAAAAATGATTCATCACTTAGTTGAGGATTCTGTCAATGTCATAGATATATGAAGATGTGCATACATATCTACATGATAAATTGAAGATAGGTCAATGAATTATGTTTTCCTTCACATATATATATATATCCATCCATCCATCCATTTTCTTAGCCGCTTATCCTCACACGGGGGAGAGCTGGAGCCTATCCCAGCTGTCAACGGGCAGGGGGCGAGGTACACCTCAGACTGATTACCAGCCAACCGCAGGGCACACATCGAGACAAACAACCACACTCACAATCACATCTAGGGTCAATTTAGAGTGTCCAATTAATGTTGCATGGTTTTGGGATGTGGGAGGAAACCGGAGTGCTCGGAGAAAACCCACGCAGGCACGGGGAGAACATGCAAACTCCACACAGCCGGGTCAAGGATTGAACCTGGAACCTCAGAATTGTGAGGCCAACGCATTCCAGCTGAGCCACTGTGCAGCCTATATTTATATATATTCATATAGAAATAATATTCAGGATGCACTAACACTCAGTGACAAACTTTCCCAAGTAACAAACCTTCCCAAAGTTTCTGTTGCCATCTTTTCACTTATCTGCTAAAGCAAAACCAAAAAACATTCCAAAAACATCTCCTTGGCTGTTGAACAAATGAGGAGAGCTTTTCAGGAGAGAATTTTCATTACCCATCCGCTGTAAGAGCTCACCTGTCACACAAAACGGAACTGTGTAATGTGTTATCATCTAACAACATATGCTGTAATTTTGTGGGCTGCTTTTATCCTTGCAGCAAGCCATATCTCACAATCATCCATTCATATAGAACATCCAAGACTGCAACAGCAGAGCTCAAATTGGCAAATTTCCTCTGTGCATTCACACCGAACAACAGAGGATAAGAGCGATGGAAAGAGGAAGTATTTGTTTAGGAATAAGAGATGCTTGTATGGAGAATGGAGGCGGTAAACAGGGAAATCTGCTATTGGCTGCCAAAGAGATGGGTCCTAATTTGTTTATTTGTAACTGTCAGTACTTACATCAGTTGACAGGCCCAGGCTGCATTTGAGAACAAAGATGCAGTTTTGTCCCACATTTAAATAAGTTTGTGTTTCTGCATGTTGGCATGCAGGGAACCCGAATGACTGCCAGTCTTCTCTTGGATGCTGCAACAACTTTCAAAAAGTTCATTTTAGGATAGTTTTGTATCCTTTCCTGTGATCTTCCATCCTCTACTGTGAGGGCAGGAAATGAAAAGAAGACTTGCCCTCTTGCTCTTATCGCATTCTGGCAAAATAATTAACATGCAAACAGAAATCCGTTTGTTTTAAGGCCTTTTGGTACTCCTGTGCTCACGCAGCCGACAATGCCCGCATTGCATCATGTGACTGACACGTGGCCCACGCAGCCCCTCTGTGTCAATTGACGTGCACGTGACAAAAAAATGCTGCGCGTCGAATGCCTCGGAGATAATTTCTCGTGATCGGTCCGTTTTTGTTACATGCTGTAATGACATACTCGCCATTCTTCTCGGTTCCACATAGCATCTATTCCGCCCCCATCTTGATCAATTTTGCAGCATAAATAAACGTATCATCTGGTAATGGAGGTCCATTTGTTCCAGCAGACACTGTTCAGCAGTCGCCGTTGTTGTTGTTTGTTCATTGTTACGGAAAGGAAAGTAAAAACTGCTATTGGAAATGGCCCAAAAATGGAGAGGAAACCCCACCCTGTGGCGTCCTAACCAAGACCAGCTATAGCGACGGCAGTGAGTTGGAGGAGAACTGCAGTACATTTTTAAAATTGCCACATGGATTGTGCTTGGGGAAAAAGGCAAATTGCACGTGTGATAGTCGCAGTGACATCGGTGCAGTCGCGGTTCATGTGAGTATACAGAAGGCTTTACTGTGAGTTATTTTGTTCCATTGCTTTGCTCGCATCACTTGAATCAAGTTAATCTGATAGATGACTATCAGAGGCGGTCATTTTTTACATACAGTAAATGTTTTCCTTTCATCCGAGAGACATAGATTAGAGGGAATACTAGAGAATGAATGGGACAGAGCAGCAACTACCTTCCAGTCTGTTATCCCCCTAGAAGTAAAAACTGGCTGGGAATCTGTCAGCTGAGTGCCTCCCCAAAGCTCCCCTCCTACCCCCTGCTGAGACCTACAATGGCAGATTGGCAACTCTAATACCACAGCTCTTTTTATCTGGCTGAATTAAAACCCAATTGGAAAGGGGTTGTGGGAATTGCTGGCTCACTGAGAACTCTTTATTTATTTGTTTATTTTTGCAGGAATTATGTGAGTGGGTGCATTTGGGGGAAAAATGTAATTGGAGGGATAGAAGCTCGAGGGGTATCAGTCAAAGGATTAAACACTGAACTAATACAGCCCGATGCAGAGCTGTTGTTAGGCTTTTATTAAGAAGGATGTATGTTTGTTTTGAAAAGGATGAGGTCTCTCTGTGTGTGTATGTGCTCACGGGAAGTGCTCATGAGGCTAGCAGGATGTGCAGGAAAATATTTGGCTGAGCTGAGTTGGCAGCGAGCTTACTGCTCTGAGAAATGCAGAACATAGTGATGCAAAGATTCACCCTCTTTTTTTTTCAATATGCCGCCGAAAGGAAGCAGACATGCTTATTTATACAAGTCGTGAAAATATTTCAGAGAAGGACATACAGGCATTGCCTCAATTCACCAAGACTATAAACTTGTTTATACTTTTAACTTTTCTGATAATGTAAGTGGACTAGTTAAAGTCAAATTAGGGTACAGTGGATTTCCGGAAAAACACACACCATCAGTTCTGGTTCGGGTTGTTGATACAGCAAAAAATCCAATTGCAGGGATAACCTATTGTTATAATAAAACCTTAATCTAATGTACAGGCAACTTTTAAGGAACATTTTAATTTTCCTAAATGGTCACACTTTCAAATATTCAAACTTGGGAATAGAAAACTGCAATGGTGATTTGCAGAAATCTTGCCTTTTATTAATTGTTGAGTTTTATCAATTGTTATACAAATGTAAAAAAAAAAAGTCAACACACAAAATACATTAATATGAATTTAAGTGACAATGCATACTGTACGACTACCATTCTCTTAACTTCCAGTGTATAATCCTATTCTTGTCATACTTTCTTAATCTCGTCTTCTCTTCTGCTTTTTTAATGTGTTTCTTCTTTTGGAATAAGTGTTGCCAAAAATGAACAAGAATGTGGTTGGATTGTTTTACTATGCCACTTTGTTCACTCCACTGTACCTTATACCACATAAATAATCCAAGACAATACAAATGATAAAGTGAGCAGAGAATGATGAGAGCAGAAGGCCAGCTAGTCGTGATTTAAAAAAAAAAATCAAAGGAACGGCAAGCGCTGAAGGATGACACTGGCGGACAGGTGTTGTTATCAGTGCACATACGACGCTGTCACCAAATTCTTTGCTGTTGGCTGTTCCATATCTTGCATGTTGACAGCTGATGGGATGATGGTTGATGGAAGATGCTCGTTCAAGGTTACAAGTAGGACTTTTCTATACGGGAGAGCGAATGAGAGAGAGGGAGAACATCTCCAGTACTCATGACCTCATCACTCTCGCTTCAATCTTGGTGCAGTTACCTTCCACGTTGGTGCAAGGTTCTTTTTTTTTTTAATCTTCCAGAGACCAACCTGCCACTCATCAACCACATATATTTTAGATATCCTAATCTCATAGTCAGTTGTTGGGGAAAAAATTCCCAGGTATCTTAACACTGCAACATGTGTTGTTCTTCTTCTTCTTCAAAAAAAAAAAAAAACTCCAAGGGTTGCCATTTTTCGTAGAACAGGGTGGTGTTCCTGGGACATACAAGCAGCCCAGTGCCCTGTCCTGAAATCGGGTCACAGGTGATGGGGCATTGTGATTTCATAAAAATATAGGAGTGATCATTAGAAAATGTAACCAGTTGTAGAGATTTATAGAAATGGGACTACAGTATTACTGTTGTTGACAGAGCTGCTACACGTTGTTCTCTCATTCCATTTGACTTGACTGTTAACTACGTTGTTAAATCATTGCTGAGAATGATTACGAGAGAACATTTATGTGATTAGTGTCTTCACATGGATGAATATCATTATCAATATTCAAATATAATTAAAGGTAATTTGAGCACATTTGTTATTTCAGAAGTGTTTATCAAACTGGCAGGACTCTGCATTAATCACAACCCAAGAAGTAGCTCTCAGTATAAAAAAAAAAATGTTGGTCACCCCTGGTGCAGAATACATTGTATTTAAAGAATTATTTCAAAATGGGGGGGGGGGGGGAGTGGTTAGCGGTTAGTGGTTTCTGCCTCAGGGTTCTGAAACTGGATATTTGAAACTAGGCTCCGGCTTTCCTAGTGGAGTTTGCATGTTATCCTCGTGCTGGTGTGGGTTTTCTTGTATTACTCTGACTCCCTCCCCCGTTCCAAAAACACATTTGATTCATTGAAAACTCGAAATGTAGGTGTGAATGTGAATGCAAATGGTTGTTTATCTATATGTGCCCTGTGAAAGTCTGTTACTCGCAAACCAAGTCAACACAAGCGGTACAGAAAATGAAGGGATGGCTATATAAAAATGCTCAAAAACATCCTTTCCTTTCGAACAGACTCATCAGGTCAAATGGGCTCTTCACCCCTGGGCTCGCCCAACTCCCATCGAGGAATGCACCCATCTTTGCTCAGTCCAACGACCATGGGGCCCTCTGGATCGCTTCACTCTCCCATCAGCACGTTGAGCTCGCCCATGAATGGTCTGGCCTCGCCTTTCTCTGTCATCAGCTCGCCCATGGGCCCCCACTCCATGACCTCGCCCGGCATGGGCTACGGTCCCAGTGTCAGCCCCCAGGTAAGGCCAGTAACAGACACTGACACTTGCTCACGTGCACAATTGTTTACCAATGTACCTGCGTCATAAAGTCATAGTTTAAGGATTTGCTTTTGCAGTCAAAATACACATGCACACGAAGGATGTTACTTCGTTTTCTAATTCATTTCATTATTTTTTAGTAACTTATTATTCTATTTTTTTCATATTGTGGCACACTAGGGACAAAAAAAGCATGACTACTACAGCTGCCCTTTTAAAAAATTGTCTTGTATTGACGTGTATCTGAAGTGGAAATTGCACATACTGACTGTGACAAATAATTCTCTTAAGTAGGCCCCATCAGACTGCTGCTCTGCTTTGACCCCATGCCACAGTTAATCAAGGCCTATTCAACTTGGATTCCATACTATTTTGGTTCTGTCACTCTACTACCATATCAGAGCCGTATTTGTCACTGTCTCCCACCATATATTGCCTCGATCCTTTCAGTCTTCTTCAAGTCTCTCTATGGTAGTCCTTTTTCCCTTCATCTTTTTGCATCATCTTTCTCCCTTATTTCTGTCATTTTTGTTCGTCAATTTGTGCTACTAGTTTCTTTGGAATTAAAACGGACACACACAGTACATACATATCCGAGGGCATACATACTCGCACAAAATTAAGACATCAAAGTCTGCACTGGCCCAATTTCCGCCTTGAGCCATATCTAAAATTGAAAGTTTCTTTTTAAATGCAGCTTCCGCCCTTTTTGTGGTTGCTAATAATTGCGCAACATGAAACTATTTCAATGGCCTATCCACACAATTGTAGGACTTATCGCTCCTTTCGAAAATAGAACCATGGACAAGAGGTTCCTCAAGGAAGGCGATTGTATTTTTTTTAATTGCTAGAAAAGCAAAGTGACACTCTGGAGTAGATTTTAATACTTAGAATAATTTTTGTTTACCTTCTGAACAGAATATCCATTTTATCTTGTTATTGGTTGATTTTTTTTTTTTTTTTTTTTTTGCTACAAAAAAAGGCTTCAATAACTAAAAGCTTGGCCATAATTCATTCATTCATTTATCTTGTTGAAGGTTGAAGGAGAGATGAAGCCTGTCCCAATTGACTTTGGCAACAGTGTCTGTAATAATAATAATATTGACAACAATAATATGTCACTATTACTGTATTATTAAATGGTGCTGGATTTCAGCATTAAATTGGAATTGGACACTTCGACGTGGGGTAAATTCAGCCAGAGAGTCATAAATTAATCTCACATGCACGTTTTTTGAATGTGGAAGGGAGTAACCGGGGAAAGCCGACAAAAACATGGAGAGGACATTTAAAAGCTACACAGGAAGGCCATGGCACTGCCTGATTTGTAATAGATTAATCGAAATTAACATCCCTTTTCTGGACCACTTGCCTTAATTAGTGTCACAGATGAGCGAGCACCTATCACAGCTGAGTTTTGACAGGTGGTAGGGTACACCCTTGACTAGTTGCCAGCCAGTGAAAGTAATTACATTTCAATTTAAAAACAATATTTGACACAATAATTGTGTCTATTAATGATAGATCTTATTGAATGACTGAATCAATCATTAGAAATCTGAATGTAAACTTCAACAACGCACTTCATTCAAAAAGGCTAATACATATACAAACAAAGAAACCGTACACTTGAACTGGATGTGGACCCATTAACTGATTGAGTGTGAGCTAGTGACACTGCCCACACTTCCTACTTGAGTAATTGAACAGTTTATATATACTTGAACGGAGGAAGCTCAGATGAGCTTTGGTGTGAGCCAAAGACAAGCGAGATCCTAGGACCTTTGTGGTAATTGACAGATTTATTGCAAAAGTGGACATCCAAACCTTTTAATCATTGTAGAAAGCTATTCATTGAATGTGTAAATATTGTTTTCTTCATTATTATATTTTCAAAATCCATGTTATGTTCGGCACACTGCTATGGGGGTCGGTGTCAGGAGTTTTTTGGACATGAACGATCGTTAGAGGAGGTAGAGATCAGTTTTGGACACACACAAGTCACATTTGGTTTTTCACCAGCCCAGTCTATATTCAGAAAAGGTACACCGCCAATGTTAAATGTGAATTGAATTTGGCTTTGGTGACACCTACAACAGCACATATGTCCCATTTTAAATCCCCTGAGACTGTCCACAAAAGTACCAAAACCGGGTCTACCCCTCCTCCTCGCAGAGTTCTTCCAAGCGTGGAGCTGGATTTGCAGTAGTCCCTAGAGTGCAGAAATAGAAAAGTCTGATTAAATGTATTTCTGTATAGGTTATTTTCTTCTGTGATTATTTCTTTAAAATTAACGTGTTAAAATCCCAGCTTGATTACTGCACAAATACTCATGCATTTATTAGCATGCATTGCACAGTCCTCTTGCTGACATAATGTGTGATGTCTAATGTTTGATGGGTTGAGCCTTTAATCTGTGAACGTTTGCATAGCTTCGACTGCAGGGGCTTTTCACAGTTGCATTTTCAGGGGTGGAGAACGTCAATTTGATGTGAAAATGTCACTCTGAGGCTTGAGATGGCGGCTCATCTCTGGTCATGCAGTGCGATCCTTCATGGGGAAAAATGTATTGCATCAGGCGATCGCTGCTATTTGATCAAAATGCCAGCTTGACGACTGTTCTGTGAGTTAACTGGAACAAAATCACAGCGACAGGTCTGCATTCTTCCACAACCACTCCATGAGAGTCCTATGCATCTGCCCACAAATGTTAACCACACACAGCTGGTTCTCTTGACAATTTTCATATGGTTGTTTAAAATATGGATATATATAGTGCAATGTTTGATTTTAAGTCCATTTGACACATGAATTCCAATGAAAACAATTTGCGATATACATTCATTTAGAGAAATTAATGCATTACAAAAACTATGTTCATTTTATCCTCATTTTAATTGGTGGAAGTTTTTTTTTTTTTTTTTTAAACATTGAAGTCCTTATGTTTTAAAGCTGTAAATGTGTAAGTTAATGAGCTTCAAACGCTCTTCGCCAAAGATGGGCAGCATTGCATGATGAAAGCAGGAGAAAGGATGACTAAGCTTCCATTCTGACTGGAATGTTGTGGTCTTTCAAAGCCCAAACCACGTCGAGAGAAAGTGTGTCCCTCATCATCAGCCAGTCCTTGCATCAATGCAGAGGAAATTCTTCTTTTTCCTCTTTTTTTTCCTCTTTGTCCCAAGATCCGAGCGCACGGATGTGCTTTGGCTCTGCAGTTTTCTCTTACTTTTGCAATTCAGCCATCTATTAGCCCGGTGCTTTTTAAGCCTAGTTAGAAAAGTCGATCTGTATTGCTCAGAAAGGGACACATACAAAATAAGGCATCTCTTTTGTAGAATTTCTGAAAGTAGATGTACTATTTGGGTGGATAACCTACCATAAGGAGTTTGCAAGTGGGCAGTTCTTTGGGCTTTAATCTTTAAGGACCCTCCAATTGTCAAAGCAACTGAAAGATATTACTAAGCAGGCATGGAACTGGTGCATATTGTGAGACTATGTGGCTTTTTTAATGTTTTGTTGTTGTTGAAAGAACCTTTAAATGTGGACCAGTGTTTCCTCCATTTTACGGTTTGTTGTTTACATGGGGTCAACAATACAGAGCAATGGAGAGTGTGGTAAGGAAGTGAAGAAACGTGGACAAGCAGGGTGGAACAGTTGGCGGAAGGTGTCTGGTGTTCTATGAGACAGAAGAGTCTCCGCTAAGATGAAGAGCAAAGTTTATAAAACAGGAAGCTGGAATAGAGGTAGCAGAAATGAAGATGTTGAGGTTCTCCCTCAGAGTGAATAGGTTGGATGGGATTAGAAATGAGCTCATTCGAGGGACAGCCAAAGTTGGATGTTTTGGAGACAAGGTTCGAGACAGCAGACTTTGATGGTTTGGATGTGTTCAGAGGCGAGAGAGTGAGTATATTGGTAGAAGGGTGCTGAGGATGGAGCTGCCTGGCAAAAGAGCAAGAGGAAGAGCAAAGACAAGGTTGATGGATGTTGTGAGGGAGGACATGAGGACAGTAGGTGTTAAAGAAGAGGAGGCATGAGATAGGCTTTGAAGGAAAAAGATGACACGCTGTGGCGACCCCTAATGGGACAAGCCGAAAGAAAAAGAAGTTGCTTAGTCTACGTTATACCTATTGTGCTTCCTCCCACTGTAATGTTTCTGAATGCTGTACTCTAACCACTAACAAGCCATGTAATAACACTCAGTATGACTTAAAATCTAAAAAGTGTTTTGGGATACAAACACAGAAAAGACACTCATTTGACAAAGGTGTAGTTTTCAAGAAATGATGCATAGGCTAAATGACTCAACAGCAACGGTGATTTTATGCACCGCTTTTTGATATGTATTCTTGTTTTGGCAAGGGTCGCTTTGCAACTGAAACACAACATGTCCCAAATAGTTAAATGAGAGAGAGAGAGAGGAGAGAGGAGAGAGACGAGAGAGAGAGAGAGAGAGAGAGAGAGAGAGAGAGAGAGATCGAGAGAGAGAGAGAGAAGAGAGAGAGAGAGAGATGAGAGAGAGAGAGAGAGAGAGAGAGAGAGAGAGAGAGAGAGAGACGAGAGAGAGAGAGAGAGAGAGAGAGAGAGAGAGAGCGAGCGCTTCCTGTGTGGGAGTCATAAAGGTCCATTCCCTGTCTTTGATGGGCCTTGCTGCAGTCACTCGGCATGACATCATGGTTGCGGGACTATTGGCTGCACAAAGGAGCTCTGTGTACACTCTCTGGAGAACAGTTAAGACTCTCTAATGTCAATCAACCGCCAAATGGATGGGGGACAAGAGTTTTCACAGCCAAAGTTGTTTCCAGGTGGCAATTAGAAGCAGCTCGCTCCCCACCCCCACCACTGGTAATTTAACAAAGTATCACCACCAACAAAATTTAGTAAAAGTTCTATTTAGAGCATACTTGCATATTTTATAGAATTGGATTTTTTTTTCCTGCTCTGCTCCCATTTTGCCATGTTTACTGCAGCTGTTTGCTGTTAATCCAAACTCAATGCTTAAAACTACCCCAACTTGGAAGGCATCCATGGAGAAACTTTTGGAGGAGGTGTTGCTTTGATTAACAGAAGCCTAATACATGAGAGACATGAAGAGTAGAGTTGTGGAAAAAGAACAGATGCAACTTTTGAACTAAAATTTTCTGAGAAGCAATTAAAGTGTATTTGGGATGTTATTTTTTTTTTGTTTGTTTTGTTTTTATCCATCATACCAATTAAGGAATGTCATCGCTGTCGACTTGCTGTGTGCACTTGGCGCTGCTATGTCTTTCTAGCGTGTTTAGAATCAGAATCCTCTTTATTTGCCAAGTATGTCAAAACACAAGGAATATGTCGGCGGTTAGTTGGAGCCACTCTAATATGACAGTAATGCGATTTTGACAAGAAATACTTTTGAGACACAAAAACGACAAAAAAACCTTATGGAGAGTCACTAAGCATCTTGTAATTTAATGGCAAGATAGAAGAAGCAGTTAGAATGTCTGCTGGTTTTAGTTGTCATCGTTCGATAGCACATACATACCTGAGGGAAGGATCTGGAAGAGGTGACCAGGATGTGGAGCCTCGAGAGAATTTCGCATGCTCCTGTCATAGTTCTAGCAGTCTGCAAGTCCTCAAGGAGGAGTATGAGTACAGACTGTTTTTCTGGCAGTCCTGATCTGTTTCAGTTGGAGTTTTTTTTGTGCCAGCAACAAACCAGACTCTGATGGGTGAACACGGGGCTAATTTGATGACTGCTGTGTAGAATTGCCTCAACAGCTCCTGTTCCAGGCTGTGCTTTCTCAGAAGGGAGAGGAAGTACATCCTCTAATGGGCCTTTTTTAAGGATGGAGTTAATGTTGGTCTCAGACTTCAGGTCCTGAGAGACTGTCATTCCCAGGAACTTGAAGGTTTTGACCGTTGACACAGGGCAGTTGGATTACATGAGGGGCAGCTGTGGCGAAAGATGCTTCCTAAAGTCCATGATCATCTCTAGTCTTGCTGTGCGTTCAAGTCCAGGTTGTGTTAGCCTCACCAAAGCTCGAGCTGCTTGACTTCCTGTCTATATGCAGACTTTGATGAGGCCGATGACTGCGGTGTCATCTGCGAACCGCGGTGTTCGAGTGTATTTAGGTGCAGTCGTTCATGTACAAAGAGAGAAAAGCAGCAGAGAGAGGACACATCTTTAGGGCTTCCGGTGCTTGTGGTATATGTAGATGAAATGGTGTCCTCCAGCCAACTTTCTGACACCAAATTCTCACTTCCCCCAAATGCATATCCACACATATGAAGTGTCTCACGGTATATTTTCATATCAAAAGTTTTCTGGGAAATAAAACTGAAGAAGATTTTAAATTGTACAATACAACTTCAAGAGCCAAATTCAAAATGCAACTTATTTCCAAAGTGTGACTTTTTTTTTTTATTTTTTGCTGTTATATGACAGGTTTTGGCATATTTCTCCCTCAGTGCTTCAGCGCATAACATTTCTTTGAACCACTCACGAAATGCTGCACATGCTTTTACTTACATGTTGCTTGATTCGTACTTGTTTGTGAAGCCTGCGTAGTTCAAACAGGTGTCTCTCAAGCATATAACCATGTAATTGATCCCAAAGGTTGTCTTATTCTGAATATCGTACCCTGAAGGCCACAGAAGAGGGAACCTATTAACACCCTTCTGTGTGAAACCCAATCCCCCGTTTCTGCTGATTCATGTCCAGATAAGACACCCAAAAGCACACACACTAATAAGGGATAAGAAGAAAGTTCTTATTCGGTCCACCGGTGCTTTGCTAGATAACAAATGTAAATTTGCTTTTAAAAGGAACTAGTCTTCCAATGGTGTGAGGGGGTGAAAGGTGACACAGGGTTATCTTGAGGTTATAGCATGACCTAACCCTGTCCTCACCTTTGTGAAAACAGCTGGTTAGGTGTTGACTCCTGTCAACAGGAGATTTGAGATGCTGTCCATTTTTCTCTCTTATGCAGCATTTCTTAGTTTGGATTCTTGGCATTGTAACATTGGAATTTCTTTCGGTCCACGGTGTGCTACTACATACAGTAAAAAAATGCATGAGAAAAGTCTTTAAAATAGTCGTAAAGAATAATAAGAATGTCTTTATTGCAACCAGTATAATGGAATTAATGCTGTTTCTTTTTCCATGAGGAGAAAAATATATATTATACAATAATAATAGTGTGTCAAAAGGCAATCAGATGTAGTATAAAAAAAGAGGAATGTGAAATTCCTTTTGCAATCTGCCCATTTTCAGTTGAATTACAGCGCTCACCCCCAAAAATTAAATAAGTAGTTTATTGATTCTGGATTTATTGTCCTGAACAGGCAGAACAGAACAGAGGTTAACAGTAGAAACTGCGAGTGTCCACGTTTGGTCTGCCTCCCCGAGGGTGTGTACAGTACAGTGCCTTCCTTAGGCAGCATGCACGTAGGGGAAGATTTGACAGGATTTGACTAAGGTTGCATCACCCAACGTGTGTATCTGGGCGTGTAAATGATGGATTTATGTGGACAGGAGAATGCGCGCAGCCAGAAAAGTGGGCAGCACTGTGCAACTTTTCTGCCTTACCCACACGGGCGAATTTGGCCCCGAGTGCATATGCACCTACATCATATTAGTGAGTTAGGAGGTTTATGTTAGTGGGGATAATTTTAACATTTCTCTATCCGTTTTTACAAATCCAAAGAAAAACTTTCCTCTTTTTCCTAAAACGTTGTCAATGGGTGTTGTACTCTAATACTGTGGAGATAACTTTCTGTAAGTTATAAAAGGTGCCCTTGAACTGGAAAGCAACTGCACTTCCACAAGAGAGTTAGGTATTGAAGAGTGGTACGCTCGGATTTGATGTTTGCTTTTGAAGTGTCTTTCTGAGCAAAGTCTGTGCTCTGAATCAAACTAAGCCCATCTTTAACAGAGGCTTCAACTGTCTCCAATCTTCTTCCCTTTTCTCCTCCACTCACTCTAGGGATGGCTTTTTATCATTTTTTTTTCCAAGCAACGTGTATTCCGTTGCATACTAATTGTTTATAGGGTTAGTGCAGACAAGATCATTCCCTGGTATAGGAATTACAATTGTTACTACTTTTACTTTTCAAACATTTTGTAGTTACTTTATGCATTTAATTTTAGTTTATGTAATAAACAATTGCAACAACTATTGCTCGCGAGTGAGTAAGTGCTCTTTACATGGTGTGGATTCCACTCATTATACAAGAAAATATATTTACAGTATGTGCATTTCAGTCCAATTCCATCTACACCCATTTTTTCTGAATAGTTTGGCATTATGGCCCGGCTACCTGGTGGCACAGATAACTGCTGTATGTTGTTGCATCCATCAGTTGTAAGAATGTCACACCTACAAGTACACATGGGCAGCCAATGTACTGGATGGACCAGCCAAATGTCCGCCTCATCATATTATGTAACAGATCCTGCACATGAAACTTATTCATCTAGGTTATTACATCCACTCATGTTGCACATTGTACTGCAGGGAGTCCTATGTCCTACATTTCCAGTCCTTGAGATTAAATGCCCCTAATTTGTTTATCTCGCTAAGTCTGTAAAAGTTTTCATCCAAGCATTCCACTTCCACTCCCCCTGCCTCTAATAAAACCTAAAAAAATAGAAGCATACAATATTTAAGATGGCATCATCAAGGGATTTCCTAAGATGATAATACTGTACACAACTGGCATAGCGTTCTGCGAGGCAGGTCACATGTATGTGTTGCGGGAGCAAGTTTTCTATTTCCAGTACTGGCCCTGAGCTACTTTAATCTCCCCGACTTGACTCCATCACCATGGACAGAAGAGGGGGTGAAAAGGTTCCCAGCCAGCCTGCCCCACAGCGGGGAGCAGATTGAGATTGAGTTGCAAGTTTACTGAAAATAGATTGTGAATGGAATAGTCTTTTCTGTCAGGCAACAGAGGGTTTGATCGAAACTGTCCCAGCTGAGGAGACTGCTCTGTTAGTGCTAGGCTGCGGGGCAAAAGACTAGACACAAACGTTCAAGTGAGGTAAGATGCGTGTTGTGTGTGTGCGCATGTGTGGGTGCACGCCCGCAGATCTCTTGGGTATGCTGAGATGTGGGTGGGTGCACACTTGCTGCCAAAACTGGTGCCAGACAGTTCATGCAGCTGCGTTGATGACAATGTGTCCTCGGCCAGGCGACGCTACCGAGTGTCACGTGCTGTGTGGCGTGCCACAAACAGTTTTTATTGAGTGACTGACTGACTAATTTTGTTGCGATTTGAAATTTGAATTGTAGTTGAAAGGTGTCGCAACGTCGAATATGTACGAGCGAATCAAAACATGCCATGTTGTAATACATAATCTTTCACAGCAACAACAAAAAAACTTTCCAGGTATTAAACAAGAACCAGCTGGCTACTGCCAAGTCATACAAATACAGTGTGTGTGTAATTATAAATGATTAAAAATAAATTCTGTAAAATTAAACAGGCTTGAAATTGAGGTTGGTGGCCCAGAATCTATAGTCTATAAAAAAAAAAAACTTTGTCAATGCAATTATGGGAATAAACTTTTCCATGACATTCAAATCTTTTGGAAAGGGTCTGTGTGTGTGTTTGTGAATATTGTATCAGATTGTCATTGTGAAGTGAAAACTGTTTTCCAAAACAAAATATGTTATAGAGTGTGTCGCCTCTGCCACAAATATTTTCCATTACAGCTCCATCTTTTTAATCTAAAATACCCTAAGGTCAAAGATAACATTCCTCGATCCTGACATTAATCCAGATCTGAACTAGAATTGTAAATGATATCTTGAGTTTTGAGTATTGTTGTTTTTGTACATTGCTGTTACGTAACAGACTGACCAGACAACCCCAAAAAATTGAAACACAACTTCCAATTCCAGCAGTGGTAGTTTCAGACATACAGAAATGTCACCTTCTGGCAACATCCTCAACTATGTTTTGTTGCAATTGGTTTTCAGGTCTCCACATGTTCCCTCACACACACAGCGAGATTCTGTGACTGTTACAGCTCACGTAAACTGAAATGGAATTGCCATTAGCTGATCTGCGCACAAGAAAAAAAGACCTTCTGAATTTCTTTTTATTAGCAGGAAAAAAAGGCTTGGATGCTTTGACATTGGTACGCTTGTCCTGTATCCTGAATTACCTTTGAGCAAAAAAAAAAACCTATTTGCATTCGTGCTTGCTTGCATGTGTAAGAGAGAGTGTTTTTAAGTGTTGGGGGGAGGGGGTGGGGGCTTTAAACTTTTCAACCGACTGAACCAGCCAAACATTGAAACCCACATGAGCTTTTGATTTTCTAGTCTAGGTCCAACTCAAGTTCCCATGACACCGCACATGTCATGCTGAATTCTGTGAAAAATTCACATTAAAACTTGCAGAAGTTCTCTGGAATGTTCCATTTGATCGGACGGTAAAGTATATGGCCTGGAATATTTAAATCTATGAAGACACAGTACATTATCACTTCGAGCAAGAATGTGCATGACAGCGCTGCACCCCCCAACTCTTGAAGTTGTTGAAGAACAGTTAAGTGTTGAGAGCTTAAAAATGTGAAATGCGATGCCAGGAACATGTGCTGTGTCTGTCTGGACTTGTGGATAATTTTTTACACCTTCTTCATCTTTTACTAGCATAATAGTGTGTTTGTGCGTGCTTGCATACAACTGTTGCATACCACTGTTACCCTACGGTATGTAGTATCTCAAATTATAACTGCTATCTTAAAACTGAATTAGTTTCCCGATCTGGCATGTTTTGGACTGCTTTTTCTATTGTGATTCAATTCACTCGACGATACTGAATAATATGTATATCCATTTCACAAGTTTATATTGTTTAATACTGTACATACACTTAGGGTAAAATGTTTGGTCACAACACTTTTTCTCACACAGTTTCTCATTCAAAAGCACCACAAACCTTTGCCTGGCTGTGTAGTTTGTTTCAAAATGATTAAAGTGTCCCATTTGTCATTGTCCAAGATAGTATAACATACAAATGTGGTTTTCTTTGCAAGAAATTGTTTTTCTTGTTTATTCGGATGACAATCATTGCTGTCTGTGTTGTGTAAATCTCAACAATTGAAGGCATGTCGTAAACACGGGAGCAAAGGTACAGGGATCACCTCAGAAATAACTGTTGAAATATATTTTGCTTACCATACATTTCACATGTATAGATACTGTAATACATTCTAATAGAAGCTCAGTGCATCGGATTTTCGCATTTCTTGCCACACCGTAATGCTTCTCAATACCTTTGGTTGGGTCTAGTCAGCAGATTGGTGCTTTTATTCATTTTCTTCGTCGAATGTTGCTGATGGTGGACTGCAGTAGCTTCATTTCCACTCAATGCATTTTTTTAATAGGATGATTTTTTGCTCCCCTGAAACTGTATGTAGCCAGTTAAAGTAATTAGCCTGCCTTACTCCCTATTTTTGCAAAAGCCACAGAGGGGTCACCTTCTGAAGAAATTTTTATCAAAGCTCAATTTCAGTGAGAAAGGGTAGTCCAATTTAAAGTAGCCTTTAAGATTCCAGATGTACTGCTCCTGAAAAGTATTATTTTATTTCTGATATACTGTTTTTTTTTCTTCGTCAAACATTTAAGAACCAATAGGGCAATGTTTGGAGGATAAATCACAGAGCTCCATTGGTGGAATAGTGTGAAATCCGAGTAATAGAATTTTAGATCTGAAACAAAACAAATACAAACTACACTTTTGCCAAATCATTTACCTTGTTCCTCACAATCTTCTGACTGGCACCAAACTGAAAAAGTTGATAAAGATACTTGAGGACCACCAGTCTTTTTTTTTTTTTCTTTTTTGCTTCAATTCTAAGTCATCTTCACAGTAACATCTGTAGGATAGTCCTCACATTCTTAAGCTGTTTTATTTTTCAGGAAATGAAAACCTCTACAAAAAGGAAAAACTTTTGCAACTAGTTGGTTAATTGATACTGGCTAAAATCTAAATCATGTAATTCGCTCATAGATGGTGACAGAACTCTGGAAGTTTATGAAATTGGGGCAAACTTTCTGGTTGTGCTTCAAACTGCCCATCTTTTAGGGTGTTTGAACTCAAAGCTACCACTGTATACTCAATCAGCCAAATTATGGAACGTGTACCTTTTAATGGGAAGTGTCTGTTGATTGTGTTTTTTTTTTTTTTCCTTCTGCGGGACTGTTTTGTGACCTGTTGCTGTATCTGTTTGTGTATGTTGATGTTCCAGCTGAACTCGCCAATGAACTCGGTCAGCAGCACAGAGGACATTAAGCCCCCGCTGGGCATCAATGGCGTGATGAAAGTACCCGCTCAGCCCTCTGGCACAGCGCTGTCGCTCACCAAACACATCTGTGCTATCTGCGGGGACCGCTCCTCAGGTGAGTGGCTGTGATGATGACATACTTGATGTGTATCGTGATGCACATGCAGATTTGCGTGAAGCGAAAACACAAAGGGCCTGATTTACAAAATTGCACGTTTACCCTCACGGATTGTGATTGCTGAAGGTGGCCGTCTTGTGTCTGATATACTAAGATTGCAATCTTTTCTGAAGAACCCGAATAGTAGGGACTAAATTACATGTTCATGTTCAGATTGCATAAGCTTTTGGCAGCTGTTGTAAAAGTGGTGGCTCTGCTGTACTTAAAAGAGGGTTTTGCGTTTTAGGTACCGCTAATGGTTTTCACCAAAACAAAGTTTTAAGTGTTGCATTTGGAGGGGTTAATGGAAGACAAAGAAACGGCTACAAAAAAGAAATCCCTGCGACAATTTTGGAGAAACCAGCAACTGCATAAAACCCATCTTTTTTTTTTGTTTTTTTTTTCCCACTCACCCCAAATGTGTTTGAATTGGATGTATGTGCCCATCCTACGGACGGCACACTTGAAAAACTTATCTCAGATAGGCCAGCACCAATTGTAACCATACACTGAAGTCATATGACTCGGATGCGAGGAAATGCAGAGTTGGAAGTCATCGGTGATATTGCATGACTCCGTCTTGTGACTGCCCTTTATTTTTTTTTTTCCTGCGTTACATTGTGACAGCTGTGTGTTACGTTGCGCTTGCCTTTTAGAAGTGGTATTTAAAGACGCAAAATCAGCCATCGCAATACATCTCAGGTTAGATAAATCACATTGCATTTGTTAAAATAATCTATTTGCATTTAATGTACTCCTCTGACCACATTTAAAATGAACTGCGTGGCTATGTTGCGCATTTGGCAGGGACAGTCCTGGGTGTGCCTGGGTAGTAGATGCAGGTTCCACATCTATTTGCATGAGTAAATAAGTTGACGCCCGTTTTTTCAAAGTTTTGTTAGACCACATTGCTTCTCTACAGCATCGCATTTTGGACTATTCCATACGTTCAACATTTTGGGATTTTTTTTTTTTTTGTGAAGGCCCCTTTGCTGGTTTGTTTTTAAAAAAGACAAATTCTGCATCCAATTATGTTCCTTTTTCACCTGTAGTGTAATAAACAGTCCCTAATCCCAATACCATTAATCACACATTTTATGCATTCATTATAAATGACCTAAAACAAAAACTGTTTTCTGTTTTTTTTTGCCAATTTGGGAAATGTTTTCTTTTAATATAGCTATAAATTACATGATCCTTGTTATATAAAAATAACACAGTGTCCCCACTAATTACAGGATCTTAGTAAATGGGCAGAAAATGTGACTTCTAAGAAAGTTTTTGTAAGAGGAAGGAAAGTTGTCTCAGTAGAAATTGCAGTTACCAAACTAAAATAAAAATGTAAAAACAAAGCTAACCTAAAATGTTGCTGTTGTTGTAGTCTCATCTTAAGCAAACTTTCTGTATTGACAAAGTAGGGAATAAACTTTCGTTATAGACCACACTGATTTTTGATTTTGTAGTATATTGGGTTGTATACTGGGAGGGGTCGATTTTAATATGTAAAGAACTTTGGATTTGCATTTTATGTATTAATAGTGCCATTCAAATAAATGTTGATTGCTCAACAGACCCTTGTACGGATAAGCGGCTTGGAAAATGGATGGATGGATGGATGATTAATATTTTTCTTTCACAGCGACGTTTTTTTTTTTTGTCCATACATTTGGTCATTACATGTTTATGTATACCTTTAGTCCTTCTTTGATTTAGTTAATAATTTTGGTTGGTCACTTTAACCATACGAACAACATCACAGTGTACTGTGAACTCCCCAGAGGCATCCTGCAAAGGTGTGTAATATTTTTAGACGATAAATATTAAAAGGCCACTGTCAAAATTCGAAACTGGAGTAATTCAGTGAAAAAGCCATCCAATGCCATTGATGCCACATGGAACCAAAGGGAACAAATCCTTACTATAAGGCCATGCTTCATTTAACAGTGCTTGGAGGTGCTCTTTATTATCTTTGCTATCTGACCAGAAGAGGACTAACAAAGAATTGCTTGAAGCTGAAGAATTTATACGGTTGATCTACAATAAATGGCAAAGAGGGGATGTTGAGCGTAGTGAAGAACCAAAGTCTTCCTTACCATAACACAACACCAGTCTGTGGGGGCTAGGTCTTTGGCTTGTATCTTTTTCCCAAGGCCAACTCTTGGTGAATGAACGTGTTCATTTTTTCATGTTACTGTGGTTGTTATTATTGCCATATATTTTGTTTTTATTGAGTTGTGCCTATGTGTCAGGGAAATATCAGCACTATTGACAAACCACACCTCTCTATCTCATTCTCCTCAGGTAAACACTACGGTGTATACAGCTGTGAGGGCTGCAAGGGTTTCTTCAAAAGGACAGTGCGCAAAGACCTGACCTACACGTGTCGTGACAACAAGGACTGCGTCATTGACAAACGCCAGAGGAACCGGTGCCAATACTGCCGCTACCAAAAGTGTTTAGCCATGGGCATGAAGAGAGAAGGTACAGCACATACCGTTGAGGATAGTCACACTTACGTACTTCCCTCCCCTTACTTCAACTAATACAAACGTTATACCCTTAAACAGACAAAACTGTCCAACTGTCATGTCAGTAGGATAAAAAACTTAAATACCAGTAAAAACCTATCTGCTCAGAAAGTGTAGAACATGGTTTAGATCACGGTTGTCAAATAAATTTTTGTCGTGGGCCGCATCAGAGTTATGGTTTCTTTTGGAAGGCTTTTAGTAACTTGAACCTATATAAATGTATGATCACCTCGTATTATTACATAGACACAAGAAATTGATGGTTAATGTTATCAGATAATCGGAAGCCAACCCTACAAAATGTTTGATCAACTCTTATTCTATTTATTTCAAAATTGCCAAAAAAAAATGCTTTCAATATATCAGTTTATTGTCTATGTATGTTCATAACAGTCAAGACAATTTGCAATATTGGTATTTAAGCCAGAAACATGAAGTCGATCCAGGCTTTGCTTTCATGGGCCACAAGAAAATTATGTGGTGGGCCGGATTTGGCCCCTAGGCCTTGAGTTTGAAACCTCTCCTTTAGCAAGACAAAATGTTTTTCAATACATTTCGTTTGACCTTAAATCTACTGCTTTTTTATTTAAAAAAAACAAAAAAACATATACTTGAATTACAATGTCCATCCAGGCTAACTTTGCTTGAACAATACTGCTGATCTGATAATTTTTTTTTTTTTTCAAATTGGCTCAAAATATAAAACATAGTCTATCAGAAAAGCATTTGCAGAGCTATTAGCCATTAGAGTGTCATTCCTGTCAGAGTCAAAACTGCTCCAACTCAACCTGGAGCACACGACGCAGCTGCTGCAAAACTACTTTCATACGAATCATACATTGTTCGTATTACCTTGTAATAATCTTTAATTGACCACATGGTTGACTTGATTCCAGCAGGACTAATCATAGATGAAATCCATTAGTAGTTGTGGCTAGTGCAAAATATTTGTCCTGAGAATGAATGCAAGATAAAAAGCAATGAAAGAGTGTAATGTATAACACATTTAAAAACAATAAATGTGATATTAAAGTTATTAATGTTTTAGTTTCTTAAAGAGCGTATACAATCATTTTGTAGCAGTTTAGTTGTTTCTGTCTTGTTTGCCACAATAAGTTGAAAATAATTGTTGTACTATTAAAAAGATCTTTAAGTATTGCTTTTTGGAAAACTATTGTTTTCTGCTTTTGCGACTGGAAGAATCCCCGCCTTGCTGTATATGGAAAGTCTGTACGGAGTTTATGAGAAGAGGCTGTCCTGAGGGACAGATGTTATGATGGTTGGAGATTTGAAAACAGAAACGGAGGCGTGTGAACCTCTCCTCCTTCCATTACATCCTCTGGCTCTTTGCGATCACAGCCCAGTTGATTCTGAGAAACTTGGGAATGGTTTGGAGTGGCTATCGTTAGTGTGAACCAGCTTTTCGTCCACACAACATACATTGTGTTAGTTTACCTTATAAAATTGTCACGGTCTCTCTTTTGGTTGGGCTGCTTTTGTTCCTTGTGTTCCATGTTTCGTGGGCTCATTTTGTTAACTGTGTCTACTTGTTCATATTTCCCTTCGTCCCTGTGCCGACCAATCAGCTCCAGCCACCCGCCTCTTGTCCAGGTGTTCCTTGTTGTCTCTTCAATCTCTGTGTTTTTAAATCCCTGGATCGGTTAGTTCTTATTGGTCCATTGCGTTGTTGGTTGTTGACGTCATCTTGTACAGGTTCTAGTTTAGGTTAATAAAAGATTTTCTTTTTCACTTTGATAATTTGGTTGGACTGTTTAGTTTGCTGGGTCTTTTTTTAGATTAAATATCATTTTTTGAGATTCTTGGACTCCTGCATTGCATCCCAGCTTCCCTGCACTTGGGTCCTACTCGTTTTTTGTTTTTTTTTCCAGCCCTTCCTTGCCTTCACTAGCCCCAACTGTGACAGAAATACACTTCTTCTTCTATTTCTTTCGGCTTGTCCCATTAGGGGTCGCCACAGCGTGTCATCTTTTTCTATCTCGTGCATCCTCCTCCTCTGTAACACCCACTGTCCTCATGTCCTCCCTCACAACATCCGTGAACCTTTTCTTTGGTCTTCCTCTCACTCTTTTGCCTGGCAGCTCCATCCTCAGCACCCTTCTACCAATATAATCACTCTCTCGCCTCTGAACATGTCCAAACCATCGAAGTCTGCTCTCTCGAACCCTGTCTCCAAAACATCCAACTTTGGCTGTCCCTCTAATGAACTCATAATCCTATCCAACCTGCTCACTCCGAGCGAGAACCTCGGCATCTTCATTTCTGCTACCTCAAGTTCTGCTTCCTGTTGTTTCTTCACGGCCACCGTCTCTAGTCCATACATCATGGCCGCCCTCACCACTGTTTAATAAACTTTGCCCTTCATCCTCGCGGCAACTCTTCTGTCACATAGAACACCAGACACCTTCCGCCAACTGTTCCATTCCGCTTAGACCCATTTCTTCACTTCCTTAACACACTCACCATTGCTCTGTATTGTTGACCCCAAGTATTTGAAGTCATCCACCCTCGCTATCTCTTCTCCCTAGAGCTTCACTAAATACACAATAGTCAAAATTGATTATGTGGTATTTTTCAGTTTTCATAAGAACTTTCTTTGGGAAGACGAGCAGTATGTAGGGTTTCTGCTTGTGTCCTGGCATTCATTTTATTCAACAACATAAATTCGTAGATAGATACTGTTGGTGTGCAAAGCCTGGGAGGACTAGCAACTAGTATCCAGTCTTTATGTGGTACTATGCTTGTTTTCACAACCTGAATTCATCACTCAAAATTGAAACACAGATCACCTATGAAAGATTCCAGTAAACAAAAAAACAAGGAGCGTCGGGGTTGGGTGCGCACAGACACAAAGGTGTGAATTTTAACACCTCATGGGAGTGTTAAAAGTATTAGCGCTCTCGGCAAGACTGTTCAGCGCTGTTTCGCACTTTGGAAGCAGCAATTACACTTGGCGTTATGGTCACTGCTGTTCCCAAATCCAGATATATACAGGGTGAGCAAAGCGTATGGCAAGAGGCAATGATTAAAGATGTTGAAGGGTGTTAACCAAGAGCATATGTACCTGAGAGTGTGACTTCAACGTTGAAAACACTTTCACAAGGCCTTGACCTTTACTTGGCCTCCCCTTTGCCAGTGAAGGACTCTTTTTCAGGATATTATCATTTATTGTCACTTGCCCAAGTTACGGTGCTGCCTAAACCTCACACTACAGCCCGAGGGTAGTAGTTGCAGAACAAGGCAGTAGTGGTCCAAAGCTAAGTGAATCCGCAGAAAAGAAGAACAGGATTATATAAATTTATACTCTTGCACTCGAGAGGAGGAGGAGAGTAAAGTTAACATCATTTCAGCCCCCTTCACCTCTCTCTGACTCCAACACAAGTATTTTACCCTTGGGCTGACCTCCACCGCCAGACAGCAGATCCTCTAAAGTGGGGCCCCTTTCCTTCTCCTCCTGGAACAACCGCCGCTACCCCCTCATCATGACCGCAGAAATGTTTGGAAACAGATCATTCTGCAAACTCTAGGTCTGCGTTGCGTTTGTGCGGCAGGTCGCTTTTCCAGGTGTGCGCAGAAGTGTGCGAGTTGACTAAATTGTCAAAAGCAACAGTGACGCAACATGATTTTCTCTCCAACCTTTTATAAACCCACGCAGAATAAACTTTTTGAAGTAGTCCGTTTTTTTTTTTTTGTTTTTTGTTTTTTAAAATGTGGTGTTTTGACTTAAGTAACTTATACTTTGAAAAAAAACAAAACATGCACACGCACTTATGCATCTTTTCCTCTCTCCACTTAAGGGTGGAGGTGCGGTTTTTCATGCCTTAGCCACAGTGAGTCTCGGTGTCTGCTGAGCATACAAACCGTTTCCTGTGTCTCTTCGCCAACCCAATCAGATGACAGAAGCGCTGCAGTTATACTCAAACCAGTTAGTGTGTATGACATTTTAAAAAAAAAAAAAAAAAAAAAGGGGGATATTCAAAACAGTCTTCATTGATTTGTGTTTTAGTAAAGTTTGAGACTCTATGGCGACCACACGTCAGTGACAGACTGTACATTATTGTTTGTAAATTTGTGGATAAAAGGCACCAGATGTTTAGCATGGAGGACCACATGAAAAACACATTGCTTTGACAAGGAAGAGATAAGTCATTGAGCATTCCTACAATGCTGTGTGGGTAATGTAGCTCTTGAGTGTTGTATGGTTTTGAGGGAATTGCTGATGACTGAACTCACTTGGGTGTATTTACTTGCATTGTGGGTTCAGGGGTACTGTATATACTCAAGGTCATTTGTACATACTGTAGTCTGTGTGTAACATTGTGTCCAAGAAGCTGTCAAAAGCTGTGAAGCATGGAAAAAGTACTCCATCTTTCAGTCAGTCAGAATCTCATAAAACTGTTAGCTTTTTTTTTTTTTTATTATTTATTTCCTGATAGATTGGACATGCCTCAACTTGTGAAAATGTGAAATCGTTTTTCACACCTAACTCTATTGGTCACCTTAACGTCCACATCATAACCCTATTGAGACTTTACACAGATGTCTGACAGTCTCTGTTATACAACTACTTATAATAAGAATAAATATAATAATGGACTCTACAGCGGTCAACTGTTTAGCACATTAGCCAACAACACATTGCCACTGAAATTTTGCAGTTTTAAAGTATGTCAATCACATTTTAGGAGGGGTGTTTTTTTAATGTATATATTCTTTGAAAAAAATGACAAAATAAGAAACAGCAGTAGTGACCGGAACCAGTGTTATTACATGCAGCCGTTCAGGAGGAGCGCCAGCGAGCCAAGGAAAGGAATGAGAATGAGGTGGAGTCGACCAGCTGCGCCAACGAGGACATGCCCGTGGAGAAGATTTTGGAAGCCGAGCAGGCGGTGGAACCCAAAACCGAAACCTACATCGACACCAATCTTGGAGTTCCATCCAATTCGGTGAGTTTTCCTTCATTTTTTTCCACTTTTTTTTAATCTGTTGCACTAGTTTCCATACCACAACACAGTGTTTCCTCAGCCAGTTGCCGTGGCACCCTATTGGTGTCATCACCAATGCCGCAGGAAATTATCCAATCAACTTATGATGTCCAAAAATTGGCAGCACGGTAGCTCAGCTGGTAAACCGTCGCCCTCACAGTTCTGAGGTCTCAGGTTCAATCCTGGACCCGCCTGTGTGGAGTTTGCATGTTCTGCAAGTATTGTATGTCCGCTTTTAAACAGCATGCATCATTGGTTAATTGAAGGAGATACATGGCCTGCGATTGCCTGGCAACCAGTTCAGTGTGCACCCCGCCTCCTGACCGAAAATGGGTCGGAAAGGCTCCAGACTTTCACGATCCTTGTGAGGATAAGCTGCTCAGGCCATGAATGAATGGATGGATGGAGTTGTGGGGTTTCATAAATTAATGTAGCAGGTTGTAGATGTTTATGACATTTGCTTTTCTATTTTACTTGGTTAGATGCAGCAACTATTATGTAGATTTGTAATATTACAGTAAAATGTATTCTAGTGTGCCATAGGACATGATTTCATTTTAAAAAAAATTTCACTGTAAAATATGTGGCCTGTCAGGTCCTGCCGTATGTTTTCTATGTAGTCTGAGAATCTATAAAAGTATTCGACTGTTTTTGGAATGCGCAGTATTTGTACAAATGTTCTTTATTTTCTGTTCTTCTTCTTCACTGACATTCTTCCTGAACCTTGTCTTGTCTTAAAACAGAACATGTTGTGATGGCATTATTGAGAACCACACTACAGGTTGCAAAATGACAGGCAAGGATTGGTGTTGGTTTTTTTGGGGTTAGGTCAGAATGTCCATTCACATCCTGACATTAAAGATGTTGCTGATTTTTCCTTTGGTTTGAGTGCCTCGTTCCCATCTTGACAGAGACTGCTTTCTTTTGATCAGGAGCGCTCTTCTTGCCCACCTTGCATGAGCTCCCTTCGTTCCCAGTCACCCCCTCTGCAACAGCTGGCCATGTGGGCTGTCTTTGACACAGTGAAGACGAAAAGTGATGAATAATACAATAGGCAGACTGTTCTTGAAAGCATCCCCGCATAGTCTCCGCTTTCTCAGGAATTCTTTTGGAGCATAAGAAACACTGAAGCCGCGCAGCATCCCACGAAGGGCGAGAGTGAAGGAGGGAGGAAAGGTGAGGTTGAAGAAGGAGGTGGGAGGAGAGAGCAAGAGCGGAGGGCTTCTTCGGGGAATCGTCTGCTTCAGGGGAGGGCAATGTCCTGTGAAGTGAAAGTGGAGATGTGAAGGCTGTTATGTGAGTAAATGGAGCTATTTTAGGTGGCCAAATAGGCATGTGGTAGATAAGCATTGATGTTAGGGTGTCAGCTCAGACACTGACTCACTCATTCACTATGTTTAGGCCTTTCTCCGCTGAAATTGGTGGTAGGTAAGCTTCCAGTGGTCCGTTGTGGGTTTGCGTTCACACAGCAAAAGAGGAACTTTTATTTATTTCTGGCTGGTGACTCGCCAGAAGTAACTGCACTACAGTGACAATGTCGGTTGCGGTAAAAAAAATAGTAAAAAGATAGTGTAATTTACAGCAGTTACCTCGGTTATCATTGGGATTCTGATTTGTAAAACGAGTTATCCTGTGTGGGAACCCGCATTACATAGCACGGTGCATAAAGTCAAATCACAGTAGAGTGGTGTCTGAAATAAAAATCCATTGAATTTGAATCCCATTCACGTAACGTATACAAATAGCTTATTGAGGCTTTTTCTTATTGAATAAATCTTTGAGTCAGGGGACGGGGGGAGTGCCAATTGTATTGAACTCTTAATAGTATGGTCTCAGGGACATTCAAAATGTGAGGTTCCAGTGTATTTTACTGTAGCGTGATTAATTCATAAAATGTATCTGTATGTTGCTTTTTGTGTTCAGTGAGAGGACAGCAGCGGCAACACAAAGAAAAGCCCTTTGAGGCTCTGCTGTACTTAAAAATGCATGGTTATACCTCTGGGATAACAATTTTGGATAACAGTCCACTTAACCAGACTGTGGCCTGGGCTGTTAGCAGAATAACTGCCTTGCAGGCTGTCTTGACCACAAGGTCTCCTCTTCTCTCAAGTTGCGTTCACTGCACACTCGACCCCCGCCCTCCCCAATTCCCCCTTCCGCCCCCTGCAAGGTCTCCATTGAGAGGCACTGCCCCGTGCTGTAATTAATCACAGGGCCCAGGCCGTGAATGGGCCACCACCACCGTCTAATGGCTGGGGTCTGACCAAGCTGAATAAAATGTTTATCTCATGGTGACCTAGAACAGAAGTTAAACATGCGTTAGTAATGTGTGGCCAGTCAGATAAGCAGAGGCCTCTTATTTAAGGTTTTAATTATCTCATCCTGCAGGTATCTTTTGTTTTATTTTTGGTTTTTCGGGGAGGGGCACGGGGGAGTATTAACTACCTTCTAGATGGATGTTCTCAAATGTCTCTGCTCATATTCCCATAAAACAATAGTTTCTTATCTCTCCTAAAAATATAGGCAGGAAGTGTTGTTATTTAAATGATAATTACCTGATGATTCATTCCCCACTCCTGACGAATAGGTTTCAAAAATAAAAGTGGGACACTTCACTTGAGTAATTCATTTCGGTGCTGATGTGTGAGCATCCAATTTTCATCCTGTTGTCACGCTATGATTGGCTGTTTTAAGCAGAATAATGAAAAATTGAAAGGGAAGTCTTCCTCCTCAAACAATGACATTTTCATCGGAGAGTCCGCATCTCCCGTTTTACTCTTAACTTACAACCTTCCTACTTATAGTTGCATTTAACAGTTTTTCCGGTAATTAAAGCTTTACATATTGTCACTGACACAGTAAAATTGTGGCTTGTTGGAGGGTTTCCCTCTCACAGCTTGCAACAGTGCCCCTCTGTCGTGACCAGATAACATCCTAAATGCTGGTTGGAGATTTGAACACTGAGTACAGTAATGTGATGCCTTAGGATTGCTGCAGGAAAACTCCTCTGTCATCTCCGCAAACAGAGGCAACGAAACCGGGTCAGTGTAAATACTGCTAAGATAGTCATGCAAGATTCATGAGGCTTGCTGTGTTTAACGAGAACTCCGGGACTTGTGGAAGAGGTGAGGTTCAACTGCGTTGCGCTGTGAAGACACATTGTGTTTGCCTTTAGTTTCCACTCGGGTCGGCCCTTTTACAATGAATTAACTGATTTGTTTATGTGCTTTTGAGAGGAAGCGCGTCTCACGATATCCTTCATGCCCAACTACACCGTCCACGTCTCCCAAGGAGATCAGACGCTGCAATATTCATGAGTTGCCAGTATTCACTCTCCCACTGAAGAATACGACACCACTTTCATTTTCCAAAAGAGTGTCTTCTTTGTGTCTGCGCTAACTTTTTTTTTTCTTGTTTCCACTGCATCTCTGTGATACTCGGCAGTCAGTGTGAGTTTCACACCGAAGGGAGGGAACACGGAGGACAGACAGAGATGTTTCTGGTCCGTTTGTTACAAAAGGAGGACGTGAGTGGAGGGACGCTTTTCTCCTTCATCCTGAACTAATCTCTTCTTGAGAGGTGCAGTTGATAGTTTGGATCCGCCAAGCTTTTAGAATCGATCAACAGGCTTTGGAGGAAGAAACTTGGGGAGGTTATGCCAATTATGTTCGTATGCAAGTTCACACGGGGATACTTAGAATAAGCATACTTACCTCATTTGAATTATACACAAAAGCGTGTGCTCGATCTTTGTTTACAGAGATTCATATCAAGTATTTGTATTCCTAGGATAGCAGCAGATCACTCATTAGAGATTGGCACAAGCACTTGGGATTGTCAATCCCCCGCTCGAGTGGATTTACATTTTAGCTAGTCAGGCATGCTGGGTCTGTGTTGCATTACAATCTCAGCAGTGTATAATACATTCCCTTTTGGTCAAAGAACAAAGCCTCTGAACAGTTTCTTATGGACACTTTCGGGCTGGCAGTCTTTGTCGAAGTTTTGAAACTTCGGGTGAGGAGACGCACTTGACGTTGAGTAAAACTCACTAATATAACCTACACATAAATGCACTATATAATTATAGTAGGTCTCTTAATTGGCCTTTCGTCATGCTTCATTTTCACAGGACATTTGACATTTCTGTATTTCTAACGTTAATGGGTACAGTTCAACTCAAGGCGGTTTCAGAATTCAGTTAGTTGCTGACTAAAATCTAAATTTGTAATATTATATATGGAGTATAGCTACCTATATATATTATATATATTAAAACATGAAAAGTGTGCTCAGGCTTTGAGCACCAGTAGCTATCTGACATTTGCTCTTCCGAGTTGGGTTCATTATCAGCACGAATCCCCCTCTTCCTGCCGCCATGCAGGAAATGAAAATGCTGCTAACATGAGGACACGAGTGGTCGTTTTCAGACACATAGCTCTTGCTCGTTCTTGCTTGTAACACCCACAAACATACACAAATGCAAACACACAAAACAACACAGACATTTCTTCCTGGTGACCTGCAGAAGTTGTCAAAATAAAACCACCACTTACAAAATAAATGCACTATGGGTATTTCACATCTTATTTTGACTACAGAGAGTACCAGTCAGAGACTTTGAAGGGGTCAGATATGACCTATGGGCCCAGGTCTGCCATAGTGGGTTTTATTTCCAAATTAACCAGTTAAGCAAATTAATGTACAGCTAAAACCTTCTTTACATTTTGCTTGCTGTCACAGCCGCTGATGATTCTCCCTGTTTGGCATGAATATCATTTCGCTCCCAACGTGAAGCAAGTCAAAGCAAAGTCTGCTCTCAGTGTCTTACATAGCGTACTTGAAAAATAATAGCTGTTCATCTGTGTGATCCTTTCTCCGAGCTTTTATGCTCATCTCCCCTCATAGCTTGAGTGGCTCTAATGAAGTAAAATCAATAGATGACTTTTCCTGCTTGATTCATTTGGGCACTTTATTTCGCATAGAAACTAGCCTTGCGAGGTAAAGGCACAAGCCAGCGTGACCTTTATCCATCCTCCTTCAAAGACTGCCTGGTTTTATCTTCTGTCTATATCTAATTTTCTACAGCTAAAATGGTGACATTAACAATATGTAAAGGATGTATAAAAACAGTGGAGCCATTGTGGCCATGACCAATTTGGATATGAAGTCGCATTAAAGCTCCTCAGCGCTGCATTGAAATGTCACCCGAGGCCTCTTGAGCTCCACTCGCTCTCCAAACAGCTTCTTTGTGTCTGCTAAAAGAGCCACAAAAAAAAGAAGTCTGCTCAATAAGAGTGTTTTTCTGCAGTGTTATAGTAGTATATCGTGGTATAGTGTGTAGTAATATAGTACAGAAATAGTGCTTAAATTAATTAGACAAATGTAAGGTTTATGACACAGTTGTCCATAAATTTAATAGCAATGGTAATCCTAATGTAGGTTGTTTTTTTTTTTTTTCTATAATGGTTAATACACAAATATATGAAAGCTCTTTAATTGAAATATGTTTAATGTTATTATTGTGTTCCATGCATTATTAGGTGTGCTGCTTGTTGTCAATATTATTTACTGTTTTGGGGGATTCCTACTTTTAAAAAAAAACACAAATGTGGTGAAATCAATTTGAAATTCCTTATTTGGGATCGGAAGGGTAAAAGATGGAGAACTCCCTGAAAATAAATGTTTGTATTAAAGCCTTTAATGGAGAGGGGTCGTATCGGAGACAAATAGAACCATTTGACTTTATACTTTTGTAATGCGCTATATATTTATTCCATGAACTGGGAAACAGCAATATGCCAAAACCTCCAAAATCAAACATTCTGTGACAGCTTTCAAAAAAAAAAAAACCTGTTGGAAATTATGTAAAGTGAAGTGGTTTGTTCAGGTGTCGATCTTTAACATCACATTACTTGGATTAATTGTGAAGGCAATATTTTAAATATGTGAACAGCAACCTGTGTGTCTACCTTTGGGAGTTCCACTTTGTTTTATTGATGTTCTTGTTTCTCCTCTTAAGATTATTTTATTCATAGCAATCTTCACATTTACCCAAGTGATAATACACAAGTAAACACACAACGTAATTGCCTAACTTACGTTCCTCTATCTTTCCTTTCTTTGCAGCCCAACGACCCCGTGACAAACATCTGTCAAGCTGCTGACAAACAGCTCTTTACGTTGGTCGAATGGGCCAAGAGGATTCCCCACTTCTCTGAGCTCCCACTGGACGACCAGGTCATCCTTCTACGAGCAGGTCTGTTTAAAAATGGACTCAAATGCTATTCCTGAATCAAGCAGATAATCCACAATGACTAGTGTTCTAATTTGATTTAAAAATAAGAACAGAATACAATTTCTTATAATTCATATGATAGACACATTTTTCATCATTGAGGGTTGCGGTTGAATCATCAGCATGAGTTCCAATATGACCACAGAAGCCTTCCCCAGGAAGGCCAATGTGTGTTTCAAATATGTGTTACAATCACAGAAACCACCGTCTTATTTATTTAGTCTGCAAATAAAAAAAAATAAAAAAAGGTGGGTGGGGAAGGTTGTTTTCTAAAGCTTCAGGAACTTTGGATGCAAGTTAATCAAGGGGTAAGACAGTATATCTAATCGGATGACTTCTTGCCACATTTTGTTTCATCTGCCATGCTTTAAAGGCAGCAGCTGGATGAGTTTAATGTGGAAACACTAACCCTCCCACAGACCGCAACTTTCAACTCCCAACGTTCGACACAACTGCCTGACAAATGTTATGGATGCACGACAATATTCTGTAGATATCCTGTATATCTTGTACAGAGTCTTTCAATAGCACCCGACTGCGATTTTCTTACCATTTCAGTACTTGCCAAGGAGTCCCAATGCATTTTTCGTAGTTTGTATTTACTTCATGTAAACTGCATGCAGTACTAATGAGGCCTGTCACGATAATTGTGATATCGACTCATCATTGAATAAATGAAATGGACACGATAGATTTTCCGACCTCGATAAATTGTCTTTGTTGTGATGAGCCCAGTGAGTTGAACAGCTGTGTTATTATCTGCTAGTGGAGTCATGGAACGCTAGTGGATCGGAACACGCTTGCCGGTGTTAGTTCCATTCAGATCTCCACAGTCCAGAACCGTGCTCCATGTGCACTGCATAGATTCCAACAACGGAGACAGTTAACTGCTGTTGCGAGGTAGCTTGCAGCATAACCAGCTAGGCTCTGAGCTAGCGAAGTAAGGCACTAAACAGCTCGCTCCATCGGTGCGATGTCGGTTAAAACTTCGGTCTGCATCGTTGGTATGTGTAACTCCCGAAATATCACTAACACCAAAGTGTTGGGTGTTTATTAAACATAACTTAAGTGGAACACATTATTCAGCCAGTGGTTGAGTACTGTGATTGTCAACGTATATTTGATTGGTAAGAGACGGCTCGTCTTCAGCAGACTGACCACACAGTAGCCTGCTTTACTTTGAGACTTTGTTGTCATTCCGATTTAAATCATTCTGTTTGAAGATCTCTGGCTAACGATTTGCATGTGTCATGATCTATTCCAATCGGGTGTACAGAACAAATGATGTGCACTACATTCAGAACAGCCATGTGACATGCACTTTGTCTCGAAAGTCACGTCATTTATCAAAGTAGAGCTCTGTTGCCTATTCAGCACAATAGTTGGGATTGTTTATATATATATATATATATATATATATATATATATATATATATATTCAATTGCTGATTGAAGACAAATTAAAAGTACTTGAAAACAAGCTCCATTGAGAGGAGTCATATTTACGCCATGCATAAACAAAAGTCGCTGCACGATTACATTGAATTTCCTTCTGATTGGTTCGGCAAAAGGTGTATTCCACCCCTGTGAAACCAAATGAAATTCAATTGGATTCGACCAGTTTATGCTAATCAAAGTGTTTATATTTATCAACAACGTATTATTATATTTGTAGAGATGCTCAAGACCATACAAGTTTGGATTCCAAACCGTGTGAATTGTCTGTCATTTCTATTCCATTCACCATCACATGTAAGAGGGTCTTTCAGGGTCTCCTGACACATTGCCCCTGTTGGCTGCCTGTCGCTCCAAATTACACCATTATATTCTTAATCCACCTCGAGGAGAAGAAATGCTATTACACACCCCTGAAATCAAAAAGCATCCTCCCATCAGTCTTTATTCTGTGCACACACAAGTGATGGAGAGACTTCAGCCCGGCAGAGCGAGCGAGAGAGACATTATTCCAGAGAGCTCGTCTGCTCTCAGCTCTCAGGTTTTCTATAAATAACCACTTTAGTTCTGCTGTATCGCAGATAAAAGAAACTCGGCTCCTCTCGTACCAAACTCAACTCAAGGGAGAAGAGGCGAGTGTTGCCAGGCAGAACTGTTAAAGGAGCCCTGTCACTCAAAGATCAGCGTCTTGTGTCTTTGGTGCTCTTGGTGTCAAGCCCCTGCTTTGGCACATCAAGCCTGTTGTCTTTATCGTGTTGACAGCCACAGTTCATCCCTTTTACACGCCTGTCTCTTCAGAAAGTATGAATCCAATGTCTTAGTAATAACCCGATGCCGGTGCTTGAGAACCCTAAACGCTTTCACCACGCAGCTTAATTGAATCATTGCAGTTCCCTCCACCCCCCCCCCCCCCCCCACACACACACACCCGCCCTTTGTTGTCAGTTTCATTTAGCCTGAAAGTACTGTGAACTTTTGGACTACAATTTGCTTTTTTTCTTACCTTACCTCACTCTTTTCCTCCATCCCTCTCACCGCCTTTGCCCCAGGTTGGAATGAACTCCTCATTGCGTCGTTTTCGCACCGTTCGATAGCCGTTAAGGACGGGATTCTGTTGGCCACCGGGCTGCACGTCCACCGCAACAGTGCCCATAGTGCCGGTGTGGGAGCCATCTTTGACAGGTCTGTGGGAGTTTTGCCTTGTACAAATTGAAGCATGCATTTCACTTGCTTATTTATGAGCTGCATCGTGTTTGTTGATATGAAATTTCCTGAAGGAAAATGTCACTGGCAGGCAGCTTGCTTTGATTTAAGTTGGAATGCCGTCCTCGTCATCCTAGATTGAATGTTTTTGAGTCTTACCACATAACAAAAAAATATGTGGAACCTGTGGAGTCCAACACTCCTGTACTATTAGAATTTGGGAAAATATTTAAACATACACACATAGATCAGCTTGTATGCAGTCATCCATTCTCAGTCACTCACATTTGAAAAATGTACAGGTGTCGTCAGTCATGCTCACAGATAAAGTTGCGGGTGTGATTAGGGATGGAATCTCAAGATCTTAAAATAACTTACTGGGTTAATATAACGTAACTGTAAATTAAAAATAAAATAAACAAATACATAACTAAAATAGAAAACAAAAATTTAAAACTCAGAAATGATCATTTCCAATTTCAACTGATATTAGTAGAACATGATGTAAAACGGTATTTAAAAATTTCATCAATAAAAATTCTTGATCTGACAAACTTGATCTGAAGAAAAGTTAAATGCACTGGCCTGTCAAGGAATAAACACGAACGGTCTATACCCGCAATGTTTTGAAAATGCTGAAAGTTTAGTTCAACATAATCGGCGTCAGTGGCAACAAGTTAGCGATCCATTGTGACAAACATTCCTGTCGGCAATCGTGATGTATTGTTATAATCTAGCGTAATTTACGGTGGTATCTTTTGTCAACCCATTGAGGAAAGCTAGCAGGAGATCATCAATATCTTCGGAAAGCATGGAGAGGGGAAAAGTTTTCAACTTCAAGATAACGGGGGGGAAAATGACTGTTAGAACTTAGATCAAGTCAAAGTAAATCACAATCTTATACTTGTTATAGTTAGCCGGGGGTTGGGGGGTGCACGGGGGCATTGCCGCGACTGCCGTAAATCGGAGGCTGGCTTGCTAGAACACGCCTTTATGTGCGTGCGGTCGACATATTGGTCACACCTGAATCAAGCAATGAGGTGGATGATAGTCAAATGTCTTTTTTTTTTTTGGACATGCTTACACGCGATCAATCAAAACTGGCTCGCAATCGACGCATTGAGCACTCCTGCTGGAACTGAATTTCCTTTGACACGGCTCATGATGTTGATGACTTTCAAAGTAAATCCGCTCACAGCACGTGAAGAAGCTCTGAACATGCGCATTTGGCATCACTTCCGGACATGCTCAGTATGGTTAATTTGGATTTCCTGTTTCCGGGTGAAGACTGATTGTTTAGGAGAAGGCATGTTTACTTAGCGTTTATGAAATAAACAGATAAATGAATGTCAAAACTACACAAAATAAGCGACATCTTTCAATATCTATTTTTTTCTACTCATAAAATTTAGGCACGTGATTTTTTTGTGCTCGACGGTGCAGATTTGTGAGCGCGGTCGCGCTCGTCAAATGTTAGTGACTGGATTCTGGTGGCTCATTGTGTTGAACTGCACCATCCATCCATCCGGTTCCACTTATTCAGTGTAGCTTTAGCAGGGAAGCCCAGTCTTCCCCTCCCCAGCCACGAGCTCTTCCAGGATGATCCTGCGGGATTCCCAGGCCAGCCGGGAGACAGTTTCTCCAGCATGCCCCGAGTTGTCCCCGAGGTCCGGGAGGCGTCCAAATGGCATCCTCATCAGATGCCTGAGCCACCTCATCCGGCAACTCTCAACGTGAATGAGCTTAGCTTGTTTCAAATAATGTGATTGTCATTTGATTTTTCTGTAAATGAAGAAAAAATGTTTGATTGAAAACAGAAATCATTCTTTGGGTGCAAAAAAATCTGAAAACTTCACTTAATATAGCCCAATCCTTATTAGCTGCTGACTGAACATTTTCCCTCTTGAAAAGGGAATTGAATTGATCACATTATTCTTGTGGCTCTTTAGGATTGAAACAGAAATTTAGGGGCATACCATCTCAGGTGCCTCTGAGCACCCCCTAATCACCACGCATCTCCACCCCTGACACAGTCTACGAAAATACACCCCAGTGTTATATTTTTAAGTTTTATTATTAAAATTTCAGAGTCTGGCCTGACTTTTTTTTTTTTTTACTTTCACATTTTTAATTGCCCCATAGCTCAGTGGTTAGAGCACTGGTTTGGTAAACCAAGGGTTTGTGGGTTCGTATCCCACTGGGGCCTCCACTCCCTGAGAAGGGTTGCGTCAGGATGGGCATCCGGCGTAAAAATTGTGCCAAACATATATGTGCGTTCATCTGAGATGACACGCTGCGGCGACCCCAAAAGGGACAAGCCGAAAGAAACTTACTTACTTTTACTTTCACATTTTTAATTATGCATTTTAATTGCTTTGTCAATGTTTGCATTCACGAAACATATGAATCTAAAGCATAACAATAAAAAATAATTTGTTGTTCACAAAGTGATGGGAGTATCCATTATCTGACCCCACACTAAAGGGCATGAAAAAAAAATCCAAATCACTGGCGGTGAAGGAAACCCCCCTGGTGAGTTTTGTTGATGTTTCAGGTCAACAAACTGTCACAGGCTAATATCTAACAGGCGGTTACAGCATCTGTTGAACACCGGTGTATTTCAATGATTAATGCTCAAACGTTGTGTGAATTTTTAAATATAGAGACATGGTCCTTTATTCTGTTTCACAATATTAGGTACCCCAGCACAATCTCGAGATCTAAGACAATAGCTGCATTCAAGATTCTGCCTTAATAACTGTAGTTTGCTATGAAATCCTCCTTCAAAATGGTGGTCTTTCTAATATCTTATTTAATGAGGAACAAAATATGGAACAGAACAAAACGAAACCATCGTTTTGAAGCGTTTTTGATACACCTCTTGTTTTGGAATTTGATTCTGCGAGCACGTCTAATGAAGTTGCCAGTGAGTGTCTGTTGTTTTGCCAGTTGAATCATCTGTAAAACAAGAGACAAAGCTGGCAGTCGATTTAATAGCAGCGTTTGAGTCATATGTCAATATCTGTGCCAGCCTCAGTACAATCTGCAGTCACAGCCTCGGGACAAATTACGTTTCTGTAATAATTGTGGCATGCTTTAAGATACACACAGCTGATAATGTTTGTTTATCTAAATCTCTCGCATTCTCGCTCTGTCTCCCTCATTTAAATGAGACAGATTATCATAACCACATCAGTCTTTTTTTTTCTTTTTTCTTTGTTGTTCCTTGTTGAAAATTGAATTACGATGAGCTCAGAGTTATTATTGACTCCACTGGAAAAGAGAGCGGGGGTGTGGCCGGGTGACGCAATGCAGAAGGTGTGACTTTGTCGGAGAAGGGCGAGGACCGCCGGCGACACGAACTTGAGTGACGTCACGCGCGGGCACACTCAAACATAAGTGAGGTTGCTGGTTTCAGATGACACAGTTTGCTCTGTGACTTTCTTGTTGTGAAAATCACTCAAGTTACTACTTTATAAATATCAAAGAGCTGTGACAATATGGGTGCGTTTGTCTCGAGTTGTAATTGCAGGAAATCAGAAATGTTTTTTAATGTTCTCATTGGCGCCTATAATGTATAACCTATGCATTTCTTCATCGCCACATTTTTGTGCCTTTTGTGCAGAGTGCTCACGGAACTGGTGTCAAAGATGCGGGATATGCAGATGGATAAGACAGAACTGGGGTGCCTTCGAGCTATAGTCCTTTTTAACCCAGGTAACCATAACCCATAACCTAACCCATGTACATAATAATCAGTTTCACTGATGGAAATAAAAACATCACTCTTTTTATCCTCACTTTGGTTTTCACAACAATGAGATGGGGAGAGTAGACCTGTAAACGGGAGAAATTTATCTAAAAGCTGTTGTGGAACCGGAACGCAGCTCGGGATTTTGTAGTTTTGAAATGCTGCCAAAAAGTGGGGAACTGCTGCAGACCAAGCATTTACTTCTCGAAGAGGAGGGAACGACAGATGAAAAATGGAATTGTCTGAGAACTGATAAAATTGTGCACGCGTTTTTATTTAAGATGCTTGGATGATCTAATACTCATAAGGGAGCTTGACAAAGAACTGAACTGTATACTCAATCAACATGTTTTGGCCGTGCAACTGATTTGAACAGCTAGATGTAGCCTTCACCAAAATATTACTCTTAAAACCTTTTCCGATACTGTATGTGATATTGGTTTTTACATTGGATTTTATTTTCACCACTGTAATAAGTAGTAGTAATAATTTGGAGGTTTATGATCTGTCCAGCTTCTGCCTTTTGACTTTCTGGGAAGTGAAATTAGACATATTTAATACATACTTACTCTCCCTTTTGTTAAAATGTTGTTACTGAAACATTGACGTGATGGACGTGTACTTCAAAATACGTTTCAGGGTCATCTTGAGATTTCACCCAAGAGTTGAGTATTCCTAAATGTGACTCATTTACTGTATATCATACCTCTGATATTCTGTAATTATAATGAACAGTAGTAATGTGTGCCTTTATTGTATCTCACTATAGTAAACTACTGCAGTTATAAGATTTTTTTTCTGATGCTTTAAGATAAATTTCACAAACAAATATGTCAGAATAATGTAGGAGCACATAACTTTGCAAAATCGACTGAAAACACAAAAAAAACTCATGAATTTAAAATATATATTGTCATGTCATACTTGACACAACACACATTTGTGCTTAAGCTTTATAAGCACAAATGTTACAACTATTTTTTTGGTAAGTAATATTTATGTGCATGCATAAGATAAATACCCTTCATTTTCACAGACTACTGCTTTTAATGTTTAGACTGAAATGACGTCATTTTCAAAACATCCATTTTTGAGACTCTACTTCTGTTTTCCATTTTCAGTTAAAGATGATGCAGTGTAAATGTACTCTTCTTCCGCTGTGGCTCGATCTAGCGGAGGAATTAAATTGCACTTTCTACACTTAGAGAACACGTTTTGTAAAGTGAGATAGTACTTACTGGAGGATATAGCAGACAAAAATGAGCGCATTCCAAACTGAGCTGTGCTACTTCAGCTCCTGTTTTGAACAGGTGAACTCTTTTGAACGCCATCATTTCCTAATGGAAGAAAGCCCGCTACTTACAACAGCTTTCCTTCCAAATGAACAACATGCCAAAGGAACCCACTAAACCAAACCACCATAATGACTCTCCATCCCTCTGATGCCAAAGTGGATCAGTCCAAACCAGACGCACTGATCTTCTGTGTTGCATTTTTGTTCGGGACTCTGCCGGGCCCACTGGCCCCACTTCACTCCTTTTTAGTTGGAATTCACCAGATTGTTTTGACAGGGGAAAAAAAAAGGATGTGCTATGTTCTCACTGTCCTCTTGAGGATTTTGTTTTTAATTCACAATCCAATGTTAATCAACATTGTCATCATGGCGGAGTGCTAATTGCACAGAATGCAAGGTAGACAAAGTCCTGAAAGGGCCAGGACGTTCATACTGAAAACTTGTCTATCAACTCCTGTCCTTCATTTTTGTTTCACAAGCCCGCAGTATGGAGATGAGAAAATGGTTGCCAATTTAATAACAGTGAGCCTCCTTCTATCTGAACTAAAAAACGGTAACCCCCAAGTCGGAATAAGTTTATTTTTGCAATGTCTCTCTATGACTTACAGCTGTCATCTGTGTGTCTCTTCTCAGACTCCAAAGGTTTGTCAAACCCAAGTGAGGTGGAGGCTCTGAGAGAGAAAGTCTACGCGTCTTTAGAGGCCTACTGCAAACACAAGTACCCGGAGCAGCCTGGCAGGTATGACAACACTTACAATTCGAAAGGCAAAACGACCTTGTGGAGTTTCGAAGTCATCGTTTCCTTTCGTGGTAAGAAAACAACTGCGCCTTCTGCAGTCAAATAATTGAAGAGCTTGTTTTCAAAACGAGACATAGGCATTTTTTTCAGATTTACGAAACTCGCGCCAAAATTATCCAGGTCCGAATGGATAATTTTGGCGCGAGTTTCGTAAATCTGAAAAAAATGCCTATGTCTCGTTTTGAAAACAAACTCTTCAATTCTTATGCAAGGCGACGTGCCGTCCCGTGCTTGCAATGTAATAACTTTGAAGTTTTAGCTGTTCTGCGTTTAAAAGGGGGGGAGGGGGGGGGACTGGCAACTACAATCCTCGCCCCCTCGTACCTGTCGAACGTCCTTAAAATGAAACTAGCAGCAGTTCTGGAAGGGCAAGTCTGGCATCCTCCAATCAGTCACAGGCGGAACTCACAATTTCAATGGTGGATAGAGTTGTTAAGGTTATATCCATCTCTATTGCTGAAGATGTTTTTCAATCAAAATAGCACTTATCTTTTTTTTTAAGCTCTAAATTGAGTGACATAGACTAACTTATTATATTTATAATCATATTATAAATATAATTTTAATAATTATATATAAATATTTGGAATGCTGTATTTCAATCCAGTAAAAAAATGTTAATTATTTTTTTAAATTAAAAATGTTTTTACTGTTCAAGTATAAAAGGGATACAGATCCTCAATTCTGTTTGACCTAACACTCAAACAGGACAAAAATATATATTTCTATATTATGGAAACAATAGAGTGAACCCCACCACGTGCACTTGTGGATTCAAATTTGCATTGATTAGGGTTTTTTTTAAATTCTCGTTTTTTTAAGGCAACCATCATTTGAAATCATTATCAGCAAGACGTCCCGCTTATTCAGTTATTTTTTCGGGCTTGAAAAAAATAATAATGTGTAGATATTTTTTCTATCCTAATTAAAAGTCGGGCGCAGTCCCTATCCATCCTGAATATCAAGGTCCACTGTTTAATTGATGATGAATCACTTTAATCACATTGACTATTTAAGAAAATGGACAAAAGGAACACATGATGAATACTTTGGAAAAGTGTATTATAGGAATGGTGCATTCAATGAAATGTTCATCACTATGATTTTTTTGCACTTTAACTGCATCCGTATGACCGTGGGGAAGACGTTTTGTGGCATAAGTCACCAAGCGGTACGGTTCAGTTCAGCGAGACGGTACAGGGCGAATCACTTCGGACTATGCAAAATCCGTACAGATCTCAACTGAACTGTATTTCTCGGTGGAAAGTGTGCTCAATGTTCCCTCCGCCCCGACCTCCTGCTAACTTAATCGCTCGGCTGTGTGACAGATTTGCCAAGCTGCTGCTGAGGTTACCGGCACTGCGCTCCATCGGCCTCAAGTGTCTGGAGCACTTGTTCTTCTTCAAGCTCATTGGCGACACGCCCATCGACACCTTCCTCATGGAAATGCTCGAAGCACCGCATCAAATGACATAATAGCAGAGAGGACGAGGCCGTCACCTGCCTCCTCTTCATTTCCCAGCAGCCCTTTGGTCAAAAGCAGTAGGGTCCTTTTTTAAAAATGTTCCACCTCCACCGAGAGAGAGAGAGATGGTGAACTTTTCCCCCCACCCCCGCATCACCATCAATCCCGCAGAAACAGCTAATTAATCATGGATGTGTTTTTTTACCTTGTAAAGTACTATCAATAAGATATATAAATATATCTCACACAACGTGTTGGAGAGAAGACAAAAGCAATGTACTGAGCCTTCATTAGCATTTTCTCAGCATCCTCACGGTCAACACTTGCAGGGTGCACGGAAACGCGGTGCGGACGTCACGTTGAGACCCTCGGCCTCGTGAGCAGGACAATCTCGCAGATACTCGGACTAGACCGGGCCTCTTGCTTTTCATCAAGACTGATTCAAAACAAACTCGAGGTCTTTGCCTGACTGGACTCAACACGTCTTGCACTAGTTGTTTGGAAAAGGAAAAAAAAAAAAAAAGTTGTAAGCTTTCTGGGATCTCCAACTTAACAGGTGTGCTACAAAGACTGCAAGTGATGAAGAACCTCAGGTGTCTGGCCCAGGTCCAAACAAATCCGACCATGTCTTACTGTATCAACACTGTGCAACAACATGGGCGAGGGCGAGTCTATGAATCGGCCTAATCAGGAAAATGTTGTGATCCACCTCGATTTGCTAAGTGGGGGGCATGTTATGTATGTACAATCTGCACGGTCGTTTGTGCACACAGGAAGAAGCCAGGCAGTTGTCAGTTGACGCTATGTGCGACCGACAACTGGCATTCCAGCGTTCTGCCTTTTCCGTTGAATCTTCGGTGTGTGAATTTTGAATATCACGTTTGAGGTAGCGATGTCACCTTTTCGTTCATTTCACCACTCCTCCTGCCCCCCCCCCCGCCACCTCCCCCGCCTCTCGTTGATGTGAATTCTGACCTCCGCCCCTCAACCGCTCAACACTGCAGGTGTAAGCTTCTCAAGATCACCTCATCTCTTTCATCGCAGGAAGTTACAACCATAAACAGTATTTAATTTTTTTTTTTTTTTTGGGGTTTGTTTGTTTTGTTTTGTCTTTGTTCCATTTCAGAGCAGCACTGCACTATTACCTCACTTTGTTGACCCTCCTCATCTGGGCTTGCCCCATTGACAGTATATCCAGAAAGAGAAGCGCTTATCATTGCAGCAGAGCGGTTGTTTGTTTATTTGTTACTTTGCACTTAACCTCACGACAGAGCTGACATCAACATAATTGACCTCCGAGGTGGGAGTTTGGCCCCTGGATCCAATCGGGATAGCCCCACTTAGTTTTCCTCCCCTGTGGGACAAACACTTGCTGCGCCCGCACCATTCCCTTGCAACGAAATCCGAAATTGTTTCGATCATGACACGTATAATATGCTGTTCCGTCCTGAAGCGGCTGCGTTCGCTTGTCCGCCGTGCACGGGTCGTCGGCCTTGACAGAAACTCATTTTCTCTTTCTGGCTTCATGCAGATATTTGACGTGTTGCTCTCGTCAGCTCCTGAATCATATATTGGCTTTACATAGGAAGCAAACTGCTTTTATTTTATTTTATTTTTTTTGGGGGGGGGGTCTTCAATTATGTATATACAGTATATACAGATTATGGAACGGCAGAGTCAAGGGTACATGTTGAATAACTATATGAAAGGAAAAAAATAACACTAGAAAGATTATGATTTCATGATTTCTCTTTTGATCTGCATGTTCTTTCTTTCATGAGCACTTTGATTGAGTCAGGACCTGAGCACTGTGTTTTATTAATACAGAGATGGGACGGAGTCTGGGCTGTGCCACTTCTCAATTTATTTACAATCCCATTATTATTTTTATACCGTTTTATGGCTTTTTAAAAGGAGTATCATATTTGAAAGTGATTTTCAATTCACATTCAGATCTTATATAATTAAATCCAAGCTCTTTACACTTGCTAGACTTGACCAAATGTTTAGTAAGGAGCAATTGGGCCTGACTAACTTTTTTTAATACATGATCGTATAACAGTACGGTTGTAATTATACAAGAATAATTTATATGACCATAATTTAAGCATTTTTAAAGAGAACAAAGTCATGTTACATGCATAGCCACATAAATTACACAAAGATGACATTAATTTATGATTATTTTTTTTGTGGGACTTTGTGTTCGTCGTCTTCACAAGTAATATCCATCCATCCATTTTCTTAGGCGCTTATCCTCACGAGGTCGCGGGAGTGCTGGAGCCTATCCCAGCTGTCATCGGGTAGGAAGCGAGGTACACCCTGAACTGGTTCCCAGCCAATCGCAGGGCACATAGAGACAAACAGCTGCACTCACAATCAAACCTTAGGGCAATTTAGAGTCTCCAATTAAGGTTTCATGTTTTTGGAATGTGGGAGAAAGCCCGGAGTGCCTGGAGAAAACCCACGCAGGCACGGGGAGAACATGCAAACTCCACACAGGCGGGGCGGGGTTTGAACCCTGGTCCTCGGAACTCACTGTCGACTCACTCAAATAACCATATTGGTCTGTTCCTTACCTCAAGACTTTGCCAAAGTAATACATTTAGACATTCCCACAATGACCAATTTTAATTGAAGATAGTGACCAAATCGTTGGATTGTGATTTTATTGGAGTGAAATTATATTATTTTGCATAACGTTCAGACTCGATTCTCTCACTAAAACGAGGTTATTCCACAGTAAGAACTAATGATGATCCTTATATTTATTTTCAATAGCGCTTGTTCTCAACCCTTGATCAATCACCAGCCAATCGGAGGGCCTGAAGGATTATGACCTTTCTCATAACATTACAGCTATTCTCGAGTTTCTTTTTAGCACGGCCCAAATGCTCCTGAGTAAAAGTTTGCTAGGTTAACAGTCTCTGGCGACACCCTGACAACTTTGCTAGTCTCTGACTTAGATGACATCAAATTGAGGTTAGGTTAGGTTGGAGACGTTGAGACACATGTGAATAATTGTTCTGATTCGGCTCGACTTTCACAGAAGGCCTTCGGCAGGGGGGAAGTGGCGGGGTGGTAAATCTGGAGGTCTTATTTCACCCCTTTAAAAAAAAAAAAAAAAAAAAAAGTCCTCAAGGCAAAAAAAGTGAAAAGAAAGAAGCGATGAGCTTCTTGCTCGCTCTGGTGGAGGAGAATCTGCACTGCAACGCTATGAGGTTTTATTCGAATTATTATTATTATTTTTCTTCCTGCATGTACTTCACCTTGACAGACGCGGCACTTTCTCGCAGGGTTTATGTGGCACAGTCTCTGTGCGTCGTGTTGCCAAAAAGAAGAGTGAAATCGGAAAAGAGCAATAACTATTCACGACTTATTGGCGTGTCGAAGCGACCAAGGTTTCTGTATTATTAATATGAATTATCCAGGTGACAGTATTGACTGCCAGTATGAGCTCAGTTTACAGTACAGTATTTATATATTAAATATATACATACAAAAATTAATGATTTGTCTGTTTTAAAGAAAAGGAAATTTTTTTGAGGAGTGTTGCAGCATTTTGTCATCATTTTTAGCCACTTGTTTTCCCCCAAAATTATAATTATAAATCAGTGTCTGCTCTTTGAAGACTGATCTATGACGCAGGTCTATTAAGCCATAAAATGTAGATTGTTGTGTAAGTTTGGTCCCACCTCCGACAAGGGAAAAAAAAAAATCAATAACCCTTCATGGATGCTTCATAATGTAAAAGCTATATTTTGTTAATATGTATATGTGTATATATTTATAAATAAATATATCAGCAGATCTGTACCATGAGTATTTCCACCATTAAAAAAGGGAGAGGAGTCTTTAACAGCAAAGTGATTCCATGCCAGTTCTCTGGTGATTTTACAGGATTATCTAGGAGAGCAATTTTATGCATTGCAGGCTCCCCATCCCAATGAAAAAGAAAAAAAAAAAAGTCAACCAGCAAAATCCCAGTAGCCCACATGTGTACATTAACAACAACAAGCTCCTCAGCAGACTGATGGGACCTCAACAACAACAACAACAAAAATAGAAAAGAAAAGAAGACTTCAAGGACATCAACCCCCCTCAAATTGTATCTTTTGCTTGGCAATTGTATGTTTGAAAATGTAATTCAGGAAAAAAAAAAAAAAGGATGCAGAGCTTGTGACACAATCACTGCTTTGTTTGGTGCAGAAAGAAAACTTCAAGAAAATTGAAAATTAAAAAAAAGGAAAAAAAATCTATTTTTGTACAAAAGTAAATTTTATCTCTTGCTTACGTACTGGTTTTTGTCCCGTTTTTCTTGTGGGCTGATGTTTACGCGGACAATACCGCTGAGGAGGAGCCGGCACCTTGCTAATAAATTGTGGCTTTTACTTTGCTGTGTTTGACCTATCGCCGCCAAGTGGCAAACTGTACCTTGTCATACTTTTGTGTCAACTTTTAAGGAGATGGAATTTTTGTCATATGTTCTTTGTGTGTTGTCCACTGATGTTTCATGGACAGAGAAAAAAAAATGTATTAAAAAAAAAAAGTGAACAAGTTAAAAGCATTGCCAGTGCTTCTGTAAAAAGGAAGGAGAATGGACCTTTCCGACGTGTCAAGCACTCGTACAATAATAGCCAATCAGATAGCCGCATTGTCTTAACCCCTGGCTTGACACACCCCTCTCACCATATTGTCCCACAACCAATGCTTGTTGTCAGTAGCGTGTGCTTGGAAAAGTTAATGTTAGGAAGAAAATGGTCCTCAGATGCACTTGGGGAACGTGCAATTCTGATGAAAGTTATCCGGCTAGGTTACAAGGGGCCCGCTTGATTCATTTTCCAAAGCCTAAAACACAGTTGAGGAAGTGTCTACGATGGATTAAGGCTCGCGGAAGAGCGCGCGTACAACTAAATGTGAACAATAACAAACACCAAGGCTGTATGTTCGAAGGTAAGAGACAGAGAAGTATCTTGAGATAGATTTCATTATTATTAGCGCTTTATACATTGCAGGAGAACAACTTTCACTTTGTTAGTGTATCACTGACCTGCTGAATGAAGTGTGTAATGGTTCATGCCAAAGAGTAAGGTTATTGATATGTAAATGCAATGTCATGCAAGAGAAATGTCTATTTGCCCATTTCTATCACATCAGACTTTTAAGACAAAGCACTGGGTTCCATTCCGAGCCAAGTTAAATGAATACACCCACTCACTTATAAAGATTACAATGATATTACTCGTGATCTTCACAAGTAAAAAGTACTCACCCTGTTTTACATGCGCAGTACGTTTTCACAATTTTATCCTGTTGGATTTCAATGTGAAGTTTGTGAGGCATCAAACGTTTTTGCATCAATCGCCAACATTTCACTGTAACTCTTGACATTGTGTCCTGCTCTGTCCAAAATCTTAATTCCGTGTACATATCCTTGCGTGAAATAGTTGAGACCTCTCTGTAGAACTCTCTTGGAGAAATCTGATGCATTTGGCAAAAAACATATTGCAATATTATCTGGAATACACGATAGAGAATCCAGTTGAAACCGAAGATTGTGACGCACGGCAACTGTAGCTAAGGGTGGCAGAGCTGAAGAATGCCAGTCGGAAAGGTTCAATTGCCAAAAACTGGTGCCTATTAAGATGGCACAAGGCAACACATTTGCCTCGAACTATTCGTGGAGCCAACAGCAAACAATTCTCTTAAATGAGACGATAGACGAGGACTGCATAAAAAAAATGTTTGCCATCAAAATGCTGAATCTGGGATAATTTCACATTTTGTCGTGTTCGATGCACTTACATTTTATGACACATGCAGAATTGATTCAGGAATTTTTTTTCAAGGCAGAAAGTTTCATCTGCACCCTCTTCAAAAAAAAAAAAAGCTCAAGAAAGCAATGCAATGGGCATCATGTTTATTAGAAAAACAAAATCAAGCCTGACATTGTTGAACAATAACACAGACAAAGTAGTAACCTTTTCTTTGATTGTACAGACAGCGAATTCTTATGAAACGTGTTGAGGTCAAAAGTTCTGTCCAATAATACTGAACCAGAGGAAATTGTGTTAGTAAATTGTTTAAACAAGTCACCCATTTTGCAAAATAACAGTGTGTGCGAGGGGAGGCGACAGGACATCAAACCATCTGAAATGAATTAATTATGCATGTAGTGCAGAACAAACAATATTAATATTTTTCGGGAGATTCTGGGGGGCAAGGAGTCACATAACTGGTTGCCAGAAGCTCTGCATCCAGCACCACTTCGCAAGTGGGGGGAAAAAAAAAAAAAAAAAAAAAAAGTCTCTTGATTTATAAAAAATAGAAAAAAAGTGTCTAAAAAGAAGATATATGAATGTCAGGCTTTAGCAATCGCTTTTCCAAAGTTTAATGGTTTTGTCATTTTCTAGTGCCGCAGATGCGATGATGTTCTCAGTCGGGTGGCAGGCGGTCGAAATGACCACGTCTGGAATATCAAAAGGGAGGGAGGGGAACCAATTTCAATACCACACAACTCTATTTTAAAATTATTCTTCAGAACATTAGTCCCACTTCATATTTTTCCTTTCACCAATTCGTATGAATTCCTACAATATATTATGAGATGGTACTTGCTGTAAAAAGGTTCATGCATTTTGATATCTTTGAAAGACTGCCCCCTCCCAGTTTTTAGCAGTACCTGTGTGGCCCTGCAGTTTCTGCACGATCTCCTTTGTCTGGAGGTTCCAAATGTACACCATATTGTCCTCAGAGCCTGACACGATCCACTGTAACAGAGAGCACATTTAATATCGTGCAACACAATTTTTTTAAGCATGTGAGCATGTCGGTGACATCTGACTTTAAATTACCTTTCCACCTGTGACCGAGAAGTTGGCAAATACGCAGTACTTCTCATTTTTATGGCCCGTATATGTCTTCAAGCACTGCAGAGAAGCGATGAGAGATCGCAGAGGACTAATTAAGCCTCGGCTTGATTGAGACAAAAAGTTAAGCAACTGAGTACATTATATTTTTCACAGAAATTCTCACCTTTCCTTTGCTGTAGTCCCACAGCTTCAGCGTGCTGTAAGGCAAAATACAAAAGATGAAAAGTTTAGCAAGAAAAAGCACATCTACTTGGATATTACAAGCGCATGCATTTTTTTTTAGAGGAATCTGTCGTCCTCTCCTGGCCGTTATAGATATAAAAAGGATAGGGGGAATAGGCCACTTGCTACTCCTGCGGTAGACAACGCCAGGCATTGACTCACATGACCTACGCCTGTTAATAAAAATTGCTGCGCAGCTCAGCTCTCGTGATTGGCCCAATTTAATCACATGCTGTGATGACGTACTCACCGTGCCCACCGCATGGCGAGTCAGGAGACATATGGCAAAAAAGGAAATCCATGTGAAGGGGAGTTGTTTGGTCACTCACTTATCAAGTGTGGCGGCCAGGATGTATTTCCCGTTGGGAGAAAACTTGACAAATGACACAGGAGGGTTGTCGTCATCTAACAAACAAAAACAAAACCAACATTTGCGGTTGTGAAATGACGTTAAACTATGACTACTTTATTGAATTCAAAAGACATCAAAACAATCGTCACCGTACCTATGAGTGTTTTTAAGCATTGCCCAGATGCCGTGTCCCAAATTCGGCTGGTGACAAAACAAAAAAAGTAGTAGTTGTATATAAATGTATAGTGTGTTATTTATTTGTAGTCACAACAAGGTGCTGATTTCGAAAGCCCAGTTCTTACCAAAGACCATCGTAGCTGCTGGACACGATCAGGGAGCCATCTCTGTTGAAATGGACCTAAAAGATAAGCATTTATAAAAATTTGATCTGTCTATTATTTTAAATTTAGAGTTTGACAATAAGAGCTGCAGCAATCTCTTACAGCAGAAACGGGGTCCGAATGAGCGGGCAATGTTTTCAAACATTTCCCAGTCTTCACGTCCCATATTCGAACACTCTCGTCAAACTAGAAACAAGAAAAAAATGAGATAAAATCCGCAAAGCACAAAGTCCTCCACTTCGTTTATAAGCCTTTTAAAAAAAAAAAAAGTGTGTGTGTGTGTGTGTACTCACCGATCCCGATACGATCAGATTGGATTGCGGGTTGAAATTACAACAGAACACGTAGTTGCTGTGACCTTTCAGGGTCTTCAAGCATTTTCCCTGCAGACACAGAGAGGGAGAATTATTACGAGCTGGACACGCTACAACATAGACCTCCATACTCTCACACACAGAGCCAAGATGTTAAATAAAAGGCAGAGCGGTCCAACTAACACCGCCCGCGCTGCCGATTCAGCAGATGTCCAGCTCCGCCTGTAAAATACTGTCTTGACACATTCTCAAACTAATAAAGCAATCCCCGCGAGCCCCAACGCGAGCAAGCCAGTAAATCATCTTTGGAACGTTATCCCAACATGACAAGAGGAGGGTCCGAAATGCAACATGTTATGATGAAACCTTGGTGGAGATTGTTCAGCTTAAACTCTGACGCTCACGTCAAGCTCCGCACGACAAAAACAGACAAAAAAAAAAAAAGCAACATGACCTCATGCCTTGCAGTTTTGTGGCAAGCAGCCAAAGAGTGATAAGTGCTTGTGTTTCTTGAGTATCTTTTCGTAAAAACTATTTCTGCAAGGCCAGCACAGTCCGACAACAGAGGCCTCAGGCTTTACCGAGCTGACGTCCCAGATCTTCAAGGTCTTATCATCAGACGCAGAAACCAGGAGGTTGGAGTCAGACGACCAGGCCACATCGGATATGCCCTGTTGATACAGAGGAAATGTGCACTCAATGGAACCTGGTAAGGCACGTTAAATGTAATCATCTTCATTCATTGTACTATATGTAAATGTTATCGCTTCACTGTGCAGGTTTGAAAAGATAACTTGGGACATCTCAAACAAACGTTTACTGGACTTATGATTTTCCCACTACATTAGCTGAGGTTAGTGACAGGCTAAAAAGTAAACAGTAGTTACGTCCCTGCCATAGAACCACAGCTTTGTTGTGACCAAGGACACCCTCCCCCCATTTGCAAATAGATTAATTATGTTCCACTTACAAGTTTGTGTCCAGATATGGTTTTCTCAAACTTCCCGTCATAAGCTCCCCAGATTTTGATCAGTTTATCAGCAGCTGCAAAGAGAAAGCATGTGGACATCCAGAGGTTGCTTTAGGTACAAGAGAGCGAACGGTGACGCTTGACTAAGGTTAAAAAGCTGTGGAAAATTTCCAGTATTTTTCCAGAGTTTCCAGTAAATTTCCACAGGTAGTTAAACTGGGAATTTTTTTTCGTAATGTGAAATAGTAACAAAAATGCAAACATACTAAATTTAATTGTATTGAAAACCCTCTAGCTGTTCAAAAAAATGTGCCATTTAAAATGAAAAGAAATCAGCCAATGGGCTACCGGCGTTCTATATTCATCTGTATTCTCATGATTTTTTTTGGTCAGGTATAGAGCTCGTGCACCTACGTCATCAAATGACGTCACTGGCCGGACGTGTCAGTCAAACAAACCATTATTCAATACTAAGTCGGTTGGAGAGGATGCAAAAATACATCTTATAGTATGACGCCCAGAGTTTTGTCCGATATCGTTAAACATTTAGAAAGTGATAATAAATGAAGGTACATGAAAAAATGAGAGACAATTGGCATAGAGGACCCATATTTAATGCCGAAGTCGATGCTTTTGCCGATAAGAAATTGCACTGTTAACTTGCTTCCTCTTGTCTCGGACAACTGGATCTACACATGGATCTGGTGAGTAAGTCGTCGAGATTTACACGGAAGAGTTTGAAAGCGTAGAAAAGTCTTGAGGCATACAAATAACTTCGTTGCTGGATCTGTTCTCAATCAAGAATAAATCCCATATAGTGATGGAGCCGCTCAGATTTTTTTTTCAATACAAATACCAATATTTAAATAAATGACCCCTGGTTTTACACAAACTCGCATTCATTAACTGATTGGGGGAAAAAATGACAGCGAGTCGGACCCTCCGTACACGAAGCGTGTTGCAGCCACACGTTAAACTTTAGTATACTTCTCTGTGACAGATGTTTTTTTTTAATATGCATTGTTCTCAAATGAGTCCAATGCATATTTAAAAAAAGAAAATAAACTGCTGGGATAGGCTTCAGCCCCTGTACACGGAAGCGTGTTGCGGCCACACGTTGAACTTCGGTAAACCTCGCTGTGACCGACGGTTTATTTTATTTTTTTAAATATGCATTGGACTCACTTGAGAACAATGCATATTAGAAACAAAAAAAAAAAAGTCTGTCGGGGAGAGGTTTACTGAATATTAACGTGTGGCTGCAACACGCTTTGTCGTCGTCTTTTTTTTTTCTTCCAAATTCGCCAACTTGGCATTATAAATACCTCTTGGGAATTTGAGATTGAGAAGAATAATTCCTACCTGAAGTGAAGTGATCGCTACACAGTCATGTGTATTTGGTTGGGAACCATCCATCACGTTTAATTGTCAAACTCCATCAATCTTTTCTCGTCTTATCAGCTGGTATTCCATAGAATGATCTCTTTGAATATCTGTCTTGTCTGTTGTAACAACCAAGAGCACAACAAGTCTCCGGCATTGTGTATTCTGCTCCGGTTCAATGTCCCCCGCACTGTCGAGCAGCTTTTTTTGAAAGGCAATATGGTGCCGGGAAAATGGTGACGTCACATGCACGAGCTCTATAGGATACGCCAAAATATATTTTCCCCAGCAATATTAAAATTATCTCTTGTGAGTCAACCTTCAATTCCAAGTAAATTTCTTGTTTACTATTGATTATTCCCAAGAAAAATTCCACCTTTGAAAAATTCAGCAAACCTCAGCTTGTCTCCCCTCCCCAACAAAAAAATGGCCTCAGGACTTACAGGAGCTGGCGAGCCACTCTCCGCTGGGACTGAACTTGACAGACGAGACGGCTTTAGTGTGGCCAGCTAGTGTAAACTTCAGTCCGTAGTTGGGCTTGGCAGGAGCTGACTGTTTAAAAAAAAAAAAAAGGACACCAGATAAATAACAAAGACGACGACAACTGAGCTGCAAAGTTATTATTCTTCACTGCAGGTAAATTTGGCCAACCTTGCTCTGAGTGGAAGATGCCGACGTCCCCACTGGAGGTTTCGTGTCAGTCTCTGGCTTCTTATCTTCCGTTGCCATGGTAATGGAATGACCATTAACTGTGCGCTGTCAGTAAATGCACAAATAAATTGCATTTGTTATTTGTCGGGGGCGTGGCCAAGCCACTGCCCTGTGCGCGGCTGCCTCTGGAAGCAGCTCCTCACCTGCACTTGGTTGGCCCTAATGAATTCGTGTATTTAAGCCTTGTGTTGCATCACTAGTTGCTATTTCGTTGGGTGAGACTGCATTAGGGCTGCGTGAGTATACGAGCTTCCTGTTGTGTATTTGCATCGTTTTCCCGGCCAGCCTTCATGTGCCACCACAGCCACGTCTAGTTAACTCTTGTTTTTGCCTAATAGTTATCTGATCTAATTTCCGTGTTTTTGTGCCTTTGCCTTTTTTGTGGACCGCTTACCTGTGTATGACCTCAGCCTGGAATAAAATCATTTTCAAGTCATGTAGCTACCTCTGAGTCCTGCATTTGGGTCCTACCCCTTGTTCCATGTTCATGACAATTTACACATGAGAGAAACTTCAAGTCACTCAAGAACTGCAAACAAAACTGTGTAACAAAGCTAAAGGACGTAGCTATAGTCTTAAATGACAGTGCATCTGCTACAGCAAAGAGCCACATTTGATCATGCAATTTACGTAGCGATGCAACTGCAGTTTTGGGGTTTCATTGCACTGATTGCAGTGATAGACTGTTTATCCACTCGACTATTTACTTTTTTTTTTTTTTAATGCACGTTTGACAGCCAAATTAAACTATTACCTGACCAACATCTTCAAACTGGCTTTAGTTTGGACCATCATTTTGTGAATGTATTGTAAATCTTGTCCCTCAGCTCTCCAGAATTATATCATATGTTGTCTGTTTTCTTTATATTAAGACGTTGGGCATTTTTTTTAAACTTATGGCAGTCACAGTAAAATGATACTTATCACTGAGACCATCTTTAAGGCATCTGTATGACAAGGCCTCTTGTAATGTCTGCATCCCTCTGATTATTTGCACAACGATTTATCGGTCCATTGAAATCTGGCAGTGTTATTACAGCATAAACTAGTTCATCAGTGAAAGAATGTGGCTCACTGTGTGTGTGCTTGCGTCTAAATTGCTGTATAAAATTAGTTGCTATTTAGTTTGAGGGTAAAATAGTATACCCAAACACATGTATTGGTCATTTAAAATCAAAACATGGACGGAAATAAGTTAACCATTCCCACACATGCAGCCCCAACTGTTTAGCTAACATGCTATGCTAACGCAAAACCTCTCGACTACATTGCTGTGGCTTTGGCAAAGCAACGACATTGTTGCCACCTCAGCGCTTTCTGAATCTGCACTTTTGATGCAGGAAAGCCACTAATACTCGTGTAGCCAAATGTCGCTTATGCACAAACGTTGATGCTGTTGACAAATTGAGTTAGCCACTACGTAGCGGCCCTCATTTCACACAATGAGACGTCGCACATAAAACCGATACTCACGGGAATTTAATTGAATTTTGGTGTCCGCTTGCTGCTCCTCATGAAACACCAGTAAGAATATATGCACGTGTTCAAGCGTTAAGACAATTACAGAGCCGCAAGTGGCTCGCTTCTTACTGCACGTTGGCAATAATAGAGGCTGCGGGGACGAAAAGCGGGGAATGTGCGTCTGCGGTGATGTCCACGGCGCATGCGCAACTACCTCACCAGAGATGGGCCGGGAGGAAGGACAAAAAGGGTAAAAATCAGGTTAGAAGCATCACTATGGTATTTCTCACTTGCTGAGTGTCATGAACTTAGTTGAATTGAACGGTTTTCCCGCATTATTCGACACAGCTTGTGAACATTTTAAAAAGAAAAATGCATTCTGATGCACAGGGAGCAAAAGTAAAACTAAAAAGAAGCGCATATGTCTCAACATAGACAGCAACTCAAAATGGACTACACCATATGGAGGTAAAGAAACCATTTACATCCCATTTCTGTGAAACTTGGTTGTTGACGTCCCACTGTAGTCAAGAGGAGGAATAAGCCTAAGAGGTTTTCCAAAATAATGACAAAAGAGTGGAAGTATACTCGTTGTAGTTTATCCAGCCATCGATTTAATTTTGTGAGCCGCTCATCCACACAAGGGTCGCGGGAGTGCTGGAGCCTTTCCCAGCTGTCAGCAGGCATGATGCAGGGTACACCCTGAACTGCTTGCCAGCCAATTGCAGGGCGCATGGAGACTACAGCACTCACAATCACACCTAGGGGTTATTTTAGAGTCTCCAATCAATGCATATTTTTGGGATGTGGGTAGTTTACCAATACTGTACAAGTAGCTGACATCTACATGTACTTTTTCTATTAAATATATTTGAATTGACATAACACTTCTATTTCTTCAGTTTGTAGCTTGTATACGTGTAATACAATGTAATAATAAAGGACATTTCAGATTGTAAATGACTGGCAACAGAAAACAAAAGCCATCATTCATTACATTTTTATTCAGCCTTTGTCAGTTGTGCCTTTGTAGGTCATAGTCATCAGGGTTACACAAATAGTGGTTCAGGTGAACATAATTGGCAAGCATCCTATTTAGCTACTAATTGCTGTTTTACGTGAACATTGTAAAGATGCACATGCTGACAAGACACCAAGACCACCATTAGCCTGACAAGCTTGCTCATGTTAAGTCTGTTTTTCGATTCAATAATTTCATTCACTTTGTGAATATCAGGCATCCCACGGGGATACATTGTTTTTAAAGCTGTCTCATTTTTGGGGGTGTGTGCATTACAGGCAAGTTTTCTTTGGAACATCTTCACACCTTTCATCTTGTGTTTTGGATGGGGTGAAAATCCAGAGGATGTGGATTGTATACATCATTGTTATTGGTGTTTCTAATTAAAAACAATTCAGTAAAATACTAAAACATATTTGCATTTTTTTTACACACATTTACATAATTGAAATAACAAATATCCTGCTATTGTGGACACAGTGATGCAAGAGGGCTGCCTGCAGCACTAGCAACCCGTGATGGAGCTGAGTGGGCTAGGCACACCCCAGCATATGTAAGACTTGGTCTGCAATGCGCATTTTTTCAGACTCGTCACTGGTTTGTGGCGTTGCCGTTTCACCTGGTGAGTCTGGCTCTGTGACAGGAGGAAAAAAAAAAAACTGACATTATGCCAGTAATACACTGTGCCAGCATTTTATTTTTGTTAATAGTCATATTGAGTAAAATGTGGTGAGCTGATTATGATTTAGAGGGATAAATAACCCACTATAAGGTCATTATAAAGAATATGACCTAATGTGAGGGCTATGTGTGTGAATTATACCTGTAATACTGGTGGCAGTTGTAATGGTGCGTCTCTTCCTTTTGTTCCCCTACACATATGTATACACAATATTTCTGAGTTTTTGACTATGCGTTAATACAATATAAAAAGTTGGGAGGCCGGGCTCACATAATTGTCACTGCTGGACCATTCAGGATACATCTGGGAATGGAGTTTTTTTTCAGCATCAGCGATCTTGTAATATTTTGCCTGTCCTTCGTCAGTCAGCAACTTCCACTTTGGACGTTTAAAAAAAAAAAAAAAAAAGCACACAATTAATAATTATGCTTATTAATGTATTTAGATGAAGGGATGGGGGGGGGGGATCAAGCATACTCACCATGTGCCCGAGGACAGTATTGACAGATGCACTGTCTTTTAAATTCATCTGTGCCTTTACATGTTGTCTCTGCTCCTTCAGAAAACACATAAAGGCGTTGGGTGGCTTCTTGACATATGGCTGATCTGCATCCCGTATGCGCCGGCGCCTTCGTTTTCTTCTGATGTACAGAAGAAAAAAGGTAAAGAACTCAGGCTATGACATGAAACTGGGAGGAAATAAGTTTCATCAAGAAAACTCAAAGACTGTTAAAACAATCTGTGAGGAAAACAAATTATGCATCCAGTGATTCTAATTTTTAAAGCTTGGCGATAGCGCATAAACCCTTTAAAACAAATGAGATTGACAGCATTTCAGACAGACAGTTGAGCACAGAAGTGAGTTTTGCTTCCAGGCACTAGTGGTAGGTGGATATCAGTTACAACACAATCATGATGCAACTAAAGGGGCGAATTAAGACTCCATCCACAACAAGATAATCGACCTGTTTTTGTGCTGATTTTGCTCCTTGCCGACCAAGCAAACCAAACACCAGACAATCTTATGTTGTGTAAGATTATGCTTGTAGGTTTGGTTCACACAAAGGTTTTTATACTTTTAAAATATATTTATCTAATACAGACTGGTTAGCACAACTGACTTCCAGTTCTGAGGACCGGGTATCAAATCCGGTGTGAGTTTGAGCGCTCTACCCGTGATCAATAGTCTCCTTGTGATTAATCCGCATGTGTTACTAACAGGGGAACTCTGGGTACGGAGCAAACGCTTACAGGGAAATCACCCGGTCTCATAGTTCCCCTTCTTCTACATAAAGGTAGCTAACATACGTTATATCCTAACCCTAACTTAACCTTAAAACAAAAGTTGATTAAACATATATGTACGTTCCCTGTGTTTGACTTTCTGAGACGTCCATAGCGAACATGAACACTCGGCGACAAGTTGTCGAATGGCACATGTTGAAGCATTGATGGGGATGTTTCAGACTGGCCAGAAGTTTCCAAAATATACACGCATGCGCATTAATCACAAAGACTTTTCAGCACCGGGAGCGCTCAGACTGTCACACCGGCCTTGCCTGTGTGGTGCGTGCTTGTCCTCCCTGTCCCTGTGTGGGTTTTCTCCAGTGACGCATCTTCCTTCCGCATTCCAAAAACATACATGGTTGGCTAACTAAAGAATAAAAATTAGACTACCTCGATCTGATCGCCCTGACTGGATAATTAGTATTGCATGCCGAGTGTATGGTGGCCGCGATGGGCGGGGTACGCATTTCAGCGACTGCCGTGGAAAAAAAGCAAGAAACAGACGGTAAATAGGAAGCTAGTTTGCTAGAATCAGTCTTTAATCGCAGTAGAAACAAGCTGACGAAAGAAATTAACGTTGCAAAAAGAGACTATGCAGTCAAACTTGAAAAACATTTCAGCCCTAATGATTCCAAATCAGTTTGGCATGGATTACAAGTGCTCACTAATTACAAACGACGTTCTCCCACGGTAGAAAACAAGAGCGGGCTAGTCGAGAACCTAGATAGCTTTTACTACAGATTTGAAATACCATAATTTCTCAAAAATAATGTGCAAATTTTTCTAAAAATATTTTCAAAACATTAATAGAGCATATTATATTTAGGTGTCTATGGATGAGAAATAAAAAAATACAATCACATTGTAGTCCTGTACAGGTACATAGAGTAGTAAAAAATGTATACATAAACATTTCGATATGATATTCGATGTCTTATGTTACACATTTATATATATTATGGTATTGTGCGCCCCCAACCTGAGCTATCAGACCTTTTCGGGGAGCTTGCATTTTACAATTGTTAGCATAGCATATTTGTTGTTACTGCAACAAAGATCAGAAACGACTCCCTGTGAGTTTGTTTTAACTCAAACTAAGACACAAAATGTCGAGAACAATGGCGAGTTGTGCAGCTGCTTTTAAAAGAAATGTCACCAATGGTGCCAATGCCGCCGCAAACCCGGAGGTTGCACGGCGGTCTGAAGTAGTACGAGCGTCATAGGCACATAAAAAAAAAAAAAAACACGAGAGCGCACACAATTTAAATGCTCGGTTTAAAAGAAAAAGTGCTAATTATGCTCATTTCTAGGGAGTTTGAGCTCATGTTGTTTTGATAGCCACCTGAAGCCAATGACCTATCGTTGTTTCGGACTGCCGCACAACCTCTGGGTTTGCGGCATCATCTGCACGAGTGATGATGTCTCTAGACTATATTACCGCTAAATCAGCACATGCACAATTATTATTATTAGAGATTGTTTTACGGACAGTTTTTTGAAAAACAATACAAGCACAAACCCAACAAAATATAAATACAGATCATTCGTAATATTTTGAGGATATGGGTAGCAGCAAATTGGTGGTGCGCATTATACATTGGTAGAAGGGTTTTCCTGCTTCCCCCCGCCCCCCCAATTTGGGAGTGTGCATTATACTTCAGTATGCATTATACTCGAGAAATTACGGTAGACACTTTCACACCACGCACCCACCAAGCCGCACCACAAAGCGAACCACCTTCCACTCCACCGTTTAACATCCATGAAAGTGACATTAGACAGACCTTCAAACAACAAAACTTTTTTTTTGTTTTGTTATTTGTTATTAATGTTGTACCAGGGCAGCATCAGCTGCCGTAGAAAAATCCTTGTGTGTTTTTATACACTCGGCCAGTGAAGCTGATTCTGATCTCAATCAGTATACCTGCGCAATTGATCTATCGGCAACACCTGAATGAAAAAATAAGATGGATGATAGGCTGACTTTTTTTTTTCTTTTTTTTTTCCTTTGGACATGCAGTCATTCGATTGACTAAAACAGCCTCGGCGATCAACTGGTTGATCGCGATTGACGCAGTGGGCACGCCTAGTTTAAAGCCTACTCTAAAATGTCCTTGGGTATGCATGTGACTGCAAACTGTTCGTTTGTTTATACGTGCCCTGCGATTGGCTGGCAATCAGTTGATGGTGTTTCCCACCTCTCTCCTGGAGTTAGGTGAAATGGGCTCCTGTATAACTGCGACCCTAGTGAGGATAAACGGTGCAGAGAATGGATGGATGGATCAAAGGAACCTGAACATAAAGTCAGGCATTTAAAAGTTGGTAGTCAGGTGTGGATGTGCTCTGGTAACCTCAACACACAACACCAAAGATTTTGTTTAGCTGCCAATCTCGAAGTGTCGTATGAGTCGATGTGGTCTACCAAAACAGAAGAAAAAGAAAACACTTTCAGATGCGCATTGTTTGCTGACTGTTCACGAAGGTTGTTGAAGAGGAGAGTTTTAAAAAATGTTTAAAAAAAAAAAAAAACAACTTGGTTTGGAAAATGTCTTGCCATCTGCTCAAGTCGACAACAACAAAAGTCAGGAAGCGGACTAGCATCTCTCCAACCTTTCACTTCAAGATCCCAAGTCCTTATATTTTGGTTACTGCTGACAAACTGGATATACTGTACTTACTCAACCTTCAGCTGAAATCTTTTTTTTTTTTTTTTGTAAAATCAGGCCACTGCTACCAGTTCTATGCGCTAGAATGAAAATAAGTCTTACTTTGTAGATGTTATTGGAGGAGCAGCAAATACCGGGGGACCAGCGAAGTGATAGACCACCCCTCCATTCCTTTATGGATAAAATAGACAATTTGATAAAGGGAAGCAACATATTTGAAACTACTTTGATCGTGTCTGCTCGAAAAATCAAGACATGAATATGATTCTTACTTTGAGGTGGAATTCAATGGAGCACCATAGACAGATTGGCCCGTCATCTGAAACTCTCCTCCGTTCCTATATTGATTCATGTGAGATGTTTGATAAGAACACTTTGATAGCGCCTTCAATGAATGTTATTACTTACAGCATCCCAGGAGGACACCAACTGGAGCTTTCGGGAAGTGTCCATCCAGGCACTGATATATTCTGTGCAAATACAAGGAATAAGTTGTCAAGTTCCCACAAAGTGACGGCATGCTCCCCTCCAATTTTGTTACATTAAGCTTATCTAGTTGAATACCTAGAAATGCCTATGATCCCTTTTTTGTTACTATTAGTTGTTCAACAACTACTCAATATTAAAGTGACGAAAAAGGATAAAAATCCATGTATTAAAGCAAACCCTTCATGAACTCTTCTGCGATCCTTGCAGCTACACACGGGTCACTATCAGTTATGTACTCACCTGGGTGCCACCTGCCTGACTTTTGACGTCAAATGCATGCATGCCATATGGATTTGACTGCGATCCTGCCATCATCTGACCTGGCTGTCCAAAAGCTGAACAGGGCGGGATGTACCCACTGTACCCTCTGCTGTGACCAGAGACCAACTGACAGTGGGTGTCAAACCTGAGCCAAGGAGGCACAGGAGGTGGACAGCTTGTGGTAGTACACACCATGCCGCTGACCACCTCCAGGAGAGTAGAAACAACTTCCTCCCACTTGAGTTCTGCAACAACTTTCTCAAATTCTGCCCTGAGCTGCTCCATACTGTCAGAACTAGCTCCTTCTGACCCTACTCCTCTCCTCTCCTCTCCCTCCTGAAGAATGACAACGGCTGAAGACTATTGGGCTCCTATGACACACATCAATGAGAAGCTGCTTTTGAGACACTTTTCAGGGTCACATCATATTTCACAGATAATGAGGTGATTTTTTTTTTTTTAAATCAAAGACAACTTCATTCAAAAGTTCAAATAAAAAATATATATCAGATTCATTATCATAAACTGAATAAAAGTAGCTTACCTTTTTAACATAAAAGACAAGGAACATACAAAGACAAACTCAGCACCACATGCCTCACCATAAGACAGAGGAGCCATGCTTTCGGCTTGTCCCGTTAGGGGTTGCCACATTAATCATCATAATGTTAATAAAGTTACAAATGTTAGTGAGAAAAGTGGTGACGTTAATGACTTTTTTTGAGTTGGAAATGTCACTCAAGGAGGAGTTATTATTAATCATAATTTTGATAAAGTTACAAATGTTAACTACTTTTTTGGGAGTTGAAATTGTTACTCAAGGATGCGTTGATGAATTCTGGGAGATGTTTATTATATATTATCATCACTATATTATAATATCACTATTAGCATTTGTGGGGCTTTTTTGCCAACATGCATGACTTTAAGACATTTAGTTGTGATACAACGACAATTACTGGTTTGGCCTTTAATAAACTATGTAAAACCTGACTTTATACAAGTTAAAAAAAAAAAAAAGTCATGCAAAGTTTAATTACTGACGTGACTTCAAGGTACAGAACACAGAATTCTCCAGAAGCCGTATTGCTAGGATACATAAAGGACACGATAACTTGTCAATTGAAATTCCACATTTGGGGAATAACGAAGTTATATCTATTACTGAAGTGGAGATTTGCTCTGTATATTATGGTGTATTATGAAATTGTTAGTGAAATATTTGGTTCGCTTTCAACTGTCTTTTTCAAAGACGCGTGATGAAAAATGAAGTATTTGTCAAAAGATACTTACGAATGCGATCAGCGACGCATCTTTTTGTCCCAACGAAGCTGTCCCCAATTTCTCTTAATGGTTCTGCATGTTATAAGTTAATTTAGGTATTTCGACTTACAACTGATTGCTGTGTAAAGTACTGCTAAAATGAGACAGCAGACAGAAGAAAAAATGTCATATGAAAGCCTCAACGTATCACATAGAAATATGCGTTGCGGGGCAACCATACACTACGATCGTTTCCGTTTCCTGTTTAAATTTTTGTATATACATATGAATATTTTACGTGAATCTTGGTTTCGCTGGAATACAGTAACACGGTGAATTAAGCTGTTCAAACCACAAACTATAGATGAGTTTAGTGTATCGCTCTCTCGATGCATGATGCAAAATGAACTCATTTTAGAATAAATTTGACGAATTGTATATTGGACACATTATGTGCGGATGTTGCGTCTTGAATGGAAGTCTAAAATCCTCGTAGTTGAATTATCATGATTCTATTAAAAAAAAAAAAAGAGGTGTAGTTGAGCCTCCAAGACAAAAGGAGGCACTATAATAATTTTAGAAAAATAACGCCATAAAGACACCGAGGAGAAACGGCAACAACTCCCCACTGTCTCGGAAAAGAAACTTGAAATTTTACCGAGTAGATTTAAGCATACATTTCTTTTCATCGGCAATGATTCTTGTTTCTGAAATAACTTAACTGACTCCCGCCCCCCCCCATCTTGCCTCGAGGTAATGTGAAAAAAATACGTTTCGTTTATGTTTTCTTTCCGTCCTATTTTGTTTCAAGTGGGAAATACACGCGTTCTAATGCGCGTGGAAGTTGCATGGCGTGCAGTACTCCAGACGTGCTGTCCATTTTCAAACGACAACCCGTACCAAAGGCGGTTTGGGCGTTGTGTAGTGCAGCCGAGCTTTGCTAACAACAATAGAACCAGGTAGCTTTCAATGTCTCACGTGCTCACTGATTTTCTCTGCGCTTCTTCCAAATAGTGAAACACAGTATTCGTAATTATCCAGAATTGGTCTGTGACGTAACGAATGTTAACCACAAATACCACTTTCGCCTTTCAGTGTAATGCATTTTTCTACACTATTATAAACAACAACAATGACTCTCACACAACCAGTCATCCCGGAACATTCTTTTTTTTCCCCCCCCAACCTTGTATTGGCTCTCATTGTAGTCTACCAATTGAGGGAAGTGGCTTCTTACGTGGAGTAGTAAATAAGTTCACAGATGACTAATGACTTATGTTGGTACTCTTATTTCAAGTTATTCATCTGTCACACTGTCCAGTTGTTTTTTTTTTTTGTTTGTTTTAAATTCCAATAGATCAAAATATGTGGGCTGAAGAAGAACAATGCAAAAACATGGCCTCAGTTCTCCTGAACCATCCTGAAGATAGCACCTGTGTGGTTCACAGAAGATAATACAAACCAGGACTGGCTGTTTTCCAGCTTTCTATGAACTTGCATCAATGATCATGCAATCGGACACGGACCCACCAGCACCAGAGGTGAACAACCCCCCTCCACCCGAGGTCACAAATGCCAATAAATTGGGCCGAAGGACCAACCAGCTTCAGTTCATACAGCGTGTTGTGGTCAAGGCTGTGTGGAGGCACCATTTTGCCTGGCCTTTTTACCATCCTGTTGATGCTGTGGCTCTTAACCTACCTGTAAGTACCGAGCAAGAGTATTTCTGCGATAAATAAATCTGCAGGTCTGAGATCTCACAATAGTTTTATCGCAGAATGTACATAATTACAATATAAGACTTTTTGGATTGTGTAGGTATGGTTTATAATAGGATTGCTAATAGAGCTAATTATCCTGCACTGACCAGCGGATGTTAGTCTCTGCTAGTGGATGGTTGCCTGCTGATGCCAACATACTTTTGCCTAATCTGATTGTGTATCGACAATATTTAGTCCATTCATTCATCTATCTTCCTTTCTGCTCATCCTCACTCGGGTTGTGGGCATGTTGGAGCAAGCTATTTCTGGTTGAGGGGCAGGGTACACCCTGAACTGGTCACCAGTTAATCACAGGCCACGTATAAACAACCAACCATTCACACTCAGATTCACACCTAGGGGGAATGTACAATCTTCTATTAAACTACCTTGCATGTTTTGGGGATGTGGGAGGAAAAAGGAGAAAACCCAAGCAGGCACGAGAAGAACATGCAAGCGCCACACAGGTGAGGATGGGTTTTGAAGCCCAGTCCTCAGAACTGTGAGGCGGATGTGCTAACCAAGTTCCACTGTGCTGCCAATATTTAGTCTATTTTCTATAAAAATAACTTCAAACATGTAAAACCAGCAAAAAAGGTCATGGTCCATGTTTAATCATGCAATAAAGCTGGTCCTAATACTGTATTAAGTGTAACCTTTTTGTCTGAAACCAGGATATAAACTTGAAGCAGAATTTTGTCTTTACCCATATTACAAACTGTGTGTGTGTGTGTGTGTGTGTACGTACAAGGCTGGTTAGAGCATCTGCCTCCCTGTTCTGGGCCTAGGGTTCAAATCCTGGCCCTGCTTGCGTGGAGTTTGTTCTCCTTGTGCCTGTATGCTCCGGGCACTCTGGTTTCCTTCCACATCCCAAAAACATGCATGGTAGATAAAACCGTAAGGTGTTAATGTGAGTGCGAAAGGTTGTTTGTTCCAATTTTCCCAGTTCAGCGTGGAGCCCGCCTCCTGCCCGTTGATAACTGGGATCTGGTCCAGAACTACTCCCCTTGTGAGGATAAGCAGCTCTGAAATAGATGGAAGGATGTGCGTGTAGTCTGGAATCAACCTAAAAACTTTGCAGTTGTACACAAACCACCTCAACTTGCTGTGTGTCACAAACGGAGAAGTTTTATCACTTGTGTAATATTGGGACTCTTGTTTATGAATTAGGACTATCATACCATAATAACAAACCCAATGGACTTGGGAACTATCAAAAGACGGCTTGAGAATAACTACTATTGGAGTGCGAGTGAATGTTTGCAGGACTTCAATACTATGTTCACCAACTGCTACATTTATAACAAGGTGAGACATCCTGGTGAAGCCTGCCTTTTTGCCTTCTTATTGTTCTTAGCTGCACACTTAGCTCCCTCTCTCCTCTAGCCTACAGATGATATTGTGCTAATGGCTCTCGCCTTGGAAAAGATTTATTTGCAAAAAGTTGCACAGATGCCTCAAAAAGAAGTGGAGCTGTTAGCGCATGCAACCAAAGGGAAAAACAAAGGTTCAGGTAATGGATTGTCGGAATGCCTCACCAAAATATTACATCAGTATTATGAGATGTCATTTTACTATAGGCTTAAATCTGCAGCAGAAAAAATTCTGATCTTTACAACAATTAAACTAAATTGGAATGGGTCAATAAAATCTATTTAACAACTAATTGTGTCTTTTAGGTGCTAATTTTGCCTAACTTCAGCCTTAAATGTCCTGTATTTTAGCCAGTAAGAACTCCATAGAGGCTGGAACTCAGGAATGCATGAATGATTTGGCACACCACCAAATGAAAATAGCACAAAATATGAATTTGGAAATGATTTAGTATTGATTTACTGACAAACTAACCCTGTGTGTAATCTAAGTTTATTTAATTTAAGATAAAGATGATGTGCTTGTAGAAAAACCTCCGATTTATACTGTTGTGTTAATGGCCCAACGTACCTTCTGCCATCTAATGGAAGACCATTTAATTATTCTGCCTGGCTCGATGCATCAGCGGCATAGATGAAGAAAGGTCCATTTGTGAGGAATAAGTTTTGGACGAATTAAGTGAATGTGGATAATTTCCTGCAGCATTTTGGAGGATATCTCATGGCACACTTGTGCAACACGGCACCCTGGTCTGGAATCACCACATTAAAAGACAGAAAAATTCAAAGCATATGTTTCTCAGAAAATGTGACATTTTACAGAGAATGTCAACTTTGTTTTTTATCCTCTTCCCGGTTGATGCTTTTTATGTATATCGTTCACAAATTTTTGTTAATGTATGCATGCAGGTCAGCAAGAGGCAACTACATCTTTGTCAGCCAAACCGCAGGCACCGACAAAGCACACGGACTCCAATTCCCCTTCAAAACAAAAAGAGGCTTCACAGTCCAACACTGTATGTCTTCTTGAGCCTGCATCATATTATATATTTTCGGGGATCTAAAGAACTTACTATCTTATTTGATTATTGTATTTGATCATTGAAGAAGAAAGGCCCAAAGAAGAGCAGTTCAGTTTTTCATGCACGGCTGAATGAGTCTCCAGAAAGCAAGAGAAGACGGGAAATCCCAGACCATCCCACCCTCCTTTCTGTCAGCGAAAAAGACTTGGCGCTTCAAGATGGTGAGACGATCCAACTCCGGTACTGCGAGGAAATCCTGAAGGAAATGCTCTCGAAGAAGCATGTAACGTATGCCTGGCCTTTCTACAAACCTGTGGACGCTGAAGCTTTGCAGCTGCATGACTACCATGACATCATTAAATACCCAATGGATCTTAGTACTGTCAAGGTATTAAGTCACGTTATCGAAGTGAGGGTGTCGACAACAACAAAGGGTGTCCTATCTCAAGATTCGTTTCATTACTAGGCAAAAATGAAGAGAGGAGAGTACCAGGATGCTCAAAGATTTGCTGCGGATGTCAGGTTAATTTTCTCTAACTGCTACAAATACAACCCACCGCACCTTGAAGTCGTTGCCGGGGCCAAGAAGCTTCAGGTAGGTCAGCAGAATGTCACGCAGTTCAACCCCCGACTTTTCTCTGTAATCTAAATTTCTTGTATGTTCTCCTTTCCGTTTGCTCCAGGATGTGTTTGAGAAAAGATTTGCTAAAATTCCGGACGTTCCCATCAAGGGCACGTCACAGGGGATCTACGGTCCGGTTCTTAGTGGACTGAGTGCCACGGTCTCTTCCACTTTGGACAAATCTGACGAACAAGTCAACCCGCTGCCAGAGTTGCAACAACAGGTGGAAAGGTTTTTAATCGTTCAAAAGTTTATTGAAGAATCTAAATTGTCCTTAAGTCTGAATGCAATATTGGTACCTCTCAATATTTGGTTGGCAGCAATGAAAGCCTGCAAGTGTTTCTTGCATCCATCTGTAAGCTTTTTGCACATCCCAGGTGGTTTCTCCCACTATTCATTTGAAATTTGTTCAAGCTCTTGAACATTTGCAAGGTTCTTTTCCGCGATGGCAGCTTTCAGCTCAACCCAAAGATTTTTAAATGCATTGACATCAGGATTCATTGCCGACCATTTTAAAACAGTCAGTTTTTTTTTTCCTTTTCAACCGTTCCTGTGTGTTTGGGTCTTTGTCCTGCTGGTGGACCCATGACCTCAAACTAAGTTTTGTTACACTGGGTCAGACATTTCGCTTTAAATTCTTATGATAATTTTCTCATTTCATGATCCCTGTGATACAGTTAAAAGCTTCAGTTCCAGATTTGGCAAAGAAGCCGCACAGTATAATGAATCCTCCACCAATGTTCTCTCTGTTTTACATGACTGAGCAAACACACTAAGGCCATGAGCACTCCTTTTGACCACTGTCAGCAACATCAAACAAATGCACCGTGGTCATTCATTCATTAAAAGGTTCAGCTTGCATTCCCATCAGAACATTTTTAAGAACAATTTTGCAAACTTAGACTGAAAATGTCAATAAACAAAAAATACATTTCAATACAAATACATACCTAGCCAACTATAAACTATAAATTTGAAAGGTCGCTTCCAACTTTTCCATTTATTTATTTCTTTTTAACCCATAACGATATCCGAGTTTATTTTTTTAGGTGTAAAACTGAATTATTGCTTGCAGAATATCTTTTGCATTGCATGTTGAAAGCTGAATGAAGCTCCAAAACAGTTTTAAGGTTAATGTAATGTTGCCTCCTATAGTTAAAATACAGAATTAGCTTTTTGGGCAATGTATCGTCTGTGCTTTCATCCTTAATCAGGCTGCACCAAAGTGAAATTTCAACATTATACACCATCTCATCCTGCACTTTCTACTTTGGCTTCAGACCAGATCTTTTTACTCAAAAAAGAGAAAATCTCGTCCAGTTTAACCACTTTTCTTCAATTATTCACATACCCCATTGTTTGTAATTTTGAGTGTACCCCTTTAAAATGGAGGGGAGCGGTGTCAGGTAAACTAGGAAGTAGAGTGTATGGCCTGGTGTGGCCGAGGAGCAGCTCTTTGTGAGAGGCAGTGTGCTGCCGTGTTTATATATTTAAAAAAAAAAAAAAAAAAAAAAACACGTCAGGCTGTAGTTCACTGGGCTGGATCTTTTTTTCTCTGCGCTGAGAGTGTGTGCAATGCGCAGTTCCGCACTTTAGAGGGAACATTGTCTTCCACCACGCTTGACTGCTGGTAGTGTTCTTTTCCTTCGTCATCATTGCACTGTTTGTAAACATACTGCTTGTGTCTATTGGTTAAAAGCTCAATTACTTTTTCATCTGTCCATATAATATTGTTTATTTTGAGTTTTGTATCAAACAGTCCTTTGTGACGTTTCACTTGATTCATTTTCTGTCATGATTTCAAATGTACATTCTCTACACATTTTATAATAGTTTCACGATTGGTGGTCCTTAGCACTTGCATTGAAATGCATGTAAATTTATGAGCACAACTGTATGTTATTTCTTTTCTTGGCTTTTAAATAGATTAGATTATGCAGCCTGGAAGAATTGTATGGACGGAAGCCACAATGCCACGGTTCTAACTCAAATCTGTGTGATGCAGCTTAAAGATGTTCACAAGCATCTTAATATCCTCTCGGAAGTCCCACCAAGGAAGAAGGCCGTCAGGAGACCAAGTAAAGAGCGCACTGACAGTGTTCATATCGATAGCTACAGGTAGGAAGGCCTATATACGTTTTATTTGCCCCACCGAAAACAGACCGAAAGTAACGTTCTTATCCGTACCGTTTTTACTTTCAGAAAGTCAAAGAATCATGGTTCTGACTGTGATGAAGAATCTCTGCAAATGACGTACGACGAGAAGCACCAACTGAGCCTCAACATAAACAGACTATCTGGCGTAAAACTGGGCCAAGTGGTGCGTATCATTCAGAGGCGAGAGCCTACAATATGTGAAGCCAACCCAGACGAGATCGAAATCGACTTTGAGATACTTAAGCCGTCAACGCTGCGCGAACTGCAACAATATGTCCACACTTGTCTATCCAAGAAGTTTAAGAGATTTCAAAGTAAGTGTGCAATAATGTGTGCTTAAATTAGAAACATTTTATTATAGTATGACTTAGTGACTGCTGAATTTTTCTTTTAATTAACAGAGACGAGGTGTCTAGTTGGGTCTCATCAGATGGAAAGCAGCAGCTCCTCAGATTCCTATTTCAAGAGTTCTTTGGACTCCAGTTCAGAAAATTCAGACTTTTGACCGCGTCAATAGTTTTTATCCTTTTACTTCTACAGATTATGTATAGTACAGTATATATTATTTTGATATGTTTTAATAAACACCTTTTTACATGTTGTGTTCTGTAGATTTGCTTATTTTATCAGGCACTATGAATCTAATTAATGGAGACCTACTAAAGCCAAGTCCTTACACTTGAGTTTGATTATGCAGTGCATCGGGCTTATCAAGTGCAGGTTAATTTATCAAATTTATCCACCCAGTAGGCAAAATATGTAATCTGCGACTATACCTTATGTTTCAGTTGCCATTGAAGGAGGAAAAATATGATAGTGTTATTGGCACTCAAAACATCAGTGAGGCAGTTGGAGTTAATGACTGTTCTCCCCATGATTGCTTTTTTTTTTTAATAAACCTTTGAAGTGTTTTATGTTTTTTATGTTGTTTGGTGGCAGTTATTGAAATGCAGCAGTACAGACAAGGTGGACACCAATATTAGGGGCACATTCAAAGTCTTCAAGATGCTCATCAAAAACCATAAACCCAAATCAGCGGTGACCATATGATGACAGAGATTTAGCTTTAGAAATAGTGTTTATTGCTTTCATAATTGTTAGAAATCATAAACAACTGGTTTCTTCACTTAAACAGTTATCAATGATTACAGTAATATTTAAAGTAATTTAAGCATTTGCATTTTTTTTTCTTTCCAGAAATCCCTACTAAACTGATAGCTCTTCAGATTAATCAGTATCCAATGTTGGTGATTCCCTGGCGAACATATCTGGTAACCAAACTAGAATAAAAGCAACCAGATTTGCTCCTTGTTATTCTTGGGGACTTCAACAGAGCAAAATTAAAACCATGAGCTTCCTAAAGCAACATGTTGACTGCCCCATCAGCGAAAACATCATTGGTCACTATCCTATGATAAAAGACTCATCAATCTGTCGCCCGCGCAGCTTTCGGTTCGTCGGAACACTGTTTAAGCCACTTAATAAGAACATACAAAGTCAAATATGCAAAGCTTGTGTCAAAAGTGGAGAAGATGTAAATCAATGAAGCAAAGCTGGAATGACAGGACTGAACTGCACAGATTGGAGAGTCTTTGAAGCCTCAACTGGCGGCTGGGATGAATATACGGAAAATTAAGTCTGCAAATGATTGAAAACTTGTAATAAGGCATCAGAATTTAATTATTCTGCTACATTGTAATGAAGACCGATTCTGATGAAGACACAAATGGCACTGTATAGTGGCATTGACCCATAACATGCCTATTTCAATTTAAGGCACTTTTGGTTCCGAACAGGCGTATTGCCAGGGTCTTTAAAAATATATATATATATATATATGAAAAAAAGACTGGCACAGATGTTGCTGTTGCTTCCATCAGTTTATGCTTGGTTTGTTTTCCCAGCTCCACTTCGCATGTACCGGTACTGGTCTGAGCTTCCGAGCTGAGCTGTAGTTCTACAATCAGCCACACAGTGGCGATCGTGCCCCTTTTCCCATCTGAATCTACCTGAAAACTGTGTAATTCAAGTTTGAGGGTGGGATATTCTGTAACTTTTTTGTTTTGTTTACCGTATGTACATAGATTTAGGAATAAGCAGTGATGACATTTTTAATTCTGAATATTGATACCTTGAGGTTTGCTGTCAGTTTCTTTTCATGAGCAAGCAAGAGAGAGAGAAATACAGTACTTTATTGAATTAAATGGAGATAAAGTAATGGAAAAATATACTTGATAAGATTAATATTTGAATTTCTAAAGTATATCACTGTCGGTTTTCATTCAGTACCCTTCATCTCTCTACAGCTATTACATCAAAGGCAGTCCACCCATCCATCCATCCATCCATCAATTTTCTGTACCGCTTATCCTACCAAAGGTATTACAAACTCCAACTCTAATGAAGGTACATGTTGTACACAAAGTAAATAAAAACAGAATACAATGATTTAAATATTGTTTTCAATGTACAGTACAACCTGGTTGCCAGCATTCACACTAATAAACATTGTTTTTTTTCCCCAAATAGAGTATATTGGTCGAAGGTGCTGAGGTTGGAGCTGCCAGGCAAAACAGCGAGAGGAAGACTAAAGAAAAGCTTGATGGATACGGGACAAGTTGAAAGGAAAAGAAGAAGAATTCACTGATTTTGAATTTGATCCCTCCAACATCTTCCCAAACAGCTGAGACAGGGGTACTGTATGTATACCACTGTGTTACATCACATTTCCTTACACACTCAATAAGTGTTTGAGAACTGGGGACATTAAGTGTTCAAGCTTTGTAGGTGAAATTCTTTCCCATTCTTGCATGATGTAAAACTTCAGCTGCTCAACAGTCCGGCTTCTCCTTCGTCATATTTTACGTTTAATTTCCCACACATTTTCAATGGGAGACACGTCTGGACTGCTTGTAAGACAGTCATACTACTCACAATCTTTTACTACAAAACCACACTCTTATAACAAGCAGAATGTGGCTTGTCTTCCTAAAATAAGTGGTGATATCCCTGAAAAAGATGTTGCTTGAATGGCTGCATTTGTTGCTTCAAATCCTGTATGTACCTTTCAGAATTAATGGTGCTTTCAGAGATGTGCAAGTTACTCATGCCATGGGTACGATAACGATCACATCACAGATGCTGGCTTTTGAACAGTGTGCTAATACCAATCTGGATCATTTATTTTTCCTCTTGGGCCGAGAGGAAACTACATCCATATTTTCCCAAAACATAAAAACTATTTGAAATTTGGACTCCTCAGATAACATCACACCTTTCCACTCTGCATCAATCCATCTCAGATGAGCTCAGGCCGAGAGAAGCCAACGGCATTTCTGGGTGTTCTTGATATATGGCTTTCGTTTTGTATGGTAGAGTTTTAAATTGCATTTGTAGACAGAATGACAAACTTTTTTTCTGAAGTAATCCTGAGCTCACAAGGCAAAATATTTTACACAATAATGCCAATTTTTAATGCAATCCCGCTTGAGGGATCGAAAGCAATGAGCTTTTCATGTTGCCTTTTGGCCAGGGATTCCCCTCCCCCCAGATTCTCTAAATCTTTTGATAATATCGTGGACTGTAGATGATGAAATACTTAAACTCCTTACAATTTTATGATAAGAAACTTTGTTTTTAACTGTTGGACAATATGCTCACAACATGCTGAACCTTGCCTCAACTGACCATTTTTTTTTTTTAACCAATCATGAAATCTGCCCGTTTCCACTTAACATGTTCACCTGTGGAATGTTCCAAACAGGTATTTCAGTTATTTTTTTATTTATCTATTTATTTATTTAGCATTCCTCAACTTTCCCAATCTTTTGTTGTTGTCCTTGTTCCAGCTTTTTTGGAAACCGCTGCAGACATCAAATTTGAGATCAGACCGATCAACCCAAAAAGTTTAATCAGTTTAAGTCCAGTATATTGTCTTTGCAGTGTATTCAATTGAATATAAGTTGAAAAGGACTTGCAAATCATTGTATTTTATTTGTATTTATGTTTTAAACAATTTCCCAACTCCATTGGAATTGGGCTTTGTATCATAGTGTTTGGTACTTTTCATGAGAACGTTCATGGCCAAATGAGTCGTAAAGTTTGGCGGCTGTTCAGAATCAAAAGTGAGAGCTTGGTCAGCATACAAGGGCATTCATCATTGACTCCTTTGCAGTCAGAGTCTGTGACCTGCATTCCCTTCATGCAGCATAGAATGCAGCGACCCACCCACGCAAACCAGCACAACCCTTAGGCCATGATTGATCAGTGCCACAACTCCAATGACAAGTCGTCATTACTTGGACTTGTGGCCATCAGTCAGAGATCACGAATCTAATGCTGAAAAGACCACACACATGCAGCTTCACACTTTTCATTTGCTTTTCGATGCCTCATTGGCACACGTTTGCGGGAGCGGAGAATATAAATTCCCTAAATGTGGTTTCACAATGTCAATTCAATTCAAAGGGGTGTTGGATGTGCTTGCCTGCACTTTTGTTCAACGATTGATTTTCATTAAGATTACTTTTTTTGAATACTCCATTATCAACGGAGTTTATGGGACTACTTATTAATCGGCTTAAGAACCATTACTCATCTTGTATAGATTTTGCTGAGCATGACCTTTGGCAGCACGGCATCTCATTCATATACAATTCTGTCAGAAATCATTCAGACTTACAAGATTTGTTATGTTTCCAGAAACGAAAATCACAAGCTATTTTTAGTGAATCAATCAACACGTAATGATAAAACCAAAACGGAATAGAATTTAGCTTCAATCAAATTAAACACAAGTGACCTCCATACAAGATGCACAAGCAGCTCATATATACCCAATTCTTTTTCATATAAAACTTTTTGTATTTGCTTACAGTAGTTACACTGACCACCTGCATCATCATAACCACTTGCATAATATGATACCCAGTAGTACAAAAGGTGTCTTAAATCTACATAGATAATCTTCAGAGACTTTCAAAGAGATATTCATTTAATAATATGGTCACTTGTTTGGTCTATATAGTTTGTAGTAGTGTAAAACCTGACTGCATCAAACTATACCTGCTCATCCAATATTTTTACCCTGTCCTTTAACATAGTACCTTTTAGTACAGTAACTAAAATATTCTATAGACCTCGTTATGGTGGACTCCAGTCCCTGTGAATATCAAGAATCAATACCATTAAATAAATACCTCTCTGACCCACTCAATGCAAAAACATACAGCATTGCATTTGTAAAGGCAAGATTTTTCAGCCAGGTCGTGTATTGGACGTTACTGTTTTTTGCTAGTGGTCTTGTTATGGCTATTGGGAAGACTCCAAATAGTCTACTGGACATAAAAAAGCAGCTCCGAAAATGTATGGATGGATAATATGAAACAGTAAAACGAAAAAAGTCTGATTTTTGTAACTAGAACAAATTAGGATGACGCCCTCAGAGGGTTGCTAAAATGATATGCCATATTTCAGGCAGATGTCACATCTCCAAAATGTCTTCAAAGGTTAAGTGATCTCATAGCTCCATCAGCGAGTCTCAAAGACCATTTGCACATCAGATTCCATTATGTGCTCTGCATCCATTGTCAGGCACTCCTCACATCCGCTCCCATTTTCACATGCACTTACGATTTTATGAAATTGTAGACCTTGGTTTTAGGCAGCATAGTGGAAAACTGGTAAGGATATCAGCCTCACAGTTCTGAAGACCGGGGTTCAAATGCTGGCCCCGCCTGCGTGGGTACTCCCAAAACATTTGTGGTAGGTTGAGTGAAGACTCTAAATTGCCCATAGGTGTTAATGTGAGTGCGAATGGTTGCTCATTTCTATTTGCCCTGTAATTGTCCTGCAACCAATTCAGGCTGTACCCCGCCTCCTGCCTGATGATAGCTGGGATAGACTCCAATATCCCTGTGGCACTAGTGAGGAGGAGTGGTACAGAAAATGGATGGTGATGAAAATGATGATCATGTCTAAACTCTGATTTAAAAAAACAAACAAAAACGTGATTCTGTTGATATCAACCCAGAGTCAGGTAGACTCATAGCCATAATTGTCGGGCGTACTGTTCTTTTTCACATGATCACTCATGTCACTCATGTTTCTTTAAAGACACTATACATCTTAAAGATTATGCCAAAGTCTATACACTTATAAACTTATAGGTGCAACTCTCAAGGCCAGTTCCTCTGGTCGTGAAATGTTAAATGGACCGACACATGTGCTGATGGTTGAATTTGTATCATTTGTTGTAACAACCGCCCTCTACTTGCTCCAGTAATAGGACACGTTTAAATGATTGAAATAAAATGACTCACGGCATGTGATAATAAAGAGAAAAAAGATTGAACACGAAGAAACGGAATAAATAGAGTACATGCACTTATCACAGTATAAGAGAACACTGAGGAACCATGAAAACCAAACACAGGACTCCAGATAATGAGACAAAACAAAAACAAGTCCAACCACAAATGGAAAAAAAAAAAAAAAGAGTTCTAAATGGCACAGTCCACAATAATGGCATATTCAATACCAGTACTAAGTAGTGAGAGGCTTTTGAATTATTGTTTTCTGTAATCTTTATAAGCAATGGCAGAAACAACTATTATGTATAAACCTATGATTTCATATTATTTGATGCATCGTCCCCATCTGCTTTCATGAAACATTTGGTCTGGAAGTTGAGGCCGTCTGTCACTGTTTGCAATTAGCGCCAATTTGGGAACAGCTCAGCGAGCACCCGCAACAGTTTTCTTCATGGGTTATAAGGATAGAAAGTTTATATTCCAATATGCTTACGACAGACAACTGGCACCCTGCAGTACTTACACGAAACAATTCACAAATGCGTTGTTGAAAATTCCTCACAGCCGAAAGGGGAAAAATAAACACCGAATGTTCCGGAGGCGGATATAGTTTGACAAGATCAGATAACACTGGGTGCATATGTGGTGAGACTTCACAGAGAAAACCTTGTTGCCCGATTAATGTTTATATGTAAACGCATGACTCCGGCAGCGAACATTAGACAAACTGCTTCTGGCTCATGACATTCCTGTCCATCATTGTGAATAGATGTGTGGAGGATGCTGCAGAAAAGGGACCTACTCTGTCCGTCGACATTCCCCAATCATTGCTCATGGATTATTGTGGCGCAATATGTGCTTTTGCTCACAGGCTCTTTATGCAAGTTATGTATGCCTTTCTATGTCCTTGGATAACTCTGTAGCCGTTTGGAAGACAATAATTTGTTTGACCATGAATGAAGCACTGTTCCTGTAAAATGTGTTAGTTGAAGATGCGTGACCGAAAGCCCCTGACTTCTGCATCACAATAAATGGTTGAGAACATGCAGGGGAACAGGTGACACAGCCAGATTGGTTTAATAACACCTCTATTATGGAAAAGGAAATAAATATGCTATATAGAATATTTAATTTCACCCCCTGCATAACTTTGCATTGTAAAATAACAGTGAAAATGTACCATGTGGCTGCTGTTATATGCCGTGGGACAAGATTTCTGCATCCACGTTTGAAAAATAGAGGATGGAAGTGCTAAATAATGAGGCCATTAGGATTTTCAAGAGGACATTCAAGGGCTTCGTGCAAGGCGATAAAAATCCAAGTGCAAATTCAAAGCAGGGAGTCCCAAATGTAATGTTTCGAAAAGAGAAATCTCTGATGTCTCACATTTGCTGTTGGCCAAAACTTTCTTGGAAAATATTTGCATAAAACTTCAAGGGTCGGAAACTGAATGGTTGTCTGAGTTGGCTGAACAGGTCATAATATAAGCAAAAGATGAGAAGAGGTATTTTGGCCCAACACCAATAGTGGAAGTTTGAATTGAATCCTTTGGCTCTGGTGTCAATAGTTGCAATTATTTGTATTTGGAGCAACAACATTGTATTTCCAAGCATGAATAGTGTATGTCTAGCTCTGACTGCAGTTGGAATGGAGTCTCGAGAGTCAGTAACACCACCTCAAGTCACATGATTTGTCACCAGTTGCATTTTGGAAAAACCAAAACTATACATCCTTAAGTATTTATCCGCTGCCAGCTGGCTGTCGGCAGTGGTTAGTGAACTACACGCTTGATCACACAAGCTAAAGCGTGATCTCTGTTTCACTGCGTTTGTGTTATTTTCGTCACCACTGATGACGTACAACTATGAATGCCTCTTAAAGCTACTACATGTATTCCCTGCTTTGCATACTAACAACTTTAACATCTTTAAAACGTGACCCATGCCTACTTCAAGTTCATCCAGAGGTTGGTGGCTCAGGGAGAAAAAAATGAGCTCCAAGAACCAGTCCCTGGTTTTCCTCTGAGACCCAAACCAAAGTATTTATGTGCACCCCTGCTCATGATCCTGATGACAAACAGTACGGAAAATGGATGGGTACAGATTTTACTTACAATTTTACAAGTGATGTCAAAAGAGGCGAAAGTAGTCGTTTTGTGTGTGTGTGTGTGCGCTGTCTCCTTTAATGCAAGGAAATAAATTGGTCCAGTGCATTACGTCCCTGTGGAAATCTGGAGGTGGAGGAAGCATAATGGGCTCTGAGTTGATAAATTAATGGGACGTGACAAAAAGGCATTACCGGGCTACACGTGGGTGATGATGACGATGTTAGTGGCCATCAAATTGTTAATTTGACCGCATATTGTATTGACAAGAGTGAGAGGTAAACACTCAAGGATGGTAAATAATTCAATTAAATCAAGACAGTACCTTACATCAAAAAGAGGGAAAGAAATATATTGGTTTAGGAATTTATTACTAGTGCTTGTATGTAGTCTCAAAGAATAATGGTATTTATATTATCAGAACCTCGTGTTGACAAAATGGACAGGGTGTGATCATAATGTTCAGTCAAAATGTTCTGCAGTCCCCTTTTGATGGTTTGACGATCGCGTCTGACGAGCTAGTACCGCCACTGGGTTTAGCCAGTTCACAGCTGGTAAACAGCCTGTAGCGCCAGAGAGAAACAATTTGTTTTAGCAACAATTCGATTTGTATCACAAGTAATTGTTGCCAGTTCGATTGAAGGACAATATTGGTTCATTTAGAACGATACGATCCAAAACAATTCAGTGGCTGCAAATTGCTTTTCCCAAAAAGATATGTTCCATTGTTTAATTTGGGTAGGTTTGAAATTACTTACAATTCTTTCAGTTTTTGCTGCTCATTTTTGTTCCTTCTAAATTTTCGTCTTTTTGTCTATCATGATCTTCATTATAAAAAGCAATAATGGGTCACTCACCAATGGACCTTTCCAACTAGTAATCTTCAAACCCCCCCCCCACCTCCCCAGCGACAGTTGCCATGCACCACAATCTTCCAAAATGGTGACTGAACATAACAGGTTTCAACTGGATTCTCTACCGCGTATTCCAGATAATATTGGGGTATGTTTTTTGCCAAATGCGTCAGACTTGTCCAAGAGAGTTCTACAGAGAGGTCTCAACTATTTCATGGAAGGATATGGACATGGAATTAAGATTTTGGACGGAGCAGGACGCAATCTTAGAGTTACAGCGAAATGTTGGCGAAATAGTGGAATCGTACTGCGCATGGAAAGCGGGGTGATTACTTTTCAATTGGAAAGACCATGAGTAATATCATTGTAGTCTTTCCGTCTGTATTCATTTGACTTGTCTCGTAATGGAACCCAGTGCCCTGTCTTAAAAGTCAGATGTGATACAAATAGGAAAATAGACATTTCTCTTGCATGATGTGGTGCATTTATGTATCACTACCCTTACTCTTCGGCATAAAACATTACACACTTCATTCAGCAGGTCAGAGATACACTAACAAAGTGAAAGTTGTTCTCCTGCAATGTATAAAGCATTGATAATAATGAAATTAAACTCAGAGAAGATACTTCTCCCTCACTTACCTTCGAACAAACATGCTTGTGTTTGTTGATATTTTTCACACTGAGTTGTACGTGAAGTCTTCCGCAAGCTTTAATCCATCGTCGACAATTCGTCAACTGTGTTTTAGGCTTTGGAAAATGAATCAACTGGGCCCCTTGTAACCTAGCAGGATATTTTTCATCAGAATTGCATGTTCCCCAAGCGCACCAGAGGACCATTTTGTTCGTAACATTAACTTATCCAAGCACACGCTACTGACAACCAACATTGCTTCTGGGACAATACGCTAGAGGGGCGTGTCAAGCAAGGGGTTAAGACAATGCGGCTATCTGATTGGCTAATATTGTACAAGTGCTTGACAGGTCGGAAAGGTCCATTGACCAGTATCTGAGTAGCATTTACTCTTATTCAAGTAATTATTCAGATGACTACTTTTTATTTGAGTCACATTATTCTAAAGTAGCAGCATTATTACATGGGCACAGATTTTGGCTCCTCTCCACTCTTTTGGATTTAACTCCCAATCCTGCATACATTTCGAATTTAAATCATTGGGGGGATTAGAAAGCAACCTCGCTATTTAACCCTGCCCATGCAGTGCTAAAATTCCACCACCAGAGGGCGGGACATGAAGAAACATTCCCCCCCCCCAAAAAAAAAAAAAGACAAGAAATGCACGGAGTGTGGCGGTTCTCTAACAAAGTGCCAACCCCGAAGTGACGCTTGACCCGCAGGAGCTCGTTGGACCTCCGGGTCAAGCGCGCACGTTTGCGTCGCTCTGCTCGGGAGTTTTGGGGACTTGACCATCTGTTTGAGTCCGAGGGGGAGAAAGCGAGGGTTGAGACTCGAGAGACAGAGAGAGGAGAAAGAGAAAGGACGCGCGAGACGGCTGAAATCTCTGCAAAGCGAAAAGGAAGATACTCGGAGGGTTGTTTACAAGCCCCGAACATAGCAACGCAAACCGGATAAAGTCATTGTTCCCCTCCCGCCTGGATGTTTCCGCCGGAGCCGAGCGTGGTTCAGAAGTGTGTTGCTCAAACAGGATGGTCGCGCGGTCCAAGTATTTATCTTCTTTTTCTTTTTTACCGTGTTTCCCCCTGAAATGATCTGGTTTCCAGCGAGAGAGGACGGGTCGGCAGACTCGCTTTGACCCAAACACCCAACACGTCTTGCGTGTGTTTATCAGTCGCGCTTGCTGCTGCTTTTTGGGACAACACCTTCACTTTTTTTAATGTTTTTATGTATGCCTGGAAAACTTTTTAAGGATGAAGAGGAGAAAATTTCTCGAGTGACAGCGAAGTGGATCCAAGGGAAAGCTTATTCCATCTTTTTATTTAATTTTTTTAATTGCATCGCGTGACATCTCCACTCTTGACTGGATCGGATGGCGGACATGCGCCCATCACAAAAAGTTATGAATTTGCCCGAATGTGAATGAGAAAGAAGGGGGCGACTGTGCGGTAGCTTCCAGCCCGGTGGGAACCCACTTCGCGGACTCGTCACTTTTGCTGTGCGTTCGTGAGATTTTGAGCGTATTTGCAGCTGAAGATAATGGAGGAGTGGAGGCAATGCGGACGCTGGCTGATCGACTGCAAGGTTCTGCCCCAGAACCACCGGGTCGTGTGGCCCTCAGCTGCCGTGTTCGACCTCGCGCAAGCCTTGCGTGACGGCGTGCTCCTGTGCCAGATGTTGCACAATCTCTCCCCTGGATCCGTGGACCTGAAGGAGATCAATTTCAGGCCTCAGATGTCACAGGTGAGTCCAGTCCGCAGGTGATGTCTGTCGTCCAGATTGTGCACCGCACAATGATTAACACCAAATGCTCTTGTATGACTTCACTTTGGACGTTTTGCGTGTCCTTTCCCCTGTTGCATTGTCACATGTCACACACACCCATGACTGGCCGTAGCCCAAATGATACAGCTGCACCCCTAACTGAGTGGTTTTGTGCTTAATTTTTGCTTAGGGTCTCTTTCAGTCATGAAATAATAAGAGAAAAGGTCCCACCCCTGCACACTTCTGTTTTTCTCTCATCTGCATGCATATTTTGAACCCCCATGTCACATTGTGGATGATGGAAAGCATCTTAATGTTTGACAGAGGTTAAATGAAACTATTGCTCTGTGGAAGTGTAAGTGAATATGGGCATCAGCTGAGAACAGACATTTGCAACTGTTTCCTTTTCGATTTAAATAGCCTGCTTGGAGGAGCAGATGGGTGTGGCGTGATAGAGTGTACTTGGGGGAAGATGCTAGAAAGCCATTGCTGTGCAATTAGGTTTACCCAAACACATATTGCAAGTTGTTGTTTCAGCACATTAACACGACCACAACCTGATAGAATTCAGTTTGCAAAAATTATTATTATTTTTTTTTAATGTATGACATGAATATGACCGGGACAGTGGAGCGACTGATTAGAGCATCTCCTTCACTGGTTAAAATCCTGGCCCCTCCTGTGTAGAGTTAGCATTTTCTCCCCATGCCTATGTGTTTTTTTCTCAGGGCACTCTTGTTTCCTCCCACATCCCAGAAACATGCATTAATTCCATCCAGGGAGGAAACCCATGCAGGCACGGGGAGAACATGCAAACGGCACACAGGTGGGGGTGGGTCCCTGATTGAACCTGGGACCTCAGAACTGTGAGGCCAACACTTTCCCCCCATGCATTAATTGGATCCTCTAAATTTCCCTTAGGTGTGATTGTGAGTGCGAATGGTTGTCTGTCCCTATGTGCCCTGCGATTGGCTGACAACCAGTTCAGGGTGTACCCTGCCCCCTGCCCAAAGCTAACTGACGTCAGCTCCAGCGCACCCACAACCCTTGTGAGGATAAGCAGCTCAGAAAATGGATGGACAGTTGGACATGGATATGTAAAAAAGGATCACTATTCTCACAAACCTGGAAAAACATCGAACACACTTGTAAGAAGCTCTATGTGTATGTCACACAACATCATCGAAGTTTATGTGGCGTGTTTATATGGAATCGGTAACAGTTACGTTTCAAAAGGTTCCACTTCCATGGGAATATTAGTATAGTCATATAAAAGATCAGCCAAAATGCCACCCTTTGTGTCCATTTTTTTGCTGAAACATCTTCACATGTGCTGTAAACGTAACTGAAAGTTAATGCTCTAGTGTTAGTGTATCTACAGAAAGTTGCAAAGAAGAGCTGAAATCACTGTGCGTTATTAAACAATGAACAGAAGTGTACAGTATATGCAGTCACTCCCCCTCCTATGCCTCAGTTTCTATCGTGTTCCCCCCTCTGCTGCAGCCGAAATACGTTTTCCATAGCCAGCATGAGGAAGCTTTGGCTGCCAGAGGAAGTTTATTTGACCACTGTGGTAGAATGAGAATGGCAGGAATTTATTTACATGACCTCTTCTTCAATATTCACCCCGAAGTCTGGAGTAGTACTGAGCCAATGGGTACATTAGGAGACCGTTTCTGTCCCTTGAGCTACAATCTATTGTATGCCAAAGGGTGTTTTATTTTATTTTATTTTTTACTTCTAGGTAGCTCGTTGTACTTTTTTCAGGGCTCAAAACTCAAGTGTTAAAAGTATTGAAGTAGTACACTTGTGTGTATTACACCAGTCATTCCCTCCTAAGAGTACTTTTTATGAAATTGGAAGGAATCTGTGATTTTACGAGGGAACATTTTTAACAGACTTGGTCATCATGACATAATAATGAAGCTCAATGGCTCATCACATTGCAGTTATTGCAGCACATACTAATTCTTCTCATCACTTTGAATCTGTGACTTGAAAGGCTGAGTCTTCTGGAGGAGCCAAATGTTCAAATAATTTGGAGAAGTTGATTTGTGTTGATCACAAAAATTCAGATATATAAAGCTCTGCAATCAGAACAGTGTTCAGGTTTGATGGGTTTTTCCATAAAACAACCCGGGGCCTTTCCCTTTCTCTGATGTATCATTGTCTATTTTTTTTTTTTACTTGCAGCAGTGTTCTCTTTCCTCTGCGAGGCACCATTAGCCTCAACTTATCTGTTCCACAAAGCTTTGGCCTCCTTTAATTACAAGGCGAGTGAGAGGTCGGGATGGCGCACTTTGATCCGCCCACTAATCCCACGATGAGATCTGCAGCGAGAGTGGAGAGGGGTGAGGGGCTTCAGTGACAAATTGGTTAAACAAAAATCTGGCAACTGAACAGAAGCACATCATGATTTATTATATGGAAAAGGTCAAAGTGAGTGCTTTAACAATCTTGTGGCTGTGCCAAATGAAGAGGAGGTCAGGCGGAGTGTTTGCATTATTTGCTCTCGACAAGTTTTTTTTTTTTTTTTTTTTTTTTTTAAAACTGCCACACTTGCATGGTGATTAATAGTTTCCGAAAACCAGTGATTATCCCCTCCATTTAATTAAGTCTCAGTAACCTCATGTATGTTTGACCTGCAGGTTTTAGGGCTTTAAAATGGTCTAGTGAACTCAAATTGAATATACCGTATTCAGAAATAAAGGAAAGGGTTTTCCAATGAGCCTTTTGCTACTGTTAATAGAACTGACTGACCAAAATGATTTAATGGTTGGCTGTGGTCACAGTTAGCGCTTCATACCAAGTCTGCAGTCTAGACCAACACAGCAGATGGAGAATACAGGATACTGGAAGAATAATTTACTGTAATTTTAACTGGAACATCACTACCTCTGAAAACTATGGTAAAGGTCCAAACCCTTACCATGGTTCCATCACTGACTTGGCCCTGCACTGTTGCATGACCTCAGAAATTGCCGATTTGTTTTGGAACTCTTCTGAACACTGGCGCCACAAAGGTGAAAAATGTTACCCTCGCCTCAATGATGCTTGATCGCGCCCTGTCTTTTGGCATCTCACTTTATCATGGTTTACATGAATAAGTATACAGGGGATCCAGGAGTTTTGATAGTATTTCATTCTTACAGCACATCACATTTCCCAGGTCACAACACACAATCTCTGTCACCAACCTATGCTAACACATGAGTGAAGTCATTATGAGTACGTAAATATTTTTGTAATATATTTTGATGAAAAATAGGCATAGCTCATACATGTGAAAAGACTTTCCTTACTTTAGACTTGTAGTTGTCTTGCTAGGTTGTTCATTAGCCACATGTATTCACGGAGTTGAATATTCAAATGTACTATTGTCAGAGAAACATGACCTTTCAGCAGTACGTGCCGGCACTTGAGTGTGACCTTCTACACCTTCCTCTGTTGTCTGTGACCACATTGAACTTTACCAATATTGACTGAAATGTTAAGGAAAATGTAACTAATCTAATTAGTTGCGTAACAAATGTAAAACAAACAAACAAAATGGAAAGGATTCTTATTCACGGGGATTGGTTGGTGACTAGTCCAGGACCGAGTACATTGCCTCCTGGCTGATTGTGACTGACTCCAACTCATTTGACTACTTGATGGATAGGTTATGCGTCACACCAGGGGTCACCAATATGGTGCCCGCGGGCAACAGGTCACCTCCAAGTACCGTATTTTCTGCACTGTAAGGCACACCGCATTATAAGGTGCACCCTCAATAAATGTTCTATTTTAAGACTTTTTTTTCATATACAAGGCCGACCGGATTATAAGGCGCACCACATTATAAGGCACATAGAATAGACGCTACAGTAGAAGCTGGGGTTATGTTTTGCATCCATTAGATGGAGTTGCACTAAAGGCTCAATATTGATCCATATATAAGGCCCACCGGATTATAAGGCGCATCGTCGGCTTTTGAGAAAATGAAAAGCTTTTTGGTGCGCCTTATAGTGCGGTACCTTGAGTACTATTTTTCCCCGTTATAAAAGTAGTTCGCAAGTGATGGGAGACTATTGTAGAAATAATCATTTGATTTATAAAAGTAAGGTGTTGTACATTCACATTTATGTTTTCCACCATGTTAATCCGTTGTTGATAGCTACGGAGAGACATCATCAACGTGATCAGTCTTCACATACAGTCACTGAATCAATCCATTTTTTTTGTGCTAACAAAAAAATGATTGATAATAACATATAATTAAAGGTCATTTGAGCAAATTTGTTATTTCAAAGGCTGTATCAAGCTGGTAGCCCTTCATATAATTTGCACCCACGAAGTAGCTCTCAATTTCAAAAAGGTTGGTGACCCCTGCACTGATTAACTGTTTTTATTCCACACAGTCGGGCTCATTATAGCGTGTGTCATTGGTGGTGTATAGTGCATGAGTAAATTGCATTTGCGTTTAGCTTTGTCCATTTTGCAGAATCTGTTTCGAATCATGCACGTGAGTCTCCACAGACAAGATTAACAAAAGCCCAAGGTCTTGATTTGCCGCCGTGACTGTGCCAATGATGGTATAAAAATGTGGAAAAGCTCAGAAATCCAGACTCAGCAGTGTTGGGCTAGATATACTGTATGTTTCCAGGTGTGAATATCTCTGGCTGAAAACGGAAAGGTCTGTTCATGCATACTTATAGCTCACAGTGAAGGACCATTGTGATATTCATGAAGTTAATTGTGAGCAGTGAGCCACAAACTCATTAAGGTGTCTGAAATCCACAGTAAAGGGAGGGGAAGGGATGCGTTGTGTACCATACAGCTATTTTAGTGAGTAATAATGGCAACAAATCCAATAACTCGTATGTCGGAATGAGTCTCTGTCTACAATAACAAAGGCATATTTGAAAAAGCACCTCTTGCAATGAAGCAGCCAGAGATGACCTTTTTAGGGGGTCAGATAAATCCCTGCTTGTACTCCTAAAGGCAGCTCTATTTAAGGCAGCCAAGCATTAATCTTAACCTCAAGGTTTTAAGTGGATTCCTAATGAGCTCTGATGTTTGGAGATGCATCAGAGCTCCAAGTAGGTGTACATATTGTGAATCCAGCACCTCAGGCTGTCTGAAAGATGAGCTCCTCTGAGATCTTCTTTATGTTCTGCTTTTTCTTCACCAGTTCCTTCTCATCCCCCTCTGTTAGGTAGATAGTTGTGAATACCTTTGGGAGGACTAAGGTATGTGTGTGTGTGCGCGCGTGCACACGTGGGCATCACTGCTATTGTTTCTGCACGTGCACATGTGCTTGCGTGTAAGCGTTCTCAGCACGCCACAGGGCTCCAAATCTCACACTGAGCTTGCCTCTTCTGCTCACAGTAATTGAGGTTCTTACTCTTTGTCCAGCTTCAACTAAAATATTTGTTGCTTTGGCTTAGAAGGAGGGACTGAACATGAGGTTTATTTATTTATTCATTTTTTTAAAATCTACCTTATAGGTAAAGGCTAAACCAACACAGGGCATGATGAAAATAGCTGTTTCATTGTAAAAGTGTTTTCAGATACTAAACACCCGCACAGGACAATATTTTGTACTTCTTTTCAGGCTTGAAAACACCTACTAAAGTGCAACATTATTGTACAAAAAAATAGTAAAAAAAATCTTGAACATGTCTGATGCGTGATAATGGTTGTAGCTGGTGGAATAATGTGGGGGTGAGTCGAAGGTCATTTTCAGAGATGCAAGGTTTGCACACCTCCGTTAAAACTGGATTCCATAGAGAAGGGCTTCACAAAAAAACCTGTATAGTATACGGTGCCAAAATTAACATGTTCCAGAGACATGTACTCAACATCGATTTGTACTATAACTACACGATGAGCCTTCGCTCCAGTAAACAGCAGCCATAGATATGATGTGAACATGAGCTGCGTACCTCCAGAGACTGTTAGCTCATTTTCTTGCATTGCTCATGATGGAATGCCACAACATCCAACATGGACACCAAGTCTGTTAAGGGGGATCTACTCCTCAGACTTAATATTCTGTGACAACAGCGGCACATCCCAGAAATACGTTTCCCAGTCTTCGCCTATTGATTGCGCCGTAGTGCTAGTAAACAACAGAGGCAAATTCTGAAATTAACAGACAAACGCCAATTTAAGTGACGGCCGAAAACTATTTTTGGACAGTATTTCAGTTCTGGGTGTAGTCCACCTTTCGCCCAATGTTAGCTGGGATAGGCTCCTGCACGCCCGCAAGCCTTGTGAGGATAAGTGTCTTGGAAAATGGAAATGGAAAATATGTTGCTATTCAAAGTATATGTCACATTAACTGGGAGACATGATAGCATATTTAGTTCACTCTCATCCAGTTGCATTATGTTTTGTGGGCTACACCGTTACCATAAAATCAGCGAGAGTGAATAAACCGCAAAAAGAAGTAAAAAAAAAAAATATCCCACTCGCTCTTCTTGAAAATCTTTACTTGAGAAGGGGTCGATCCATACCGTAGACAAGCCCCCTCCCTCTGGGGTAATTTAATCTAAGCCTTTGGTCGACTGTTGACCACTTGACCCTAGTGCTTGCCGGATGCAGGTAATACTGCTAATGGACCTTGTTAGGGACACATCCTGTGTTGAACAGCTGGGACTGTGTCACCACAGGCTAATGGGACTGACAAGAAAAGAACAATGCTAAGCTCAGGTTTTCCAAACCTTTTGTGTGAGGTAATTCTCCTCCTGAGGGCATTGCAATCTTTTAAATTGTGAATTCTTTATTGTGTGTGCTGACCTATTCATACATGTCTGTGCTATGATTTCTGGAAGTGATTAAAATAGATGACATAAGGGCACCTACAGTACCTTTTGATAGCACAGTGACCACTGAAATACGGTTCCGGACCTTATTTCCATGCCCTTATTATGACTGACTACATTCCTAATAGCAAGACCTGAAAAAGAGGAGTCTTGAATTTTAGTGTCTGTTCCAAAGCGCACCATTTCCATACTAATTTATTATTTATGTTAGGTGAGCGATTCCATTTCACTCTATTTCAAGTAAATGACAGTGCAGTATATTTAATCAGGAGTGTTTCCATTGACAGATGGATGGGCAATGAAATTTGTTACTGAGATTGGATGACTTTTAGAAGCCAATTATACGTATTGTTCTGTTGTGGTTATTTCAACTTTGAGGGAGGTACTGCATGTGTCGGAAATATTCAATGTACGGTAAGTTTTTGAAGGGGGTCATGTAGAAGTAGCAAGTTTCACATTTTTGAAGTTGAAGAACAGTCTTCACCTTGATCTACAAATACAAATAAAACACCCTCAAAATCAAGTTGTGACACCCTCAGATGTCAAGAGCTACTTATGATCTCTTAACTTTGTTTTCAGTGAAGTACTATACAATTGAAGCTCTGCTAGTGTGTAGGCTATATTGGGTCAAGTGCTTGCTTTTATGCTTCATATCATTTGACAAATGATCTGTTTTCAGGGCTTCTGTGTTCGAAAAAGAAAATCAGCTTTAAAATACGAAATAGAGAACTGAACTTGATATACAGATATATATTTCTAGAATTCCATTCAAAATATAAACTTTCATAGATTCCAGATTCAGAGTAGTTAATTTAAATAATTTCAGGTATTTATTTGTTTATTTTTACGTAATTTGGGCTTCCAGTTCATAAACCCCCCTCATCGTCAGGAATTCAAAAAATTAGAACACTGAGGAAATCAGGCCAGATTTCACAGTCTATAAATGTTTGAAACTGTCACACACTAATCAGCTACGAAACAGAAAGTACCTGCACAGGTTTGGCCAGGTATCATTAATTATGATTCATGAAATGATTAAATCGTCATCAAACACACCTCATTATTATAACTTTGTTGTTTTGCCCATGTAAGGGAATGCGACTTGGAAGAAACTTCATGACTTGCTGCCCTCTTTTGTATTCTACCAGACGAAGGAGTCATGGTGCCTTATGGCCACCATCTGATTTCTGAAGAGGCTCCATCTGCATGGTGGTTGTTCGGCGTGATTAGCATGGGCATGCAGGGCTGCAGTGCCTCTATGTTTGGCGCGCCTGCCATGCTCTGCTGGACGCCATCACGCCACAGAGAAACGAGAAAGAAGTTGAATATTTGTTGTGACGAGCCAGATGGCTTAATATGTCCCCTGCAGTTCTCCTCATGCCAGACAACACAAGTGTTTCATTTTTTTCTCTGTTAATTCTTTTGTTTTCTCTTAATCTGTTAATCAATTGTTTTGGTTTTCAGAAATTGAGTGTCATCTGTCTTCCTTCACTCAGTGTATTGACAATGCCCGCTGCATTTTGTCACAACAGTACTTTACCAAATTGTCTAATTTGAGCAGTTGTGCTAGAATGACTGTGGTTGTCTCATGGGGTCGAGAACATATTAGGATCTGGACCGTGCTCGCTCTCATCTGCTCTAGGTCCCATCCCCCCTGTGGACACCTCCAACCTCACCTACATGCATGCACTCTTGCACGTACGCACACTCACAAGTACACATACGAGCTCGCGCACACACTTTAAAACTGCAGCCTCTTCCGAGCAAGGAAGATAAACACTTCATGCTTTCTCTTTACCAAAGGAAACAGATAATATGCACCCCTATGACACATGGGAGGAAACTTCTGAGGTTTTGTTTGGATGTTTGTTTCCACTGGTAGCTTGGGGATTTCATGCCTTTGCCACGCAATCCCATCAAGAAGTGCTGATATCCCAATGCTGACGCGTATTGATCATATCACATAATTGGCTGTGGAATAGGAAGGGAACAAGTGTAGGGTTACACTGTTAGTCTCAGTCTCATAAAAGACCAGCGGTTATTGATTGCTCAGTCTCTTGCTAATCAAACGTACAAAGTGGAACAGTGCAATGTGTGGATAAAGAGGGCGGGAGAGGTCATTTCCTGATGCCCCATCTTTTGCTCCCCGGCAATCCCTTGAGCTTCTGGAACTTGCTCAAGGACATGTTGTCTTGGAGGTATAATAGTATAGTTCAAGGTTAGCTTCTTTCCTCCCTGGTGTATCAGGTTTGTATCTTTTGGGCCCGAACAAAACCCAATCTACATCTGCTTGTAATCAGCTAAACAGTAGTCTTGGTTCTTGCCACTGGTTACAGGTGATGAAGGTACTTCATATGTTGGGTCTAGCTTACAGGTGTCAAACTTAAGAGCCGGGGGCCGGATCCGGTCCGCTGCATGGTTTTATGAGGCCCACGAGGGCAACTCACGTGTTAACTTCCATGATTCTTGTTAAAATCTATACCACAATGTTTCAGATTGTCGTCTCATAAATGATAGCATTGAGATATTGAATCATTTTGTTACCAAACATCAATGATAGTTGAAAGGCCATTACCCTTGATTTCTGTTTCCAAAACTAGTTCATAAATTTCATCTGTAAATATGATGAGGCGATTAAATATTTTTTATGGTTTCACAGTCATAATGGCCCTTGGGGGAAAGGGTAATTACAAAGTGGCATGTGACCCAAATGATTTTGACACCCCTGGTCTTGCTGTTATTTTTCTTGCCACACAGTAAGTCTCTGATCTGCTCGAGGTTTTTTTTGGTTATTTCCCCCCACATCCCTTTGTCTCCGTAACCTATTACTTGTTCATGTGGGGTTTGGTCTGTCTTTTATATGTGTGGTGTTTTGACACAGCTTCTGATGTAATTTGGCATTATATACATAAATTAAATTGAATTGTCTTTGTCTTGGTTCCATAAAAAAGGAAACCTTTTGGAAAAAAAAAACAAGTTGAGTGGAAACAACAGAAACAGTGCTGAGTGTATATTTTGCAATAAGTCAGTGTTGGGTGTTACAGACCTTGAATTAGATTTGTAGTTGTTTAGTCTGCTGCCACAGCACTGTGTGAGGGCCTGTCTTCCATCATGCAGCTTGTTCCTGACTGTTCTACTGTCTCAGTTTGTGATGGTACAGGCGGATGTGTTGAAAAGAAAAAAAAAAAAAAAAACTTTTTATTGGATATCCATATCACTCAGTGTACCTGTCAAAAATGCATTTGCGTCAGCATGTTACTCTTTTAGGATATTGATGATGCAGATGAAACTCTTTCTTCCCACTCACATACAAGTTGTTTTGTATTGATGAGCTTCCCAAAAAGTGAACTGCTAAAGTGAAGCAAGGGCAAATTTCTTCTTTTTCCAAGACACCAAGAAAAAAATCCCATTAGGCCTGCCACCAGTTTGATGATAGCATAGTAAAAGTAACAGGGTGTAAAAAGAAGATGACTATTTAGATGTAATGTCAAAGCTGCTGAGGAAACCAAAAGAGAGAAGAAGAGATTCTAAATCTGATTTAGAGGATGCTTTTAATGGGTTTTACCTGTGAAATTGAGCATGTCTCACAAAATAGCATACACTCTTGTTTGATTCTCTACAACCACTTACCTCCATTAGCTCCATTCTTTAATTACACAAGATAATGACAACAAACAGGATTTACTGAGACAAGGGTGGTTTCAGGGAACTAACCTGCACGCAAGCAGTCACTGAACACAAAGTCTGCTTTCCACTTTTATTTGAATAAGTTTTTTTTTTAAATAGTTTGACTGTTCTTTAAGCATGGTTTTCTGATTTGAAATGTGTAGTCTAAATGTAATGTGATCTCATTTCCTCACCAAAATCTAATGTCTTTGACATAGGGAAATCATGTACATATTCAATTTTTGGTTTAGGAATCTCTTTTTCTCACCCATTCTTGTGCTTGCAATCCAAGCAAAACAGGCTTCGAAATCTCAATGGCGTATTATTACATGTTCACCTTAACTAATGTGAAAATGCAAATTTGTGGGCTTTTCACTTTGAACAATATCAGACAAAGAAATGACAAATGCACTTATATGAAGTGAACTATTTGCATATGTGTAATATAGTCACTCTAAAACCTTCCGATACCTGCACGTGTGGCGACTGCTCTGTTGTCACTGTGGCTATCCCACGCATAGTTTGCCTTATCCTCAAGCGCAACCTACGCGTACAGTCTTGAAAATATGCTGCAGTTCTTCTCCATGTCAGAGGTGTTACTACATCTGGTATTGCCTTGGATGCCACACAGTGGAGTATCCTCAGCACTTTTCAGTCTTTTCCGGTAGCCGTTTGTATTTTCCTTTCTGTAACAAGAAACAAAACAACAACAATGGCGAATGTAGAACAGTGTCTACAAACATGAGTTTCACTTGTATAGCACTTTTCTTGCTCAAAGCACTTTTAACACAATATCCTCCATCCCTTACTGATGATTGATCGTTTGATGTGGTGAATACTGCAAAAGTTATGTATGGCAGATAAAATTACGCAAATACAGGTATTTTTAGAATATCTTTCTTCTTCTTCTTCTTTTCCTTTCGGCTTGTCCCGTTAGGGGTCGCCACAGCGTGTCATCTTTTGCCATCTTAGCCTATCTCCTGCATCTTCCTCTCTAACCCCAACTGCCCTCATGTCTTCCCTCACCACATCAATAAACCTTCTCTTTGGTCTTCCTCTCGCTCTTTTGTCTGGGAGCTCCATCCTCAGCATCCTTCTACCAATATACTCACTCTCTCGCCTCTGAACATGTCCAAACCATCGAAGTCTGCTCTCTTGAATCTTGTCTCCAAAACATCCAGCTTTGGCTGTCCCTTTAATGAGCTCATTTCTAATCCTATCCAACCTGGTCACTCCAAGCGAGAACCTTAAGAATATCTTTAAGCGTAAGAATACTATTTAGCGAGTGAGTGGATTCATGAGCATATGCCCACAATTCTGTATTTTTCTCTTTTACAACTCAGGACAGTCACACAGTCCCATTTCCTGCCTAACAAGAGTTTCATAATCTCCTGCTCACCCTTTCCCCTGGACTGGGCCAGACAACAAGAAACATCTGGACATAGTACAGAGCGTTCAAATCACACCCTTCCCCACCTTGAACAAGTTCAACAATACTTGGACTGGACACCCCACTGTTATTCGACCAAACTCAGTCCAAGTCTGACATTCTTATCATTGCTTTGCTCATTTATGAGAAATCAGTGTGGGTTTCTGTTGTTGTGTGCTTTCACTGTGTTCTCCTGAGGGGGAACTTTTTTTTTTTTTTTTTTTTTACTCAGTATATGCACTTAAGTCAGTCAGTCTCAAGGGTTGTTTCACTTCATCATGTACATCCTGTCATTTTTTAAATACATGTTCACTTCAAATGTGCAAACTATTTCAACTTCCTATTGACAAAAAGGAATTTTCTGCATGAATGGTCTCATATGTGTATACAGGGCAGCTGCTGCAAATAAACTTTGAAGCAAACTTATTCCTTCAGTATTTCCAAAAATATCTGCCATCTTTTCAATCTATTTCATTTGTTTTCCTTCTTGCATCACCCATATGGTTTGCAAATGCAACATATATTACATACATATAATATACTATAGAGATGTCCAAGCTAGAATTAGACTGGACCTTTTTGAAAGTAGTTCCTTGTCGCATACTTGTAAATTTTATGTCATTGTATTATCTAGAATTAGCACATACAGGTTTCAGCACAGGATGTGAAAGATTTTTTAAAGTAAAGAAATGACTAAAAAATATTATTACACACTTGTTCAACTGTTTGAATTACACTGACAAAAGTTGGTGGAGACTTTAGTGTGGCAATTACTGGAAATATAAATTAGAGCTCATGTGATACATAGTAGATCGCAAAGTAGAAAACCTACCTTGTCCGTGGACTATTTTCTTTTAAATTCATTTGAGTTTTGTCACTGATGGTGTAGTGGTACACACGCCTGACTTTGGTGCGGGCAGTGTGGGATCGATTCCCGCTGAGTGATGGTATTGACTGACTGGCAACCAGTTCAGGGTGTACCCTGACTCCTGCTCATTGATAGCTGGGTTGGCTCCAGCACTCCTGTGACCCTTGTGAGGATAAGCAGCTAAGAAAATGAATGGATGGATGGATGAATTGATTTTCCTCAAGTGGTTTGCCACTCAAAAGAACTTCAACTACCCTTTTAAGGCTTTTAGCCTTTGCTTCGACCTACACTGCAATGCTTACTAACATTTGGCTGAGGGGCTAAAAGGCCTGGGTGTCATTGCTCCTGGCAGTACACTTTGATTCGTCTCAACCGTACCTTTTTTTTTTTTTCTTCATATATTATTTGACCTTGACAGAGGAGTGAGGGGGCGTGAGGGGATGGCATTTTCCCTGACCGCTACACCCAGATTGGCTGCTGGGTTGATGAACTGCTGCTGTCACTTTCATTCATCTTTTCCACGTGCGCTTTTTCTTTGCCCTACTCCTCTTACCTATTTTATTTAGAAAAAAAAGCAAGTACATTTGGGGAAAAAAAAAGTGAAAATATACTGTATATTTTAAAAATTTGAATTCAAACAGTGTACTCAACTAAAGTACCGGTAATTATTATAAGGATGAATGATTGATTTGGACAGTCTCTTTTTTTTTTTTCGTCAATTTTGTGAAAAGCGCTTCAGTTTTTGAAAGCAGATATTTTGATATTTCAAACGAGATGTTTTCTGAATTACATAGATTCAAAAGGCAATTGTAGTATTGAAAACAGTTAAACTATAAATAGACAATAAATCTATGCTAGTATTATAACCTGCTGATAGAAAATCCAAATTTCAAAGCGAGTGCTTTAAAAGTGGGATACGAAAATGGATAGAGTGGGAATGTCAACTGTACTGCAAAAGTGCTGGTAGTATCTTTATAGTGTCTTGCCTAATTGTCTTTAAATGTCAGTAGGAGCGATGATGAGCCTCATTACAGGCTTACACTGGTACAAATGAGCTCATTTTAAATGGTGGAATTGCCTGGAATTTCAAGTTTCCAACCAAAGCCGCTTTTATTCTGCCATGACTGATACCCCTAACCCGCTCCTCTGATACCAAATAATCATTTGTATGCTGGTCATGTCACTGTGTTTGTTTTGTCGCTTTGCACCCCCTTCTAATCAGACATGTATGGAGTTGGGTGATATGGGTTGCCATCCAAAAGAATATAAACTGCACTCTGTACACAATGGCGCATTTTTAATTACTCCACAACATGCCTCACGTTTCATTTTCTCTGTTCTGTACTCTGTACTGTTAATTATGCCAAGTTCACTGTGCTGTGGTGCATTGTAATATGATTAATTCAACTTTCTGTTCATTTACGTCATCCAAGCCTCGTCATTCTGCTCAATACAATACTAGAATTGAAACATTGGGTAGGAAGCCATCCAGAAAAAAGTTCTCATGTTTTGGGGTCGTAGGGGTTGTCTCAATTAGTCAATTCATCGACTTTACCACTGTACAATGACAGGTCATTGTAATGGAGTAAAAGTATCGTTGCTTCTTCACATAAATACTCATGTAAAAGTCGAAAGTATGCTTTACCTACATGACTCAGAATTTATCCGAAAGTTTACTTTGGTAAATTTAACTGAGTAAGTAGGTAAGTAAGCGTGTTTCCTACCCACCTCTGCAAATGCCATACACACACATTTGAAAAGGGACACGCTAACTCTGGCTGACAAACAGCCAAACCTCCTTCTATCAGAGAGAAAATAATATTGGCAACCTACTGTAGCGACTGCTTACAAGAACGACTGGTGGTCAAACAAATCCCTCCACATTGTAAAAATGAATGGGTACTGTTGAGTGTATCAAGGCAACAAGCGTGTTTATGGGTTCGTTTTCATGTTGCTCAAAATGGTGTGTGCAAATGTGAGAAACCGTGAACATGTAATCTTCACTCCCTGAGGAAGGGTGTCAGCCCACATCTGTGAGATCAGTAAAGAATCTATAGGTGGGGCGTGAAGTGTTTGAAGGCGACAATAAGAGCTTGCTCATGGAAGGACCTATGAGACTAGACAGCTGGATGTTATAGGCCTCAGGGCCCTTGCACTCCTGCTGACACTCCTGTCGTCTCTGTTTCCTCCTCCATTAATTAGAGCAGAACTGGTTCCCTTCGCTGGCTAGAAGATCAAAGTCGACTAAAACAGTGTACCTGCTGAGCACTTGTACATTACTTCTGGTAGATGACATCTGGGAAAATGTTTATTTTATCTTTAAAATCATTTGAAGTGTTTGACCCAACAATGGTAAATGTGTCAGAAGTACTACCAAAATGTTCCTTGGCCACCTAGCCAACTATTACAGTACATAGCCAGTACAGTTGTGAATTGATAAGAATTTAGTGATTCCACTTCCACATTTTGATACTGCTTATTCATCCGAGTCCCCGTAATACATATATAATAGAATAAAAATACAGTTCACTTCACTTGATCGAACCACAACTGTGACAACTCTTAGCAGCGAATCCCTTGGTTTGGGCATCGATGAGGCGGAGGAAAATGTGAGAGTCCCTCAGTGAACTCTAAAATCGAACGTCATAAGTGATTATATCGTACAGTAGACATTATCATGTCATACAAAATACATTTACAGACGTATTGACTCATTTGCAACGTGAGAGGAATCGATAAGGTGACTAGTCGGGTAAGCAAATTATTTCTACGATTCTAATTACTGGGAATGTTCTCACAAAAGAACCAGTTTTTGAATCCCATTTGTACTAGTCAGTATGTAAGTGGCAATCAAAACAAAACATTCCAATTTCTGTATTGCGTGGCAAAAACAATCTCCCACCAACATTTCTAATGATCTGTTTTGTTTAGATTCAAGATGTTCGTCTTAATCAGGTTCAGCACACCTTGAAAATAAACAACCCTTAGTACACTGCAGGAATGGTAAATGCAAATGTGTTTACGGGGTGGATGAAACACTGGGAAAAGTGTGGGACGACAACACACTTTAAAGCTGCTGTAACCTTGAAGCGCTTACTTCTAATTAAAACCATAAGGCTTTGGGAGGAGACATCATGCACATAACTATGTCGACAGCAGCGCTTATAAAAAAGAAATGCAAAATAAAAGAAGACGTTTCCATTTTCTCTGCCAATTAATGACAAGTTCCCTTCGCCTCAGGACAAACAGGAGCACAATAATGAGAAAAACAACAGGATTGCTAGCGCTAACAAAATGTGATGGGACTTCCCCACTGTTTGTTTTATCACAACTTTAACAAGGCACCTGTTTAACTAGATTACGTTGTGTAAGTTCTTAAGTTTGCTGCGTTCTGTTGAACTTGTCCTGTGATCTTTTTCAAACGTTTAGTTTCATTTTCAGGATATAGCTACAATGGCGTCTTTTCAACAGCTGTTTTTCCCCCAACAGTTGATGAGCAGAAAGTTGTCTCCGGAAAAGCTTCACCCTTCTCTCTGGCATCTGCCTCCTGAATTATTCAGTTGCTTGAGATCATTGGGTCTGTTTTGAGCTTGCACAGCAGCAATCGCGAATATTGTCAGTAGTACAGTACTACGTCACATGTTTTCGAAGTATACTTTAAAAGGAATATTGCACTCCAAAAAGCACTGTAAGTTTGAGTGTGTTGTGCTGAAATATAGCACACTTGTTTGTTAGATAAGTGTGAAAGTAGAGTCCTGTCACTGTGTAGAGGCATAAAAACTACACATCTTAGTATGAATTGTTTTACTACATCAAAATGATGGCTGTAAAAAGGACATAATTCCAGCAAAGCTAGTAGTAGTTATCTGATAGTTTTGCAATATTATGCAATTTCACTAAACAAATTGAACTCATATGTGATAATACATAATTAATGGTTGTCTACAGCATTATTCAGTTTTCACTTTGGACAAAAATTGTTTTTTTTTTTTCCACTCTATAAAGCCTTGTTTGCATCTGGGTGAGGTGAATAGCTTCTGGTTTTGAACATAATTAATATTGATTGATAACTGTCTGGGACCTAATGATTGATGATATTTACAGTGTGTGCTGGCAGATTATTCTACAAGGTCTGCGTTTGTGTCATTTGTCCTTTGAATCATAGACTTAAACTAGCATTTGGTATGGAAATGTGATAGATGCATGGTAAGGCTGTGAACCGTTTTCACTCAATTCTCATTAATCAGTCAGTTTCAAATCAATAATGCAAAAACAAAGTTTGGGGCTACAGTGTCTACCTCATGGATATCATGATAAATGTATAGTGAATTACTCTGCACATGTGTACAATCTAAAGATCAATGTCGCACCAGTGACCGACTCCTCGCCATTTTCATCTATGCAGCAACGTAAATAAAATTTGATGAACCTCGCAACGCATTTGCAGACCTAATGTTGCTCTTCCTGCACTCCTGTCTGTGTTTACCTTTAGTTTGTTGGAATAACACTTGGGAACTTGGGACGGGATTTTCACTAATAACATTTGAGGGCAGTTTATCTCAGATCAGGTCAAATGTCAAAGCTGGAACAGGCGCTGTACAATAATTTACAATAGTCATCTATTACATCTTCATATTCCTATTATTTAAGCCTCCAAGTAAATAATAATTTTATGTAGTTTTTAGTTTTGCATGTTTTTTCTTTTTTTTTTAAAATTAAATCATTTCATTATTGATTTTTTTTTTTCCATCCACATAAACATCTGCATTGTGGGAACAAAAAATTTGATTATCATTTACTGTAACCTTTTTTTTGTTTCTTTTTTTTAAATTTGACTTTTCTAACTGTCTCCTTTCGAACTGGTTTGTGGCTAAAAATAACTGCAGCTCGTTTGACCTCCATCTCGTTTTCCTTTGCGCCATCCAGTAGTGGTCTAGTAAAAGCTGTATGTGTATTTTCGGGATATCAAAGCCATCTGTTGGCATTTGCTTCCTCTTTGGAACTCACATTGATGTGTCCCATTCTCGGAGTCAGCAGAGCGATGAAAAAATGAGCATGCACAAACATTGGCTGGCTTATAAAAAGGTCGGTGTGAGTAAAAGATTTGGACTGGCTCGACCCCGCGTACAAAGTTGAGTTATTCACATTTGCATGCATATCATATGTAAATGCTGATTTTAGTCAAATAGAAATGTGATTCTCCAAAACAGCATTTTTACTATATTTTATGACCATAAAACACCCATTGCCACATCCATTTTCCCAACATGATGTAATAATTGCATAGCTGCTTTAAAAACCACACCCTGAACATTCTTTGTGATAAGTCATGTATACCGACCACTCCTTAAAGCATCCGCGTAGATGGTCAGATTCTGATGGATAGTTTTAGGGACTGGAGCAAGCAGTATGATTGGTTACTGCTGGTCTAAGAAGGGAAAGGAAGTGAAAGTGTGAGCGGGTGGATCGCGGCACTATTACGCACAGAAATTGATCAGAGGGCCCAAGTAGGAGGATCCAGCTCTCAGTTTAATGAATAATTTAAATGTGAATGATGACTCAGCACTAGTATGTGTTTTTACGCCACTGTAAATATACACAGTGAAAAAACACAAAAGTTTTTGTTCAAGGGGTGCCGTGTCAAAAAGACTAATGGTCGTCTTTTAGATTAATACTAAAAGGTGTTCAAGTTTTTCTGCTGTGCTGTTTCACACTTTACATGGTTTGTGCTCAAGGGTAATTGCAGTTTTTTTTGTTATACTTTGCCATGATATTCTCTCACGATTAGTTTATGAATGTTTTTTTTTTTTCTGCCTCAGGAGTGTCCATGTGTTCTCACAAAACTTCAAGCTCAGATACAAAAAATCAAAATGAAGATATAACAAGCTAATATTAGTTTCCCTCCAACTATAATAATTCCCAGTCTTTAGAAAATAAAACATTTTGGAGTCTGTTTGTGGGGAATTTTGTCCACTCATCCAGAAGAACATTTGCGACATCAGAGGTCACTAAACATGGAACACCGGGTGTGGCTCACAATCATTTTTCTAGTTTATCCCTGAAGATTTTTGATGTCAGGGCTTTTTGAAGTCCGTCCTCATTTAATCACATCAATCCACCCAGTTAATTCTAATTGAATATTTAGGGTTGTGACGTCTTATTAAAATATTTGATTTTAAATCTAAGCATAATCATCTCAGATATAGATGACAATGTCAAAATTAGTATGTTGAACATGCCTGGCCAGTATTTGGTGATGGCACTTTGTAAAGACATACAGTACACACCAACTTCTGTCCTCCACCCGCATAAAATGCGTTGTTCATGCCCGTGCGCCCTAAGTGTGGAAGTAACGGTTGTCATTCATCCAGCCAAAAAATAATTGTTTTGAATTCCGTATCATACACGTTTAATTGTATACTTTGCTGGAAAACAGATTTGAACAGACTAATATTAATTTCAATCAATAAACTACCCCAAAAAATGTTTGCAAAAACGTAAGTCAATCACAAACCTTGAACATTATCATTTCCCAATGCCATTTGAAATCTCATTCTTATGAATGCTATTCTTGATTGACTTTTTTTGTTAAGTACCAGTACACATCGTGTATATTGACATTCATCAACCAATACCTTGTTTAGTTGTGAAAACATTCCTTAATGTGTGTTTCAATCAATTAACATTGATAAAAGGTCTTGTAATAGCTGCTGAAGAAACATAATTATTTCCAAAGAGGACTGAAGAAGTGCAAAAAAGTACAGTATTGTTAAGTACTGTAATTGAAAAACAAACAAGCAACAGTGCTATGCTTTAAACAATTTGTGTTTACGTTCTCTAAATACAAATAAAGGATGACTTCGACCCCCATTTTGGAAACCAATTGTTCTGTCATAATTGCCTCAATTATGATGAACGCCTTTATGAGGTATAAGTTATGGAGCATCCGCTGTCTATGTGAAAGGGTGGCTGCTGTGAATTATTGGGAGGATTTTTCAGTTCCTCATTCCCAGTCCACTCCGCTGCTGCAATATCTTAATGGATGTGCCTAGAAATGATGTTTGTCGATCTGACTGTCCGTACTGCTAATATAATGCTTAAGTAGGAGGGAGCTCTGGGTGGGGGCAATGTGTCCACTGGATGGGGGTGGCAGAAATCCATTCACAGATGCATCGAATCTGGAGGCAGTGACCCACCCTTGTTGACCAATGAAAATGTTGACTTTGCTCAGAGGACGTTATTATGTAACTCACCACATCGCTGAACTCTAAATAGGAAAAAAAGGGATTCATAAATTCGTTTTGCTACATTATGTTCTTTTGATATGTGCAGAGGAGAGAGTCTTTGTTGCATTATATCTATCAAATTATTCGTACTTAAAGAAGGAGTTGAGGTCATGCTTGTCCAGCTATTTGTTACAGGAGCACAATAAAATTTAATAGAACACATGTTGTGTCGATTGTTATGTAAGTCATAAATTCCCTCTACACAGAGCTGCTGACTGTTGCTGTAGTTGCTGCCATGAACACAAAGGAAGTCTGAACAGAATGCTGTTTATTTGAAGGGCAGGGAGGTCTTTTCCTCCTTTAACTCTCAGTCAAACACCGCAAGGAAACCCCACAAATGACTTCATGTCTAGGCCTCTGACTCATTTCAGATGGTGAAATGTAATGTGAACATCAGAGCCATGTCAGTAAAAAGCTTGCTTTACATCCTTGCTCTGGGAAATCCCCCATCTGCAGCTAAGGGCATTGGAACGGTCTGATCCAGCACTGCACTTTTTTTTTTTTAAACAGCTTTGGTGATTACGAATTTGCACTTATATATAATACATGTATGTTTTTTTAAGCAAATAAAATATTTTTTAAACATTTACAAAAAAACACATCTGTATTATCACATACATGACATAAGATTTAATGTTTTGAAATGTTCACGTCGAATTGTCTGGGATGTCCATGTTTGGATTTACACGTCAATAACAGCTTCCTATGTGAAATGGACACTTACAAATTTTACAATGTTCATCTCAGATTTAATAACGTAATGAAGTAAAAATGGCAATACACGCAATATTTATATTGAAATCATCTCACATAATTGTAAGGCTAATGGTTTTTGTAGCCTGACTTTCCATGCATCGTTTACACTTGTTTCATCAAAACAAAACCTTTTAATGTCACTCATTTGTTCAATATATTCAGGTGTTTTTGTTAAGCATCAATGGAGATGGAAAATATATTCATGGGATTCGAGCTATGCTGTTGTAACACCACAAGAAAACAGAATTCTGTTATAAAGTCAAATGGACATAAAGTGGACTTATGAACTCGTCATCAGACTCTGGTGCTAAATTAAGAAGAAAAGGCCTTATTTGTACCTCTTGTTAAGCAGTTCTCTTCAGAAATATAGCTTATCTGATAATAGAGTACAGTGAAAGTGCTGCAAGGCAAGTGGGCAGACCTATTTTTTTTTCTCTACAGTGATGAGATCAGGGAGTTCGCACTGGCACTTTTGCGTGTTTAAATTGAGGTTACTATACAAGCAGTCATGCTTCAAGTGGACTGCACAAGCTCCCGCAACCATCACCGTGGCGACAACACTCACACTGTTTACAATTAGCATTCGCTGTCAAGGTGATCTGCAGCACGTTTGTCACGGACCACATTCATGTCAATAAAACAAATCAGATGTGAATGACTATTTGCTCTACATTATTTCTTGCATTTTTGTTTGTGCAAACAAACGCACACCTACAATTACACACAATCATGAAGACAAAGAATCACTGGCCTGCTTACAAACTGTAATTGTGGGTGTTTCCATAGTTCAAAAAGCACCATTAAAGCGATGAACTGTTGAAAGAGGAGAGTGATATTCGAACACAAAGCCAATGCCCCCCTGCATTTTCCATATAATTATTTTTCCGGGGTGTGGACTTTGCTGCTTGGTCATGCTCGAGTCCTCCTCCAGCAGATAGAGAATCTCTTCTATTTATCACAGCTCTCCAGTGCACCTCTGAGACTCCATCATCACCATATCTCTTTCTTCATGTGGGCCTCAACCAGTTGTGTTTTGTGCCGTTGCCAGGTTCTCTGCATGGTCAAAATCCTACGTGTGTGTGTGTGTATGTGATTATGACTCCTTGCTTATCTGGTCGTTTGCATGATCCAAGCACAGAGCCTGCATTGTGCTTGATCTACTGATTGTTGATACAGAGGTTTTTTTCTGTACGGATGACAAGAGTGGGACAGGGAGTAGCAGTGACTTGAAAAAGCCACACATGCCTGAGGCTTTTCAGGCAGTTTTGTGATTGAAAGGATTCTAGATGAGATTATAGTAGCTTCTTTAAGTGCTGCTTCTTATACTTGTACGTGTTATTGTTTTCCTTTTTGGTCTAATTTCAAAGTAAAGTCTTAATATTCTGCCTCCCCACAGGAAAAAAAAAAACAGTGCTTTATTTGTAGCTGGATAGTATTGTTGACTTGGGCCTGAATTAGTTGTCAATATGTGCACAGATAATGGTGAATGGAACTCTTAGGTTAGATCCATTGCTATTGATCAGCCAGTTTGAATAGAGACAAAACGGCAGCAACTAGCAAGAGGGACCAAACTGAGGCCAGCATAAACATGTTTAGACACACTGCTGCTCTAATCTGATAAGAGTTTTGGGATGCTTTTCATCTAAGATTAAATATTTTTTGTCTCCGTATTCTATGACTGAAAGTGGTTGGGGGTAAATAAGTATTCAAGAGAAACTCCACCTCTCCCCACCCCAGTTGTTCACTTACATTTATGTATAACCCACTGTGGTGAATACGGCTATGGGCTTAATTTGCATTCTCAAACTTTCAAAGACGTGGATTCCCATTTAAACGAAAATTTGCCTTGAGGATCTTTGCGGTTGTTGGTTCTAATCCTTTACTAGTGCAGATTTTAACTTAAATCTCGAGCTTTGTTACACATAAAGATTTGAGTCAGACCTAAAAAAACTTGTCACTTTTTTTTCCCCACTACACCAGGGGTTAGTAAGATTTTCGGCTGAGAGAGCCATAAATAGCAAATATTTTAAAATGTAATTCCAAAAGAGCCATACAATATTTTCACATTTAAATACAAGTGTATTCATGCATTTTATGTAAGACCAACACTTTAAGAGTACAATAAGTCTCTAAATGCATTTAAAAAACATAATGATGTTGCTAACCAATGATGACAAATGTACTTCTTACCATAAATGCAACTTCTTTCATACGTCATTAAATTAAACTTCATGAAGCCTTTGAGACTCCCATCCATTTTCGTGAACGTAGGTTGGTTTTAATTTTTTTAAATGTGAGAAAGACTTCATAAGCATAGCCAGAACCAAACATTGTCAGTACAGTAATACTCACACACCGCAGTGTGTGGCATGTGACAGGAGGTGCGTTCCAAGTTTTCTCAATCAGCTGGTCTGCAGGTTGATTTTGTTTTTCCTTTATTCCCATTTATGTGCGCTCCCCAACAATGCTTGCCGACAGAGGCATGTCTTTATGTTAAAAAGATTCAAATTTTTTTTGATAGGCTGCGTAAGGACTGTCACATTTGTAATTATGAGTGTACCCCTTTAAGAGTGGAGGAGGGAGCGGTGCAAGGTAAACTAGGAAGAAGAGTGTGTGGCTTTCATTGGAGGCCGTGCAGCAGGTTGTTGTTGGAGAAAATGATGTGTGGTGGTGCCAAAATGTTAAAAAAAAAACTAAACGTCATGCTGACATCTTTTTTCTTTTCTTTTTTTTTGGCCACACAGAGTCACGCGATCGACCGGAACTGCTTCGCTGGTCGATCGTGATGGACACATTGAGCACCCCAGCTGTGTACAGTATGTCGTTATGAGGGCTCTGTGAGCCATATGCAACCTCCAAAAGAGCCAGGTGTGGCTCGCGAGCCACAGGTTCCCGACCTCTGCACTACACTATTAAGATGCCCTGTCATGTGACATCTCCCAAACCTGCATCTATTGGCATTTTATCTTTGTAGTGCATCTAATTGGAATACAGCTGAGAGAATAAATCTATAATATAAATATATAATAATATAATAAAGCCAAACTAATAAGTACCTGAAAAACAATATCAAAATGCATTGTGTTTACAAGGCATTCATCCCCTTACAAATGAAGGCTTATTTGGAGTGCGTTTAGCTGGCCGGGATTTCTCCTGGAAGTCCTTAACTAAATCTGGCAATCCTTAACAAAAATGAATTGCCGTTAAAAAAAAAAAAGAAAAAAGAAAAACGCTCACAGACGCCAGCTTGAGCGTGTTCACAATAATGCTCATCAGACAGAAATATAGAGTGTTGAGTTCATGTTTGCCTCAAACAACAATATGTTTATTCGTGATAATTATTCAGGTACAGTAGCGGTAGTAACACATAGTTATAATTTTGAACTGGAAGCAGTTTATCCCTGCTCTTTTTGGCATTGTTAATTACCTTTACATAATTAGTAAGGTATATTCATCCTAAATTTTCCTGGTTGAATTTTGTCCTGGTCCAACAGTTTATAGCCTCGTATCCACAAAGTCAATTCCAATGAAGTTGGGACGTTGTGTTAAACATAAATAAAAACAGGACACAGGGATTTGTAATTCTTCCATCCATCCATTTTCCAAGTCGCTTATCCTCACCAGGGTTGTGGGAGTGGTGGAGCCTATCCCAGCTTACATTTGGCGAAAGTCTTCATATCTGACCATATTTCAATCAATATAGTATAATATATATATATATATAATAGTCAATATTTTCATCGTTTCACAACTAAATGAGTGTGGTTGGTTTGACATTTATAAAAAATTAAAGCTACTACTACAGAAAATGTGATGCCAACATACAGGGTCTCTTAAAAACTATTTGTTTGTATTTGTATTTACTCATGTTTGTGGAATTTTGTTTTTGATAGAAGCATTCTACCCACATGCTGAGGATGCGAAGGCGCACAGAAAGAAGCCAAGTCACGGCAGCGCACCCAGCAATTTAAATTTTAATTGGTTGGATTTATCTTCACCATACAGTGTGACAGGCCGATAACAAGACCTGATAGGAGTAAGTCTGTTTATAAAGCTTGGCAAAATCCAGACATCTGGGTAGCACCCACTTGAAAGAGTCGAATGGATTTATCGCAACATTTCCCAACTTTTCTCAGTCACAGTCCAAAATATGGTCCAGGTGAGGCGTACGCACTGTGGCTTACCTTCAAAACTTTGCAAACTGACAGATTTCACTTTCTGAAACATTATCGTTGTTGCTCTTCATCAATCAAGCTTAATAATTTTAATACAATTTTTTTTTTTAAACCCTAGGTTTTTAATTTGTCCAACTAATCCTCCAGGTTAAGTTTATCATATTGAAATTGATTTTCCTAGTATTCAATTATCAAGCAGAGAATAAGGAGTATCATTGAATTCAATGTTTTGTTTTGTTTTTTCTCGCTGTGTACGTTTCTTTCTGATCCATTTCATAGTGGAGAGCATGTCTCTTAAGTATTGAGTACACGGCTTGTTTTACTCCACAAATTTTATTCTTTATACCACATTTTAATTTTAGTGACCCTTTTACACTGTGTTCCACAATGTACCATCTGTGAATACCCCGTTCCTAACGGCCATTGAGATTCACTTCCAGGAAAACTTGCATCACAAAAGCCAATGAAAGTGTAATTGAATAATTATCTTATGGGACACAGCGGCTTAATGTGTAATTTCCCCAGTAAATGCTGGGCCACCATGCTGTTTTGTAATATGCTTGTGCTCGACAGGCACTGTACCCAGGAGTCACTATTCAAAGAGTACAAAATGAAACAACCCACCCATGTCATGGTGAAGAATATGAGCAATTCCTTTTTTTCCTGATGGCACTGACAAGAAATCCTCTCAAATGGACACACTATTCTGGAGTTCCATCCAATCAGCAATCTTGCAATGTATTATTAGTAGAATTAACACCGACATGATCGGCCCTCCCTATTGGATTGGCCGATAAGTGGAACTTTTTGCTGGTCGGTTTTGATGTCATAATTCGCCGATCCGATCAATGAAGTCATTGATTGGCTCAGAAATAATTACTCCGCCTCGCCGTCATGCACAGTACATCTGAATCCAGAAGGCAGTTCATTTTTATATTGTCGTATTTATATTGTTTTTGTCTTTTGACATAGTACTTTAAATATCTGACAAGCTCTACATAGAGTGTGTGTCTAAAATATAAAATGCCTTCTTATTTGATGCTGTGTTTGCAGATAAAAAGAAATGTTGGCAGCGTCAAGTATGAGTTGGCCAAGATGCAGACATCGTGACCAATTACCTGTCGTGAAAGTTTTGTCCACATCTGAGTCTCTCTTTCAAAGTGTAATCAACATTTGTTACTTCCATCTAAACATTATCCTCCTCCTGCTCTCCTTCAACACTCTACTTCAACTTCATATTTTACGTTTGTGTCTTCACCAAAGTGGACATTGGCTGGCCTCAATGTTTTACGCCCTGCTGTGTGATGGATGGACAGACAGCAGCATATGCCTAATAATCATTTGCCTCCTGTAGAGGACGGGATGTTGTAATGGATCCTCTTATTACTGTAACACCTTTATGAGCAAATAGCTGTGCTCCTGCTGTTAAGATGTGCCAACGTGGAGATGACTGCCTGTTATTTCGACATGTCCCAATACCTGTTTTGGTGTTCGCATTAAAATGTTTGATTTAAACATCGATCTTGTTTAATGGGAACAATAATTGGAATGACTAAATAATAATTTGGTGTTTGAGGGCCTGAAACTGAACAGTGTTCATCTCTATATCCGGGGGCAAAATAAAAATAAAAACAATTTAAAAAGAGTACACATAGTGTAGGAAGCATCATTTAAAAATGGAAATACTCAGAAAATGGATGGATGGATACTCTAAAAAGCATGAAAAAAAAAAAGTTTGGATGAATGAATATCTGTCTTGCTATTGGATGGCAACTAGACCAGGTGTACCTGGCCGCTTGCTCAAAGGTCAGCTGGGATAGACTCCAGCTCACCTGCAACCATAATAAGAACAAATGTAATTGAAAATGAATTCATTGATGAAGTTAGGAAGGACAAGAAGTCTGTCAATTTTTGTCAACCACATTTTTGTTCCTGTGCAGCATGATAAGTGGTCCTAATGTAATACATGCCACGTCTTCTTTTCCAGGACAAATGTTCTTTGCTATATTTCTAGCTGTCATTGTTGATTTCCAAAATAAATTGTTTGTGCAACCGGTTGTGTTTTATTAGTGAGTGGTTGTATCTGCCATCTGTTCTCACCAGAAATGTGGACAAAATTGTAATTCTATTAAAAGATAAATAACGTATGTTCACAGTTACTTCAATTTGCTTCATCAGCTTTACTTCTTGGCTATTAATTGTCGTCTTAAACCTGAGTCATGCTCTTTTATGCAATTTTGCTTCTAATATTATTCATGAAAAGACCGATTACTTGGGCAACACGTAGCAGCACTTTTCAACCCAAACTCTCCCTCCCTGTGCTGTCAGTACTGGATGGATCCCTTTTTTCATAGTTTCATCATATTAGTTATGTTGCCGCTAGCATTAGCCGCACATGTCATGCTGTGTTGGACATGGTTGTCATTTTATCCATAATATAGTACATCTTTCTTTCTGTCATTGCCGTCGTAAGGCTATATTTGCACTGTTCACCTGCTGCAGACTGAAATGACACTCATCAGGTTGTCTCTACTTTTTTTTCCTTTTCTGCAGGCCACTTCTGTATCTTAGTGACAGCTTTGTTTAAAGCTTCACATGAGAGTCAAATTTTACCCTTTGGAAATATGGAAAAGATTGCCCTCATTAAACCTTACAAACTTTTTTTTTTTCAAACTGACTGGCAAACTAAAGGTTTGTGTTTTTAGTTGATGATTTGACTTAATGTAATGTATTAAACAAGTTGTGTTTCTGCTTGGTGAGCCAGATCCTTAAGGGTTACCATTTATATGTTCTTTTCTTTCTAATTATCCTTTGATTTAGTGCACATATTCAGCTATTATACAAACATCTAATTCAACTAATATGAGGTGAAAGGTTCATTTTAAACCTTTAAAAAAAAAAAAAAAAAACATTCCTTGCCCGGACTGGTTGGATTTGGCGAAATACCAGCATGCTCTGAGCAATTCACGCTCTTGTGGCACATTCTTCATAAATGGCTATCTTTGTCCAATCCAGCACATGCACACTTATTTTTACATGTTGGCTACACACTCTATGGCCTGTGGCTGAGTTGCTTTATAGCGAGTGAGATCGGAGCTAAGCGAGACAAGACAAAATCTCTTTGTAAGGATGCAGCCTTTGCCTGCTGCACTGAAACTGCAAGCCATTCATGCGTGCACTGCTTATCCTCACTAGGGTCACTGGCATGCTGAAGCGAGAGACGGGGGCACCCACAACCCCTGGTTTACCAAAACCAGTGCTCTAACCACTGAGCTACAGGGCCTCATGGGAGGAAACCGGAGTACCCAGAGAATACCTATCCAGACACGGGAAGAACATGCAAACTTCACATAGTGGAATCCGTATTTGAACCTGGGTCTTCAGAACTATTAGGGAGATATGCTAACCAGTCGTCCACCGTGCCGACCTTTGTAAGCTATTATGAATGAATAAAAGACTGATCTGGATATCAGATTTCCTTTCAACGTGTGCTTATATCAAACTTTCACCTCTCGACATTTACTTTGGACTCTCTTACTGAGTAGTTTTATACCGAAGCAAATGTCATGTACCTCAGCTTTGAGCTGGAGAGATGATCTTTTCACAGTATTCTACCTCATGTTTCACTCCATTAACTATCACACTGAGAGCTATAAAGCAAGCTTTGTGTTCAGCATACCAGCTCAGCTCACCTGAGTATACGTGTGCCTGCTCTATCGACCATTCTATTGAGTCACTAAGGAGTGCTGTTGCCTTAAGGGCCGTGTGTTGTAAGGATAAACTGTCTAAGTGAAGTATGTAGCTAGCGAGAGATATTATCTAGGGTTTATTTCCCTTTATACATTTTCTCTTAGTCAGCGTGTTAACTTCTTTGATAAGGTTAAATGGAGTGTTTGTCTATTCTATCAAACCTATGTCAGAAAGTACCCACATGAATGTGCATGCCAAGGCACAATCGACACATTTTCGGAGCAGTGAATCATGAACATTGTACAGTCACCGTTCTCGCTGATTGCTGTAATTAAATTTATACAAACCATTTCTCTTGTGCCACAAGGACATTTGTGTGTGTAATACCAGTAGTAGCTGTAAGGCTTAAAATATCTCCGTGTGTTTCTCTGTAAATCCATTTTTAATCCTCAATTTCAAGATTCTGCATCCGTTACAAATGCATGCATGAAGGTAGTTTCTTTCTCAATGTTATACTATTCTATGAATGTGCATAGGTGAGACATTTGTTACTGTTGGAAATTGTTGATGTTGAAGTGATTGAGACAAAATCGAGGGCACTACTTGGCTGCAACCAGCAGAGGTGCCATTTATTCAGTGTAACTTGTGTGAAACCTGAAGAATGACATTACATCGGCAAATGAAAGTAGAACTGCATGTATTTCCATGACATTTGCTACAAATCTTCTCCTGCTCAGCATCATTTCGTTCAATACAGCTCAAAGCTTAAATTCAGAACAAAAGAGAGAAATTTTCCTGTCCCATCATTACAACCCTACACGCTGATGGATAACTAGGAGAAGGCGGGACAGGTTAGTGTGTTAGTATCTCCTCATAAGTGGCATGTGCCCTGAAATTGAATGACAATCAGCCCAGGGTTCAACATATCTTTCCCCCAAAGTCAGTAGGAATAGGTTGGGATATGTATGTTTCAGATCCCCAGAACCTATCAACATGTTTGGTTGTATAGGTGATAATGGATGGAGTGTAAAAAATAATGTGTATGTTAATGTTTATTGTTGAGCATCATACGTAGCCTCACAGGGGTTCTTTTAAATTATATGACTTTTAGCACTTTCCCAAGCTCATTATGTTTCCGCCTCTTTGTACACCTTGCTGAACTGTATACAGATATGGAGAATTAATTTTTTTTCTTAAATAATGCATACATAAGCTCTATTAGTCTAATTTTCTTCTTAGGCCAGTCATAGCACAATAAAAAGAACGTCAGTCATGTCGAACATCCAGATATTAGTCTGCACCATTTTGAGCTTTGGGGCGTCTACGCTGATCAAATATTCCATTACTCTGCCAACTCCGCTGCATGTAATAGAGTGCACCACATCATTTCCAAATAGTATTAGTCTGAACTCCCCTTTTCGAGCAACAGTGTGCAAATAATTACCTCTTTCTACAGCTGCTCACAGATCCAGGCATGGCCAGTCCTGTGACACGTAATGTACTCAGAGATTTGATAGAGATTGTTTTTATTTTATGCAATGCCAGCATCTATTTCTCAGAGCTTATGTGGCTTTGCAGCGTTTATTTTACTTATTTTTTTTTTTTTTTTTAGCAGAAAACCATGGAGTTTTTTTGGGTGGAGTTGCAAGAACTGTAAAGTCTGCTTGTAGCTCATATAAATGAGGCACAGTATTTCTTATTTTTTATACTTATATATTTTAATTATGGTACATCCATTTCAGGGTCACTGGTGAGCTGCAGTTTGTTGCTGAATGAGGTAACTAACATTGTAGAAGTGAGTAGGATATTACATTTTCAAAGGCAACCTTACCTTTTCAGTGTTTGCCATGGCTCGAAAAATTTCCTAATTGTCAAAATATACTCATGTTTTTATCTTTTTATATTTCTAACGGAATTGCTATCGGATTATTTCAATCGATATAGAATCAAATTGTAATATAATTAATTGATATTGAATAAAATTGCAAAGCTAAAGAATCAAAATTGAATCAAATCACAATTTTTCACTAGGTTTTTCACAATGCCCGGCACTTGTATTTTTACATTTTCATGACAAAAGTTTTGCATGACAATTGTGTGCATATTCTATAATGTTGAATCTCACCTTTATGTGGACTTGTTTTTCTTTTTTCTTTAAATTTACAGCACATTAAGTTAATTTCAACCTTTATCTTATGTCAACTACTTCTTGAGCCTACTGCCTTAACCAGCCAGTATACTGTCTTCTTTTTCCACGATTATTGTTGTATTGACAAACCAGCCAATGACAGCATTTTTGAGGGTAGTTCACACAGTATGATCAGTCCTATGAATGACTAATTTCCCTCCTCCACCATTGAATCTATCTCTTGATCTTTCCCTCCAGGTCAAATGCATGAGTAATGTTGAGTCTCTTCCAGTTAGAAAAGGAAAGAGAAGAGATTCACATTCCGTCACGGGTTTTATTGTTGAAACAATGATGCGGGGAAACCCTCGCAGCGTATAATTCAAACCAGCAAAATGCGTTTGAAAAATTCCTCAAGGACACTCGTCATGATGGCTGATGTCATGATTAATGATTGTCCTTGAGGACGCCTTGTTTGTGATATGATTTACCCAGCGTACTGTGCATTACCTAAACCTGCAAGGCATGGGCATGTTAATTAATTACAGATTGCAGATGAACTGATTGCTTCATCGTGGGCCTATCTTATAGGGTTTATAGGCTAACAGCTTTATTAGTGCCATGCGGGTTTGTCAGGACTTTATGGCACTGATGTTTATTGTGACCTGGTTTTCATGCTAGGCTTTACACTGTACCATTAATATCATAATCGTCCAGTTCGTACGCCTTTGCTTTTTTTTGTTTAATTTACGGGAAGGTGTTTAAATATGGACAGCTCACCTCTAAAATGCAGCTGGAAGAATTTAAGGGTTTTTACGTGATACATGTCAGATACAATATCCTGAACCACATTTATCACCCAGTGTCTGGCTATTATATCACTGCGTCACCCTTTGAGGACTTAAGTGTTATGCTTCCTCTTCAAACTCCCCCCAAATATCTTTAGAAAGGCTTTCTTTCTGCTTTAAAATCACTACTAAACCGTATTTCATTGGTCACCAATCTCCACTTTGTTATTCAGCAGCCGAGTAGAATCCCCTCCACCCACCCACTCCCCTTTTTTTGCCATCTGCTTTGAAATTAATGGGCACGTTGGAAAGTAGGCTAAATCCAGAGTGACAGCGTTTCTGCCTCCTATTTTTAAAGAGGTGCTGCAGGCAGAGCCCAAGTGTGTGGGAGATGGAGAGGAGAAAGAGGGTCTATCAAGCTGTTTTTCCCTCTTTGAGTCTCACCTCTGCCCTACGGGATGATCTTGCAATCGTATCTCATGGCTTCGCTTAGCTGCTGACGTTGTCCTTTCCCCTCCTGTTCAAGATCAGCTACTCTATATTATGCGGATGTTTAAATCTGAGATCATGAAAAGTAATGGTTTAATTATGTACTGCTTTCCTACAACTGTGGTGGTTTTTGTGCCGGATTAAACTTAGAGGAATGTCTATAAAAAAAAAAAAAAAACCTTCACTGGTTAATCAAAGATTTTGCACAGGGACTAAGCCAAATGAGTACAAAAACTGGACTGATTTTCTACTGCAGGGCCTTTTAGCTTGTCAGAGTTCCAGTGAGGGTGGGGCTCACCGCAGACAGCAGAGATGCTGCAGTGGACCACAACGCAAGGGTAATAAAAGAGAGTTTAACAGCAGTTAATCAAAGTACCTATTAAATATTAACATGTGAAAATAGGTTATTTTGGAACAGTTGTCCGTGGCAAATTTCAAACAAGGACCAAAGAGAGAAGATTATTTCCAGATGTTTCATAATAATGAATCATTTTTGATTAAATAACTGAAATTTGCTTGACTTTTTCTGAATCAAATTCAAATTTACCTGAAACAAATAGGACAGAGGAAAATCAAATTTAGGTGTGTATGAGAGGAATGAAACTAGTATTTGAACTCACCAGTGTAAAATATTATGCCACTGTTAACATTTTCTGGGGTTTTGCATATATAAAAATTCATGTGCTTTTCTTAGCGTTTTTAACATGTAAAAAGCGCATTGGGTTGCATGATGTATATTTACAAATAACATTGTCGCAATGCCTTCAGTGAGTAATAAAATGGTTGATATACGCGTCCATGATTGGCACCAAAGGGGAAATGGAGCTCCATTGTCAGAATAGTTAAAGATTGACAGCATGTGCTCAATGGCATGTCATATGGTATGATACAATGAAAGTGGCATATTTTTTTTTTATTTCAAAAGAGTTACACATAATTTGGCCTCATTTTTTGAAAATAATAATAATTACACATTTGTGGGTTTCTGGACACTAGAGCCATGCTTGGGGTTTCAGTTTTTTGTACAAAGGTTCAAATCCTCTTTCTCCTGACCTAGGCTCAGAGCTCTGATCGTTCCCCAGGTTGTGGAGCCACTGGCATCACCTGGCATACTGGATGCAAAGCCAGTTATCATTTGCTTTTCCTGTGCTCCTCTCCTCCAGTACTCCCCACTACCACCATTTTCCACTTTCTGCCCGCCCTCCCTCTCAAGGTGGATTGCTGGCAGAAAGTGGATGTTTGATCCTGCCCTTCTCTCTACTGCTTTTATAGCAGTCTAACAAACCTCTCAATATGTCTTTTTCTTACAGACGCCTCGATTCTACGCTTTTAATGTCTTTTACGAGATAAGAGTTAAGCCTTTGTACTGTTTGATGTTGAGGTCTGGTTTACCTGAAATCAGGCAGGCGGGAAGGTCACATGTGAGAAATTAATTCAGTTTCACCAGGAATGAGTTTTGAAGATCACAGAGGCATGTTTGACTTGTTTACCATTTTGTCCATATAGAAGAATGGATATAAACTAATAATTCACTGTAAAGAGAGTTATAGGTTTTTCTGCCAATTTTAAAAAACATCCTTTGTATAATTCACAAAATTGCTGTAGAACATAAACATCAGCTGCTGTGCTGTCTCATTTCAATTATTTGCACTGAGATGTTTCAGGACTGATTCATTGTAATGCCAACAAGCTTTCCAGGGAAATCTGTCCAGAGACTTTTCAAAGGAAGCGTTTTATGGGTGGTGGCCTCACTCCTGAGTGCCCACAAAGTTGCACTGGTAAGATGTAATCTGACATTAGATGTTATATGCAGATCTTAAAATGGTATATGTGGTTCATGTGGGGTAGACTGGTGACATGTTTTAGAAAAAAACAAAAAACAACAACAAAAAAACAAAATGAATGAGTGCAAAGACTCTCTTCCATCAATTAATGTCAAGACAATATATTGAATTTATTGTATGTAAGTTTTATAGTTTGGTCATGTGCACAAATTACTTACTTTAACTACTTTCCCCTATAGCTTTCATACTACAAATGGAAAAGGGACACCGTATATACACTAGATACTTTATATAGGAAAGAGTTTGAAAGTCAGTTAGCTCATGCTGCTAAAATAGCCCATATAGCCCTAAAGCCTAAAGCTCATGAGAATGCCATAAACATGATGGAGGTGTATCGAGCAGCCAACCCCTGTTTTAATCATGACTGAGTACATTTGTTCGTAAAACCCAGATATATATAATACTTCTTCCTTAGGCGTGCTGTATAAGACCAATGAACTTCGTTTCACTCAGCCTTTTTGCCAGCCGTTCACCCCGACTTTGGCTGCTGTTGTGTTGCTTTCAAGTGATTGTTATGGGGTTATGTTAATCATATTTGTCAAGGATAACAGTGAGATACGTGTGGAGCTCAAGAATGTACGTTTGGTTTTCATGCTTATGTTTCAACACGATTTTGTTTATCTGGCAAGTGGCTCAGAGGTGACAGTGGTTCAAAGCCTACTGTGGCTAAAAAGAAATATGGAAATTGGACCTAGTTGCTAGAAAGATGGTAGTCTGCAAGAGTCCAATCTCTCCCTTGTCTGCATGTTTAGTCTGGTTGCTCGTGTGATATCCTTCCTGGAAGTCAGAATTTTACTTTAACCTTTTCCTTTTTTGGGGGAGACAGATTATGTCATTTTCAAAGAATAATTTTTAATGCTTGGAGAAGCTGCAGTATTATTTAAATGAACCCAATTTTTACATCATAAGCTAGCCAAAATCTGAAATCTTTCCTCAAGAAATATTTTTTTCAACATATCACACTTTATATGCAGTCAAGCTCCACAGACAGACCTCTGTGAAGACTGCACCCAAGTACCCGAGCAATTACTTCCCTTGTTTTGCAAATACATTTAACAATACCTTAGCAATGAGAATGGCTTCTCTGTCTTCTGTTAATTATGACTTGTCCTCCTTTCATAATAATGATACTTGTCTGAAGAGTAAATTTTTTACTGCTATAGAGATGATGATTGGTGATTTAAAGGAGCAGCTCTGTACGGTGTTTAGTTTTGCTAGCTAGCCAGCCACAGTTGCGGTGGTGGAGAAGCTGCCTCCACAGAATTTTTCCGCACTATAAGGCCACCTAAAAGCTTGAAACTTGAAATCCAATGGGATCTTCCCGCGCAGATTCAAATCCTGCTTGGAGTGGTCGACCCGCACTCCAAGGGGATTTGCTTTTGGAAGGCCCCATAGCTCAGTGGTTAGAGTATTGGTTTGGTAAACTATTGCATATATATATATATATATATATATATATATATATATATAAGCCGCACCTAAAAGCCTTTAATTTTCTCAAAAACTGACTGTACGCTTTATAATCCGGTGCGCATTATATGTGGATGACTATTGAGGCTTTAGTGCAGCTCCATTTAATGGATGCATAACGTAACCACAGCCTCTACTGTAGCATCTATTCTATATGCCTTATATATGAATTTTTTTTTTTAAAATAGGCCATTCATTGAAGGTGCGCTTTACAGTGTGGAAAATACGGTACTTGAGGCCATTTTTATTTTATTTATTTTTTTAATGAGGAAAATACAATGACTTCAGCGAACAATATTGCAATTGGTTGGTGGAGTCCAAAGCTATGTCTTTTCACAAATAAAAATACCATGTATACCGTACACTCCTACAAATGTGTTGATTTAATCGTATTTATTTATGAAAATTAGTACTGGTCTTGTCGGGTCAGCGTCTGTAAGTGCTTCGACACACAGCCTGGCCTGCATCCTAATGCTGGGCCATCCGTTATTGGTGGAAATGTTTTTAAAAGATTAATCTTGGGCACATTTTTTCATACCACAAAATGGTGGCATTTGAACTGAGTATGTACACTTTTTTTTTTTTTAATCCACGGTCTATAGAATGATTGTTCATCTGAGCTGTGGGTATGATGATTAAAGTGGCCCCCAGTGTTGGGTAATTAATCGGCTGTTCTCCATGTTAATAGCATTAGTCACCTTGGAGATAATTACAGCCATTAAGAGCACAGAGCTACATACTCTATGTACCTTTTATGTCATTAAAAGAAAGGTTTGACCACTAACAAAAAAAAATTTCTCCCTGGTCCTTTTTGCATTTGTAGTTTGGATCAGAATTTGTCAACTTGCTTACATTAGAGAACGGGCCAGGTAGCAGTCTTTGGAAGCATTGAAATTACTCAAATGATGACTAGTTGGAAATAAAGTCACACATTTTTTTGTCCAAATGCTAAGTGACAAATCTGTGGCGGGCGAATTGACCAATTGCTGAATGTATGAGTCATCCGTCCATGAACCACAAGTTTGTCACCATGCTCAGCCCACTTTGAGATCTTTGTCACTGTAATGTCTGACGTACATATTTAATGCTCGAGGATTTATGTAGTGATAAGTGAGGAGTAACATTTCACAAAGGAGGACTGCCAAGTTTAAACATTAAGGAAAAGTCATTGGGGAAAAAGATGAATGTAGTCTTCTACTCCGTTGTGTGATGCCATAAATTACCTGGTCATTGATCCATGGCTGTCTCTGTGGACCTTCCTGCATTCATCAACCCACCAGTGTTGAATAGGCCTGAGTGGAAATACCTCACTTCTTTCGTGCATCTCTGCAGCCCAGCCTGTTGCTTAGATACTACACTTATTTATATAAGAGTGAATCATAGGTGTGGGATTGCATTATGCACATGCACAGCAGCTTCTGCTAGATAGAGGTCTTTTATCACCTCAAATTGTTTGTAAAATAGTTTGGATCACCTCCATGAATATAGCACCGTTTATTGCCATGGCACGGGTCGTCTGACCATTACCACCACATTGAGACACACCTCTTTGAACTCTATGAGAGATTGTATTTTTTGCCAAGATGAAAAAAAAAAATCTGTTTCAGGTTTCTCCAAGTGACAAATGAAACATAATACCAATGAACCTCAAATTAATTTCACATTTTAAATACCAGTTTGTTTTGATGAGGGATGGGCGAGTACCGATACCAAGTATTGTACCAGCCTTATTTCAAGGTACTGGGTACTCGTAAAGGCTGCTGATGACAGCCCCTGATACCCAAGGTAAGAAAATCCGACAATGAGTAAATCCGTTGGACCAGTAGTTGGCGCTACACTGTGGCAGTTTGACACATTGGCTAATCAGGATGCACGACCGAAAGGAGGGGAGAGAAGTACTAGTTGTATTGGTACTTAATATCGGTGAGTAGCTTGCTCTTAGCTATATATTGCACTTTCTTCTTTGTCATTTTATTAACTTTTTGTAGGAATGTGCCATATGCACTTAAGGATGCTGATATTCATTGTATTTGATGTAAAAATCTGTTGGAACGTTTTAGGTGCATATTTCTGTTTCTTACCTTTAGGTTTGTGTTTATTTTAGAAGCATCGAGATAACTGATCATTTTTGGCAATGGTGACCAAAATCTTTATAAATAATTGCTGAACTGTATCACCCCCCCAAGACGCATTTACCAAGCCCAAGTTTAGAGGTATAGACATATCGATAAGTTTGCCTGACCTCAAAATAGTGCTATTTCAGTGGTGTAGAAGATAGTACAGAATATTTCCATTTCATCTTTGTCATGAATTTACTCTTTCCCTTTGTCCCCCTTTGCATTATTCAAAATGTAAATACACCACTAAAGTAAAGTGTCTCTAACTGCTTTTGGTCAATTTGTGGATTAATTAATTACTAAGAGCTAAGTGTTCAGTCTCAACTCTTGGTGGTCATCGAAAAGCATCGCTCATACTGAAAAAGGGCATCTCTTCTTCTTTCCAAGTGTTTTCATGCAAAGAGCTCTTTGACCCCCATTGTCTTTTTTGAGAAGGGATCTGTATCTTGAAGAGATAATGCTTCACTTGTCTCACTTTGTAGCAAAGCTTTTCTCTACCAAGACATGTTTTGTGGTAAAGTGAAAGGTCACTGCCTCTCGATTTTTAACGAAGGACCTAACACTCGTCTCTGTATGTAGTGTATGGGAGTCTTAGACATACTGTACCTTATCGCCATTCAGTGTACTATATGTTTTTGAGAGTGACCCAACCAAGGGTCCAAGTGGACCTAATTTAATAGTGTAGTCATCAAAGTGGTCAACACCTTTGGAGTCTATCCTCTCATCTGATTTATCTTCTTTTGTAATGGAGATTAACCCCACTAAAGAATGCAAGTGGCCTATTTAACACCCATATTTTAACACTAGCCACATGGACCTCACTAATGAGGTAGTTGTGCTTTGTCTGCTGCTGGTTGTACAAGATTTAAAACGGTGGTCAATCCTGGGCTGCTTACAGGCTTTTAAGGCTAATAGGTAAAGATTAACACATTTGCATGCTTTGGAATGCATTATTCATGTATCATCACGTATAATTTGCTGGAGCAGGGCCTTTTTCTTTACTTACTTGAACATCTGAGTGACCTGGAATCAGATTGGGTGCGAATAGAGTCCAGTGCTCACTACTCCCATCTAAGTGTCACCATGCATCAACCTGCTCCAAAGCAGCCAAATGCAGTCATGTTTTTCTTGATTTAAACTACAGGGGAATGTTTAAGGGTTGTCCTGTAATTGGCTGGGGACTACGCCAAGTTGTAACCTTATGCTTGCCCGCAACACTAAAGAGGACGTCACATTGAAAATTGGTGTGTAGATGGGTTGAACAGTCAATTTACAGGTCACTGTTTGACCCAATATATATTTGAAAATTGGTGGAAGAAAATAAAAATCAGTATGAGGGTCAATCTATTGCTAATTATTACATACACTATACAGAAAATGTTGAAGTATTAGTTTTCTAGGAATTGCTCAACCTAGGTTTTGTGTGGTCATCCCGTATGGAGAGGGATGTTTTTTTGCTACCTTCTCACCTGCTGAGATACAAATTCCTGTGGCCTGGAGTGATTCATTACCCTAGACAAAATGTATTGTGTTTTGCTATTTTGAGATGAGCATCAGCCTCTTTTATTGAGTCCAATCCTTTGACTGGCTGAGTATTTGATCATCTCAGTGACTCAGCTCAGTCTGCCGGTTAAGCTCTCCTCAAACAGAATTGTGGCACAATCCAACACACAAGTGGGAGCAGCTGTGAATTTAGTGTCAGTTTTGAGGATAAACTGAAACATCTTCTTTTGCTGCAGTTGTTCCCAGACTGATTCACTCTTTTCTTTTTATTTTTCGTTTTTTATTCTTCTTCATTTAGTCATGCATGTAGCTGACAGGTGGTTGTCTTCAGAGATGTGAATGCTTCATGTTTGAATGAAATTTGAGAATTTTTGTGTTTTGGTTGTAAAAACGGTTATTTTTAAACCATTTAAACTGCATGACATTCTCTTCCTGGATATTGGCTTCCGTGGCAACATTCTACCATTTATATGTGCTAGTGTTCGTTTCCTGAGATTTCATCCGAATGAAACTTCACAAAGTCTGCTTTTGTTTTATTGTTAACATTGCGATGCGCATTCTATCTCAAAACATATCGGCAGCTCGAGGATGTTTAAATCTGGTGCTTCTTGAAATTGTTATTCTGGTCATTGCCTCCCAAGTTTCCAGTGTCACAAGCATGTTTTGTCTCTTCCGCTTTTCCCCCCATCAGGGTATTTGTCCTTCTCTAACATATGGGCTTTATGTTTGGTTTTGACACCAAAGCAGTTTTGTCAAAACAACCCACCTTTTACTGGAACTCCTCTCCCTTCTTATTCTAGATCACTCACAATGCGCCCACCCACACATCCTTAGTTATATGTCAGATTTTATAATAACCCTCCAATTTTTATCTCTTCACATAAAACATGGAGTCTGTGTAAAGACCACCCCTGAATAACATATCAGTGTTTTATTTATTTATTTATTTTTTTGCAGTGCAAGGATAATGGTTGATCGACTTGTCTGGGTATTTTTTTTTTAACTTTTCCCAAGTCCTTACATCTGTTGCTTTTTTCATCCCTGTCAACCACGCCACGTCTTTATCAACCTTTTTGCCATTGACAGAGAGTTCAAAATTTGGGCTGTTGTATTTGCGATTACGTCCCATTTTCTAAAAAAGTCACTGAACCTGCAGCTGAGACCACCATCAGGCAATCACATATGATCTCCCCATGACTCTTTTCCCTCAATTTCTTTCTTTCTCCCTTTGTTGAAATTCAGCGTTACTTGGAAACAGGTATAAAGAGCCCACAAAAATGAGCTCATCAACGCGCTCAAAAAAGAATGAAACACCTGCTCTATTTTGTGATTTCCAATTGAATTTTATTGTAACACGTAACTCGTAAAACCATGAATGGGAGCTTTAGAACGTGGCTGGATACCAAAAAGTGTTTGGTGCTGGATGAATGGAGTAAATTTAAATAGTATTGCAGCAGTGATCCAGTCTGTAGTTTAGAAAACTGAAACATGTCCACTGATTTTATGGTATGTCAAAAGGCAGTTTAAACTTCTTTTCTAATATTTTAGTCATTGTGGGAAATTGGTCTAACGTCAATCTTTGAAAATGAGGACTGGATTTAAACTGCCAACCCCGAATACAAACTTTGTGTGCTGCACACTTGTTTTGACACACTATGCTTTTCAGACTGAAACAATCATTTATGCACTACCTATATTCACACTGCTACTTGCTGGGAGCAACAAAACAGACTGCTATCGCAAACGGTGTCAGCTAAAATTATTTGTATTTTTACTTTATTTAGGTATTTTTTAAAATTCAAATGAAACAAGTTCATAATCGTTTCGCGTAATGACTACAACTGTTACAAGGTGAGAAACTAGCACGTTTGTGTAGTGGGTAATAACACTAAGTAGCTTCGATAAATTGTTAACCCACAAGAATGACAATAAAAACAATGGATAAGTAATGCGGTAAAAAAAAACAAAAAATCCCCGTCACTCTTTAAACTACTTTGATAATGGCTTCTTGATTTTAAAAGTATGACTTGTATTCCAACTGTTAATAATGGATCTCCAGTTGTCCACAACTCAAACTGATGTCTATAATGTAACTGGAGTGTTATCTGCTTACCTCTCTAGTTTAAATGCATTCAAAATAATCTGATAATTTTGAAGAATGGTTGGACAGTAGAACTTCAGGATCCAATTTCATTGACAAATCAGATTATTTTATAATATACGAGTATTAATTTGCATCATGTAAATAATTTAGTTCTTTACTAAATAACCTTCGACATGTCTAACTTGAATATAATACAGTTTGAACATGGACATATGAAAAATAATACTTTATGAAATTGAACGCAGGAAAAAAAAGATGAGGTATTGTCTTTTTTAATGTGTATATTCTATCTTTGAATGCAACCCTAACCCTTACCTTAACCTGTGCAGAAATATTATAAATCAAAGCTTGTATTTGTGATGCACTCACAACAATGACAAATATCTGTTCCTAAGCCTGACAGTGTTGCTGGCCACAGAGAGGTAATTCTTGATGGATTGTGCTGAGCGCAGCTTTAGCCTACGGAGATGACCACAGCCCATTTATTCCCAGATGCATCCACACTCCAACAGAAAAATTGTATTTTTTTACTCTTATAAGATCATAGTAATTTTGCCTTGTGCTTTCCTGGTCTCTTATCTCTAAACATGCATTAGCATGTCAGACACATCATTCTCCCCCCTCCTCTCTATCTCCCTGGTCTCCAAACCACTCCAGCAAATGTTACCCTTTCATATACTGGCTGAGAAAAATAACCCCCTTTGCAGGTAAGGATTCGCAGGCACGATAACCTTTGCCACTGATCTGCAAATGTCAGTCTGGTAGTCAACCAGTCACATTTTCTTTCAGCAGGGTAGGGCGGATCTCGTGGTGTCCTCACCCATGACACTGGGACTGAGCAGATGTGCACACTTGAATGAGAATGAGTCAGCAAAGCTTTCTGGTGTGGCCATAATGTTGCCACCTCAATACTGCATAATCAGGAAACCATATCCGATATGTCAAATGAAAGCCATCCTTTAGCTGAGAAAAATCTTAAGGGGTAAGCTTGAGCTGCCGCTCAAACTATAAAAACTAATTAGTTCAGCATGCTGATCCAAAAGATGTCTCACTTGGTCAATTGGAGCAACAGGAAGCACTATGTCTCATTAAGCTGCAGTAAGGTTGAAATGAGAACGTTGTGTATTTTTCAATGCTTGAGGAGAGCGGATGCTCTGGAGCATACTTCACTCCATGACCACCTTGTGCACTGGTTGCTGTCTTAAAGGCATGCGAGCACTAACCCAGCAGGAGTTGGGATGACCAAAGCTGCTGGTGGTTTTATTCATTTAATCAAAGTTTCAATTTCAGGAATGTGCTCTTTTACAACTTTTAGGAGAGTGTAGGAATAAACACATGAATTTTCACATGCTCTTAAATCTATTTTGGGCCGATTTATTTATTTATTTATGATCTGCTAAATAGTGTGTCACCTTAATAGATTACATGTGCTGATGATGGGGGTGACCAATTAGAATTGCATCACAATTGGCAACAGATGTAGTGGAAACTACACTACTGGAATTAGGGTTTTGCACTACAGGTATTTCTGTTGATCTTCCATACCACTTATCCTCACTTGGGTTACAGGCGTCCTGGACCCTATTCCACCTGAGAGGTAGGGTACACCCCAAACTGGTTTGCATTCAATCGCATGCCACTTAAACAAACAAGCCGTCACACTCAAATTCACACTTACTGGCAATTTAGAGTCTTCAAGTAACCTATCATGCATGTTTATGGGATGTGGGAGGAAACCGGAGTACCCGGAGAAAACCCACACAGACACGAGCATCCAAACGCCAAACAGGCGAGGCTGGATACCAACCTTAGTCCTCAGAACAATAAGGCAAAAGTGTTAATCAGTCGTTCATTGTGCTGTCCTGTTGGTTTTCACCATTGAAGCAATGCAAGCACAAAATTAACTTTCAAATTATGGAATTGGAAGTGTTAGTGGCTGAGGCGGACAAATATTGAGAGCCAGAAACTGCATTAGAGCCATGTATTGTTTGATTCAATTAATCACGAGTGCATGGAATAGTCCATTATCGGCCCAACCTGCATAATGGTCTGTTAAAACTTTGGATAGAACTAATTAAAATCTGCTCTGGAGGAGGTCAGCAGCCATTCTCATCATTAGGTGAAAACACCCAGATGCAAGCAAAAACAGAGTTGAGGACTTGTGACTGGTTCCAAGTCAGACCTTAGAAAAATTCAGAAGCTCCAAAGTTGCATAGCTAAATGAATGTGGTTTTTGTTGCTGGCATTTCTGAAATGTTAACATGACCAGGAAAGATCCATTCTACCCATTACATTTTTTTTTTCCATTTCCACACCTCTTCCGCTCCAGAATCACCAGTCATCGTTAAGCACAGCTGTTTTAGTTGCACCTGCCTTTCAGGCCTGGCATTTAAAGATACAAAATCAGGCACTGCGCCTTTTCTGAGGTTATGATAAATTACATTCTACATGTTGATTTATCTATTTGTATCTACTGCTCCCAGGATTTTGCTTATTGTGCAAATGAATTATGCTGATATATGGTTGTTTGGCCAACACATTCTTAGGTGCACCTTGTTAATAGATTGGCTTCTAAACTTGTTTGTACATATCACTTCTTCAAGGCATGATTACCTAATCATTAGTCACAGAGAAATTAAAGGGATGATCAGAGGAGCATCCATTTTCTTTTTTGTGCACAATGCAAGTGGAAAATGTAGGGGATAAAGACAAAAGTTTCGGTTTGTCATTAATATTTCTTATATTCTAGCTATCTATAAATTATAAGAGCATCCCTGTTATACAACATATTGTCAGCATTTTGTCTTCTGCAGTATACTGTGCTCTCACTTTTGTATAAGGGTTTGTAATAAAGGAGTGTCAGTGCCTGGAGGTTTGGTGTGCTCCATTATCACTGCATACATTGTCAGACCTTGTTAGGACACTCAAGATCATCTGTATGAGATTGGTGAAAAAACTTTGAAGTTTATTTTTCTTTATTATTGTAAACCTTCACTTGTGTGGTACAGGCTGGGCGTTACCATCATGAATTACTGTTTGATAGCTTTATTATTCGGTATGGTCCAGATGTCCGCAGTGGATTCCACAGCACCTATTTCAAGCATGTTTCATGTATAATAAAAAAATGTGTAATCTCAGATTTGTAGTCTTTTGATCATGAGACGAGTGTCTTTCCAACCGGCAAAAGACCCTAAGACATATTTGTGCCGAGGGGTTTGTCTGATGTCAGGAGACAGCTGCCACTCTGACTTTCTTATCTTTATCCGAAAGAGAACCCGTCAACCTCGGGCGCTGCAATCAGTCGGCTCACCTCGCGGTGGTGAACCACTATACACAAATAGTAGGCCAAAAAGATGATCGATCACCTGCCGGGAAATAGGGTAGTCTATTCATGTATTTTTTATTAGTCTATCAAAATACTCCCGTGCTGTCGTGGAATTTTTCAATGATTTTACACTCACACCCTTTTATCTGTTTGAGTCATACTCGAAGTGTCAGTTCATCGCAACCCGTGTCGTCTGAGATCAGTGTTTTCTTTTCACTGTGTGAAGGAGGATAAATTTATCTGACTTTGTATAAATTATATTTATGTGTGAATATATTTTATCTACAGCACATTCTCTGTCGTTCATAGTTCCTGTGTTTGAAGAACATCCGGACATTCCTCAAGATATGCCATGACAAATTTGGCCTGCGGAACAGTGAGCTGTTTGACCCCTTTGACCTCTTTGATGTCAGAGACTTTGGCAAGGTGAGTGCATTTTTAACCGTCTACATTTCCAGACATTTGCAGTAGACATGCCAGGACATCAACTATTTCACTAATCTAATCATGGTGAGTGATCAGCAACATGATGCTGCATGACTGTCGTTATATGATTGTAGAAACTCTGACTAATTGTTGACCTACAGGATCTTAGAATAGCAAAAAAGGCTTTGACTCATTTGGATGCGCTATCAAATAAAATAATCTTGGCATAGTTTCAACGCACCTTGCAAGTTGCAGTTGATTTAAATCCAGTTTCAGTCTATGAATCATATGCCATTGTTGAAGTATCTGACATCGTCCAGTGTTGATATCTAGTAATGTGTGTCTCTGTGATTTTAAAGGTATAAAGTATGTAGTAGTCATATTCAGATAAGCTCGATCATCAGGTGTTTTAGGATCTCTCCTCAATTCCAATTTTAAGAGATGATCTGGACAGTTTCTTAGCCCATAGAAGTCATTACAGGTCACTGATCAATGAAACATTTTTCTTCTCACCTTTTATTTCTTAATGCCTTAAATTGTTTCTGTTTCTGTGTATATGTTAACGAGTAAGCTTCTCTTTAGGTGGGTAAATTGCTCCAGTTAAAGAAAGGAGAGTGTGATGACATGGAATTGATTTTGACGGCTGATCATTGTGTCTCTAGCGTGGTGTGAAAGTTAATTTGGTTTCTTGCCAGATGTCTGAAGAAGCACTAGACATTTGGATTCCAATCGTAGGATTACTCTGCAAAGGTGTCACCTCCATAAACTGCATCTGATTGCACCATGATTAATTACAAGTACAAACCAGTTATCTGCTCATTTCAGTGACTTGTCTAATGTAATACAACACTTCCATTCTGGCTTGAAGAAAAGCCGGATAAATAAACTGAGAGCGAAGGGAAGAGCAGACAAGTACTCTTGGCAGTTTGTAGATAAAGCGCAAGACAATGTTTGAGAGTCAATGAGCTTGCAGTGAAAGGTATTAAAATCAAACAGCAGTCAGAATCAATCACATAGGCCCTCTATATGTCAATTTGGAAATTGCATTTGTCTGGTCTCACTGCTGGGGGGCTTGTCTCTCCATTGATTTTCCATTAAGGCCAAACATCGCATTATAATATATTGAACTTAGTAGATCCCTACTAATGTGGCGTACATTTAAATTGAGGAAACGACTCAGAGGGAATGTTAAGATAAGGCTGCATTCTCTGTTAAGAATCTTTTCAGTGGATGTGCATTTTCTTCTTTTCTTACCTTTCCTTTCCATTCTTTGTGTTTTATACCAAACAATAGAGTGCCAGCCATCATTTACTGTACATCAAAATGAAAATACTTATCATACATCATGTAATGTGCATTATGTACTTTCATGCAGCAAAGAAAAAAGTAATCTGGGCTAAAACATTCAGACGATTATAATGACCTTCACCAGCCAACATAACACTGTCCTTAAACTTTGGATTTTATACTGATCTGATGTGAAGACAGCCAAGCAGGACTGTGGAAGAAGACACAAGGGAGATGGTTTTTATAGCAGAATCCTCCATAAACATTCATCAGCCCTTATTTACTGTTTAATACTTCAACAGTAGCTGCTTTGGGCCCCAGAGTTCATGTCCCCTGGCCTCTGATCACCCACTACCTTTCGCTCTAATGATGAATTTTCCCAACTCACAAGCAAATGAAGGCTGTGGCCTACCTCTGGCATTGTTGAGAGGAAGAAAAAAAATGCAGATTCAAGTGGGACTGAATTGCATCCTAAAACAAAAACTTTACCTCAGCAGTCCCAAAGACCCACATCATAAACTATTTTCTTGTTTAACAGATACTGTACGGTATCACCTTTCCTCCCTTTTCTGCATCAGAACCCATCCCCCATCATTACAAATTCATTATGACATCATTAAACCAATGAAATGGAGCTTATTACAGTAGACCCTAGAGAACATTTTTATTTAAACACTCCCTTTCATCCAAACCCAGCCGTCTCGTTTCCGTTCTCCCAACCTATTTTAATTAGCCACTGAAGGAACATTGCTGTCATTTAAATGAACACGGCAATCAGTTTATTTGGCTGTTGCCATGATTAGCATAATTACCCTGCACCTGTTAGACATCTATCAACAGTTTGGTAATTTTCTTCTGTAACCGGAAAGCAAAAGAAGGTAAGTTTCTGTCAGATTTGCCTTCTTCATTATATATTTGAAATGCAGACAGTCTGGGACTTGCATCAATTTCAGTCTGATCTAAAACACAGTTCGGACTTGATTGTGAAGGGCCATTCAAGTGCTCGCTGACTTGAATGTCAAGGTGAATGGATTTAATACCCTCAATTGTTTATTTGAAGGTCAACTCATTCAAAATCAACATGAGGAAGTAGGAAATTGGACTATCATACAGCTTATGTAAATGTAATGATTTTTGTCAGACATTTTTAATTTGTGGCGAAGCTTGTGTTTCAAAAGCTTTGCTTTCCGTCTCAGTTCACCGACTCACGTCTTCTTCATCACTGTCCAGCGCTCCCCACTCATTAATCTCACACTCTGTGAGTGGGAGTATGTTGGGGTTAAGACAAAGATAGAGAAGCCTGCAAAAATCTGTCAGGAAAGTGTGATTCTCATTGGTTGGAGATGTTTGATTATCCTCTGTGCTGCTCTTAATTGTTTTGAAACAGAACTCTGCTCCTTTTATTTCCTTCCTTTATCATTGGTTTAAAAAAAAAAAAAAAGCGAGTCACCCAGTGTCCATGGACAGCACTGCCAATGTCTGGAATGTTTGTTGGACCTTGCCAGACTATTGTGTGAATGCTATTTACCATGCCTAAATAGTTTTTGACCTCAGTGTAAAGCTGTAGAATGTTTGTTTCTTCGTTCCCATTTGTTTCTATTAAAAAACTTAAATGGCCGTCAGTTGAGTACAGACTAATGCTGAATAATCGTCAGCATGTCCAAATTGCCCATCCATTTCCTGTCCTGCTTATGCTCTCTCGTATCATGAAACAGCCAATAACACTCACATTCAACCCGTGGAGAATTTAGAAAGTTCAAGAGTTGCACATTGCACAACAGTGGGAATATGCTATGAACTATGGAAGCTCCCATGCCCCCCCCAAAAATAAATAAATAAAAGAAACAGAAATAAACTCAATCTAATCAATAAAATTGATCAAGAAGCTCCACTCTCCCTTGTATGTTCTGAAGTCTCATGTTCATGTCACTTTTTTTTAATTGTGTATTATAATTGGCGGTGTTGCAATTGCAACATCTGTTTGGATTTATCTTTATTATTCTTATTCTTATCATACTAAAGTCCAGTTCATCATCCCCTACTGGGCACTCCCATTTCTCTCAATTGCTTTAATAAATCAACAATTAATTCCACATAATTGACAAAATTCTAAATGATCAATTAATTGATTATTATGCGCATTAGTTGTGCCACTCACTGCAAGATATTGTCACCGCCAATTCACATGAACCCACACTAGCACCCTGTTAATGGGTTTTCACACTAATGAAGTAGATGTACAGTACTGGGGTGAACGTGGGCACAAAAACACTCTGTACTCCTATTACAAACTAATGAACCAATTAAATGAACCAACATTATTTTGAAGTTATTTTTTTAGAATTACATTACTGGACAATAACTATAGTCTGGCTTGTGTCAATGATATGACTGCTCACATTTCAATCTCGAGCAAAGTAATTACGTATGTGAATTTGGCAAAATTTCCTTTGTCTATGGTGCAATTAACTTTTGACTAATGAATCGCTGATTAGGTGTGGGATGGGCAATGCATTGGATGTATTTTGCTTTTTAAATTAAATTGAACTTCAATAACCAATTTGCGTCAAGGACATTATGATGTTGAAAAACATGGTTTTCTGTGTTTTTGAATTTGAGGCTACACCGTTCTCTACCACCAAACTTTGAGGATCACTGCTGCAAACCACCAATAAGTGGACTGAGGCAGCAGTGCTTCTATGGGTTCCAGCCAAATCGTGTAATCTATTTCGCTTCACATTTTTCAAGATGTGATGAATTAGACATATATGTGCCATTAACCAATCAGCAATTTCTTAACAAATGATTAATCGTTTATGATGGCTCATTATTTTAACACGTTGATAGTGTTACTTATACTACCACCAGCAGCGTGACAGGAATGTCATCAGACCGACTAAATCTTCATTACCCGCTGAGAATACACATCCTTCTACCGCCAACAGACACATTCGTGTCTGCTTACTTTGCCCTCTTACCTCGCTCCCTGTCCATCAGGACCCCCAACTGCAAGTTCTTCCTGGGCAAGATCAATAATTCATTCCAAATGCCACAGTACTGATGATAATTCATTTGACATGAATTATAAATGGGAACTTCCTCTCCCTTCTGTGCTTTTACCCCCTCCTATCCCTATCTCCCATGACCTCATTATCCCTGTGACTTGTAACTGCAACTCATGCAGATACAGGTGGTTTCTAAGCGATCGGTTGTTATCTGGGGTACAGTCATTATATGCTCTCTATCCCCTGACTACTTTGGAAGTTGGCTTGGCTGTAAGCTGTTGACGCTTGCTGTGTAGCAGAGGTATTTGACGACAAAGCAGGTGCCAAATGTCCTGGACCTTGGAATTCATTGTTCTGCTCTTTTTCGGCCGTTTGCGTGACGATATGGCAAAAGCTTCAGTATTAATTCCATGGACTGAGATGTCACTTAAATGAAATCTTAGTGTCATCTAGAACGCCTTCAGCTGTCTTTTGCCCGCCAGTTTTATAGAAATTTATCTGAGTATTTCACAAACACTGTGGCCTCTGTAGTCATTCAATAAAACATTTTTTTTTATGATCACATACATTTTTTTCTGTATATATTTTGCATCTGTGAAAACTGCATGAGCAAATTGTATGAGTTGAATTATGTTTTATTTTTCATGTCTTTTGCTGCCTGAAATTGAAACTTGAAAGCATTTTGTTTTTGTTTGAGTAGGACTTATTTTCGTTGACTCTTTCATTGTAAATCCGCTTATTTAAAAATAGATATACATATTTGCTATATGTTTTCATTTTATTACTGTATTTTTGAAACATCTTGTTGAGTGATCGGGCAGTGTCCTCGGATTCTACTTTACTGTATATTGTCATAGTTAAAGATGACATTTCTTATGAAATCCCCAGACATCATCATGAAAAGAACTCTTCTTTGCACCCTCAGTGTTTACATCTAATTCTGTTCCATGATTAGTGTTACGTGAAACTGACATCCCAATCAACTTTGAGTGACGGAAGGAAGGAGAGAACTTTTGGATTCTGATTCTGTGGTCACAGAAGCCCCTTTTGGAAAGAAAGGTTGCCTTAGTGCAATGTAGACCCACATGAGAGGATTATGAAGAAGAGTCCCTACTGAGTGAACTGTATGAGCTCTCATTATATCCAGTACTATGATTCCTCCGAGCAAGGCTCCATAGGTGGAGACGAGATGGACTGGTTCATTCTCTCAGGAATCAATTGCATGAAACAAAAGAAGGAAATGGCAAAAAATTTTCAGCTGACCCTCATGCCTTTTTTTCATGCTCACACTTCAATTTAGGTTTTATGTAGTAATACAGTACATAGCCCACATGCTCCTAAAATGTAAAACGATTCCAGTCAGTCAAACCCCAGTAACCCCAGTCAAATGTATTAAGACTACACTGTAGCTCACATCCTTCTTTTTCTTTTCCTTTCAGCTTGTCCCATTCGGGGTCGCCACAGCGTGTCATCTTTTTCCATCTTATCCTATCTCCTGCATCTTTCTATCTAACCCCAACTGCCCTCATGTCCTCCCTCACCACATCATAAACCTCTCTTTGGTCTTCCTCTCCCTCTTTTGCCTGGCAGCTCCATCCTCAGCACCCTTCTACCAATATACTCACTCTCTCGCCTCTGAACATGTCCAAACCATCGAAGTCTGCTCTCTCGAATCTTGTCTCCAAAACATCCAACTTTGGCTATCCCTCTAATGAGCTCATTTCTAATCCTAGCCAACCTGCTCACTCTGAGCGAGAACCTCAACATCTTCATTTCTGCTACCTCCAGTTCTGCTTCCTGTTGTTTCTTCACCGCCACCGTCTCTAATCCATACATCATGGCCGGCCTCTCCACTCTTTTATAAACTTTGCCCTTCATCCTAGCAGAGACTCTTCTGTCACATAACACACAAGACACCTTCCGCCAGCTGTTCCAACCTGCTTGGACTCCCTTCTTCACTTCCTTACCACACTCACCATTGCTCTGGATTGTTGACCCTAAATATTTGAAGTCCTCCACCCTCGATATCTCTTCTCCCTGTAGCCTCACTCTTCCCCCTCCACCTTTCTCATTCACGCACATATATTCTGTTTTACTTCAGCTAATCTTCATTCCTATCCTTTCCAGTGCATGTCTACATCTTTGTAATTGTTCCTCTGCCTGCTCCCTGCTTTCACTGCATACCACAATATCATTTGCGAACATCATGGTCAAAGGGGATTCCAGTCTAACCTCACCTGTCAGCCTATCCATTACCACTGCAAACAGGAAGGGGCTCAGAGTTGATCCCTGATGCAGTCCCACCTCCACCTTAAATTCTTCTGTCAAACCTATGGCATACCTCTGTTCTGCTGCCATCATACATGTCCTGTACTATTCTAACATACTTCTCTGCCACACCAGACTTACGCATGCAGTACCGCAGGTCCTCTCTTGGTACTCTGTCATAGGCTTTCTCTCGATCCACAAAGACACAATGTAGCTCCTTCTGACCTTCTCTGTACTTTTCCACTAGCATCCTCAAGCCAAATAATGCATCTGTGGTACTCTTTCTAGGCATGAAACCATACTGTTACTCGAAGATACTTACTTCTGTCCTGAGTCTGCCTCCACTACTCTTTCCCATAACTTCATTGTGTGCCTCATTGACTTTATTCCTCTATAGTTCCCACAGCTCTGAACATCGCCTTTGTTCTTAAAAATGGGAACTAGTACACTTTTCCTCCATTCTTCAGGCATCTTTTCGCCCGCTAGTATTCTGTTGAATAAGTTGGTCAAAAACTCCACAGCCATCTCTCCAAATTGCTTCCATACCGCTACCAGTATGTCATCAGGACCAACTGCCTTTCCATTTTTCATCCTTTGTAGTGCCTTTCTAACTCCCCCCTTACTAATCATAAGAAACAAAATACAAAAACCAACAGAAACAAAATACAACACTTTGGCATTTTGTTAACTCTTCACGTGATCTGCTTTTATGCTCTATGGAAGTGAACCAAAGTAATTCCAATATATTTTGCACCCACCCATGCATTTGTCTTGCGTTTAATCCCGTGTAATGTCTGTGAGTGTCTTGGTTTCCTAGATCAGCCACTGTTACATAATAGTGTAACCTCAAATCATACTAGCAGACCATTCTTAATAAATGTATTATAATTCAAAGGCATTACCGGCTGGGGTGTTAAAAGCTTGGAGTAGATATTTTGGTACACCTTTTTTCCTACCAACGCAATAAAATATGCACCCTGCCAAAGTGAACAGCACATGTTCAATGTTTGGTGTAAACTCAAATCACGCTAAAACGTTGTAGGAACACGTTTTTTAAACTGTGATATTGACAGAGATTTTGGCAAGAAGTTTCAGACCACTTTGCTTTCATACATTCTGTTAATGTTCTCTATTCCAAGTATGGGATCTGCATTTGCAAATCTGCCAAATTCCAATGCTTTTTATCACTCACCCTTCCTACGACACAATTTTTTTTTGGTAGAAACATGGGTAAAAGGTTGCATGTACCTTGGCTTAATCACTGTTGGTCACATTTCTGACACTTCTGCTACACAACACTGTCCAAAGGATGGATCAAAATATCAGAAATTTATTCACCTGTTGATGCATCATAAGATTAGACATTTATCCTCCTCTGTCCTTTATACGTATTGGTATGTTGTGTGTTTTCATGTAAGGACTTTGCGCCCTGTGATCAGATAATTACATGTGTGATAATGATAATAAAGTGACTTATAAAAATAAAATAGCAGACTGTGACTATTGTGGTCATCTTCACACCCTGACCTTGACTTTCCAGAAAGCCCATACGCACGGGTCGTCACACCTTTATTGCTGCTCTTATCCTATTTCTGAAGCCAGACAATTGCTAGGTTCACCTTGGCCCCAATTCCACGTGCTTGCTTTTTTATATGGAACATTGAATAGGGCTATAGAGACATACTGTACAACTGTTTGCACTCACAGCCACACCTCCAAGCAATTTTTGAAGGGTCTACTAAACTAGTATGCATGCTTTTCAAATATGGGAGGAAACCGGATTATCCAGAAACAACCTTCGCAGTCACAGGAAGAAAATGTGTATTGTCAACTAACTCTTACACTCGCACCGAATTAGCCATTAAACAAAAATCACAGTGTCAGATATTTGTTACCAGAGAAGTGGCAATAACCACCAATTGGATTATTGACTGCACTGTTTGGGGCTGCCATTAATTGAGTTCATCAACAGGGGCACATCCAAATGCCCGCAGCCGGATATACGTACAAAATATGCACACACACACTCATCCTCTCTCACAAGCCATTGTTGATGAAGTCTCTGCTGGAGTTAGTGTTCTCTGAGTTGTCCGAGCAAAGGGATCTAAAATTCAAATTAGACTTAATGGATGACATGGTAGCTCATTACTTGTGGCATACATTGTAGAAAGTTATAGCAACACTTTTAAAGACCAGTATTAATGGACTCATTCTGACAACAGAATTTGAATCCATTCAACTCCAGCTTTGCCACCCTCATCTGCCAATTTGCCTACCACTGTTTTATTCTGTCATCCTTTCTTCCTGTTAACAGTTGTGATATATCAATATTTCAACATGTATATGCTGGTAAGAGAAAGTAATAAAATGACGGAAATGGTTGATGTAGTAATTGTTGGAGCATGATTGAACTTCCATGGTTCTTAGTCAGTATGCTCTCCAACTGGATAATTCCCTTTGAGATACATTTTGTTCTGTGACGATGCATTTAAATTAATAATGTTTTTTTTTTTCTGTGGCGCATTGGGCTTGTCACTCTGTAATTCAATTATCAATAAAAGCTAGCGGTCAGGCTTCCTTATTGTGTATGGCTTTTGTGTTATTAATGCCCCCCCGCAGCGGCTACAAAATTGAGGTCTTTCTCCATGCTACTCATCATTAATTTCCCAGCATGTTGCAATAAAGCACAACACTGTTGTTGGTAGTAGAGTAGAATACCTAATGTGTGGGTAAAGTTAAAACTTTACCCACTTCAACTCATAATCGAAATTTGTGAACATTACCTTGGACAACTAAGGTACGCAAAGACATTGCTTTAGATCATCGCTTGCATAGAAAACATATATGAATTCAACAAACGAGGTAATCTCTGATATGTGCAGACAATGATGGGCCTGGCGTCCTTTTTCGAACTGTGACATTCAGTATTTGGTAGGATGTTTCATTGCTGAATCTGAAGCTGTTGGGATGAGAGTCAGCGCCATGGTTCTCAGTCGATAAAGGTTGAATTGGACCCTGCGGGTCAAGAGTAAAGAGTTACCTCAGATGGAGGAGCTCTTGGGTCACTAGTAAGTGAACAATGCAGTATCAGGCTGTCATCTGGGAAAAAAAAAGAGCTGAGCCAGAAGACGAAGCTCTTGATTTACAGGTTGATCCAAATCTTGACCCATCCTAACGTGTGCTTTTGTGTAGTGACCTAAAAGACAAGAAACAGAAGGAACTGATATTGGTTTACTTGGCAGGATGTAGAAATGGGGTGAGGTTCTTAGTCATCGGGGAAAGACTAACAGTAGCACAGCTGCTTTTCCACAACCAGAGGGGCCAGTGGGAGGAGCCTTGGGCATCTCTTTCAAATACCCCCCTGATGAGGCGCTGCAGCCCCACAAAGATGGAAACAATGGTGGACATTCTGTATTTAGTGTTGTTTTTGTTTGCATGTATCTGTTTATTCCCGAGAGAGGAGAACCTTTGACAAGTATTTTTACTTTAAGATTGCCATGAAGGGGTACAGTCGGTATTAGCCATATTTGTATCCCTCTCAACTTTCAGCAGTGTCAGAAAAGGATTATGGGGATCTATATCAAACGTAACTCTTTAAGGCAGGGTGTCAAACTCCTTTTTGTCGCGGGCTACTTTGTGGTTATGATTTCCCTCAGAGGGATGTGATAACTGAAACCATAAAAACTCGTCATATTTACACATCAAATTTAATAACTAGTTTTAGAATCAGAAATCAAGGGTAATGGGTTTTTCAACTATTGTTGATGTTTGACACAAATGCTTGCAATATCTAAATGTTATTTATCATTTTATGAAATTTGAAACTTTTGTACAAATTTGAACAATAATCATGGTAGTTGACATGATTTGCCTTCGGGGGTCACATAAAATCAAGTTACAGACTGGATCTGGCCCCGGGACTTGAGTTTTGACACTTGTGCTTTAAGGGATATGGAGTGGAAAGAGATACTGACTTTGGTTCTGTATATTGGTAGGGTTCATTATTCAAGTCACATTGTTTAACCATAACATGGATACCATTATTAAACATTTTTCAAATGGATAACTTCTTCATCAGAACACATTAAGTAATAATTAGCATAAACAAGTGAACATCCCAGCTCTTGCCCAAACTTGGCTAGAAAATGGATGGCCGAATAAATACAATAGCCGATTTTTCAGAATGAATTAATCACGAAACACAGTAGTATATATAGTCTTGATTTTATCAATTTTAAATTTTAATCCAACGCTGATATACGGAAACCCTTATGATAATGAACAAGGAACTTGTACTCGTACTGCTCTTATCTGACCATGGACTGACACATTTTGGAACAGTTTTGGAAGGTTAGAGACTGACTACATCTGACATTTTGACATTTTCTAGACCCTCCGACTGAGTGACTGCGTGAGTTAAATGTGTGTGTGTGTGTGTGTGTGTGTGTGTGTGTGTGTGTGTGTGTAGATGTGTGTGTGTGTGAGCATGATCATGTGTGCCTGCATGCCTGCATGTGTGTATAGGCCTTACCTTCACGCTGTGCTGTCTGCAATTGCTAGTAGAGCGAGGAGAGTGCCCATACCTGCTCATCATCCACTGCTGGAGCCCACGTAGCCCTGGACAAAGCACATATAGCAGGTCCTGCCAGAGACTGCATTATGGAGATTAAGGTGAAAGATTGACAAAGAGGGAGAGGGGGATGGATGAAGACAGGCTCAATGATAGCAGCTACGTTTCAGGGAGGGGAAATTAGTTTGCAGCTGGATGCTTCCCTGAGGCACAAGGAGATGGAAGGAGGAAAAACCAGAAGGTTAGAAAATATAAACAACAATACAATCTAAAATAGGAGCAGTCATATATTTGTCAGTTCATAGAGGTCTGAAGATGTACTCAAATCAAGAAACCTCTACAGAACCACATCGCTGCTACCTAATATAGCTTTTCGACCGGTATATTTTTTAATATGGGTATTCTGCGAATTCTGATTTTATTATTTATTTAATTTAATCATTGATTTAATTATTCTGATTTTCATGCATAAATTAGAACTTGATCAGGCAGAAAACAAAATGCTCATAAAATCATTCGTTATAATTTAATTGGGCTACTTCTGCTACAACAAAATACAAACTCCAGCAACAAACTGGCTTTCCTCCTGCAATCCTCAAGTGGGCATACTCACTGGATGACGAAAGCAGTTATTGCATCACCATATTGAAGTGAAATAGTGCAGAACACAATCGAAGATCATTTCAAAGAATAAAAAAAAAAAAAGAAAAGTCAAGTATATAAAAGAAAAGTGACCAAAACCTCAAAATGATGTTCTCAACTCTCGCAGTAAAGAGGTTCTCGCTCCACTTGGGCACCACCCGCCATTTGTGATGAAAGAGCGTGGCTGGGAGGATAGCCAGCTAAATGCCAGACACAGCACGCCCACACTCCCTCAGTTCCTCTATCACTGAACTTGCGACACAAGCAGTTTGTGTATGTCTGTTTGGGTGAGGTATTTTTTGTGTTCATTTATTCTTTTCCAGTAATTACTGGCCCGCCCAGTGCTCTGACGTTCAAGTTGTCTAACTAGTGAATATAATCAGTGATATGCATGTTAAAAAGAAAACAAACAAAAAAAAAAAAAAAAAACAGCCCAGTGGTATTCAAATCATTACAGTCAAGTTCCAGAATAAGAGACAGTACTGGAGCAGGACTAGACTTTGAGGTCAGACCATTGCTGGATTTGAAATAACCATGAATAACTGGATGCGGATGCGCTCTCGTTTCCTCTCAAAAAGGGAAACATTGTTAACTTCAGCCTTGCTCTGCTCACTGAAAGGCGCCAAGCTGTGAACGCCATTAACTGCTGCGTAAACCACCCGCACCTGCAGCAGTGCACCAATACGGACAGCGGAGGTTTTTTAACAGAGTGGCACACTGACACTCAGAGACAGAAACTCTCTCACACACACTGGATACTTTGTTAGTCTGCTAGCACACTAGGTCTTCCTGGTACAGCATGTTTCCATCCTGACGAGAACAGTGCAGTTGTTGTGCGTGTGGTTTCCGAACTGCCCAGACGTACAAACGCGTGCATGCATCTGGTCATCACACTGGATAGCTTTCATTATAGCGAGAAGCAGTGATTGACGATAGATGGCTGCAGACAGTTAGCAGCAGCGGTAGTTTGCGGTCCGTGTAGTCATTTTTAAAATGTGAAGGAACACTGTTCTTCTGACGCTAATTTAGTAGGATTGAATGCACTGTAATTAGCATAAAATAGAAATTTTAGCAGACATTTTCTGCCCTAAATGGTTTAAAATGATACTAGCTTATTGCTTACATGTCAAGCAAGTTTGGAGAATCCATGTTTTTGGATTGCAATATGTGGCAAAGGGGTCTAGGTTACTGGAAAAACCTCAAAATAGTCTACAAGTGAGTTTGAGGCCTGGTTTCTGTCCTGAAAAAACAGACCTTTTGGCAAATCTGGACAGGATGTAAACTTAAAACAATTACTTCAGTGTTTCGGTGTACAGTACATGGTGGAAACTGAGCTTTTGTCATTTAAAAAGTATCAATTTCTCTTAGTTTCACAATTAAGTATCTTTAATGAAACTATCACCTTGTATGTGCACAATTTTACAAGTGTACCGGTAAAATGAACTAGCAATAAAAAAACAAAACTAGAATGTCTCACAGGCTCCATATAGTCGAGCAGTTTTTAAATAATGTCCTGTAGTATAATGTACTGTAATCTAGGAAAGATCAAGTCAGCTGATGTTGCTTTTCCTGCTTCTGAATGGCCAAAAATGTGCTTGCGAAGTAACGTATGTCAATATAGCTTTGTTTTAATAAACATTGTGCCCACAACCCTGACAAAAACTTAAGTTAGACAACTGTGTATACTGTAAATGTACTGTACCTTTAGTGTCTTTGACAAGAACGGAATATGTTGAATTCTTGTTATGTAGCTTAATGCAACAAGCACCTCTTTGTTTTGGCTTTTGCAGTATCACTTTGTTCTCCAAGGTGTCAAAGCAAGCTGCAACATGATATTTCTGTCATATCCCCAGGCTGAAGAACACAGGAAAAGGGAAAATAAAGGTGTAATGTACAAAAAGCATTTTGGACCTTAGCAAGTTTCTCTACATTGTGCCTGCTCCCCCTGGACATGTTCTAGTTGAGCTGTAAAGTAGATGATGACATGGTTCATAAATACTGGAAACAAACAATACCTTACAATGTTGTGCATACAGGCAGAATGTAAACATCAAGGAGATTGGCTTCGCTCCAGTGACTTGCATGCATGACTTCATTCTTTCTGACTTTGGATGGCCCGTGGCAGTATTTCCTCTAAAGACCCTTTGCGCACACATTTAAGGCTGGGAATTTGGCACCGTTGCTGTGTCACTGTTCTCTATTAACTGGAAGGAAATAGAATGAACTACCAAAATGTTATGCCAGTAAGGAAGCCACAAAGCCATGTCAACGAAACAGATGTGAATGAGCAAAACATCAAGGGTATTGACACACATCTCAGATTACCTCAAGGCAAAACAAACCCACACACCAGATAGGCGTTTGCAGAGATTCATGACGACAAATTATTTTGGGCTTGCTGTCTAGGGAATCTCCCTATCGAACTAGGCTTGAATCAATTAAATTAGTTGAAAATAAAGATCAGAGAGTCAGAGGTGGAACACAGCTTTTTGTTGTGAAATGTGGTATAAATGATCAAAATGACTACAAAACATAGTCAATGTGTAAAATAAACGTGTTTTCACGCAATTTGGAAACTGAAAAACTAAAATCGAAAAAAAAGTGTTAAATAATTGAAAAAGTTTTTTCCTTAACATTTTATTTTATTTTTTTCTTTCTTGGGGTGAACCAACCCTTAAAAAAACACTTTTGTGGTGGTTCATCCAATTTATCCATTAAACATCCAAATGTTGCCAGTTATCAGCCCAACAGGGACATCTTGTGAAGAGATTCATCTTGAAACACTGCAAAGGTGGGATAATTGTTCATATTTACACAAATAAGCGCTAAGCTAATTTAGCTGTTTATCATCTCTGCTAAAACAGATGGCATTAGAAATGAATTAGGTGCATTTGCTCCTAGAGAGTCCCGATGTAAATAACGTCAGTTGCTATCCGTCATTGGCTGTGAGCAATTCTGTGGAAGCAGCAATGACACACTCCTTGGTGACAGTGACGAGAGACAAAGAGACATCAGTGTCCCGGACTGCCAAACATTTAAATCTCAGATTTTCCTTCTCTCTTGAATCACATCCTCTTCCTTTCTTCTACCCCAGGCTTCTGACCTTAATAGCAACTTCTTGTATTACTGGGAGATATATAATCCAATAAGCACACCACCCTGCCTGTGGCTGGGCCATCACACACAACAAATGCTCCCAAAAGTTCCCAAAGAGCTCATACTCACACAAGTGTGTGTGCAATTGCTCACTAAGATGCCATCGGAGTACCTTTTTTAGCACTGTCATATCGTATAAGAGTGCTGTACATGAGGAAAAGCTCTGTAGGGGGAGAGGATGTTTTGGTTCAAGTTATTTACAAGTCTTTGCTTTTTACCTCACGCAGTGAACTAAACAGGATGTTGCCCTTGCCTCATCTCCTAACACTTCCTGCGGGATGGGGATGGCCCGCTTGCTATTTATACTCCTGTCCTGTATTTGCCTCCTTTTGGGAAGGAACATTTTGACTTCCTAGGAGGCCTCTGCCACTCCTCCATTTCAAGGCCAAACATTACTCTCTTTTGGTGGACACGTTTGACATCATCTTGGTGTGCATAGGCCTCCAATTCTAGTCCCAGCAGTTGCACCGTGAGTCACAAATCTTAGTCAATTTTGCCCTTATTGTCCAAAGGCTGCTGCATCTTTTCAGCATGTGCACAAGTGCTGTCATACATTCCTGGTTGGTATATTAACTGGATTAAATTTCACTCTGCCTTGCAGCATTGAAAAGTTGAGGATGTAAAATGGAACTTTGTCAAATATAATACTTATTTTTTTTTAATGTTAATTAAATGTACATTGAAAAAGTCTTATAGATTACCACTGAGTTGAAACTCTACTAGAACTTCAGATTTTGGATTCTTGATTGTTGTCAAAGGCTTGAGACTGTAGAGGCGGCACAAACGTTTTTCAAATTTGGGCATTGATTATAAATTACATATGCACACTGCAAAGTTTAGTTGTGTGGGGGGAGGGGGGGGGTCTTTCTTTGCAACAGTGGCTGTCGGTTTATCTAAAATGATCCGAAACATTAAAAATGTCACATAAGAGACTGATGCTGAGTAGTCACAACAATAGAAGAGCAACGATTGTGAAACAGCAGAAAGCCAGGATATCCCAGTGCTGCAATCATCATCAGATGAATTATTAATACTCGGCCGAGCTAATTTCCACTAATCTGTCCTGAATTAGCCAGGTACACAAGGGGGTAGATTTGTTGAGCTGGGGAGCTGTCCCATAAATTGCATTCCTAATGACGTGGATGAAAAGGCCTTTTTTTATTTTGATAAAGGCAGATTTAATAGAGGTATTTCACAGGGAATAATCTATCAGTCCATGACAGGCAGGCACCGATTCTTCTTCCCCTCTCCAACATAAACTACACAGACACAAAGCACCTTGATCGGCATGGGCCACATCAGTGCTTGATCCACGATGATACAACTTTATCTGCCACAGCAGATTAGCACAACTCAGTTGCTGTGAAAGGAGGGAGACAAAATTGCTGTGGAAAAAGACAGCCCACATTTACATCAAGATGGATACGAGCTAATTTTTGGCACTAGTGAACCGTAACTGTGAGCAGTCATGGAAAAACAGATGTAGATTTTTTTCTTTTTTTTTCTGACATATGTAAAATCACAGACCTGACCTCACAAATAATTTGACTGTAGCATAATACTAGGAGGTACTATTTTAAACAACAGTCTACGCATATTTATTGGCCAAGTGCCCTCTTGACAATATTACATTGTTGAAGTTGCTCACGATATTGCTATTGTACCCGTATGTCAAGCAGCGCTGCTACCACTTAAATTTTGTGTTTTGCAGTTGTAAGCACACTATTTCCACTTCAGCAGGCACACCTGTTTAAAATGGCATTTCAAGAATGAAAAAAAGCCATTTGGAAAAAAAAAAGTGGCACAATTTTTTAATGCCCAACCAAAATGAGGGGTCAGCAACCACACAGCTCTTTTATCCTTTTGCTCCCTGTGGTTTTGGAAAATAGTACATTTGTATCTTAGTTTGGAAATCTTTAGAAATTATTTAAAATTTGAAGATTACCATGATGCATCTGCACAAAATATGCATAATAATGTTGGACATATGACACTTGTCTACATGTTTTAACCATAGACATGTATACATAGCCACCATCTTGAGAGCTGAATCATAATTTGAGGTGGCCTGCCATATTGGATGTGGAAAAGTGGAGCGATTCGTGGTAACGCCTCCTTCATTTGCTTCTTAGATATTCATCAACAGCTTCACATTAAAAATCAGATCTCATTAGATTAAAAATTGTATATCACCATTACATGACCTCAATTTGTGAATAGACTTTGTGGTTAATACAATGGCCGCCAACAATATGTTGGACATGCTGATGGATTGTAACAACTAGGCCAACCCACTGATGGTGATGTCTATGTTTACATGCCCATGCATCTTAATGGCCTGACAAACAAACACTGTGGTACACACACACTTTACATCTGATAAAAATATTGCTCCCAGAAGGGACAGCATTTTTAATTTGGTGAGGAGTTTGTGGATACAAGTGTGGCTTCTTTTCATAAATACTAGGAGACAGAGTATTCTTTTGTGGAAATAACCAACCCAGCTTCTTTTTATCAAAAGTTTTTACTTTTTTTTGCATAGAAAAATAATCAGAAATAGGTTTTCTCCATAGATAGATAGATAGATAGATTAAAAAATATATAAACAAAATAAAAATGTAATACCTAGCATGCACATGTCGAAAACAAAGTGCTCCTCATTGTAGATGCCAAAATGGTTTTTTACCATCCAGTGTTTTTTTTTTCCTTTAGAAAGTGGTCCAAAGGGTTGAGTGTTTTAGATTGCTGAACCCTGCCCAAGACCTTGATTTGATTTTTGCAGCATTCAAGCAATTTCATGCACAATTTGTACTTTACAAAGCAAGCTTTAAATATTAATGAAAGGAAGCATAAAATCTGTCTGCTTCATTTGTTTTTGCATGAACAGTTTTGAGCTGATTGCAACACTTACACATGAGAATTAAGACTGCAGAGAAGATTAGCTTCGTATTGCCTTGACCAGAGAATCCGATTGGTTTGTTGGTATATAAAAATACTTGTCATGATTAAAATGAATGTAGGTGTATCTTTTATCTCTTTGTTTGCCTCATATGTCAGCTTTGTCCTCTGAAGTCACTTGATCCAACAAAAGCTTGTTTTGGTTTTAGTAATTGGCATCATTATTGTGGTGAACGCAAATGTGAGGACAAAGACCGTTTCAGAGGTTAAATGTCCGTCCATCCATTCATCCGTCCGTCTCTAAGCCACTTATCCGGTGAAGAGCGGTGGGGGAGCTGCAGCACGTCCCAGCTGACAGTGGGCAAAAGATGGGGAACGATGTAGGCAAATTGCCAGTCAATTGCAGAGCTAATGGAGGCAACCCCCCCCCCACACACACACACACTAATGCGTATTTTCACGTGTACTTACACACACATATTGTACAACGGAAGTCCCAGCTAGGACGCAAGTCTGAACTTAGCCACCGCCTTCCTGTGGCTGACAGTCAGTACGAAGACAAGAAAAAAACTGACATATATAGCATTAACTAATGGATTCACAAAATGGATACATTAAGACATATAAAAAACTTTTACATTACAAATTAAATCTGCCATGACATGATCCGCCTTTTGAAGCCTCGTGATCCACAGGGCAAAGATCACTTTGAAGTCCTCTTTGAATGTAGACTTTGAAACTGACATCTTCTTCATGCCTTGGGATGTCTTTGTTGTCCATGTTGTGACCTCATCTTACCAGAGCAGTCACATTATCCTTTGTTCGCCTCATCTGTCTATCTAATAACACTGCTCTCGGGGGACATGGCTACCCTGTGTCTTTTTTTTCTTTTCCCTAATACACCTCCCCCATCCCATCTATTCCTGGAAGTAGGGATTTAATGAAGAGTTTGGCTGCCGTCATTGACCTCTCCTACCAGCAGAATCTGCTCTTTGTTACTTCCTTTGTCCCACCGAGAGCTGTAGTTCTGAACTGTATTACCCTCAGAGTTGAATACTATATCATAGAAGGTGGAAACTGTAGTTTTCACCATTCTCATTTGTTTTCATGTCCCACAACATTGTCCGCGTTTTGGTCAACCAAAAACATACATCTACCTGATTTGTATTGTGTTTGTATGTTTGAAGCTAGCTCGGTGGTAAGTTTTACATGTAATCTAATGGTGGAAGGGATTTGACTTCCACTGTCAAGCTAATGCCCTGTAATTGGCCTTCTAATTCTGTGGGATAATGAGCCTGAGAACAGTGGCAAAGGCTATGCTGTTAGGATTCGCCTTTAGCGCAAGACTCTTAGTAGTCTAAGCATAGAGGTAATCACAGGCTGGCAGGTAGAACCTTTTAATGAGCCTGAAAAAGGACTTGCCCTCACTGCTGTCACAAAGCCGTTGCAGTGATAATTGTTAGTTAATTACCTGCACAGACCTACAAGAGGGTTTGTTACTTTGGCACCAGGAATGCTAAAGATATAACTGGTAGATATAGATTGCTTAGCATTATGGTTTGCATTCACCAATCCTTCATACAGTAGCCAGGGACAATCATTTCCTGACCTACAGAGATTATCAGTCATCTGTTAAGGGGTACGGCATATGTTTTCTTTCATATTTTTTACTTCCACAGCATATTATGTTTTGCCTTTGTAACGGCAGAATATTGCATATAGCTCTTGGATTAGATATTCTGCAAGGGGTCATGATGCGGATGGTTTCATGAAATTATTTTTGACCAAGCCGAAATATCTGTGGGCTTTGCAACATGTGTATGAAGTCCAACTTTTAAATATTGATGAGGTCTCCTCCTGTATGCAAGCGTGATGATTCAGAATTGTGCAGGACAGGATTCTGTTTGTGTGTGTGTGTGTGTGGTGTGTGTGTGTGTGTGCATGCTCCTCCTGGCTAAGGATGAATAGAAATATATTAAAGCCATAACCCCGGGCTTAACCTCAGTACAGTGGGAACATTTGTTTTTGTTTATTTTATATCTGTCCTCCAGAAAGGCATCCACCATCCGTGCGCGACTATAAAGTGGAAATCAATGGCAGCCTTTAATTTAGAGCCCCAAGAAAAGATGTGATCATTCTCCCATCAAAGTGTGCCATCTGCACCCTTTCAGAAGACTCTGGATACATGGTCTTGGGTTTTCTTTTTTATCTTACATCAGCAACACAAACTCCATATTACGTGAACAGAGAGCCAACAGAATATTTTTGGGATGGCTCTACACTACAACGCTTGCATGAAATGTTAAATATTAAACGGTGAGGACTGACGAATTGTTTACTTGAATCACTTCACTTATAAATAGTATGAGGGCTATCACCATACACTATAACCTATGGTTCAATACGTGATTTTTTTTCTTGCATTGACAGTGCATTAAAATGCTAAATATATATTTTAGGACTATATTAATATGACACATGAATCTAGATTTTTAACCTTCTTCAACAGACTTTTAACATTGTCAAATCTTGTGCTGATTTATTTTCATTTCCCAAGGTTTTCTGAAGGTTTTAATACATTCTTTCGTGCAAATGCTTTGTGTTGCTGTAAAAGCGCCACTGATGAGCAGAAACCAGACGTTTGAATCCTCTGGTGGCTCTGGAGTCCTAAGAATGTCTTAATTCAGTGTCAACCAAAGGTTTGCCGTCATTCATTTAAGCCTCACTTTACTGTTGCGCACAAGGAGAAACATTCAATCTTCAATATTTGAGGATTCATTTTTTAATGGTTAAATTTACTGACGAGCACCACTCTACTTTGAATGGTTGGTGGAGGGCCATCATGGCTACAACCTCTGAAAGTAGAAGGCAAAGTTGTTTTTGGACTATATTTATAGTTAGTGAGATTGTAGATGCTTTTAGGGAGTTTCTAACCAACCATTTCCTACCATAGTAAAAAGAAGGAAATATATTTTCACGACAACGCACAATGCCGGCCTCCAAAACAAACAACATCAGAGCCATGGCTGCAAAAGGTTAAAAACTCAGAAATCAAAACTCATGGTGTGCCAACCATTACTCTGTGCCCTCACCCCAATTGGGAACCTCTGTAGCATCCTTAAAAGAAAGGAAGTTGAAGAGCAGGATTCATCACCTCCAAACTGCATCTTCAATATGCAGTTGTTCAATTTTGGCTTTACAATTTCAAATGTTAAGCTGATATCAAAGATTGGCTCTTATGGTAACACTAACTGACTTCACAGTATATTGATCAGCAAATCTGTTTTGTTTTTTTTACTTTGAATATCACTCAATATGAAATAATCATTGTAATGACAGAAATATGATAGATTCCTTCCAGTTTGGTAACTGTAGTGTACAATGATTTTGAAGATTGTATTTTGATTAATTTGCTACAATATTTTGTTATTCGTGGAAGTTATCAAACCTAATGTCATCGTTGATGATTTAAAAAAAAAAAACTCTCTCTAACTTTGTGTGTTCGTGTGTGCACGAATGTAGTATTTTGGAGAAAATTCAGCCTTCAAGGCCCTCAGCGGCACTCAACATGATAGTTTATGTACATTAAATGTAGTTATGTAATTCTGCAAGCCTAAGGCTGATCTTGCCACATCAACAGTGATTGGAAAATGATGCCAACATTATGATGTGCTCAAAAGTGTTGCAATTATACGAGTCTAATTGCTTAAAGTGAAGCTTCACAGCAGTGTCTTCTGAGAGAAATGCTAGCAGCTTTTATGCGTGCAGCTACCTCAAGCTCTTACCCATCGCCTTTCTGATTCCTTTCAACACCTAAATAATAACCTTATAAAATAGCCTATAGTAACAAAATGTTCTCTGTGACCAATTAGTGTAATGCAGCCATAGTACAAATATTTTACATGATGCTCAACACGGGCAGTCACACACAAATCCAAACATGAGCATCTTAAGTGTTTTGCGAGGGTTATTTGCTTTCCTGCATGCTTGTTTAATCTGTGAGACAATCTATGTGTCAGCAAATGTTTCCATAATTGCATTACGATACCAATGTAGAAATCTCAAGATTAAACTCCAAGACATTAAAATAGCACACTAATTGCCTCAGTCAATGGTGTGCTTTAGGAGATTAGATACGTTGCTCACTTCCAGACTCGTCCTCTATCTAATATGCTATGTCCGACTAAAAGAGTTAACATCGTTTTGTAACATAGCGAACACCCATTCTATCTTCTAATTAACACTTTCTTTCAAAGTAAATACAGAGATTCCAGGGTGGTGGGGCTTTATTTATTTAGCTTCTTTCAGATATACAGAAGTAGGCACAGGATGACACTTGGGAGTTTAGAAGAGAACATACAGTAAGTGCCAGAGAAGCAACATTTTAATGGATAGCTAACTGGCCATTACAAAGCAGATTATATTAAAGCGCTTGGCTGGTGCCGTCTATTGATGAAACAGCCTCAGACTGGTCATTTTGTCATTATTTGAAATCTATTTGATACAATAAGCCACTATGTAATCTTAATGCCTTTCTTACTATTACGTCCTTGATTTGCAGTATACCTTGTTTGATCTTGTCCTCCAGACATTTAAGCAACTAATAGCTGCAGTGCCTGACCTCACCCTCTTGTCAAACCATGGCGACGAACCTGATTTAGCTTGGTAACACAGCTTTTTGATGCTGTTCACCAAGTCTTTGGGCTGTACCGTACTGTGAGGCCAATTTGTACTCCACCTCGTCTGTATTGTTACTCAGGGATTCACTTTCAGTGCTTTTCATGTATCACACCGCATTTAATAAGGTAATAATATTTTCTCTGTTACCCGATAGGCTGTCTTGTCTAACGCCTTTACACCCAAGTTACACACTAAAATCAAATTGCCGATAGGCACGTTTTACATTTTCAGTGCATGCATAACTGTAGTCTAAATGTACATTTTATTGCATCATTTAGCATTACCATCCTGGTAATCCTTTTTTGGGGGTAGGGGGTGGGGGAATGATGAATGTACCTGCAAAAAGATGTCAGGTTAGGCTCATTAATTAATTGAGCCATACACAGCTACATGATCACGTTTCTCAAATCTTAATCACTATAGCAGATGAAATGGAGACAAGGCTCTATTATTGTCATCATTTGGTGTTTATATTTGAGGTACTCTTCTAATTACTGAGCAATAAGTGATAGGTCTCACTTCACACAGCGTGCATTCATGGATTGATATTTGTCCGAGACATGGTGTAATCCACCACAATTTTTTTCCAGTCAACATTGGAGCTATAATTTTACATCAGTCAGTTAGACTCTTGATCATTATGATTCACAAAGGAGCTTCAAATTCTAGTGCTTTTTCCTCTGGTATAAATTGGTTTGTAAATCTCATGGTAAAAATTCCATAAATGCCAGATTGCATCAAACCAAACAGGAGATGTGACGAGGGTATGCTGTACTTGCTAGCCACTTTGCATGTTTGTTGAGCCATTAACAATACATCGCTAAGGAAAGTGAGCCATTTCCAACACTTTGAATTGGTCAGTAATTTGTAATATCAGAGCCACGTAGGAACTGTCCAGTTGTACAAAAATTCACCAAATATGTACAAAGGAGATTTCCACCCGACATTGATGATATATAGTGATGAGACTAAAATTTGAAATTGAGGGTGTTATGTATAATGTGGTTAGCGGCTATGCACCACAGGTAGGATGTGACCTAGAGTTGAAAGAGAAATTCTGGAAGGAACTAGATGAAGTAGTTCTGAGCATCCCAGACAGCGAGAGAGTTGTGATTGGTTCAGATTGTAATGGACATATTGGTAAAGGAAACAGCGGCGATGAAGAAGTGGTGGGTAAGTACGGCATCCAGGAAAGGAACTTTGAGTGACAGATGGTGGTGGACTTTGCAAAAAGGATGGAGATGGCTGTAGTGAACACTTATTTCCAGAAGAGGGAGAAACATATAGTGACCTACAAGAGCGGAGGTAGAAGCACGCAGGTGGATTATATTTTGTGTAGACAATGTAATCTGAAGTAGGTTACTGACTGTAAAGTAGTGGTAGGGGAGAGTGTAGCTCGACAGCATAGGATGGTAGTATGTAGGATGATTCTGGTGGTGGGTAGGAAGATTAAGAAGACAAAGGTAGAGCAGAGAACCATGTGGTGGAAGCTGAGAAAAGAAGAATGTTGTGTGGCCTTCCGGAAAGAGGTGAGACAGGCTCTCGATGGACAACCGAAGCTCCCGGAAGACTGGACGACGACAGCCAAGGTGATCAGAGAGACAGGCAGGAGAGTACTTGGTGTGTCATCTGGTAGGAAAGGGGAGAAGGAGACTTGGTGGTGGAACCCCAAAATACAGGGAGTCATACAAGGAAAGAGATTAGCGAAGAAGAAGTGGGATACTGAGAGGACTGAGGAGAGGCGAAAGGAGTACATCGAGATGCGACGTAGGGCAAAGGTAGAGGTGGCAAAGGCTAAACAAGAGGCATATGAAGACATGTACACCAGGTTGGACACGAAAGAAGGAGAAAAGGATCTCTACAGGTTGGCCAGACAGAGGGATAGAGATGGGAAGGATGTGCAGAAGGTTAGGGTGATTAAGGATAGAGATGGAAATGTGTTGACTGGTGCCGGTAGTGTGCTAAATAGATGGAAAGAATACTTTGAGAAGTTGATGAATGAAGAAAATGAGAGAGAAGGAAGAGTTGAAGAGGCAAGAGTGAAGGACCAGGAAGTGGAAATGATTACTAAAGGGGAAGTCAGAAAGGCATTACAAAGGATGAAAAATGGGAAGGCAGTTGGTCCTGATGACATACCGGTAGAGGTATGGAAGCAATTTGGAGAGATGGCTGTGGAGTTTTTGACCAACTTATTCAACAGAATACTAGCGGGCGAAAAGATGCCTGAAGAATGGAGGAAAAGTGTTCTAGTTCCCATTTTTAAGAACAAAGGGGATGTTCAGAGCTGTGGGAACTATAGAGGAATAAAGTTGATGAGCCACACAATGAAGTTATGGGAAAGAGTAGTGGAGGCTAGACTCAGGACAGAAGTAAGTATCTGCGAGCAACAGTATGGTTTCATGCCTAGAAAGAGTACCACAGATGCATTATTTGCCTTGAGGATGCTCGTGGAAAAGTACAGAGAAGGTCAGAAGGAGCTACATTGTGTCTTTGTGGATCTAGAGAAAGCCTATGACAGAGTACCAAGAGAGGAACTGTGGTACTGCATGCGTAAGTCTGGTGTGGCAGAGAAGTATGTTAAAATAGTACAGGACATGTATGATGGCAGCAGAACAATGGTGAGGTGTGCCTTAGGTGTGACAGAGGAATTTAAGGTGGAGGTGGGACTGCATCAGGGATCAGCTCTGAGCCCCTTCCTGTTTGCAGTGGTAATGGATAGGCTGACAGATGAGGTTAGACTGGAATCCCCTTGGACCATGATGTTCGCAGATGATATTGTCATATGCAGTGAAAGCAGGGAGCATGCAGAGGAACAATTGGAAAGATGGAGACATGCACTGGAAAGGAGAGGAATGAAGATTAGCCGAAGTAAAACAGAATATATGTGCGTGAATGAGAAAAGTAGAGGGGGAAGAGTGAGGCTACAGGGAGAAGAGATAGCGAGGGTGGACGACTTCAAATACTTGGGGTCAACAATACAGAGCAATGGAGAGTGTGGTCAGGAAGTGAAGAAACGGGTCCAAGCAGGTTGGAAGAGCTGGCGAAAGGTGTCTGGTGTGTTATGTGACAGAAGAGTGTCTGCTAGGATGAAGGGCAAAGTTTACAAAACAGTGGTGAGGCCGGCCATGATGTACGGATTAGAGACAGTGGCACTGAAGAAACAACAGGAATCTGAACTGGAGGTGGCAGAAATGAAGATGTTGAGGTTCTCGCTCGGAGTGACCAGGTTGGATAGGATTAGAAATGAGCTCATTAGAGGGACAGCCAAAGCTGGATGTTTTGGAGACATGATTCGAGAGAGCAGACTTCGATGGTTTGGACATGTTCAGAGGCGAGAGAGTGAGTATATTGGTAGAAGGATCCTGAGGATGGAGCTCCCAGGCAAAAGAGCGAGAGGAAGACCAAAGAGAAGGTTTATGGATGTGGTGAGGGAAGACATGAGGGCAGTTGGGGTTAAGAGGAAGATGCAGGAGATAGGCTAAGATGGCAAAAGATGACACGCTGTGGCGACCCCTAACGGGACAAGCCGAAAGGAAAAGAAGAAGATTGATGATATATTATTAATGCAGTAATTAGTAGTACTACCAATTCCTCTTTTTTTTTTCTTCAAAAGGGATTGAGTGCTTTAGGCTTAAATACTGTCAAGCGCCATGTCATCTTTTATGTGATTTATCAAACTCAAGTGTCACACGTAATTCAAAGGTGATTATCTTGGAGTTCGTTACGTGAGTGACCTTTTCTTTTCGCTTCATTCTGACATTCTGCATATTATATAACATAATAAGAATTTAAAAGGATTGATAAGAAACTTAATCATGTTCTTTCTACCAAGTGTCAGATTATAGTTTGAAATCCTCCAGTTTCTGTTGCTTTTAGCTGGATTATCACACATGAATAACAAAACTTTCTCAAAGATAATGGCTGTCTGAAATTACAATGAGTCATTGGTACATTTAAATCGTGCCTGCTGATCTTTTTTTTTTCTGTTGAAACCATTAGCTGCCCAGACTATCAATCATAAAATGTCCAAAGGGCAGAATTCACAATTTATAGTTTATTATGTGAAATATTCATCACCACGGGTTTATTAGATCCTAAAACTTTGAGACAAAGACAGCAACAATTTTATGGCCTAATTTTACTTATTATGCTGCAAGTTGTATCTTTTATGTTATTTTCATGACCTGCCTTGTGTTTTCTATCTCATATCTGTGGTTCTTGGACTTTTTTCAAGCAGGTTTTCCAAGTGTTTGATCCATTATAGATCAGTGATAATGTCATGATTCATCAGTTTCACTAGCAGTCAAAACATCACCCGCTCTGCCGTGCAGAGCAGTCTGCCGTCTGCAGTCAAACGCCCCTTCAGGGCACCGTCTCAACAAAGCTTCACTGTCTTTATCTCATTCCCTCACAAATGAAGACCATATTTTTCAACCATTGTAAAATTTATTGAAGGGGAACATTTTTGATTTGATCTGTAATGAAAGCAGAGGTGGCAGGCTCTGAATGTTATTACACGCTGTGTGTGTGTGATGCGGGGGGGGGGGGGGGGGGGGGCGTTTGTGACTGCTGCAGTATGGCCGGGTCATTAATGAATGCTAATAAGAGAAGAGGACTCAAAGCCACTGGAGAGAAATGTGCCCGAGTCGTGTTTTGATGCACGCATGTCTAAGCCTCATTACCCGACACTGTTATAAATTCTATGTGGATCGGTGCTTCTAAGCCATTATTTAATATCGCACAGGATAGATTTTTACAAAGGTATTAAGAGATTACCATTATGGAACAGGTGACGCTTTCCACCCCACTTTCATTTATCCTTCACTAGCTTCTCCTTGAAAAAGAGGTGACAGAAATTTCAATTATTATATTCATCTTTCTTACTTTTGTCAGTCGTTAGTTGGTTGATGGATGGGTTTTTTAAACGTTGTAAGTGTATTTTTTTTCCAAAAAGAAAAACATCTGATGGTTGTTGTAAAGTACTCTCCAACCCACCACAGGATGTGTGGGCTTGAGTCATTTGCTGTAATTATTTTAGCATACTTTTTTTATTGACCGGTTAGTTTAATATGAAAGTAATAAATAAATGTGTATTGAAGAATTCGAGGCCCCATAGCTCAGTGGTTAGAGCACTGGTTTGGTAAACCAGGGGTTGTGGGTTCATATCCCACCGGGGCCTCCACTCCCTGAGAAGGGTTGCGTCAGGAAGGGCATCCGGCGTAAAAATTGTGCCAAACCGATATGTGCGTTCGTTCATCTGAGATGACACGCTGTGGCGACCCCGAAAGGGACAAGCCGAAAGAAACTTTTGTATTGAAGAATTTAATAGACCTTATTTTACTTTCATTGGAAGAAAATATTTGGAAAAAGTGCTCCAACCTATAAAGTTTTTCGCATTGGGATTTAACAAAATATAAACAATTACAATTTCTATTTATTTGGCTCAACTTGCCCTTTTTGATCCAATAATTATATTTTGAAGTAATAAACTGTGACCTTCTGTTAAAAAAAATTCAGAAATGAATCACTTTTTGATCTTTCCCACTCGTTCTTATAGTACTTTTCAATATTTTGATATGGATCGGTAAAATAAAAGCCCAATAGTGACAGACACTACGGTGTACTGGAGCACTTCAGAGTCAATGACATCAGCCAAATAACGCAGTGAGGTTAACGCAGCATCACGTCATCTCATATGAGACACAACACATCAGGATGATTCATGAGACAGCTGGAGGTCAGCCGACTGGAGAGTGAAGAAAACAAAATCTGTCATCTGATGTTGAACTACATTTTGCTTAACAAAACTGACATCTTCTGGTCTTATTTCAACCAAATAGAATTTAAGTACCAAGTTCAGATAAACCAATGCCACTTTAATCAAAACACATATGAGTAAAGTCAGTGTGAGAACTTACCGGTCCATTTGAGTGCTCACTGATATTGAGTGCCGCTACTTTGTACAACCATTACATTTTGCAATTGTGAGGAAACTGATGGTACTCATGGTCACATTTTTCCACGTTTGTGGCGGCATCACAAAAAAAACCCACAAAACAGCCAGAGAGCAATTTGTCAGTATGTTCAGACTCACAAGTTGCTGGAGTCTTGCAAGATTCATTGAGGTCTTGCTTAACATCATGCATGACTGTTGTTTGATTTTAATATGACTTAAAGGTTGGAAATTGCTTCAATGTATCCAACCGTGTGTGACTTGTAACAGTAAATAGTTAATGACGGTTGTTAATATTTAGTGACAAAAACAGAGATTATTTGTTTGTTCATACTTAAAGGGAAGCTCAGACTGGATGGGAACAGGAAATAGTTTTTTTTTTTTCAGTTCCTTTAAATTTTATAGGCTAGGCACCAAAGCTGCATTTGTTGAGACTAACATATTTTTACGATCTGAATTTCACCAGGAAATGCTGTAGTAGATTCTAACAAGTGTTAAAGATTTAACTTTTTTCTTTCTTAATGAAAAATCATAACTAGCACTACTGATATTGAACGAACAATTTCTGAAGGTGTTTATGCCTGTGGCAACTGTGGAATGCTGGCAAATTAGAAAACTGTGCTAGTCAATGCAAATGGATGGAATTAAAGTCAGCCAAGCAAGATTGTTATGGTCTGTTAAATTCCATGATTTATTTGATTGCCCTACCCAGCAATAGAAATAGGGGATAAAACTCAATCTTCTGTGTGCAACAGTCAAATCCCACGTGTGTTTTCTTTTTGCATCATATTTAACTGCAAAAACTATTACATATTAAACAATGTACCAAAGGAACTACAAATATTTTAAGAACCTTCATTCTTCTGTTAAGACAGACTTTGGAATCATAGTGTCACGATTTCAGTCCTGGTCTGGACAGATGTAAAATGCCAACTAGGTTTTGGAGAGATTCTAGTCTGCTTCCTGACAACTGTTGAGGTGCCCTTGAGCAAAGTACTGACCCCAACTCCTTGCGCAAGAGGCACATGACTGTTTGCGTGCCCTTTCACACCTCTCGTTGCACACCTGCATGTTTATGATCAGCTTCCCTATGTGGTTTGCAACATAAATATTACAGCAGGCTTGGAACTGAATTTATGGCTTGAACTGAATTAAAAAAATATGGCTTTGGAGCATGGCACCATTGTTTTGTTCAGTTTTGCTCAGGAAACCTGTGGAGGCAAATCTGCCATCTTGGTGGAGTCACCACTGTTTTTCCTTTCTAATCTGGCACCCGACTCCACCGTTCATGCCCATGCCGTGTCCTCAATCGCTGAGTTGGGTTTGTGTGTGTTGGCTTGTTGTGTATTTGTATGAACTTCATGTAACCGGGTCAGGAATTCAAGGCTCCCCCGCTGAGGCTCTTCCTCTCTTCTGTCTCTTCCATCCACTCAAACAATCGTTCTTCCTCCCAACTGTTCAGTAACAAGACATATTTTGCAAGTCTCATTAACAAGGTAGTCAACATTTTATAAGTAATTTTTTTTATGTTGCAATGAACAACTCTGAACTACACTTACCATAATTTAAGTATGCTTGTCTGACAGTACCAATCAGAATTAGGGTTTGTTTTCATTCAATTTTCAGATTTAAGTCCGATTTTTCAATGCAGTTTTTTTCTTGCATTTAATCGAATTGTGCCACTGCACCCGATAGAGCATTTAATATATTAGTTGAGTTTACATGTGATGCTATGTTAACTTAAATTCAAATTAAAGAGAAGAGCGAGTAATTTCAACACTTATAGATTAGGTTGACTAATAAAACCTGGAATGTCAATAAACATGTTCCCTGACATGTTCATGTTGACTGACTTACAATAATTTTGCTTGTAATGTTAGAAGAAATCACAGTAGGCTTTTATTATTGCCATTGTTAATGATTGTGTTATTACAGTTGTGTACTCTTACCAGCCATAACAGCACAATAAGAACATATTTTCATCCTTCCCAGTGCAGCCAGTAAATGTGTGCTCATTCTGATCGTTTTCACAAAACTCTCTCAACCCTCTCTCACGCATACTCACGTGTTTTCACCTGCTCTCTAGCTGATATCACACATCCGTCCTTCCGTACCTTAATGAGGAAGCTCATTATGGACAAACAACCTGATGCTCCTCAGAATAAGCAACCAGGGTGGCTCCATTGTGCAGCTAAGTGCGGAGACGCCGGCTGAATATTTTATTGATTCCGCAAGTCCGGCTGTTTAGCTGTCTTGTTTACTTGTGTCGTTAATATAGTGTTTGTTGAACAAAGCTTAGTGTCCAATGAGTTCATCAGGTTGCACATTAATATTAAATAGGGACTAAACATTGTCGGTACAGCCATAACGGGCAAAATTTCGAGTTACTATGTGGTTGTCAGTCTTGTACAGTATCTGGTGAAAATATGGCCAACCGTTCAGAACGATCAGATTCTAGTGTTCCACTAGTGCACCATATACAGTATTTAACACAACGTTTTCACAACATAATCAGTAGGTTATCAGAGTCAGTCTAAAAGTAGTACATTTTCTTACTCATGAGATTTGGGAATTTATCAGGTCTTAAAAGTAGTAAGCCTGATGAAATAGAGTGGAGCAGTCAAGATGTGTGTTCAGGATGGACATGGGGGTTAATGAGTATCCTCATTTGAGAAATAGTCATTTGGTATTAATGCAAGGCCAATGTTAGTCTTGTTTATTTTTATCACTGGCAAAGATTTTGCTTTATTAAATGCACTTTTTTTTGGCCATATATGAGGTGAACAGACTTTTCTCCAGCTTAGTCTTGCTTACCTAGTAAGGTTGTATGTATAATGTAATTAATTACCCAACATATCAGGCCCGAGAAAATAGAAGTTGCAAATGCAACATTTCTGCTGGGCCAATTACCATTATATATTACTCATTACTTACACAGTCACTGAAGCAAATGGAGGAAAATGTAGGGTTTGAATGTGGGGAGATTTTCATTCATCATCATTTCTGTTCATTCTTATCTGAAAAAGCCAGATTGTGAATGAGTTGTTTCGATATACTTACTGTATGTGGGTAAAATAAGGAGTTATAGTGTATATTTACAAAGGACTAATGAAGGCGCAGGCCAAACATTCCCGGGCTCAGTAGCTGTAACGTCTTGCTGCTAACAGCTATGACATTTTATAAAGTGTGAAATTTGGAGTTGTAGTACAACAACATATGTAGCAGCTCCTCATGCTAGTAAGTGTGTGTGTGTGTGAAAACGCAATACTTTACCCTTTTCCTTGCCTTGGGAGGAAAGACAGGCACCTTTATCTCACACAAACCGACACCTTCCGTATTCCATCAGTAAATTTCTTCCTCTCTGTATGTGATGGAGAAGTAAAAGAAAGTGATAAGTCTGAAGGTATAAATATGAAATTTATATGCAGTACTGCGTAACTGGCAGTTTCCCATTGGGGTTCTTTCCAGCCAAAGCTTCAGACACTGAAGAAATGGCTCTTTTGAGTCCAGTGAAAACTGATAAGAGGAAATGGATCAGCACAGAAGCCTATAGCTACTGTTTTTAACATCCATCACTCTGTCATACCACAGCCCACTAATATGTCAGAAATTTATACTGACTAGGGAAACAATAAAAATCAACGGAACATCAAGGCACAGTACCCAAGATGAACATGAACTTTAACCAGTATGTTATAATATAGATTAAATCCACAAAGGGTGGAAAGTTTCCATGTATGCATTCCGTTGCTGTATATTGTCTTTTGTCTCATTTTCAATGTATTGCTTTGTGTTTTGGGATTCACTTTTTTATGTCTTTAAATTTTTGCAGCTCATTCAGCTCATTCAACCATAAGGTGAAAGTGCAAAGCTGTATTTTCCCTCTGTGCATACCTTGTGGCATACCTTAAAAGCATGTGCGTGTGCATGTGTGTGTGGGCGTGCATGTGACTGTTTGCACACAAGGTCATTTGCTTTTTTTTTTTTTTAAGAGTGAATTGAGCTAATCATGTTGACATGATGACAACACAAATATTTGGTAATTCCTATGTGAAAGTGCCTTGCAGACACTTCAAAGGAAGTTAGATGATCCATGTTTGCGTGCGTGTGTGCTCACGAATAAGCCGCATGAGTTGTACTTGCAATTTCTGAGAGGTATAATATCTTATTTAATATGACCATAGTTTTGACTTCATTTTAACACAACATATGCAAGGCTAACTTCTAATCTACAAAAATCCCCTCGCGGGTCGATAAAACATTAATTTATCGTGGAATAAAACTTTTTTTTTTTTAAGAAATACTGGAGAAGTTGAAAAGATACAAGTCCAGCTCCAACTTTAAATTTCTGAAAAAAAATGCCTCAAGAGATGCACAAAGCCAGAGTTTGAATCCCTTCGGTTTTCCTTTTTCTTTTTTTTTTTTGTTGAACAGCTTCTTGTGTGACAATGTTACAAAATGAGATCCCGTATCTGAGGTTCATTTGCGACACCAATTACTTCTGTATTAAAGTTCAGGCAAAAATATTTTGATTAAGTTGAGGGCTCCAAAATACACGGTTATTGGCTGAAATTTTTTTTATATGTAAATCTGTATATAGTCACAAAAATGACTCATGTAAGAATGCACAATTTTAACTGTAATGTCAAATTCTGTACTGTGTAGAGAGAATTTTTGCAACCATTGTCGTACTCAACTGAAATTATTCTCAAAACTGCCCCACGAATCCCAGATTTTGTATGATGATTTGTAGATGTCATGCCTAGGTCGAGGACATGTTGTGTAAAGGAATAATTCTTAAAAAGGATTCTTTTTAGCACTCTCCACTGTTTACTGATACTCCGTGGAACAGAGGCAGTGTTGACCAGATTTGAATTGTGATGCTATCTCTAGGAACTGGCAAGGCCGGGTCAACACTTTCCCGCAGATGTAGACGCACAGAGGGGTGCAAGGTGTTGTATGCTCGGGGCTAATACTGCCATCCACTCATACAAATAGCCAATGCACCCTGACATGTTCTAGCTCTGATTTTAGATTAGCCAAAGTATCACTTTGGTGACAGGCTTCAACATTTTCAGTCATATATTTTCTGCCAAAGTCTTTAGATACATCTGCTAATCAATTAATTAATCAATCAAATTATGTTTTACATTGGTGTTGTGTGTTCATGATTACATTCTGAAGCTCTACACACCTCATTTTGCCATCTACCTAGGTTCTTGCAGTTTATCTGCATTTCACCCGTTATGGCTTGATAATAGGGTTTGAAACTCCATAAATAAACTGCCACATTTATGTTGGAGGCAAATAACAAAATGACAAGCACTCCTCTCCAAAGGTATAGTAAGGCCAATTCAATTTGACATCAAAAGACGGGACGAGAGCAACAGTTGGGTTTTTCTTTTAGGGTATTTGGTGGGTCTGTTCAAATGCAGTTCTTCCCCCCCCATTGGCCTTGATCTAACAGAGACATTTCAGAATCTCAATTTGAATACATAAAACCTTCTCTTCGTAAATACAAAAATATGGTGACCTCCATTGGTATTCTCAAGGTTGTGTTTATGTACAAGGCCAAGGCATCTTCTTTTCCTTTCGGCTTGTCCCATGAGGGGTCGCCACAGTGTGTCATCTCAGATGAACGCGCATTTGTTTGACAGTTTTATGCCGGATGCCCTTCCTGACGCTCCCCCTCTGCATTTTAGCCGGGAGAGAAGCTTACAGCATCCGGTATTCCCAGGCTGTCTTCCATCCAATACTAACTAGGGACAAACCTGCTTACCTTTCGAGATCTGACGAAATCAGGCGTTCTCAGGGTAGCATGGCCGTAAGCTACGAGGCCAAGGAATCATGGGAGACAATTTTTTTTGTCTTGCTGTTTATACAGTATGCTGGAGCAACATTGCTGCTGAGGATTCACGGGAATAACATGTTTGCCATAACACTAGATGCATGTACTGGATGATACCAACAGGCTCCCTGCATTTGCTCCAGAAATTCAACACAAATCTGTTCAGGGGACACTTTGTGGATTTCTCTATGCAGCTGCGAGAGAGCACATTTGGGACAAAATGATTTGATATGGTATGGTAATGCTATAATTAGTATTGCATGGTATCATCATGACTATTAATGGATCCTTTTCAGTTTGTAGTGTATCTCCATGGTTTAGCTCCCTTAGGAGTCCTGCTTGTTATGCCTCTGTACTGTTGTGGTGTCTGTAGGATCAGATAAGACTCTATTCTCTTGCCCTGTCTGAGTGGCAGTGAAGAGAAAGCAAAAGTGTCAAAGAAATCTCTTGGCCAGCCATTTCTCTTATCAAAATGAAAAAGTGGCCGGACTATCAATAAGATGCAGCAGTGCTGCTATCGGCAAAGTCATCCATAAGTTTTCTCATCTAAAATGTTATCTTGTGCTTTATCGTTGAACTAAATATCTCAGTTCCAGACCTTCTGAAGCAATGGAGTCATGAAGACAACAGCACACTTAAGGGTAAGAATATTATTGGATTGTAGTGTATACCATAACTAGCAACTGTATTTAGCAAACCCATACTAATAATGACATCCAATAGATAATAATGTTAGAATTGACACATTTGTCATTAATCTGAAAACCATGTCCTGCATTTTATGCTGCAGGTGTGAGTTTGATTCTTGACCGAAATTCTAATAACCAACCACCAAATTTGGTGGGAGATCATTGTTAGGATACACACATTAATTGATTTACATTTGATCTTTGGAATATTTGTATTTTAAAGAAACTGTGGCAAAATGGAGTACACAGCTTGGGCGCATACTGTAGCGAGGCTGTTGATTAATCCTTATTTATAATTCAAAATGACACTGGCATTCAAACAGGATTTGAATTTTCATACCTCATTAAAGACATCATCCATCCATCCATCCATCCATCCATCCATCCATCATCCATCCATCCATCCATCCATCCATCGTCTTAGCCACAAATCCTCACAAGCGTCGCGGGAGTGCTGGAGCCTATCCCAGCTGTCAACCAGTAGGATGTGAGTTACACCCTGAACTGGTTGCCAGCCAATCGCAGGGCACATAGAGACAAACAGTCGCACTCACAATCACATCTTGGGGCAATATAGAGTGTCCAATTAATGTTTTTGGGATGTGGGAGGAAACCGGAGTGGCCGGAGAGAACTCACACAGGCACGGGGAGAATATGCAAACTCCACACAGGCGGGTCCGGGATTGAACCCAGGACCTCAGAACTCTGAGGCCAACGCTTTCCAGCTGAACCACGTGCCACCACATTAAAGACCGTATTTAAAAAAATAATCAACTGCTTTTTTTATTTCCCTCTGCAATTTAATATTTCAAAACAGTTTAAATGAATTAACTTTGTTAATTAATAGTTGAGTTTCTTTATACTGTAAAGCAATCAAGGGCATTTGTTTGAATGGCCATCTGGTATAATATGCTTTACTTCCTTGTTATCTCCAATCCACCTTTTTTTTACGATCGTTCGTACATTACTACTACAACCATTGTCCTATGGGAAATAAAATAAGACATGGTTCGGGTAGAAATGGCTGTGTCTTAATTAAATGCTGTCGACCGGAAGTGATGGGTGCAGCTCGGCTGCATCTTATTTTGATGCCGAGCCAGCAGTCTGCACGAGATCACGTCAGTCCTCAGGGAATTGTCATGTCTTGTTGTCCCCTGTGGAGCTGCCCGAGCTGCTCAAAAGAAGAAGGGGTGCACTGAGGTAGACAGAAAAGAGACATAGAGATGGACATGGGCCAGACAACCCTTCAGGTTGTTTGTGTCACGTGCCACCAAAGCAGATGTCATCGTCTACTGACCTACACATGAGATGGCTCAATGTTTTTTTGCTTTTATTTTAAGCCCTGGGGTTGTAGTTTGGTTAAACCGTGTGCAAAATTGTATTTTCAATTGTTTTAATTTGCAGATCTAATGTGATGACAATAATGGATTTGCGTCTTGCAAATCAGTTTAGCCGAGCTTCAATTTGATCAAATCAAAGATGGACTGATCTCAAAGTAATGGAGGGACAGCTATATATTTAATTTCAGTTTAGAAAAATATTGATTTCATTTATTTATTTATTTATTTTTTACCCAAGGACAGATCACCATTTCTTCACAAGAATGACACTTGGGGCTTGTTTTGACCATCAGCCCCAAATCCATTTTGTTGTCATACCCACACTGACTGTCTTGACCTCATTTCGATGTCTGATTTTTCTTTGTTGTTGTTGTATTTTATTTTTTTTTTTTACTCTTTAGACTTTCATGTTTGCAAAAGGCAACCCCAGTGTGCGTAATGACACCGGCTTCTTAACAATAGGAAACCGTACCGACATGCCTTCATGGAGCACTGAGACAAATTTAATCTGGTCAATTGAAAATGGAGGAACAGAATCCAATTTGATCAAAACATCAAAGTTTGTCATATAGACATCAATTCACATGCACACATACACGCATTTACAACTTGCAACTGTTTTGGACGGTGGTAGGAATCATAGGTACCGTTGTAATCCCAGAAATTCCAAAGATATTGTATCCCAGAGCATTCTTGCTTTAAATGAAAAACACGAACCACTGGAACAGATGATGTCGATCCCCTTTCTAAGATTTAGTACTTTCCCGAATTATATATTTAGTTTGAAGTCCAGCTGCTCCACAGCACCACTGTTGTTTGAATCAGGTTGGGTGTATTACTTTTGCAATTGCTTCCTTTTGCAGTGTAGAAAGCTCATCTGAGTTTTCAGATTTTCACTGTTTTTGTGGTCCATCTCATGATTACCGAATTGTATTTTAACGTAAACCCAAAAATAATGTTCAAGGAAAGGATTTCCTAGCAGCAGTTTCAGGAGGAAAATAATTGAGCCCGTTTAATTTTGTCGTACAGCTACACTTACATTGTATAAAATGAACCAGACACTGTATTTTACATAAGGACAGTCAATGTTCAGTTAGCAATAGATTCTTTTGTAGGTGAAAAGGAGGCATAGTGCTCCTGAAAAAGTGCATCTAGGGATGCTGGTTCATTTATATTTGGAAGCAATTTTTCCTATAATAAACTTAAAATTTTGGTTATTATTGTCTATTCACTACAACACCTTAAAATAATATCCTCACAAGAATAGATCTTGGATATTTTCACTCCCTCTTTCTTTTTGTCTCTGTTCTGTTTGATCAATTTTGCTTTTCAAACAGGAATGTCTCTCGATATTTTTTCTGGGCAAACTTTCGATTCCACAGGTGACAAATCTTGTGTACCTTTGATGTATTTTTAATGTCAGGTCTTTCAGGCATTACACTGGCGAGCCCTCTTTTTGCTTGCGCTCGCCTCCTTGGGGGGTGGGAGCTCCCTTATGGCCGAGGGTAAATGGAATGAAGTTGAGGTCGTCCTTTCATTAAGCACGCCTCTGTGACTGCTAAAGCTGCAGTCACTATTTTGAGGGCATGAGTTAAGAGTTTTGTGCCTCTGCAGCTGCAGGCTGTAATGGATGTGGTTGTTACAAGATTCCCGCTGGAGCACATAATCCAAAACTCACCATTGTAACGCATTAGGAAAAAACAAATCTCAGAGATGATAAAGGAAAGCCAAATTCCCATTATTTCATTTTGTGGTGAATGATTTGAAATTAGTAACATATGAGAATTAATCTGTTATTTGTTCTCTGATGCTAATATGATGTATATCATAATACACTATAATAATGCCAGAGTGGTATTAATTGTACAAGAGGCAGATAAGACTTTATTTATTGTAGTTCCTCTTTTGATTACCAGTGTTTGAAAAGCCATTGTCTGCCACACTGGCACAGATGTCTGCCTGTTTTCATTGCAATTTGACGCCTTAGTGTGAATGCCAACTGGTACAGCTGGCATCAGTGCACTGAGTATATGAAGTCCGTGTCGAAGCCATGCACACAATGCTGTGCTTTCTCTGTGAACATTCTGATACAAGCGCACATTCAAGCTAACAAATGCTTTAATCGTACACACGCAGACGCTGTGTGTTGAAAAGCCAAAGTCGTAGAAGGAATGGTGAATCTCTACAGCTGTCTCTCAGTGCTCATGTAGGTATGTTTGCCAAGCTTCCATTCGGTGTCTTGCACTAATTCAGAGCTGTGTAATGTTGAAATTGAGGATTTGCTTTTGGGTTGGCTACCGTGGTCGGTTTCCTCAGGAAGAGTCAGAGCCATAGAAGTGTGCTACTGAGTACTTGGACGTGCCATATATGTCAAACTCTTCCAACTCTCTCCACTCCACAGAGCTACAGCAAGAGTCGCAACAAGCCCCAACTGCATTTTCAGTTGTGTAATTGCTTCAAAATACATTTTGGGACACTTGCAGTGCATTTTATTTCTCTTCTGTTTCTTCCAATTTCCGAGGTGGGGAAAAAAGAAAGAGATCTAAAATCTTGGTATTGTAAGGTGATAGTGTACACACATATTCACAAAGAGTATATACAAAACATGAGGATATACGTTTTGGTACGCTTCCATTAAATGAAGAACAACCATGAAAATAACTTGAAAATAAAGAGACTGGAACTTGTCTAAATGCTGACAAGCTAGCAGGCATGTGGGAAACTGAAACTTCAGTTCTATGTATCTGCAGATGATGAAATTAATTATACAAAGAAAAGAATCTTTTGTGGAAAAATCGAGGAGGATTGAGTATGTTCTGGGGCTTCTATTCTGATTAATGTATTTGGAATTTGTGCAAGTTACGATGAAACCTCAAGATGATGAAAGAATTCATGGGAGATTTCTCGAGTGTTAGAAAACTTAGTGTCAGTCACAGGTCATCGGTTCTCCAACAGGACCCAAAACACAGCTAAAAACACCCAAGAATGACTGAGAAGAAAATATTGGACTATGTTGAAGTGGTCTTCTGTGAGCCCTTAACTTAATCATCTTGAACATATTGAGAAGGGGGTGAAGTCTCGAGGAGGCAATTTTTAAACTCATGGGGAGGGCCAAAATACCGACGGCTCAAAAAGACTCTTTGAAAATTTGAGAAATTGTTTTATTACAGTCATTGTCTCAAATTGCGCAACTCAATATCAACTTAATGCTTCCCCAGCTGTGTATGACTGTTTAGCTAATGTGCCTCATAGTTCTGAGCACCTGGGTTCAAATCCGGCCTCTCTGTGGAATTTTCATGGTCTGGCCTGTGTGGGTTTTCTCTGGGTATTCCAGTTTCCTCCCATACCAAAAGCATGCAATGTATGTTAATGGAAGACTCCAAATTGCCCATAGTTTTTAATGTTAGTTAAATGGGTTTAATATCTGGTGCCAACATCAGGGTGTAACCCGCGTCTCGTCCAAAATGAGCTGGGATAGCCTTCAGTGCGCCAGAAGAGACTCGTGAGAATAACCTGTATGAATAATGGAACAACGGAGGGTACCCTTGGTAATTTATAATAATTACTGTTGGGCCACAAGAAAGTAATGCCTGATTAGAGGTTTTTGAGATTCAGTTAATTTGCATTTATGACTACTTATCTGACTCAAATTAGTTGTGTGACTATTGTGGGGTTTCTTTTTTTAATGGAGGTCTATCAAACATTTTGTCATGGTGTGTATTATACTGACTTTTGTGGGTGAATTATTTGATTCATTTTCTCAACAAAAATAGATAAAATCCAGTTTTCCTTCAAGTAGTAATAATGCTCTCTGTGAAAGCCTCACTAGCAGTAAAGTTAGGGTGGAAGTGCCAAGCTGAATTGACAGTGAGGCCCTAAAGTTAATTGACTTAAGGATAACTGAAATCACTCAGCAGACTTTTTTTTAAAGTACTTGTTGGTTAGTAACCAGTGAAAGTTATATGGAAGAACTTGTTGACTGTTGGCTAAGTTTTCCAAAATCATGATGCAAATTAAGTCCAAATAAAAGAACAGATTGTCTTTTGCTTGTTTCTGTATTGCTGTTATGTATGCACCCATTATTCTCTCCTGTTTATGATTTACAAAGCCCACATCATTATGAAGGCCCGCCAGTACTCGACTAAAGCACAAACTTTCAACCCAGTGATGAGACTGCCTGGGGCAATTGGCTGAGCATTGTGGGTTTCTCAAAAGACCAGAAATGTCAGAGAGCAAGCCGCCATTTCTCCGTTGGCGATTTCACTGCACATTTCAACATTCTGAAAGCTCCAGGAAGCATTGATATGAGGCAACTCTTGCATGAAAAGTCAAGACCCTAAACCTGTAGGATGGTGGGCAAGCCTTTTTCAGATCAGGAATCACTATCCTCTATTATATAAGGGTACAAAACTGACAAAACCTCAACGGGGTTTCCTTAACTATCGGTTGAGAAAAGGAAATTAGATGAACACTTTTTTTTTCAGAATGTGGAATGACTAAGAGTAACGTGTAGCTAAACAATCCCAGCTATTATATTTTACATCTATTTGGCTCATCCAGAGTTCCCCAAGCATGTCCCTCCTTCTTCCTTCCTCTCCTTTCTCTCAAGTGCATTTAAGTTAATGGAGCATTTAATGAAAAGTGAGATAAAAGACATGCATCGTCATCATGTCCTTGACCAAAGCAGATCTGTCATTGAAGCAACCTCATTACTCCCATCAGTAGTCAATGAAGGGAATTATGAGTGAACCACCTGGACCAAAAGTGTCCCCAGTGGTGCAAATACACCACCTTTGACTGAAAAACATTTAGATAACCCAATTTAATCTTTTTATGAGATATTATAGTTTCCCGTGTGTGTCTGACAGCTATTCTGGCACAAAAGCAGAGTAAATCTCATTATTATCACAAGGCTCTGGGCTTTTCAGGCTTGTTCGATCCTTCAAACTAAAACTGAACAAATTACCTTCGATCCCACTGAGGTGCAGCCTGCGTGTGGTGCTGTTCCAGAATGCAAAATCGGACAAATGCTCATGGTCTTCAAGTTCTAGTATTGTCAGAACAATGAATAAGGAAACAATAAAATTCATGAGGGATGAGAAACAAAACTGCACAAAGCACATGACAAACATTTAATAAAAACCACCAAATAACAATTTACATGATATCCCTGGTGTTAATAAACATTCATTTCATATGTATTGTTATTATTTTTGTTTTTATAACAACAAGAATAAGTTCCAGTCATTGTCAAATACACCTTTTTGGCCAGAATAGCAAATAAAACGACTCCCCAAATACTGTATAAGAATGGGATTGTGCCATTTTTGTCATTACTTTTGCATTTATCTTGGTACATGAGTCTATTGTATGATTCATTGTCTGATTCAGCTTGAGGCAAAACACACTTGTTTTGCAATATCCATTAAAAATCAGCTGACGATTGCTCATTAGTGAAAGTGCATTTACGCTGAATGAGGGACGGCTTACTCCCGAACCTGTTCCTGTCACGTGTATTGCAAAGAAGCCTCCTTTTTTATGCCTCTTGCATTATTCATCTCTAAGTGACTGACTTCGTCATAATCTTGGTGACCTTGGCTGCAGTTTAGATGGTCTGTTGTCAAAATAACAAGGAGTTGCACCTATTTTTCTCTTGTTCTGTTGAGTTATAATCCCCTTTTTCCACTGCACACCAGCTCTTCTTGAAATGACTCAGAACAGCACTACTCTTCATTAAGACTTTAAATTCTCCCATAAACTGAGAATATAAATGTTTTATGAATTTGCCACACCTGAGAACAATGTTGTTGACAACCCTGCCATTTTTGAATTAATAAAAAAAAAACAACTATGACCTGTTCATTCAATTACATTTATTGAATATGTTCTCACATGTCTGTAGTGTGAGGCAAAGGGTGAATAAATTGCTAAAGGCAGTTGGGGTTGTTGGAACAGTCCACCCGTGCCGCGTTAGGATCCTTGTAATGAGATGAAATCATGTTTTCTTAAGGGGAGACATTGCTTCCCTGCGTCCATGATATCCATATTTGATTGCAGAGCTACACCACATGCAGCCATGTTTCTCACCTGTCTTCATGCACGCTATGTCGGTGCATAAAACATACATGGTTGGATTTTGCGGTGTGTGGTATTTCTGTGGACATTGAATGAAAAGACTGGTAATAACCTTTGATCCAAGCACCCCCCAACTCCCCATGGATGACAACACTGCTTGTCAGATTCTTCCACATCCTCAGGATTTAGGGTCATTGGGAGTGTCACTGTCTCTTATTGTTTGTTGCCCAGGAGTGTGTGAAGGCTGGCTGGTTTGCACACATACACTTTGTGTTTGCATGTGCCGCCTGTCACGATTTTCTTATGGAGACGGGCTTCATTTACCGAGCTACTCTTATTGTCACAAAAAAATGTTAACCTTTGCATGCAATTGTTTCACGGTCGCTGTCCTTTCTACTTTATATTGTTGTGATTTGTGTCAAAGTCTGAACTACTAGTTAGTGTATTCCCAAGAGAGATGGGTCATTACACAAAAGAATACAAGCACCTGCTGTACCAAATTGTTCGGTATGTGAGGGCACCCCTCCAGATAGAACCCCTGACAGTAATAACACGGTATAGCAAAGTTGAAGCGCAGGATATTGTGCTGCTATTGTGTTCAGATGGCTGCTTGATTTATTGTTTCGAGACTTAGATGCTGAATGCTTCAATAATGGAGCGCAGGTGGTCGCATTTGCTGACATCAAATGGAGCACAGCATTGTGGTGTTATCCTGCTTGCAGATATCTGTAGCATCGTACAACATATACAAAGCAATATATCCAGATTACAAAGCCACTTACAAACCCGGGTGGGTGGGTCCTTTTTTCCTGCGGTGACAGGGTGCAGATGTTCTTCCATTACCGAGTGATGCGCACCTCTTTATTGCTCTTAAATGGTCCCGGAAAATGGCCAAAAATTGTGTGAAAGCGGCTTCAAACGAGGAGTTGTTTTACCATAGCCTTTCTTGTGCCATTGAGTGAAATTGACTAGATGGAAAAGAGCACGTTTTAGGCATTAAACTAGAAAGCAACTTAATGGATTTCTCTAGAATTAACGACATGGGTATGTGGTGGAGAACCTGCTTTTCTGTATTCAAGGATATTATCTATTCAAGCAAAATGTTCTACTTTTATTTGGTGAAGGACATTACATTTCTTTTTTTCTAAATTTCAAGTTCACTCAAAGAACAATATGAAAACAATGTATTCACCTGAGACCGATGATATTACTCTGCAGCACCTTCACAATTTGAGTTTGAGCCAATATCTACACTTTTCTGAGCTTGTCGCTCCAGCTTGAATCCGAATATTTAGTGGGTGTTTTTTTTATTGGTGGGTGGGGGGAGGTTGGTCATTGCTCTTTTCTTGGCGAATACAAAAATTCACCCAAGACAAATGCTGCCAGTCCTATCTGTTCAGTGGCTCATAAATATTCCTTATTAGAAACATCACTGTTGGACATGAATGACATTAGTAAACAAACACGGTGTTTCCTGTCATATGTCCCATGTTTAACCTGATAATTGTGGCTCTGTTTTTTTTTTTTTTTTTTTTTTTTTGCAACAATTTGATCAGGTAGAACATTAGTATAACAAAACAAATTTGAGTTCACACTGGACTTCCCACCAGACCGCATGCAATAAATTTGATATTCCAAGGATGAATATAGACAATGTTGCAGAATATAGACATTGTTGTTTTCTCTTTGTTGTTATAGTGTGCAGACAGTTTGTCTGAATGCAAATAAACGAGCCAAAAAGAGGTTCTTTCATGTTGAAATATTAAAACAACGAGGCCAATCTCTATGGTAACAACTATATTTATTTATAAAGAAACAGTAATAATTTCACGTTGTATGTATCATTCTTCCATCTGTGGATCTCTGTCTGTCTTTTTTATTTTTGGTGCCGTGCTAAAAAATCCTTATTTAAAGTCCTTGTGTCTGTCTAAGCCTTCCTTTGCCAGTCTCCTCCATGCTGCCCCTCGATGAGTTCTGGTGTGCTGAGATCTATAATGAGCCTCTGTCTGTTCAAGTTGACACAGAGAGCTGTTTGAGGCTGTGATGTGCCACTGGTGTAGGGCTTGGCTCTCCCTGCTGACATCTGGGTGCAGAATAGAGGGATTCCTTGCTTGAAATATAACCAACCGCTGTGGGGGATGGAAAAGGTTCGGACCTCTTGTAGTGAAGTCCTGTTCCTCGGACATCATGTGTGAGGACTGTTGTTGTTGCTTGTTTTTGCTTTGGTTTTTTGTATAATCTCAAAACGTTTTCTCTAACATAAATAGCAAAATGCAAAATGTAAATACCTGGGTTTAAATCAATGTCTGTAGCCCCATTCCCAAAACAGACTTTTCGATTCCCCATCTGCCACTGAGGTATTTGTAACATTATCATACACACACACATATATATATATATATATATATATATATATATATATATAATATATATATATATATATATATATTTTTTTTTTTTTTTTTCTTTTCTTTATAACATTGTGTAAAACATAACATTGGCCAGATATGGGATCTACTGCAGATAAACATGCTCTATTCTGATGGACCCATTCATGCATGGTCACATATAGACTAACGACTATTCACACTTTCATTCACCCCATGTATAATTTATTTTTCAGTCAGCCTTGCATGCATGCTTTTGGAATGTGAGAGGAAACCCAGAGAAAACGCACGCAGGCATGTGGGAACCGCAAGCCACGTGCTCCCACTATGCTGCTTGTCCTCCTTTTGGTTGCAAGTGAGCTGGACCTATTGCATCTCAAATGATTTTGAGTGAGATGAGAGGTGATTTACACCATAAACTACTTCCCAGACAATCGTTGGACAAAAACAACCACTTTACAGCTCTCCAAATTATGGGCACTTTAGTCTTTAATAATTTTTTGGGAACATGGCAGGAAGCTATATACAGTATATATGTATTACATACCCAGGGCGTATCTCTTTAAAGATGTAATGTACGGATAATTGACAAGGAATCTGTTGGGAATGTGATATTTTTGCAGCTATGCATTTATATTGACATACTGTCACGGATCAGGGTTTGAGTGTAAACATGCACAGACGTGAAAAGAGCAAGAATATTATTTTGTATACCTCTCGTGAGTGTGCATTGCAACACGGAGACTTCACACGTGATAACCACACATCATAGCACACCCAACACTGTCCGGACATTTTTCATGGAGCAGAAGTCACTACAGAAACTGTACGGAACATGAAAACGTTTTTTGATTCAATTAGGTGTTCTTTTCCAAGTATAGCACATTCCAAGTGTCACTGCTGAAGAAATATTTACTTACACAAATGTATTTAAAACTTTTGAAAGCAACAGGGTGCTAATTGCTCATAATGCGATAACAACACTAGATAACAGCAGTGTGAGAATTATATGTTTTGTTGTCGGCTATGTTTTAGAAATATTTAGCATTTTTCATCATAATTACTGACAAAAATAAAAAGCCACAGGTCTCCTCAGTAACATGCTGGCATTGACAGAACTGTCGTCCAGCCTCATAAGAGAGAATTTTTCACCAGTAAAAAGCACAGTTGTAGCCACCTAACGCTCAAGCCTTGGTCCAATCGTTCATCATTTTTTTTCTCCGTCTGTTCTCTCTTTTGAGCGCAGTGGTAGCATAGCCCAGAGCTCCAACCACATCACACATACAGTACAGGCCACACATTTGCCTTGATCTCATTCTCACTTGTTTCCATGCATGCTGTTAAGTGTTTTTCGAGTCAGGGATGGTGAAAACGGGAGAAAACTAAAGAGGGGGAAGGGGGAGGTTGGCTTAAACATCACACACACACACACACACACACACCACACACACACACACATATACACTGCCCCCACTGACACATGCGTCTGGCCACGGTGAAAGGTTAACATGCAAACAAACTAGCCTTCCATCTGATACAACATGACATTCCCTAGCCTTCTCTCACATAATAATTTTTTTTTACTATTTCATTTTTTTTTCCATCCTGACTTTTTGAGAACAATCTTTAAATTTTTGTCGATGGATTACAATCCTGTATGTTCATATACTCTATAACCATGAACACATTCGCACACCCAACCCAACACGGCACAATGTACAGACGGCGGGCAGACAGCAGGATGTCAAATCTCAACTGATATGATCACCGTCAAAAACAACACCCACTCCCACTTTTTAACATACACTCCGACACGTTCAGCTTCCCTCTGTGCATGTGGAGACGTGTGAGCCGTGTCTACACCCAAAGCGTTCCACTTAACGTGTAATTCCCTTCTCATCAAAACAAGTCCCCCCACACCCTAACAGACATATATTATTTCTTTGTAGTCTATTATTTTCCTTTTTTTTTCACCACCAGATGCTTTCGGTTCAGCTTTAATGGAAGACAGCATTCCTTCTGTTTTTGTTCTTACATTCCCAGGCAGCTGCACTTTTGACTTTTGATATGAAAGTGTGTTGTTGGTTCACCATGTGTTCGCAAAATTACAGCTGTCTGGATTTTATTTAGGAATATTTGGCATGTCATTTTTACGACTGATATTTGGTGAAGACTATCCAATTTTTACAATAATGTTTACAGCCGTTTTCCCCGCCATTCTTTTGATGCACTACATGAGTTTAACCCTCATCCTGTCAGTTCAGTAGCACATCCACCCCACAAGCACTTAGATGCGCTCTCTCTCTTTCACACATCAGAGCCTTGATCCTCAGCACCATGCTGTCTATCAGTCCCCCATGCCCCTACCCCCCCCATCATGTAATACAGTAGTCAGAGTTCTTTGCTTTCAGTGCCTCTTTTCGATTTTGGGAGTGAAAAGTTACCGACAGGTCACTGTTGTTATTTACTCTGATGTGGTTAACATCTTTGACACGTAAAAGTCTCCCTTGTTAACATTTTCATTTGGAAATTGAGAATTACAGATGTTTGCTGTTGTATTATCCAATCTAAAACTCTTCCCAGCAATTGTCTAAATGAAAACATAATTTGCAGAACATTGGTTAAAGCCTCTAGATTCATAGAAAATTCCCCCTGGCATACACAAGCCTGTGGTACTGTATGTCGCACTACCTCCTTGATTCGAGAGATGATGATGGACTTGGTGTGACTCCCTCTCCCTCCGACCGCAGGCTCATTCACACTTCTTCTCTGTCAGTGATGTGTTAGATGGGGAGAGTTGTCACTCCTGCCCCCATCCACCTTAGCTTTCAGATTGATTTTTAGTCTTTAAACTGGCTGGATGTGCATCTACCATCCACTTTTTTCATCATCGAGTAACAGTGAAAATGCATTCTTCCTTTGTCTTTCATAGCACTGGTGTTAGCGATATTTCTGAGATAAAGTTGGGTTATTTTATCTTTTTATCATATTGGTTTTCACAAAAAAGGGAAAAAAATATATTTCAAAATCATTTTTTGTGTGCTTTAGCAAAGCAGAAGTAAACACTTTTCCAGAGTGTATTCTTATGAGCAAAATCTTTAAACGTAGTGATTTTCCCTGTAATTCTATTTAGCGATTTGTATTTGATGTTCACAGGTCACGACTAAAAATAACTACATATGTTGCCAAACAACATGGGCTGCTCTTAGTAACAAAATCACATTTTAAGGGTTACATACAAAATGGTGCATATTATGGCATATCCATTTTTCTCTTCAGACTAATTCATACAATGGAGGTGTGATGAATATTTCAAAAGCACAGTGAGAAGGATCTTTCCAGAAATGCAGGATGTGTTCAATGTGGTGCTTTCATCTTGAACGTCTATCACAGTATTGTCTCCACCACTTCTAATTTTTATCTCCAAATACACTGTATTTGGCACATGTTAGGTGTTTTCTTGTATTTATATTGACACAATTGTTTTATATTAGATTTAATTGAGTGATGACCAGTCCAGGGTCAACACAGCCCTTTACCTGAAATCTCTCACCTGGAAAGGCGACACTGAACCGCAACCCTTCATGAGGACAAGCGATATTTAAAATGCATGGATGGTTTGATTGATGTTTGCCATATTTTATGTTACTCTGCACATCCTATCTGCTGTGTATTATGTTTTGTCCCAACAGCTTGTCTGTAGTTTTGTGTTTTGACATGTTTTTTTTCAGTATACTGTAAATATGTATGTGATCTTGAAAGTTAGCCTCGTATTTATCTGTCGAGAACTTAATTTTTTTTTGGAAGGTTTGGCTTTTCTGGAGTTTAATAATGACTTCAGGAGAGGCGATGTTAAGGAGAAAGTTAGACTTTGAACGGATTTTCATAATAGGAAACCTTTGATATACTTCCATGCAAAACAAGTGAAAGCTACAGACCTTTGCATGGGTTTTAAATCAAGTGTTCATGTGCAGCCGTGAACAAAATCCCCTCCCAGTGATGCAGATGGCCTTACTTTGCCTTCCATCCATCAGGAGGAGCATTACGTCTCCCAGAGACTGAGTTCGAATAACAGCAGCCTAAAGAGGGGAGTGCCACTGATGGATCTGTTTTGTTCACTCAAAAAAAAAAAAAAAAAAGCTACTGAAGGCATGCTGAATTGTCTGAACTATAAAACTTTTATTTTCCCTTTTGAACATCAAGTGATTTTTCTCAATTATCCTGTACTGTAATTAGTAAAAAAATAAATCGGGCTTTCATAGTGGGCCAGAGTATATGAACCCAGCATTTACAATACAGTCTTGCATGAATGGTATAGCACTACTGTAGCAATTACTTTTTGCTAAACCCCAAGATCAAAGGTTCCCTGTTAATGTTGCACCAAGTACTGATGTCAGTACCCTACCGAGGTATTTTAATATAAAAAAAAAAATAGCATGGTATGATGGTGTCTTAATGGCCAGTACATAAAATGGTCAACACTCGAGTTGTGACTGTGTGACTGTGTTGGAGGTGAAAGAATGAAACTAACTCCTGCGGACAAGTTCGCCACGGGGATGTAAACTCAGAGTTCACAGCTTTGTGAGCAAAGTCAGCGTTGTATGCAGCAGAGTTGGGAATCTCTGGCATTAGTCCAGTTTGATAGATGTCAAGATCCACAGATTATGATTTGATGTAAAATCGATATCTTTAAGGGGAAAGTGACTTTATATTATTCGGTTAAGTATGAGAGTGACACCATTTGATTGAATTATGAGAGCGTTACAATTTGATTCGGTGGAGAAAGTATGTGATAGTTACCATTTGTTGATGTAGCTGTTATTCATAACGAACCTCGACTTGACTTAACCCAATTCTATAAAATTATATTTGTCTAAATCTATTTTCTAACAAGTAAAGACCACTTATCCCCCAAGCATTGCTGCTGTATGGCACTGCACACATGCACTGTTTTTTGTTTTTCTAAAAACATTAATCATACTGGTAATTGGGAGCTTTGAGACATACCTGGCTGTTTCATCACAGAAGTTTTTTTGGGGGGGTTGTACAACATTGGAACGTGTAAATGGACTGTTACGGCTCGAGAAGAAGCATGCGTTTGCTGAGGTCTTGCCCATGGGAATTCCCGAAATGTGACCACCTATGCATGTTTACACTTTGCGACGATGTGTCACGTACATCAATTTGTTTACAACGACGGGGCAATTGTAGTGTCTGTGAACTTTACTTTGCGAACACTACGACCACGAAAGCTGTTTCAAATGCTGAAAATCAAGATCTATTTGATGTTAAAATAGTGAAACAAAGGAGAAGTGTAATTAAAGTTAAAATTTCGTTCCCGCCCACCACTGTTGTTTTTGGTTGTAAACAGAATGACTTATCTGAACTGCGGCAGTGGACAGGTTGAGAGTTTGTGCGCTTGTGTTAAGAGATGAAACTTCAGCCAACCAATTGCAGGATTCCTGGGGGATTTTGTATCGAAAATGGCTTCTGCTAACGATAGTCTTATCTCTCGCCTTTAAGAAAGGATATCCAGTCGCATTGGTTTATCCTTCCCAACCCCAATAACCAGTGGATGGTCCTGTGCTGTTAGGGAAACTTGGCATTCGATGCACACGAGAGTCGGTGTTACCAGCAGTACTGTAGATCGATAGCATCGATAGCGTGGGACAAATTAGCGTCAGTGCGTGCTGCACGGAAGCCCATATCGGAGCGCTCCAACCCGGATACAGGCTTCTCATTGTCAGAGACCACTCGGGAAATCGAGAGTTTGGGAAGAATAAAAATCAATTATAAAAGTGGAGGGAAAAAGTTTCACTTTTTGTCACAGCGCCATACCGAATGAATAACGCAGCACTGACCGAGCACTGAGTGAGTGCACAGTGTACTATAAACAATGGAAGAAATCAAATTCAGTCAAATAATAATAACTTGAATAAAAAGGTTTAAGTACACAGGATTCACTATGAATAAGTTGTGTATAAATATAGAAATATTTCATATAGTCGTGGAAAAAACATTAGAGCCCTTTGTTTCTTCAATTTCTCGTCGATAACTCATGAGTTCAATATCAGAGCGGATATCTAGCTTGAGCTATTTTGCGTGTTTGCCTTAAAAAAATATAAGGTATTCAGTCATAAAAATATACTTGTATTCAGGTAAAATGTATTCAGTGAAAACATTACAATGCACAAACGTTTGAAAAAATGACTATTAAGAACGTGCATCGTTTTTTAAAAAGGTTTATTAGAAATGTAAAAATTGTTTTTGTTTTGTTGTTATTGGCGCTACACCAGTGGCACAACTACTGGTAGCAAATAATGAGGACAAAGGTTTTATACAAAGGAAAAACATTACCCCGAGGTCCCCATCAAGTGTTAATGTGTATGTGAAATGCTAAAATGCAAAATGAATGGATTTTGAATCACGCCTATCTCTGAACTGCAGCTATTGAGATTTAAAAGCACTGGTGGGTTCATCCACCAGAAATAATACTCCTCCATAGACAGCAGAGCCGGGATGTGGAATCATTAGAGGGAAAGTCATCCACTTGTCTATGAAAATGGACACGGATAAGCTCTACACTCAGGAGAGACTCTAACTCGTAAAATTTGGGGCACAGTCTGCAGGCATATGCACAGAGAGCAATAGCAAAAAAGGAAGTTTATTCAGACGGTTCATTATCTTGACGATTTAAGAGTTAAAATTCAGTCTATGTAATATTGAAAGTCATTACTAGAGTTCAAGTGGGTTTCCCCCCCCCCTAAGAGCATGCCATTAGTGGTGCTAAATGTGCAACAGTGGGAAGGAATTGATCTCCATTAAGGCCCCCTATCTTTATTAGCGCCGGTGATTTTACGAAGCGGCAAGAAGTATAGACAAATAGCTTGATTGCTAACATAAAAGAACTGGCATTGAAATTTACATTAGGATTTTCATGATACTTAATATTTCAGTGATCAATATTTGTGATATAAATAAAGGTGGATGTCCTTTAATGAATACTTTGTGCTGCCATTAATTATCAAACAAGTCGCAAAATGCTCATTGCACGATAATAAAGGTTATTTAATCAAATCAACTCCAATCTAAAATTTCAAGGATTTTTCTCTCACAGAACAAAATGCTTTGATAGCCCAACTTGAAGTTCATTGAACGTATCTGTCACATTTACTTTCTTAAAGATCCCATATTATCTTTATTATCATCACATTTTTGGGATGTCCCCTGTATTGTTTCTATGGGGCGGTGGGGTGAATGACTGCTTGGCACCTCTGCCTTGCAGTTCCGACGACCCGACTTCAAATCTGTCCACCTCTGTGTGGAGTTTCCATGTTCATCCCATGCCTTTGTGGGTTTTCTCCAGGTTCTCCAGTTTCCTCCCACATTCCAAAAACAAGCATGACAGGTTGATTGAAGTTACCAAACTGTGATGTGAATGGTTGTTTGTGTGCCCTGCGATTTCCAAGTGACCAGTTCAGGGTGTACTCCGCCTCTCGCTGAAAAGATTGCTGGAATGGGCTCCCTCACGACCATGGCCCTAGTTGAGGATAAGTGCTTCGGAAAATGGATGGATGGATAGATGGATGGATGGATATTGTCTCTATGGTGCTTCAGTAAACGTGAAATATTAGTTAAAATCGTACACATGTTCCTCAGGTCGAGCTGTTTTTCTGCCGAGAGGCCTGAAATCAGGCCATTCCAAGTTTTCAAGTTTCGCTACATCACTAGCGAAGATTTCCATCTACCTCTCACTCAAAAGCCAAAACTGTCAACCCAAAAAACATTTGCTCTCGAAATTGAGTCTTGTACATGAAGGCAACCAATCAGAAGAAAGGGTTGGTCGTAGCCAAATATGGACAAAACCGATCAAAATCTGGACCAAACACAAACACTGCTGTGAGAGGGGCCTTTTTCTCATGTGCCAAACCTAGTTGTTGTTTTTTTGTCTATTAAAATGACATTTATACTAAATCCATGTTAGAGAGTCACTCTATGGAGGTCTACATAACCAAAATATGGGATGTTTAACACAAACTAGGCACACTGTGTTACTTTTTCCACATTTCCTGGCAGGGTGATAAATTGGCATTTTTTTAAAGTATTATTAAGCCTTAAATATACTAAATTCATATCTTTTTTGTTATTCTGGTGTTTATGTTCCCCCAACCCCTTTATCTTCTCCAGCAGAGGAGTTTGACCAGACCACCTACCCCCCAAAGGGCAACTGGATTACGTCTGATGGTTAATCCCATTTTTCTCTCGCTCGGACAGTCATTTACTGGACGGTTATCTGCCTGAGTGATGCAAAAACCAGCTGGCTAAGGTGCCATGACGTGATAAGGGAATACAAGTATATAAGTATGAGGCTCATCAACACAGTACTCCCACATTATAGACAATCCAGTTTGCTTCCACAAGCCTCAGTTGGCCTTTTATCACTATAACCTCCTTAAACCCTTGTATCTCCATACTCCCAACAGCTTTTTCTTGGGATCATCTCTATACACCCTTAGAGTTGACACATCTGAAATCCTATTTGTAAAACCGCTTAAAATCAAAATATTTTAGACCTGAAAAAAAGGTTTAAATTGTATTATAATGTATTTATTGCCTTTTCTAATGTAACATTTTTTAACATTAGGGTCGATAGCCCAAAAGTCTGTGTTGGAATGACAATAGACTGTAGTTCTTAAGCGCAAGTAGGGTTTTTTTAATGCACATTCTGACCTTAATTTTTTGTATCTGTGGTGGCCTATTCGTGACACATTTTGCATTCTGTACTTGTAAAACATGACATAGAATCTCTATCCCTGTACTACCTGGGTTTACATGAATTCCATTATTTTTTAAAAGATAAATCGATTCCATCGTGACTTGTCGCTCAGGACATCATTGATATTTTTGGCAGTACATTTCTTAGTAATAATCAAAATCTCAAGAGGCGGGAAGGGCTGAGGGAATTCTCTGCCGGTATCACGTGATGATATTTCCAGGCTCTCTCTTGCATTTCTTTTGCTTTTTAATTACTAACATATACTTCAGGATCATTCATAAATGATGGACATCTATCTTTAAACTGCATATGTTGGTACTGAGTGGTTGGTTTAAAGTCTACAGAATTTGAAACAAGAAAACCAACCTTAGCTTAACAATTAGCATTCGTGATTAGCAAACTAGTGATTACTATTTTAAACTGCTAACTACCATTCATACATTATTTTAAGTGTGCACTGCCCAACTAATAGTACTTACAGACACTCCTCTGTCACTTTTGGCAGTGTCTATCTACAATAAATGTAGTAAACATGGATATTTTGGGTGATAAATTAAGATAAACATGATCATTTGTGTTTGCCACGGCACCCTGGTTAGGAATCACTTTTCTCCGGTGCCAACAAATTTATCCAAACTACCATCTATTGCGTTGTGTATATAAGCTACTATAACAGTTCAGTGATTTATTCTTATGACACCATGTTTCGTAATTGATGATATCTCTTGAGTTAAATCACCAAGTACTATAATTGCAAACATTTTGCTTGTAGTGACAGCAGTTTTCTTTCTATCGCCCAACTACAACTGGCAAGCAAAGGCTGTATAAATAGCTAATGGATTGGCTGAAAGCAGCCAGCTGTCTGCTGTTGCCCATGAGCTGCACTTGTTTTATGGCAACCTCTGTTTTGGCACCACAAAGCATTAGATTTTAGATTACATTCACAGAGGCTAAATTGTTGCCACCCAACCGTTAAAGAAATAACAATGGTTACTAAAATACAAACACATTGTTTGTTGTAGTTCAAAAGAGTGATAAAAACAAAAAAATGTGGGTGTGTCATGAAAGTGTCATTCTTGTCCAGGCTACTCGTCATTATTATTGTTATTATTATGATTATCTGGGGGTAGCACAGGGGATCAGCTGGTAAAGCGTTGGACTCACAGTTCTGAGGACCCGGGTTCAATCCCGGCCCCGCCTGTGTGGAGTTTGCATGTTCTCCCCGTGGCTGCGTGGGCTTTCTCCGGGCACTGTGGTTTCCTCACACATCCCAAAAACATGCAACATAAATTGGAAACTCTAAATTGCCCCTAGGTGTGATTGTGAGTGCAGCTGTTTGTCTCCATGTGCCCTGCGATTGGCTGTGAACCAGTTCAGGGTGTACCCTGCCTCCTGCCCGTTGACAGCCGGGATAGGCTCCAGCACTCCCTGCGACCCTCATGAGGATAAGCGGCTAGGAAAATGGATGGATGGATGGATGGATGGATTATTATTATTATTATCATTATGATTATCTTAGATTATTCTGTTTTCGTTAATTACCATAACATTTAAATTTTGTGTTGCTTGCCATTTAGTTGTTTTTTTTTTTTGTTTGTTTTTGTTTTTTAAATGGTGTCCATACCTACAACATAAAAACACAACTTACACCGTTACAATTTTTGGTTTATTTGTGTACTGTCAAGCTTCTTTACAAGCGCCTATTTTCGAAATGAAGAGCATACATAAAGAAAACGTTTCAATCATCTCAAGCTTAACAAAGCACATGGCATGGACCAGTACGGGGGGGAAAAAAAACTTCATACGTATATACAGATATAGTTTCTATTTTGATATTCAGAATTTTAATATTTGAATTTGAAACACTATAACATTGATAGTCTTATTTCTGTGACTGTGAAAACTGTACATACATTTTATTACCTCAGACATATAAATTAAACACATCCAATGCCTAACCCATGTTAATGGAGGAATAGTGTTTCCACTCAGTTCACGTTTTTTTATGATGTACCTGTTAGTGTTACAGACATCGGGCACGTACGAAAGGTATTTATTTTTTCAAGATCATGTTTTTGGCCGTTTGGCAGAGCTTTGTTCTTCTCTAAGTGACATTTCTGTTTTCCGAAGTGAGTAGAGTTGTGTTCCATCATGCTGTTTTTTGAATTATTACAACGAATTGACCCTCTTGACTTCCCTAAAAGATCTCCGACTCGTGCTGATTTTTAGTCCCAGAGTCAATTCTGCCTTGGATGACATCAGGAGTTCATCTTCATTCATTGGCTTGGGTTCATCATAAAAATATAATAATTAACCTTACATACTCTAAAGCAGGCGAGGAAAAAGGTGAAGATTTTGGTGTCTTTTGTGTCAAAAAATCCCAACATTTTGTAACAGGTTTACAAATAAGCACATATATGACATCAAACAAATGATACGTTGACTGGCACACAGTAATTTGTGATGTCAAAATATACTTGGTAAGGACTGTGATTTTTGTCAGTGCTGTTGACACAGAGTGCAATAGAAGATGCTTCATAAAGGTTATAAGGTAATGTTTGAAAGCACATCTGATAGCTGCTTCGGTCTACCTGCAAATAACCTGCAGTTGATGACTAAACAAGCTGTAACTGCCCACACCCAGGCTCTTTTCAAATGATAAGATTCCTTGAGGGAGTATATTTGCAAGTTTTTCTTTGTGTCACAATTTATTCAAGCTAACCCCGTGGAAGGCGTCGTCACAGCTTGATATCATTCCCCCATATTGGTTTGTCAGCTGTCACTGTGCCGCCAATTATTAAATCACCTCTGCGATCAAACCCTTTGAACATCAAGTGAGCCAGGCATCATCTTTTCACAAGTTTAACACAATACCCAAGCCGCTCGTTAACCTTTACTTGAACTCCTAACCGCACCTTTGTGAAAATTATTTTGACATCGATGTAGAAGGCATCCTATGAGCAACTAGTATATTATAATAACAGTTTAAAATTATCAGTAGTTAAAAAAAAGTTTGAGTAATGCAGTAGCAATTACTTTTGTTTTCATTGATTATTTTTTTTAATTTTGTCTCATGTGGCATTCTATCTACACAAAACAATTTTTCAAGTACTTTTTTTTACTGATTGACTTAACGAAACAACTAAACTGAATAACTAATTAAATAAGCAACTTTTAAAGTAACATCAAAACCTAACCTTGAAATAAATTATGTTCTTTAATGGGGCATATTAAGGAAAATTGCCTTTTTTATTTCTTACACAAAGGATCTCTAGAGTATCCATCCTGAACTGAAACAACCAAGTAAATCTTTTGTTAGCTGTCTTTTTCTGAAAATGTATCTGAAAGAGCCATTCATTTTCAGCTGCCTGGCTGAATGAGCATGATCACGTCAAAGCCAAAAGGTAAGCAGAGCTGCGGTTTAAGCACAGATTAGCTTTAGCAGTGTCGAATGTCTGGCAAGGGCGCGGATGTAAGTGTGGAGGTGTTTGTGTTTGGTGACATGAGCATTGCATTCAGCGCCTCTTACACGTTATGCACACACTACCATTTCGTGAATATAATTCAGTGACTTGGGAGTTAAGCGTTGTCTTCACACGTAAGTCTTTTCATACCCCGGCTGCTTGAGAAACAGCAGCTGCTTGCCAAGTGTAAGTGCCCTATCTTCATCCCCTCTTGTCGTGCGAACGAGAGCTGTAGCCCCTGGTGGCCCTGCTGCCTCTTAATCCATGGAAACGCAGTTCAAAAACGGCTCTGTCAGAAAGAAAAAAAAAAAATATTTGGTTCTGCTGGTTGGTAAATGCAAATGTAAATATATGGGACTAAGGTGCCATTTCTGTTACTTCCATGTAGTCACCCCCTGTCAGGAGTTTTACTGTACTATTACTGATCATTTTCTAGATTGTGACATCAGTGATTCATCTATGCCTTTCATTTTCCTCCCACAATGTCCTTTGTTTTCTTTCATTTCCACCTGTTTGACACCTGGATTAAGGTCTCAAGGCCCATCTCACTGCTGTGTGGCTCTTTGCTAATATTGCAGGTCCTGCAGGATCTGATGCACCATTGATCTGTGAATGTGTCTCCGCAGAATTTGCACAAACGTGTACTCTATGCACAGCCCGTTGACCTTTGTGTGTGCTGATACTTTGGTGGCCGAATGCCATGTTTTACACAAGTGAATATAGGTGAGTGCGTCGGTGTGTGGTGATGTGGGGTGAAATCAAGCAGGCCGCGGATATGGCCGCAGCACATTGGCAGATGTCGTCTTGGCCGATGCAATCTATGGCGCACAATTTACACAAATTAGGTAGGCCCTGATGCCCCTCTGCCTTTAAGCGCAAATCAATGTTCAAGGTCCTGAAGCTAAACAAACCTCAGATTGATCTGCAACACTTAATCACATCAATAATTCATATTACAAGCTAGTTCTAGAAAGTGTACCCAAAGTCATCTACTTCATGTGAACAGTTTCTATTCATGATGATGAGTGCCCTCTGTAGGCTGACAGTCATTTTATGTGACACCAACATTTAATGGAGTCTTTAAGTCAACGACACTCCTTCTGGCCCACAGGCCAGACCAGAGGCTTTTCTTGTACAGTGAAATCGCCTGTAATCAAGCGGATAGAAGGTCTGCTTTGAGGGGGTTTAGTGCAATGTGGCAAGTGCCAATCTGACTGCAATCAGGATTTATGCAGGCTCAAGGTCCTGATGTCATTGAGCAACTTTTAACGTGACCCGAAGATTGGAGACTAATCAATTTAGGATCTCTAGGAAGAAATTTATGCAAGTGCCATTAGTGTGTGTCAGACTATACACCTCTTTTGCTCTTGCTTACATTCCTTTTTTTTTTTTTAACATAAAGACCATGTAAAGTGAAATCAGAAGTCACGTATGCTCACACTTTGTGATCAAATGTTTAAAAAAAATGTAACATGCATAAATAGGACATGTAAATTAACATTTTGTTATGCGTTAATAATTTGCAATCAAGACAAAAATAGTATCGATAAACTCAAGGGGCCATTTAGTTTCACATTAATTGTCTCTGCTTTTACAGTTTCAGTAGCCATAAACTACTTTTGATTACATTTAAACCCCCCTTTAAAAAAACCAACAAAACCTAAATTAGTCAAGCAAACATCTTGGACAGAGGCAAATAAAGGGGGTCATAAATGTTTCAGTTTCAAGTTGAACACTACAAAAATAACATGCTTAGCACCCTTTTGTAAATACTTGTCAGGAGTTACGTAGTTTTGCTGTGCTGTCATTTTGTTTCCACTGTGATTGAGGTTAGTGGTCTGTGTAGTGACTCAGTTCATGCTTGATTGCTCTCAGACTTTCCTGTGCAACTTAAGACTGCCGCAATGCTATTGTCATGAGGAATAAAGCTTTCTTCCCAGCTGCATCCTTTACTTTACCTTTCTTTAGAAATGGCGCACTTGATAGTTTTGACCTTTTCTTTTCCGTGGTTATGGCACGTGGAACATAATTCCCTAAGACTCCCACCTCTCGACTGCATCTCTTCTGTAAGGGCTCCACAAAATGGCGAAATTCCGCCATACAGACAACAACGGTTGATATTTCCTACTACAGTATTACACAAAACAAAAACTATTTAATCAAGCTTTTTTGTATTGTTTTGGGCCCTGTTGTCAGCACAGCAATGCCAGAAACCATCACTGTAGAGGGGCCTCTTCCTGTATCATGTTTCTGAAGACTTTGTTTTTGTTGGTTGGCATTTTCTTTCTCCCCCCCCCCCCCCCCTGCATGTTAACTGTTAGTTTACACCATGGCTATGCACCATGAATTTAAAAGTGTTCTCATCCCTTTGTACCATGTGTAATATGAGGAAACACCAGGTATGTTTATGACAATATCATCTTAATATCTGCAAACTATGGCAGATAGATGAAAGAGAATTCCTGAACCCGGTGTCAAAAAAAGACAGAGAGAAGGTTTGAAAGGCCGAAATTCCCGGAGGCAGTGGGATAGTGAGACAAAAGCGCATGGGCTCAGCCGTTGCCCCTCTGTCCATTATTTATGTTGTGCATGCAGGGTTCCCACTCATCCATCTGTTCTCAGCTCTATGTTCCTTGTTTGCCGTATTCTACATCCTACTTTGGCATGCTAAAATAAGCAGACTAATAAGACCAATGCTTCCTATCAAAGTGTGAAAACCTCATAAATATATCACACTATCAAGGCGTGAGCTATTGGAAGAGGAACCTAATCTGGGAAATGGAAAAGCAGAACGGATGATGCTGGATCACTTCCAACACATGCATTGATTTGTGGTGTAAGTCGTACCCGTGCCACGACTGTCTCTAATACAAACAACATTGGCGGCTATGACGGCCTGCCAATAGCTCTTCTGGTCATATTTTTGCAGTGAACTCAGATATAATGAGATGTGTTTGCGCTCCGACTTAATTTGAGTCAAACTGAAAAGAATGCATATTTCCTGGTGACCGGGGGAAATACATATGTCCCTGAGAGTCCTCTGGTTGGTTGCACACTTTGCAATATTGATTTTCTCTCCCTGGGACAGAGGACACGTGGCGTGTTTGGCAGCGTGTAAGAGTGGAGTGCATTTCCAAACACTTTGGTTCCGCTTATAGTTAATACCTGTATATACACCACTTTTCCTTCCCATCCCATTTCCTGCTGACTTTATATAACTGAATTTATAACTCTAACGTGAACCCTCAGAAAGCCAGTTGAAGTCAAACCTCATTGTCGCAGGGTTACATATTTGCTTTCACATGCACAAAAACAACTCAATTGCAAACGTTGCCTGTTGCTCTTGTGCAAAAACAGGAAACCTTTATGAGTGACTTTAATTATAAACAGGGTCAAAAATGTGGTTGAGGGGAAGTGCAAGGGGTTTAGGTAATGGTGGCTACTGTAATGTATTAGTTTGGACATTGTCAATCCAAGCTATCCCTCTGTCTTTTCTATATTCCTAGAAGGGTGAAAGAAACTTTAGTCTCTGCCTAGCCACAATGTTAAGACCCCCTGGGGAGAATGAGATGAGAAGGAAATTAATAATGTGTAAAGAGTCCCAGGCTCTGACTGAACCAAAGGATCAGAAAAGGGGTGTGGAAAGTACATTCGATGTGAGAAGGATCACAGGAACTGAGGCCGACAGAAATTCACCAAAAGAAATCTGACACCAAAATGTTTATTGAATCAGTGAATCTGTGAAGGAATGCTTTGCTAAATGTAACTGAGAACATAGTTTTTACTTATCAGCCTTTTGGCTTCAGGGTATTTCATCTTAACATCTTTCAGCGGAATTCACAAGGGATTTTATATATTGTTGTCTGATGTCCTAGAACTGGAAAAATTTCCAGCAAAGACTCTCAATTGATTGCTCGGACTGGCAGTTACTTCCAAAAAGTGGTGAATTTGAAAACAATTGGACAAACGGGTTGGTCTTGCAAATTGCATTCATGAATGAAGTTATATTTTTGTCTTTTGTTAGATCTTTTTTTAAATATTTTGCTTTAGAATGCTTTATGTAAGCTACAAAATGGTCAGGATTTGGTTGGGACTGCATTTAAATAGTACTTTTATCTACACTTTCACAGTGCCCAAGCCTCTCATTCCCCTATTCTCGCACACACACACACACACACACACACACGCACTTACATGCACACACAAAACATTAAAACACTAATGGACGACTGGGACCAAATTAGGGTTTAGTGTCTTGCCCAAGGACATGTTGACATATGACCAGTTGGACGTGGGAGTAGAACCTGCTACCCTTTAGGATAATCTGTTCTTTCTACTTCGCCACCAGCTAGTATTCTAAAGTCACTCACTAGCAGGATCTAATATTTGGTTTCTCATGTATCCTTTTGCTTCAGAAAAACGAAACGAATAATTGACATTTAAATACTTGTCACAATGTAAGAACACATCATACATATTCTAAATGGATTAGAAATTTGCATTTCTGGTGACATCACAAGACTTCAGAACAAACCTCCAACACGTTCATGACATCCGTTTCAAGTCAAAGTTGGATGAAAATTGTTACTTGCTAAACATCAGAGACGCTCTAGATTTGGTTTGAATAGACTTTTCTCTGTGATACGTGTAAGACGCTCAATGCTGGCACACTCAAGTCTTGTCACTGCATGCCAAGTAGGCTTTGGCACTGCTCTGACCTCTCTGGATCTACACCAACAGATTCACGGCCCAGCTTTGGTTAGCCTGATCTGTCTGTCTTTCTAATTTAAATTTCGCGGAGCTTGTGGCATGCATTTCTGTAGTTTTCGTGTGGTAAAGTGTATTATTTCATGTCCCTTCCACAAAGATAATTGACGAAAAGGTAAACATAAGCTCGTAACACTGGGGATGGGGGGTAAAATAGATGTACAAATGATGTTGGGTAGCTGGATAATTCCAAATTTGTATGTGGCAGCAAAATGACTTCACAATTAAAATGATAATCATGATGAAACTACCCTTTTTGGTTGCTCTGAAAAAATAAATCAGCTCATATGCATATATTGTATACTAGTGGACCGGCCCCATCTTGGAACTGTAAAGCATGGAAATGACAATTACATGTGTTTAGTCTTCCTGAAATAATCACTTAAGATGATGTCAGTATCCCTGTTAATGTTTCCCTTCCTCAAGTGGATGGGTGTAAATATGATGAATACATACTCAATGTGGACATCCATCTTCAAAACCGCTTGCTAAACATACAATCAACTTCAATGAGGACACTTAAGACAAGTAGCACTGAAGTGGTGGCTTTTGTCTTTTCACATTGCCTGTTTGGAATACTCCCTGCTTTGAGATCCATGCATTGTTTGCTTAGTGATGAGAGGCTCTGTATGACACACTTGCCGAGCAATAGTGGTTGCGATGACAATTTCTCTCCTCTTGGTTGAGGAGGCATCTGGCGTTGCCACGGTGTTGTAAGCTGAAACACACCCACCAGTGGTTAATGAGGCGTCAGAGGCAGGGTTTCTGATCTGGAGACTGTCGTGTGCGTGTGTGTGTTTATGCGTGTGTGTGTGTGTGTATGTGTATGTGTGCGCGTGCATTTGTGCATGTGTTTGTGTATAGTAGCGATTCCCTCATTGTCCTAAACTTGGCATCTCTAGACCGTGCATGCACGCCATCTGTAGTCCTCTGCCATAAAGGAGCTCTTGCATGAGATTTAAAGGCAGCATTCAATCATTTTAAAATGAACACGACTATATTAACCATGCACTAATTTACTCATAGCAATTAAGCACAAACTAACCAAGACTCTACTAATTAAAACAATAAAAATGGAGACATACACGCAGGATTTTAGGACGGTTGCAGTCTATTTGCATAGAATGGGATTTCAATTCCAAAAAATACAAACTTTTGAGAGATATTCATGCAATAATTCATCATCAGTATCATATTTATTCCCGTGACTGAAAAACATCATAAAACTTTGAGTAAAGTGAGTTACAGCCTCAATAAAAGTGACAATCAACATAAAGTGTAAAAGTCTCAGCTCTATTGAATCTACAAATCAACCACTCTGGGTTACATACAATTGGATGTGCTCATCTATCCGTAAAAAGAATTAATTGTGATTTATAGTTTGTGGCGATGGAGAAGTGCAGTGCAGGTAGAAACGCCTCTCAATATAAAGCAACGCAATTTCATCTCACTGCTCAACGTAACCACAATTCAAAGTTTTACCTTTTGAAAAACAAAAGGCACATCATACTGGAATTACAAATGCTGTGACCATTAACATACTCTTCATATTTGTCTGGGGAACAGTGTACAGTGTACCGTACTTGAATATTGAGCTGTTATGGCAGATAAGACTACAATTCCCCCATTGACTCATATACCCACAGAACAAAATGTGTTTCTGGTTCCGTATGAATGCGTTATCAGTGTTCTCACTCGAAACACTCACAGGTTTGGAGAAATTTGACTTTTTCTGCAAGCTCATCAAAGGCGAGCCCAAGTACTGTGACAGAGACACTGTGAGATCGTCTCGTAGCATCTACCAAGCATCCAGTCAAATTGGAGAGTACTTGTTTATTGGGTTTATAGTGCCGAGGGGTCTGTGTATTTCTATGATATATGGATTGCATTCCACTGTCAGGATCTCCGCATTTGTACACAATCTCTCAGAGGATGACCAGTTTTAGTTTGTTAATGACTCTCAAATAGCAACTCTTCTTGTGGGTATAACATTAGCATTATAACACTGACTATAGAACTTGTTTGTATGTTCTGTATATAACTACAGTATATAAGTGCCATCACAGTTTTGATATGTGGTTCTTTCATATTGATGACAATTATTTTATATTTTTGTTGAACATTACTGGTCATTTGTTTTTATTTCTGAATTTTTATTTTTTTTTCCCCCGGTGTTTCAGTGATTTTTTTTTTTTTATTTTATTTTATTTTTTTCTCGGGGGGAGGTTCAAAAGCTCTAATCTTTGTGGCTTCTTCTTATCCATGTTGCCACAAGTCAACCTGTCCTGACATTAATCATGTAGAATTGTTTTTGTTGATCCTTTTTTTTTTTTTTTTCATTTTCAATCATTGAGAGTATTTCCAGTTTCCAAATTAGATATGATCTCCTTTCATCTCCTTTTTTGTAGTTGATGTGATTTATTATTTCTCTTTGTTTCAGGTGATTTCTACTCTGTCAAGGATCTCCCACCACAGTATTGCACAAATCAAAGGCATCAGGTAAATCCCGTTTATCACTCATTATTGATTATTTAATTGGGTAAGATTCTCTCCATATGTCGGGAAAATACTTTCAATAAATGACTTCCACGTTTTACCCAAAAAAGGTGAGCAGAATTAATCTTTACAGCTGTTCTTTAAAAAAAATGACACTTAAGGTGACATCTTACCTAGAAAATATTCTTAATTTTCACCTTTCACTGACACAGTGCAGTAGTGTTAAAAGAGAAACGTAAAATCACAAGCGCTGATGTCTTCTGCCTCCACAGTTAGATGACTCCAATGTACGCCAGCAGCATTATTCTCATACAATAAAGAAATAGAGAAAATCATTCTTGCTGCTTTTATCAACCCTAAAATGGGATTCTGATTCCTCTTTATTTTCTCAATTGGCGTGGAGCTCGGGAGGTCTAGCAGCACATAAAAAGCCATTTTATCTGTCTTGAGTAATGAGTTGATGGCGCACGCACATTAAGAACCACGGCAGGAAATGAAGCAAGAAGAGAGTGACATGGAACGCGAGCTCAGGTCTTCTGCTAATAATACGCACAACTCAAGCTGCTGACTTCTCGCTGTTCACGCTGACTGTTTGCTGTGAGGTGATGAAATCGATGGATGTTTGACCACTGTGGAAGCACACATACCTTGATACTCCAATCCTGAGCTATGTGTAAATTTTAGCAGTCCAACTATCAATTAATTTGTAAAACCTTAACAACTGAAAATTCTCTAGATGCTCATTGGATGTTATCATCACAGTAGCTATGAGTTTGAGGAGAATATGAGGTACCTTAGTAATTAAATTTTAAATAAAAGCAGAGGTTCCCTTAAACCCAGACCTGGACAAGATATGGCCCACGGGCCTCATCAGGGCCGTCCACAGTCTCTTACTGCCCTCTCAAGAGCGTTATAAAATCAAAATCAAAATAAAAAAGTGATCAAAATAAACCATAAAAGTAAGTATGGTTCTTGTATTTTGATCTGATTTCATTTGAGAAAAATAGATGCATACTGTAGACATTTTTTTTCATGTTGATTGAATTGTGAAGATTTTATATTCTTCTCCTACTATTTCTGTTGTGACACCTCTTCAAGGTCGAGTATGCAGTTTTCAAACTGCTAAGCAAGCTCTGAATATGGCCTCACTTCCCTCTCTCTGCCGCTGCCTCGCATCCCTGCCCAAAGGAAATCCTTCTTTTAGACTTAAATAATTCGTCCAAGAAACTATGATAGTCTCTTTTTAGCGAGAGGCTGTTCTGTGTCCCCGCGAGGCTGCATGTGCCAATGATTGACACACTATTTGGTCATGCATTGTGGTCTACAGTCTCTGATTGGCTATTCTAGTCACGCTGTGACAAGTTTTAAAATAATAATGAAAATTAAATTAGCGGCATAAAATGGGGCCAGAGAAGGATACGTTTTCAAAAGATTACTTTAATATTCTATTTCCAGGTCATACAGTTTTAATACAAATGAAAAAACTAGTGCAGGGTGTCGTCCGCCTTTCGGCCAGAGTTATCCTGGATAGGCTCCTCCACTACCGTGACCCTTGTGACAACAAGCGGCCTGGAAAATGGACGGATAGTTGAACAGCAAACATCACCTTTAAAAAAAAAATGCTTTTCTTGCGATTAAGAGAAAAAAATGAGAAATATCAGAATCAATGGTGGCATTAGGTAAGGTCACATTTGGTCCCTGCCCTCAAGAACATCTGTTAAATATTACACAATCTGGGAAGGTTAAAGATTAGTGGATAATATGGAGGTGGCACAGTGACTCAGCTGGTAAAGCGTTGGCCTCACAGTTCTAAGGTCCCAGGTTCAATCCCAGACCCGCCTGTGTGGAGTTTGCGTGTTCTCCCCGTGCCTGCAAGGATTTCCTCTGGTCACTCCGGTTTCCTCCCACATCCCCAAAACATGCAACATTAGTTGGGCACTCTAAATTGCCCCTAGATGTGATTGTGAGTGCGACTGTTGTCTGTCTCTATGTGCCCTGCGATTGGCTGGCAACCAGTTCAAGGTATACCCGCCTCCTGTCCGTTGACAGCTGGGATAGGCTCCAGCACTCCCAGCAATAATCGTGAAGATAAGCAGCAAAAAAAAAATGGATGGATGGATGATATGGAATGCTTTGGTGCATGTGGCGCTTGCCTATTGGGCAAAGCTGTTGTTGTTACTATACATTATCTCTTGGATTGAGATATATATTCAATAGTTTTCCATTAAAACACTATTTTGTAGTACTTTAATTGTAGCACATTATTCAAACCAACCCCAAAATGCAATCTTCTCCTGACAATTTTAATTGTGTTGAGAACAGGTGGCAGAGAGTTGTGCGAAAAGCCAATCAGCCCACAAGAAAATGAGAAAATAGAATAGAGGTTGAGAAATACAATTCTATCAAGCTAAGGCGAAGTAATAATAACCTAGAATTGGACAGCTGTTAAACAAAATGCAAATACTGCAATTGCACTAGAGTACAGACCTCCGTTAAGGGAAGTGGATCAAAATAGAATGAGATTTTCCTCAGACCAAGTAACACTCATCTACAAGCCTTGATGGAAATTGGTTGTGTTTTCATTATCTTGCTAAATAACTAACAATCACCAAATGGTGGTAGAAACAAAATCATCTTCATGCAGTGGTTGCTAGAGGTTATAAGCTCGGGTGGTCTTACTTCCAGTGATGGAGAGGGGAAACGGCACGAATAATTTAGAAAAGACATTCTCCAGTTTTAGCATCTTAAGTTGAAGGTTTTCCGATCAGGCCATTACCCTGTTGTCTCAAATAATGCTTACAGAAAGCACATCAGGCGCTACATTGATCTTTAAAGTGACCGGAGAGCTCGTGGCTATGTTAAATCTCCCTGTATCAATGCCAAAGACATGCCTATTGGCATTCCGTCGAGCCCCATTGATCTCACCTTTGATGTGGACTCAGATCATTGTGGCCTTGGTAGTTTATGTGTCTATCACTGCATCGGGGATGCCAGCTTCACTTGGAAATGAGGGCTTCCTGTTGGCTGGCTGCCATCTGCTGTGTCCTGTGTCTGCTCCCAACTGTGCGAACAGACCCAGACAAAATTCCAAATAAATCAATTTTAAAAAAAAAAATCTTTCTAAATTTGATCAACATTCTGAAAGTTCCCTCTGTATACATCAAGTTTAAAGCCAATTGTGCTCAGTAATCTTTCCTTAACATTATGCAAATAATTAAATGAATCAGCTGACTTACTACTTTGTATTTTTTCCCCCCTCCACACAAACTACCGTATTTTCCGCACTATAAGGCACACCTAAAAGCCTTTAAGTTTCTCAAAAGCAGACGGTGCGCCTTATAATCCGGTGCGCCATATACAGTATATGGATCAATATTGAGCCTTCAGTGCAGCTCGATCTAGTGGATGCATAATGTAGCCCCAGCCTCGACTGTAGTGTCTATTTTATGCGCCTTATAATGCGGTGTGCCATATAGTGCAGAAAATATGGCACTCCTTTATCTGACAGAAAACATATCGGTGTAATCATATTTTATCAACACACTGTGCAGATTATAATTATGGTGAGGACTGAAAATAAGCAGATGAATCCGAGGAGATTAATCTCTAAATTGTCATTAGGTTACATATTGATTTCGGTAGATCTATGCATTCCTATTTACGGTAATAATAATATATGAAAAAGCTTCTTTTTTTTCATCCATTGGCTCGATCATACTCTTCTCCTTTGGCAGACTATGTATGTATCTAGTATGTGTCCGTAACAACAGATCATTCTACAAGAAATGTCACTTGTATTCCTGGTGAAGTTCTTCAGCAGGAAAGGTGACTTTGAAGGAAGCTACCGGACCGTATTTAAAAGCCCGGAAAGGACAGGGAATAAGTAGCAATGTGTGCAGACTGGCTTGAGCTTTAGTGATTTATTGAGCGTAGCAGAGGCAAAGTTGCATCCAGGGACGTGAAGCCGCTTCCATGGTCGACTGTTTGAGCCGTATCCCCATCTAATAACTACACTGCCGTTCTGCTCTCTGACAGTCGCTGATCAATGCAACTGGCTCGCTGTGCCTATGTCCTGCACATATGTGCACAAATCCCTTTATGCTGGAATTTACCACATGGGCGGTGAGGAAAATTCACCACGGTTAGGGGATGGTTAAATTTATGGTATTAATCAAAAAAGGGCTTGGCAGAGAGAAAGCTAAGGCTGCAAGACTTTGGATAGTGGGATTACTTCATTTTTGATGCAGAAATCTCTTGAAACAGGCCGTATATAACCTGGTCAATGTGATATAATACAGTCATATTTTAGACAAAACAAAAGGGGGTGTCAAAAAGTGAAAGCTGAAACAGGTTGAATTAAAGATAAGACAAATTGATAGGAAAAGGGTAATGGGTGACAGCTCATTTCAGATTTTGAGGGATTATGGGAAAAAAAGTCCACATTTAGTATGAATTTATTGTGTTTATTATTGTTCTGTCTTTAATGCAAGCATCGTAAAAACATTTCAGCGGGAGAAGGGCATAGTATGTTGGGAACTACTAAACTACTTTACTGGCTTTGGAATTTAGCACAAATGGGTACGTACATATACTATCAAACCTGTGCATTAAATATTTTGGTACAATAAACAATATATATTAATAGTGATGATGCTAAAATAGGGTAGGGTATTATTCTAATATGTACTAATTATTTTCCCCTTGAAAATGTTGCTTTATGCAAATTCTTTATGGGTTAAAATAGGTCATTGTTTTGTGTATAACATAGAATAGTTGACATTTAGACCTTAAATAAAAAAGTATTCATATGTTCTTACTAAATCATTTATCCTTTTTCTGCACCATTTATTTTCACTAGGATCATGCCCAGCTAATTTTGGGTGGGTTATTTTTGTCTACCCTGAAATCACAGGGGTTATATGAAGCAAGGGTGGCGGGGGTGGGGGGTGTTGAGGACAGCGTTCACACTTGCATTCACACCTTTATTTTTCAATTAACATGTATTTTCGGGGAATCCACCCAAGCACATGTAGATAATGCGCACTCTGTAAAAGGAGGGCCTCAGATGAGTCTTTAGACCAAAAAGAGGCAAACAACAGTTTACTTTGTCTGAGAAAAGCAAAGTAGCACACAGTGTAGAGACTTGAAAAATGCATGAAGCAATACGCTAGCCGCATAGCCAATAATGACGGTGAATAGCCAGGAGACACGCTGTTAGAGGAGATCTGATGAAATTATAAACATAGCACAATTGCACCTTGTTGCACCATTTAGGAGAAATGAAAACAGCAGCATTAGAGAGTGCTTGGCTCCGCAAAACAACACTGAGGTGATAGATGCGAGGGCATGGCCCCACAAACTACTATGTAATTAAATTTTGCCCTGCGGGACTCCATTAATAACTTATAATATAGTGTGCATTTCATTGGAGGGGGTCATCAAATGTGGGTGGGTTATTGGGCTCGGGAGGAAGCACCCTGAGCTGTGCTGTGCTCATAGCAGGAGTGATGAGAGTTGCATAAATCACATGAAGTTTTGATATTGTATTTTCACAATTAATATTTTAATGACGTGAAAGCACTTTTGTGACGGTAAACTAAGCGGCTTGGTTTAACAAGATGGATGCTACAGAATGACTGAAGAAAAACATTCAGCTCTTACAGAAAATTACAAAAGTGTAATACTGTAGTCAAAGATTTGAAATCACAACACTGCCAACGGAGACATTTTTAATAACTTACATAAGTGACTAGATTCTATTGATATCAACAGCGCTTTTTCAGTTTTAGTAGGGTGGTTGACATTATCATCTTAATCATTTTAATCGTCATGAATTGCACATGACATTGAAGTAATAGGTTCTAATTTGTAGCAAACAGCTCATCCGGGAACAAAGACAAACTAACCAAGAGCTAATAAAGTGCTTGAGAATGTTTGCTGTGCGGGGAGATCTTTAACATTCAAAATAAATTCCCCATGTTTAATGAGCTAATCACCGTCATTAAATTTTGATGTACTTGCACATCCGAGGTGTAGTTTTAATGTGGGTCAGCAAGAAGGTGAAATGTATGATTTGCAGCTCTATTTTTACTCTCTGTGTTTTAATGTTTGGCTGTGTGACTTCCAGCCATCATAGTTGACAAATAATCTGTAGGGATGTCCTGTTTTCTGTCATGTTGTTCTTCATTGCCTCTGAGAGTCCTTGAAATGTCCAGAATACCTGACGTGTATCCATCAGTCTCGAAAAAGGGTGTTTCTTCTGCTCCAATCCAGTTCTAGTTCCAAGTTAGATATGAGAAAATGAGAATTTTTTTCTTTTTTTAATCTGTCATGAGAGGTGGGCTGACATGTTTTGACAATGTTTTTTTTTTTTTTTTTCTGACTGATGGCTTCTGCCCTGAATGTGTTGCACGGGGGAGTGACAATTTGACAGAGATAAAACACCATTTGAAAAGTGTTTTTTTTTGTCTGTTTTTTTGTGTTTACTTTTTTTTTTTTAGTTTTTTCCAGGGGCTTTGAAAAAGTGTTTTTTTTAACCCTCAACCTCTGTTGGTGTTTCAGATCTTTTCCCACAGAGGACACAGCCTTAAATGAAGATGACGTGTACAGAAGTCTTGAGGAGTTGGCAGAGTAAGTTGTCATTATTACACGGACAAGACACACACAAATATGTTGTATATGTATATGCCACATAAAAAAAAATGAAAGTGACTCCTATTTACTATCTGGAGGAACCGCCCTGTCCATACAATACATATAGTAGCATAATCCAATGCAAAGCCCTTCTTCAAACTCCATCCATCCATCCATCCATCCATCCATCCATCCATCCATCCATCCAGAAGCTTGACAGTACACAAAGAAACATTGAAAAATTGTAACGGTGTAAGTTGTGTTTTTATGTTGTAGGTATGGACACCATTTAAAAAAAAAAAAACAACAACTAAATGGCAAGCAACACAAAATTTAAATTTTATGTTAATTAACGAAAACAGAATAATCTAACATAATCATAATGATAATAATAATAATCCATCCATCCATCCATTTTCCTAGCTGCTTATCCTCATGAGGGTCGCAGGGAGTGCTGGAGCCTATCCCAGCTGTCAACGGGCAGGAGGCAGGGTACACCCTGAACTGGTTCACAGCCAATCGCAGGGCACATGGAGACAAACAGCCGCACTCACAATCACACCTAGGGGGAATTTAGAGTGTCCGATTAATGTTGCATGTTTTTGGGATGTGGGAGGAAACCAGAGTGCCTGGAGAAAACCCACGCAGGCACGGAGAGAACACGCAAACTCCACACAGGTCCACACAGATGATTGAACCCGGGACACCAGAACTGTTAAGGCCAACGCTTTCCAGCTGATCTCACCGTGCCGCCTCTTGAAACTACAGTATGAAGTTAAATTGTGCAAAAAGGAGCTATTATTTTCTTAGGTGCACGCAAGTGCTCACGCTGAGGGTGCATTGAAACAATTTTGCAATACAATGTAAAGACGGTTTTGGGAAATGGTTCAGCAAAAGTTCTGGGGGTTGAAATAAACACTGAGGAACTTACTATATTGAAGGGTGTGCTATATAATTCTGTACTTTTTGTCAAACGTCAGCCCTTATTGCCACTTCCATTTTCCACAATGTCTAATGAAATAAGCAAAGAGCTCGCTGTTACTCTGCCCGTTGCCATAGTGACACCAGCAATACTCTCTGGCTCCTAGCCTGCTCTTTCGAATGTGGATGTGTGGGTTTTCCGGGTGTGAAAGTGAGTCGTATGGCCCGCTCCGATTTGGCGGTGTTTCCCGCGGTGACAACTCAGATTAATGGAGAATAATTAGTTACCCGCAGTGAGATATGTGCCATTCATCACATGGAGATACAGGAAGGCGCGAGGGAGTAGGAAATGGAAGCATGCAAGGGGTAGATATACATCCACTGAATGTGTGCTTGTGTCATTCTGTAGGGAGCACAAGTGTGTGCTATCTGTGCAGAAGAGAAAAAGCAGCAAAGCAGGCTAATACAGGATTAGAGTGCAGTTAACCTGACTTAAATCTGCATAGGGTGGTAAGCGGTATGAGTAATAGCGCAAATCATAGAAGTGAAGAAATAAAAATCTCGAAAGCTGACATTTGTGGAAGATGTGAGAGGGCCAGTTTATGAATCCTTCCTTATTTTGTAATGACGAGTTTGGGTTGCAAATTTAGGATGCAGAAGCATTTTCTTATACAATAAGAAATGTGGACATAATTTTTTGCTATATGGCAGAACTTCTAATTTCAAACACAATTTTATGACACTCAGATTCAGAATTAAGATTTCAGGCAGTGTACTCCCTTGTGTGATGCTCATACTTGGCAACGGTCCATTTTATGGGGTATGTCACAAAAAAAAATCCTTAAAAGAAAAATAAAAACCTGCAGCATAAGCATTTGATCTTCACAGAGGCTTGAACTCAACACGTAAAGACAGTCCTTCGAGGGCCTTAAAAGTTAATAATTTAAAAATTCTTTTTTTTTTTTTTTTTGTTTAACTAGCTTTCTATAGTTCCTAATGCCCTGCGGGAAGTAATGTGTGTTTTATGATAAATAAATGTGTGACCAGAAGTTACAAACAGAAGGTGTGGCTCTTATTGACTTAATTATACTGCTTTGCTACAGCGCTTCTCTTGACCTTTTACAAAGACCATGCATGCGTTTTGTTTCATCAATGAACGCACGCATAACTGATTCATCAGCAGATCCTGCCTGCACTGAGCAGTTAGTTAGTGGCACAAGAGCCATGCCTTTTGTAACCCTGCATTCAAAAACTTATTCATTAGTCTGACATATTGATGCATGGTTTGAAATAAGTGCACGGCTAAACTGTAAAAATGAGATGGAGGATAATAATGAAACTCTTCCCGAGTAATAATCATCTATTTTACCGACATAATACTCCACAAGAGTCTCTTTAAAGGAGGAAAACGGGCAAAATCCTGACATATGGCGTCATTAAAAAACAACAGTTTGCACAGAATATTGTCATAGCAACTTGGTGGGATCATTCACTTCAATGTTAAGATGAAAAATGATTACCCATCTGAAAGAATTTGCTGTAATTAAACTAAGCAAGTAAACCCAACCTCAATGTGGGCCTTTGCGATGAAAATTACACTGAGTAACTATCCAATTTGGCAACACGGTGGAGCATCTGTAGAGCGTTGGCCTCATAGTTCTGAGGACCAGGGTTCAAATCCCGGCCCCGCCTGTGTGCAGTTTTTCGGTTCTCCCCGTGCCTGCGTGGGTTTTCTGCGGGCACTCTGGTTTCCTCCCATATCCCAAAAACATGCATTCATTGGAGATTCGAAATTGCCCCTGGATGTGATTATGAGTACGACTGTTGTTTGTTTCTATGTCCCCTGCGATTGCCTGGCAACCAGTTCAGGGTGTTCCCCACCTCCTGCCTGATGAGAGCTGGGATTGACCCGAGCACTCCTGTAACTCTCATGAGAATAAGCAGCTCAGAAAATTTATGGATGAACTATTTAATTTCAACCAAACCTGATTGTGGACCTTCAGGTTCACTTAAGGTCTCTTGAAGTTTTATTCTAAACTCCATCAATTAATATAGAGATGAATGTTTTCATTAGAGTTGCTTCACGTGGGCATCACAACCTGAAGTTACAGTGTCAGTGCCAATTGTGTCACTGAAGATTGGACCATCAGGTTGTCAGAAAAACCTCACCTGTAGAGTAAATACCAGCTTTTAGAGTCGATAGTACTTTTACACTTAGGAAAGCAATGTTTGTACCGGACTCTCAGAGTCAATTGGAACACAACCTGTATCTAATTGAGGTCTCCTGGGTTAATGTGGGAAAGACTGTGCTTCTTTCCTTCACGTTTTTGATGTCAAGTCTTCATGTGGCTTAACTCACAGTCACTTTGGAATGACTCCATCATGGAATTGACAAAGCATGAAATGGGTCTGTATTGGGCACAGGAGCCAGGGGAGTATTTCTTCTGTAAAAAGGCACACATGGATTTCCATTCTGAAGCTAACGGTGTCACAAGCTTCTTTGTGTCGCTCCGTCTGCAGTTTATTTTGCTCCATTAATCCCTTTGGCAGATTGACATGGAAAGTCAATAGCTTGAAAATAAATGGAGCCTACCTCATGTATTAGTAACTGCAAGCTATTTAGTAACAAACTTAATTTTAATTTGACATCATACCTGTAAGGCTGAAGTCACAATCCATTATTTTGTGAACAGAAATAAAACAACAACCCACAGCGTATTTAATTTTTTACATGAACTTTTGCAAAGTTCATGAAGCTGTTTTTCCCCCTCAAAGTCATATCTGGTATATTTGCTTGATGTTCCTTTTAGTTACATCCCCTCCAACGCTGCTAAGAAACAGCACCTAAGTCGAGGGATGATGCATGAGCTCCTCCCCAATATTGAAACTGGAGCCCTGGCCACATTGCAAACCAAACCAAACATAATATGCCTTTTATTGAAAACCAGCACATTCTAACCTAGGGGCGCTTTTGCTCAGTAACAGCTCAGTGATATGGTGAGTCATTCTCCCATCCCCACCTCGCTAAAATCTAACTATGTCATTGAGGCCTTTGAGCTACTTGGCTGATTGCGTGCTAACAGCCAGGACACCCTGTGGCTTGTCACTGTGGTAATCAGACAGAAAATGTAACCTAATTCAGGAGTGTTCAGGTTTTCATTCCTCTCCTGATGCACTGGTATGCATACACATGCTTTCTGGAACTACAGTATCTGTACATGCTGAATACGCATACATACTGTATGTGCACAGAAAGTGTTTAAAATAATAGCAGTGTGTTAAAGTTGCTCAATCTTCCTTGGCTACAATTGCAGTTCACAAATGACACAAGTTGCTAGACTATGCAACATGGATGTGTATCAGTGCTCAGAACCCATTTGTACTACTTAATATTTATTCAGTTGTCCAGGGGAAAGGAACATGTTCAAGATACATAGATATGCTTGAGTCTGTAAAGAAATATGCCGAAACACCCTAAAATATATATATTTTTTATTTTTCTCTCAAGAAATAAAAATGTTGATTCGTCCTCCATTTTGGGGAAAAAAACTAAGAATCCTCTGCATTTATTGGTATGGAAATCATAGCTACTATAAGACATTTCAGCTTCACTCACTTTTTTAAACACATTGCAATTACAGGTACCATCAATTTCTACATGCACGCGAATGAACATTTTCTCCAAGTCAAAACATTTATACCGTTGACATTTGTTATGCAGTGGCATGACAAGGATTAGCCCAGTTCCCGATTTTAATTGTAGTATCTTAAACATACAAACTAAATAAATACCAAATGCCATTTCAAAATGATATGAGTTTCTTTCAGGGATATTAAAATCCAAACCCATCCAACACAACATGAAAATCTAACTGCTCCCAAACCTACTAGCTGGTCGTGCAGCTTTTCTCTTCCAAAATGTCCTTGTCAGTTCCGCAGCTCCTCTGACTCTCCACGGAGATGCCACTCGTCTTTTACATCTGTACTTGAAATGGACCTTTCTTTTATTATCATTTTCTGTGAGACATAATTTTGATATTCAATGCACCTGTTTCCTGAAATGCCCATCCATGTCAAGCAAGAGTCTCTGTGGAGGCTGGTGTACTTGCTAGAGTTCACAAAGAAGACACAGTCGGGACCTCGTAGGCGGCTTGTCGTCCACCCACGCTGCCTTCTCATTATTCAACAGCAGTTCCTTTCCTTAATGAAGCAAGTGGAAACGTAATATTTTTCGTGAACTAAGCCACCTCAATTAAAACTTCAAACAGGCCCTGCATGAGCGTGAAGACAAAGATGAATATTTGATTGAAAGGCAGTTTTATCTCCTCTGTTTTTCACCCTTGTCACACACACAGTGAACTCGGGATTATTGCAACACGCAACAGCAAAGGGAAAGAGCAACTGTATGTTCATCTTTTCATTTTATTAGCAATGACAGAAGACAAGTGCATGAAATGAGGCTCACTCATAAGAAGGCATGTCAAATTTATTGTCTGCTTCAAAAAAAAAAAGCATGTACCATATTTCAGAAAACCTTTAGTCTTCACAGTGCAGGAAAAGTGTTTGATGAAAAGTTTTAATACTCAGAGCTTTATTTACCAATTGTTAATCAATGATGTCTTCCCATGTTTATTTAGTGCATGTGGTCATTTGTTATTTTTGGTGATTCTCAGTTTGGATTCAATATCAAAGGTTCTTTCTATGGGTACTTTTGCTCAATAAGTGAACACAAACTGTGCTACGCCGCCGGGTGGACTCATAATGGTCGAAAAGCAAGAAAACATTCGCACAATTCAGTAAAGACGTGAACATCAAAATTAAAGCAGGTGATCTTTAGCTTGAGAATTGTCCACCTTCAAAGAAAAGCAATTTTTCCTGATCAAGTTGTTTACCTAACTTACCTTTCTTCTCCAGTGAGCACGACCTGGGTGAGGATGACATCTACGACTGTGTGCCGTGTGAGGACGATGGCGATGACATCTACGAAGATATCATTAAAGTGGAAGTACGACAACCCATGGTAAGTCGTTTGGAGAGTAAAAATCTAATCAAATCTCGTTTCTGTGGTCAGCGGCTGGCATCCTATTTAGTTCTTAGATAAGCAACACATTGGACACCTTCACTTGGGAATTCTGATTATTACAATGTGTGCATTTGTAAAATTTTGTATGATGGGTACAAAAAGAAGGGAGAATTTTCCAGTTTTTTTTTCCACATTCAGCCATACCTGCACTAATAAAAGCAATTACATAATTTGCCATTGGGTGAAGAACCTTTTGTGTAAGCCTACTGAAAAGGAAAGACCACAGAGAAAAATATCCATGGTGGAGCTGACCTGTACTAAGTGGTTCTACAGTACCTCCTGATGTGCTTTGTGATTATTCTTTTTCTATTGTGATTTTTTTTTTTTTTTTTATTTGACTGCTTTGCCCTCCTCATGCTGCAGATCCGATACATGCAGGTGAGTGCTGCTGCCCTCCCGATCAATTCTGGCATCAAAGTGAACCCGACAACCCCCCCCCCCACCCCCCCACAGACTCCATCACCACTGTGTTTACAAAAACAAAACAAAGGGGATTAGTCGTCCCACAAGGACGACTTGCCAATTAGCTTGTTAATTAGATGTACAGGGCAGCTGGTCCCAAATTTCACTTCATGCCCATGGGAGCAAACATGACATCAGGAGATGACTACACTGCGATGAGCCATCACCCACCATACAAGTCACAATGAAACTAGTAGATAAACATTATACTATTACCTTCAAATAATTGATCTGCTTTTGATTTATACCATAATAATGGGCTTTGAAAAGATACTTTTAGATATCTCCATTCCACATTGTGTGTGTGCATTTGCATGCGTGTGGGTGCCTGTGTACATGTTTATTGGGGAGATTGGTGTGTGTGCTTGGGTAAGCATTTGCATGACGACGTATAAGTAAATATCCATCCTATAGATGAATTTCATATTCTTTATGGATTATATCTCAATGTGTTTTAAAAACATGTATTGTATCTATTATAAATCCATGAAATTGTTGAAGTTGTGTTCGGGGGACACTTGCAGTTATTATTTTGACTAATAATTATTACCGCAGCAGCTCCTGTCATGTAGCCTGCTTAACACAGTTGGAGAGAGCTATCAGTCATCCTGTTGTAACAGTAAAATTATTCAGGTTTTTTTTTTTTTTCATTTCCCGGTGCATGTTATAGAAAATGGGCATGACAGAAGATGACAAAAGAAATTGCTGCTTAGTGGAGATCCAGGAGACTGAAGCAAAGTATTATAAGACTCTAGAGGACATTGAGAAGGTGGGTGACGACATGTTTATGTACACAGATATTTGTTTTATTTATTTTTTTGTATTCCGATTTGTACTAGGCGGCATGGTGGATCAGCTGGTAAACCATTGGCCTCACAGTTCTGAGGAACCAGGTCCGATCCCAGCCCCACCTGTGTGGAGTTTGCATGTTCTCCCCCTGCCTGCGTGGGTTTTCTCCCGGCACTTCGGTTTCCTACCACATCCCAAAAACATGCAACATTAATTGGACACTCTAAATTGCCCCTAGGTGTGATTGTAAATGCAGCTGTTTGTCTCGATGTGCCTTGCGATTGTCTGGCAACCAGTTCAGGGTGTACCCCGCCTTCTGCCCGTTGACAGCTGGGATAGGCTCCAGCACTCCCCGCGACCCTTTTGAGTAAAGCGGCTAAGAAAATGGATGGATGGATTTGTACTATCCTGGAACCACAATATGGTGTAAGTTTCCATTTGTGCTTCGCAGTATGGAAGCGTCAAATGTCACAGGAAGAGATCAATAGTGGTTATTACTGGATTGGCCACCATGTGAGAAACTGATCCCTCGGGCTTTGACATATTTTACACACACAAACACTCACAGCCAGAATATTCGGTTCACCAGAGAACTCAAATATGATAGTTATGGTCAGTTTTTATTGAAACTATCATATGTATTGGCAGATGCAACGAGTGTTGTGGCCAGTGTGTTCACCACATACATCCAGGCGTTGACTTTCCTCGCAATGTTTTTCTATATATGACCACTATGGTGGACTAAAATACGCAGAAACTAGAGAAGTGATGGTACTTGGTTTGGTACATTCTGCATGTAACAATACAATCTTATGGACTTTTTTTTTTTAAACTAGAACCCACTCATCTGTTGGTCCAAAAATACCAGATTACACAATCATGTTAATTTTGCTAACAAGAGCACAACGTCCTCCTTTTGTTTTTTTTTCCTTCCAGAAAATTAGTTCATCACATTGCTAGTATAAAGTAGGGGGGAGCCAGAGTCAACCACATAATTTAGTTTTAACATGCTCCGCCTGTATGGCAGTCGGACGTACATCATGTTGTGCCCTGTCGCACACGTCAGCAACGTTTGAACAACTACGACCATATGACTGTAACAGAGGAATTAACCCTGCCTATTGCGTGAGGTGCAGGCATGTCCAATTGACCCACCCTTAATTGGGTGTCACGGGTATGCAAATAATCAAGAGATAAGAGCCAGTTTGACATTCCCAAAAATTGTTCAATTATCAGTTAACTTGAAATACATTACATCATCCAGTACACTACAAAATCCAATTTTTGCTGACAAAAATAAAGCAAAATTGCACCCTTTATGGACAAAACCTTTACCGAAAATGCACTAAACCATGACCCAAAAACTGAGTTATGGGTCATACTCTTGGTTCCCTGTACAGTTCCACACCTAATAAACACACCTATTTAGATGTCCCTTCCCTCACTTATTAACCAAGCATTTTGGAAACAGCGCTAACATTGCTAACACATCACTTTTCATGTTGACAGGTTTCATTTGCAAGGTGATGGACGGAAACAAATCATAAGCCCTACTAATTTCATTAAACAAAATGTGTATCCTGAGTTTCCTGCATCACACCAGCACAAGACTAAATGAGAATAAACAACCTTCTTATGATCATAGGACTCGTTAAGCTTAATTGAGTTGGGGTTAATAAAGCCTTCAGCACTTTGTTGTTAATCTATTTGTTAGTATTATGATGATGGAATGTGACAGCCCTAAAACTGTAGGAGGGGCAGGTTTACTTTTGGACGCATAAGTGCAATAAAAACTGTATTTGTTTGTAAATGAATGTACAGTGTATGATATTATCAACTCCTTTTCCCACTAAAGAACTACATGATCCCATTGAGGCAAATTGTGAGTCCACAGGACATGGAGGCCATCTTCGTCAACCTTGAGGTCAGTGGCTGGATCTACTGATCTACTTAACGTGTTGTCGTGTGTAATTGACAAAGGCTTTAGTATTCATTTAAGAAATGGTGCTTTTAACATCCAACATTAATTACGCTGTTGCTATCATAGTTCCATTTTCTGCAATATACAGTCTCACGTGTTCAACAAACTGAGAGCTTATACTTTTATTCTATTAATGCAAGGAAGAGCTACCACTTTAAAGCACACTTCAGAACCAGCACGTTTGCTGCAATTATTTATATTTTTTTTATGTTTTGATTAAAAATAATAAATGACCCATTATCTCCCATCACTGGTGAGGTACATCAATAACAGGCTCCCAGGCTACTCATGTACTCCTTAGGGTCATCTTGGTTTAGCCCCTGGGCCCCACGTTTGAGGTTCTTAAAAAAAACTTTGAAAGCAGCGTGTGTATCCCTCCCAATAAGGTGATGTGTAACTTTGAAACGGGCCTCTACTTTCAGGATGTGATCAAAGTACATTTTGCTCTCCTTCGAGCCATTGACCTCAACATGGTCACCGGAGGAAACGGTTTGGGAAAGATCTTCCTTGACTTCAAAGAACGGTTGGTAAAATGTTTGATTTTTACCTGTGATAATGCTGCGGTTATTAAAGAAATCCCAGAAGAGTTCAAATAAAATAAACTGAATTATGCCCATTAGATGAATTTGATTTGGTTGCCTGAACATGAGATATTCAGCCAATTAGGAAATCAGTGGGTTGGTTCTTAAATAATCAATCATTTTGTATGCCACTTAGCCTGTATTAGGTAATAGTAGGAACATGCCCCCCTTGACTAATGGTCAAACGCGGGTACACACTGTGACTCATCGGCAGCCTATGACTAACTGACATATAGAGACAGACACATTTATACTTGCAGTATGCTCACAAAATGGGATGCTTCAATTAACTTAATCCTGCGGTTACCAACCACATGCTTCTTGCTCTGAGGCAACATTTCTTGTGTAAAAAGTCATGTTACAAAACTAATATCTTCAAGAAGTTAGTCACTCATCACATTCGTAAATGCAGTGGACCCCCACTATTTGCTGGCCATAGGGACCAGGCCTACTCTTGAATTGCGAAATCGTGAAATAATTGACACATTATGATTGTCATGATTTCATTTCAATTTGTTGTACGGTACATTACGTAATAATATGAAACTACCATATATGTAATGTTTATGGGCTCACAGTCCAAACACCGTCTGAGGAAAACCATAACTACAGTGTGGCTTGACACCCTTGTAAGTGCATAATTACAAAAGAAAATTCTCTTCCCCACCATATGACATGGATTCTTTGCAGCGGTCAATCTGCATTTCTGAACTTTGGCGCATATTCAGGGGTTTCTTTTTCTTATGGAGTTTGTCCCTGCACTCCCTCTGCGTTCATTTGATTTCATTTGTCTTGGGAAATTGGTTATAATAGGGGACACCAGTGTGATGGAGACATGCTTGGCAGTTGGGTGATGGCACAGCTTTGATGCCATGGCCCACTTCTTCTCTCCGGTCCAATTTAGTCTCACGTCAGGGCGTTTTGGATGGAGTCCGGAGATCCTGATCTTTTACACATTGAATGACATTGTAATCCCTTTATTTTCTTTATCCTTCCGGACGGTAATTTCATTTCCACTCAGTTTCTACAGGTGTTTAGCAACTGCACCGCCACTCTCACTTGCCTGGCTTACAGCTCATGCCTTGTTTTATCCTCTCCATTCATGTCCTGTTCACTTTGGACCTCCTTATGCTCCTCCCTCCGTCTTCTGGTGCATAGCAAAATGCGTCTGGAATAATCAGGCAGAGAGACCCACATTTTTGCATCATTAAGCTGTCGAACAGGACAAGTTAAAAAAAAAAAAAAAAAAAAAAAAAGAATTTAGGTGAGTTTTCGGTCAGCCCACCCGTTTTTCCAAACTAAACATGCATTTCCAAGCCTGCCTGATTTATCTTGGCACTTCTGTTAAAAAAATGTCCTCATCCCATCGACAGCACATTTTTAATGCAGCCATTTATTGTATTCTCTCCTATCCTACTTTTAAACAAATGGACTAACCTCATTTTTGATCCATAGTTTATATTTATCTTCTATTCATAAACAAATTGGCCAATGACGTTAATATTTAAATTCAGTGACATTCTCCAAAATGTGCTGCAGAGTTATTTTGAGAAAAGAGTTCATTAGATTTGCAGATTTTCTGAATTACAAGCTTTGACTTGGTGCAAATGATTGACACGTGAACCTGCCTCATTATGGGGCCGCCACTGTCTTGTCTCTCTGCGGCCATGAACAACACTGACCAGGGGATATGAACTCGCTCATCAGACATCCCGGTGATGTTCCTCAGGACCTAGCTGGGCATAATTAATTTGGTTATCTATGCTTGTAAGTCCCAATGACCTTTACAACAATGTGCTCAAATCATTTTTTCTCTCATGTTGGCACGAAAGATGAAAAGCCCTTTTTTTTTTCCTTAGTTGTCATTGAGCTGAATGCCATGCTGAAAATGTCACAGGTTTATCACGACTGCAGCTCAATTCAAAGCAGCAAGAGTGGACCTCAATGGAAGCGTTCACAAAGAGGCAGATTTAGAAAGTAAATGGGCATCCAAGCACCCTCTTGGTGATGTCTTCATCTGCGACATTTCCTGATTCAATTCTGAAGTAAGCTGGCTACTTGATTTCATTCCACGGCCTAATCGTGAACACTCAATGAGGCTCCTCACAAGAGCGTTTGTAACGATACTTTCTGCGTTTCCTCTGCGTTGGATAAGTTCAATGGAGGTAAGAGAGTCCCGCTGCCATGTGTCAGAGAGTATTAGCTCTTACTACAGCTTGTCACTTCTGGTTTGCTCGGAAATATCCTCAGTGTTTGCGTCTTGACTTTGAGTCAGGGTACAATTGTTAAGGCTTTGCCCTGAGCACGTTTAATCATAACTGCATTCCAAGAACATTTCCATTATGAAAGAGACTAGAGCAAAATAATAAATGCCCACTGCCTTCAGTACATGAAAAAGACCCACTGAAAATATCTTCTGCTTTTCAACCCTTTACAGGGCAGTCTTCAGAGTACGTGTCATTTTTTTTTTAACTTAGCTTACTTTAAAATGGTATTATTTTGTTTAAAGTATTGATACACCAATAACATTGTTTTATTTGCTTATTGACTAGGCGAAGAAGGCTAAAATAATGCAAAGATTTTTAAATAATGTTAGTATATTGCTTCCTAGAGAGTAGAAGAGGCAAGCGTGAATGACCGGGAATTGGCTTTGATTAGTCAGGGAGAAGTTAGAAAGGCACTGAACAGAATGAAAAATGGAAAGACAGTTTGTCCCGATGATATACTAGTCGAGGTATGGAAGCAATTTGGTGAGGTGACTGTGGAGTTTTTGACCAACATATTCAATAGAATACTGGCGGGAGAGAAGATGCCAGAAGAATCGAGGAAAAGTGTGCTTGTCCCCATTTTAAAGTGTAAACTAGAGAAGATGAAAGATGATGAGCCACACAATGAAATTATGGGAAAGAGTAGTGGAGGCTAGACTCAGGACAGAAGTAAGTATCTGTGAGCAACAGTATGGTTTCATGCCTAGAAAGAGTACCACAGATGCACTATTTGCCTTGAGGCTACTCGTGGAAAAGTACAGAGAAGGTCAGAAGGAGCAACATTGTATCTTTGTAGACCTAGAGAAAGTCTATAACAGAGTACCAAGAGAGGAACTGTGGGACTGCATGCGCAAGTCTGGTGTAGAGAAATATGTTAGAATAGTACAGGACATATATGAGTGTAGCAGAACAGCAGTGAGATGTGCTGTTGGTGTGTCAGAAGAATTTAAGGTGGAGGTGGGACTGCATCAGGGTTCCGCGCTGAGCCCCTTCCTGTTTGCGGTAGTAAGGGATAGGCTGACAGACGAGGTTAGACTGGATTCCCCTTGGATCATGATGTTCGCAGATGATATTGTGATATGCAGGTAAAGCAGGGAACAGGCGGAGGAACAGTTAGAAAGATGGAGGTATGCACTGTAAAGGAGAGGAATGAAGATTAGCCGAAGTAAAACAGACTATATGTCCGTGAATGAGAGGGGCGGAGGAGGAAGGAAGTGTGAAGCTCCAGTGAGAAGAGATGGCGAAGGTGGACGACTTCAAATACTTAGGGTCAACAATACAGAGCAATGGAGAGTGTGGTGAGGAAGTGAAGAAACTGGTCCAAGCGGGGTGGAACAGTTGGCGGAAGGTGTCTGGTGTTCTATATGACAGAAGAGAATTTGCCAGGATGAAGGGCAAAGTTTATAAAACAGTGGTGAGGCCGGCCATGATGTATGGATTAGAGACGGTGGCGCTGAAGAAACAGCAGGAAGCAGAACTGGAGGTGGCAGAAATGAAGATGTTGAGGTTCTTGCTTGGTGTGAACAGGTTGGATAGGATTAGAAATGAGCTCTTTAGAGGGACAGCCAAAGTTGGACGTTTTGGAGACAAGGTTCGAGAGAGCAGACTTTGATGGTTTGGACATGTTCAGAGGCGAGAGAGTGAGTATATTGGTAGAAAAGTGCTGAAGATGGAGCTGCCAGGCAAAAGAGCGAGAGGAAGACCAAAGAAAAGGTTGATGGATGTTGTGAGGGAGGACATGAGGACAGTGGGTGTTAGAGAAGAGGATGCACGAGATAGGCTTAGATGGAAAAAGATGATACGCTGTGGTGTCCCCTCACGGGACAAGCCAAAAGAAAAAGAAGAAAATATTGCTTCCTGTAATGTTTCATCATTTTTTGCTATTTTTCATAAATAAATGTAGCATTTTAAAAGTAATAAAAGTATTCTATTCATTCCATCCCTGTCCACTGGACACAAACAATGAACATCTGGCCAACCTACAAGAGTTTCCCTTGTGAATTTTTTTTTGTCACTTTCAGAGACTGCAAACATAGAAAAGGACTTGATGAGTGGTTACCTCCTACTGTGTGTGTCTGGTGTGCCCAGACTTGGTGTCAAGTGGAGCGTATGTGATGGACTAATTATGGATGCCCAGGCCAAGAAACAGGCGGCTACATACTGCAATGTGCTTATTAGCCCTTTGGCATACATGAGTGGAAGTAGCAAGCATGTGACTCCAATCAAACACCGTTATTATATTGAAAATATAGAATTTGTTCCGACTCAATGTAGCTTGAATGATTCTATTTTGTTGTAATAGTAGTTTATGCCAGTATACTTGCCTTTCACTATTTTTTTTTCAAATTATTCCTAATTATAAAATGTTTCAACATACAGAACAAAGTTACCAGTGTTATTCCTACTGGACTTAGCTTGGCGTGGCAATATTGGCCATTGTTCGCCATCTCCTCCGTTGTTGTTCATGTTTCTTAGTCTGACTGATGAGGCAGAAAGTCTTCTGAGGTACTTACGTAGTAATGCCATTTTGTTTGCTGTCAAAGACTGCAAATATATATATTTTTTAATATTACGCAGATTCAAACACAATTAACAAACAAAATGCAGAACCGGGGCTCGTGACAGAGGTGAAGACTAAAGATTTGCCAAAAGAGAGCTTTAGAGTGCCTTGGAATTGCAGCATTATGGTGCAGCATCTTTTGTTCCCCGCAGGCAGTGGAGAACGGAATGGTTGTTAACACACACTGATAACACAATGTTACACTAGAAACACCTTGCTTGTGCGCTCGCTTTCTTTCTCTCTCTCTCTCTCTCTCTCTCTCTCTCGTTCTCTCTCTCTCTCCCCCCCGCCCACCATGCATGTACTAATTGATATCCTCCTTGAAATTCAAACTTGATGAGCATACAAATCACTTTTTTAATCATTCTAATTCAGTAAGCTCTTAATGTTTTTCCAATTGTTGCATTTAATTAACAAAGTTGCGAGAATGTACAAACCCCCCCCCCCCAAAAAAAAAACAATTTAGTGAGTTTCGTAGTACCAGTAATTGTAACAGTCCCTTAAGTTATTCATGAGGACTTCCCCCGACCACTTAGAATACTTTTCAACACTGTTGCTGCGGAGAAGGAGCTGAGGGCAGCTGTCTCCTCAAGTGCAGAGCAAGTCTTAATCAGACGCTTGATAGAGACTTACCGCAGGGGAGCCTTGCTCAAGCTGCAGAGATGCTCCATTGATCATCACTGGTGAATCTATAGAGTCAAACATGATCAGCTCATAAAATTATGTGACAGAAGTGTCGCATGACACCTCGAGTTTGGGGGACTGGCAAAACTTCACACAGCCTGGAGTAGAATTATTCACTCTGCATCTTTATGGCGGGAAGTAGAAAACACAGTACATGTTTTAATGTCATTCACATTGTAAAAGAACAGTGTTTATTATTAAGATACTGTAATAAATAGTAGAAATCATTTCATTAATAGTCCTTAATTAGTCCTCTTTGGATGGACTAAACATAATGTATTGAGTCACGCCCATCTTATACCATAAATTAACCCTTTTTTAAAATTTTGACGAAACTAGTCTGTTTTGAGGGGGCTGTCTCATGCAAATAAACTACTGCTCACCCTGTCCCATTCTACTATAGAAACAATTTGTGCACTGTATTTGTGGATGCAGCTGACACATCACCAAACGTCACTACTTTGATTAAACATCATTTGATGAAATTGGAGGACTGCGCTAATGATTTTCTGGACCCACTCTAGGGTGTGCTCACTGCAATTCCCCCTTGACCCTATTTAGATATACCACTTTCTTTATTTTTTCAAGCTTTTTAAACACAGTTATTGGAGTTACCCGAACTGCAGTACTGTCCGCGCAGTTGTTGTGCTCCTCTAGTCTCTGCCACAGAGCTTCGAGAGGCTTGATTCCACTTGAAGTTTCCTGTTAGATTACCAAACTGGGGTGCCAGCTCTATTCAGGCACACTACGATCCTTGCCAACGGCCTACTTTTTGATTCTGTGAGCGAGAAAATTGTGTGTCACGTGCAGTGGGAAACGCCCATGTAGGGTTGATATTAAGCTCTCCCTTGGTTGAATCTCTAGCACTATGTCAGGTTTCCATTATGATATCTAATGAACATAGCCTTCATATCCTCACTGCTCACTGCTCAAAATTAAAAGATTTTTTTCCCCCTCACCTCCCGATAAAAGCAACTCAGCACAGCAACAGAATCAAGCACCATCTTTTATTGGCCCAGTCATTACATTTTATTGGCAAGACCCCTCCAAATATTGCCCTGGGATTCAAATCCAATCATTACTTATTCATGGTATTCACAATTCACTCCAAATTATAACACATTTATTCACATATTCATTCATCACCTCCCCTTTGTGGGAAATAGCTCCTCACCTTAGCCTTCATACACATTTTGTTATAAATCTTAAAATGAATCTGTAGTACATTGTCTTAACTACTCTGCGGCAATAATTTTTTAAAAATTCCATTCTGGGCTGTCTAGTTTTTTTTTTTTCTGAGTTCTTCCACAGAGATATTTACCCATCCTTTCAAGTTAAAGATGGAGTCGCCCTTTATCATACAATCCTAATGACATCAGGTTTTAAACAGATTTTATGACTTCATTTTTCAAAGTACTCCCACACTTTACTAAAATCTTTAACGCCAATATTATGCATGTGATTTAACCATTTGTGCTTTGCAGCAATTATAAAAGCCCAGCCCAGTTCTTGTGGAGTTAAGATGATGATGATGATGATGACAACCCACAGTATCTTTTCATTGGGTTAATCTGACATATTCCATTCACCTTCCTTGTTGATATATTGACTGTCATCCAAATGACAATACATGTTGGATATAATGTACTGTATAATAAAGACTGTAGCTACATTGCTGTTCCGTTTGTCTCTATAGTTTCTGGGTTTATTAAAAAAATTATATGTACATATTTTGTTATGCATCATACATACAGGCAAGGCAACTGGTGAAATGTTTAATGATCAATTTAAATAAAACATTGCATTTATCCAATTATAAAACTGTGGTAAATCCTATTACAATAGTGGAATTTCACAACCTTGTGGATAAATGCAGCACTAGTATGTCAGCATAGTCAACAGGGAGACACAGATGTAGATCAGCCCAGCAGTTGGAAAATACCTGAAACAAAGGTCTCAATGTTAGAGAGGTTTTGACTTTGTAACTGTAGTTTATTTTAGATTCCTACATTTGTCTGTCTGAGCAACAAATGTGAGCCAATATTGCACACGTTGAAATCTAGATTGCCAGCATTCATAATGATGACGTGTATTTTATAGCAAACTTGTTGATAATAATGTCGAATAATTCCACATCACTATGATTGTCAAAACAAAACAAAAAAACACACATAGTTTGAAGAAATAAAATGGTGTGGGAAAAAAAAATATTCCCACACTATGTACTACACTGCATGAATTAACGGTGTCTGGATTTTAATTTTATCTCCCCAGGTTACTGCTCTACGGCCAGTACTGCAGCCACATGGAGAATGCCCAGAAGACACTGGATGAACTAATAGCAACACGGGAGGATGTGAAGATCAAAGTAGAGGTAATCCACTACACTTAGAGAGTGATTTTATCCAACATAATTTGCTACCTAAAGTCCAAAACCTAATTTAACACTAATGAAAATTGCAACTTCACGTGAAGACGTGTCTTGTCTCAACATCAATCTAAAGGCCACACCAAAACACTGAAAAGCACATTGTTACCTCTGCCATAAAATGATGATGGAACTCAGACAGTATTTTTGGTTCCATGCAGGTGGATATTTTAAGTTTGGCTTTCATTTCATAATTCCAAGGAGGACTCAAATAGACATTGGCTATTTTACTTGGAAGCAATCTTAAACCAACTGTCTAATTTGAGTGTTCAAAGTCATTTTGTTACATGCAGAAATAACATTTTGCCATTCCCTGCTCAAGACCAGTGATTCTCAAAGTGTGGTATGTGGGCTCCTATCTGTGGTACATAAAAGAATCACTGAACTAAATCTACATTGAAATATGAATATGAAATATGTTATAGTATGTATAGTACAGGACATGTATGAGGACAGCAGAACAGCGGTGAGATGTGCTATTGGTGCGTCAGAAGAATTTAAGGTAGAGGTGGGACTGTATCAGTGTTCCACGCTGAGCCCCTTCCTGTTTGTGATAGTAATGGATAGGCTGACAGATAAGGTTAGACTGGAATCCCCTTGGACCATGATGTTTGCAGATGATATTGTGATCTGCATTGAAAGCAGGGAGCTGCCAGAGGAGCAATTAGAAAGATGGAGGTACGTACTGGAAAGGAGAGGAATGAACATTAGCCGTAGTAAAACAGAATATATGTGCGTGAATGGGAGGGGCGGAGGAGGAAGATTGAACCTTCAGGGAGAAGAGATAGTTAAGGTGGACGACTTCAAATACTTAGGGTCAACAATACAGAGCAATGGAGAGTGTGGTAAGGAAGTAAAGAAACCGGTCCAAGCAGGGTTGAACAGTTGGCGGAAGGTGTCTGGTGTTTTATGTGAAAAAAGATTCTCCGCCAGGATGAAGGGCAAAGTTTATAAAACAGTGGTGAGGCCGGCCGTGATGTACGGATTAGAGACGGTGGCCCTGAAGAATCAACAGGAAGCAGAACTTGAGGTAGCAAAAATGAAGATGTTGAGATTCTCGCTTAGTGTGAACAGGTTGGATAGGATCAGAAATGAGCTCATGAGAGGGACAGCCAAAGTTGGACGTTTTGGAGACAAGGTTCGCGAGAGCAGAGTTTGATGGTTTGGACATGTTCAGAGGTGATAGAGTGAGTATATTGGTGGAAGGGTGCTGAGGATGGAGCTGCCAGGCAAAAGAGCGAGAGGAAGACCAAAGAAAAGGTTGATGGATGTTGTGAAGGAGGACAGTGGGTGTTAGAGAGGAGGATGCACGATATAGGCTTAAAATGAAAAAGATGACACACTGTGGCAACCCCTAACGGGACAAGTCGAAAGAAAAAGAAGAAGAAGAATCAACCCATCATGCATGTTTTTGGAATATGGGAGAAAACCAGAGAGAACTCATGCATGCAAGGGGTGAACATGCCTACTCCACACAGACAAGACCATGTTTGAACTTGGGTCCTCAGAACTGTGAGAGACTTGTGCTCTAACAAGTGGGTCCTATACATGGAGGCAGATGAAAAGAATTATTGGGCCACCAGATTTAAAACAGAGATTTAGTAATCCCTGCAAGTGTGCGTGATGGTGATCAGGGCCTCCCGTTACTAGCAAAAAAAACCCAAAACATAACAACTGTAATTAATGTCCCCCAGATAATGTGTATAATTGTGTATAGTAATATTTAAAATTGTATACTGGACCACAAACTCTGAGCCCAAAACAACATTACCCGGGTTTACAGATGATTTGACTCTAATAAAGTGCAACTGAATAGGATATATACATGCAGCGACAACTCCGCTAACTTCCTCCTCCTCCTAACCAAAACTTTGCTACTCCCTGACATAAAAAAAATCCTGTCCCTCACTCAAGTGTCACTTCAAGCATAACTCCGAGGCCCTTTCTAATTAAAAACTAGGACCTTATTTTCTATTCCACAAACCACTGGTTCCATCTTGTGGCATTTGAAAGGATTTTGGAAAGAGCACAAAGGAGCAAATAGGTGAGTAAGTGAGTCATAGAAGAGAAGAAGAAAAGATCAAGGATTACCCTCCACCCTCAAAAAAATAGCGCATAAGTGAATTCGCAAACAGGTGGTGAAACATTGTATTCTCCTAAAAGCGTTGTATGGTGATTACAATATTTGTTACATACTTGTTATACACCAAAGTTGTTTGGAATGTAATAAGCCTCCTTTGTTACTGCAGAGTTATGAAATCTGGAAAACATGCTGAGACACAAACCTCCAGGAGGGAGCCTTATTAAAGGCTTACTGTTTATTTTGGAAGCAGGCCATTTGGTTTTGTCAAAGGAACCTCCGAGTTAAGCACGCACGGTATTTGTGTCACACGTAGCTGGGACAACAAAGTGCTTTTGTGGGCTCGAAGAATTAACTCACCTCATTCTTGCGAATTGGAAGAGGCCCTGTAGCTCAGTGGTTAGAGCACTGGTTTGAGAAACCAGGGGTTGTGGGTTCGTATCCCACTGCGGCCTCCACTCCCTGAGAAGGGTTGCGTCAGGAAGGGCATCCGGTGTAAAAATTGTGCCAAACATATGTGCGTTCATCTGAGATGACACGCTGTGGCGACCCCGAAAGGGACAAGCCGAAAGAAACTTACTATTCTTGCGAATTGGAATCGTACCCGTAATCTAGACTCTATTGCCGCCACAGCAACTACGTGCCACAAATTATTAATCAAGAATGGAGGTCGCTTAATTGGGTAGGAAATAGTACACGCTGAATTATGTAATGTGAAATGAACAGACGTACTGTGTGTGTTGTTTCCTTTTAGGAATGTACGATGAAAGTGCAGGAAGGCAAATTCAAGCTGCAGGATCTTCTGGTGGTTCCCATGCAGAGGGTACTCAAGTATCACCTACTATTAAAGGTAGGTTGCAGTATAAATGAAAGCATAGGTTTGGCTAGTGGCCACTTTCACTTAAACAATTTTTATCTTATCATAATCTTGAAGAGCTCTTTGTATTCCGTTGGGATATGTCCAGGCAGTTACCTGCCTATTAGTACTGTAACATTCTACATATATTAATGAGTTCAAGCCCCAACCAGAACCATCGCTCTTCCTGACCTCCACATTGCGAGATAGCAGTGTGTATCAGGTCCTTCTTGTAATACACAACAGGGAATTTGAAAATTGGGGAAGGTCATCAGGCTCCGACCACAGTAGTTTTCGTGCCATCTACAAACATGGAATCGCCAAAGCGTCAGCACGTCTTATATCCACCATATCTTTGTATGTTCATATCCTCCTACAGCAATCAAGGAACAAGTGAGAAAAGCATCCATGCCACTTCCTGGCAGGCCGTTAAGAACTACTTCGAATTTTAGGAAAGCCTGCATCGGACATATTTGTGATTTTTTTTTTTTTTTTTTTTTTTTTTTAAGGATTGTAGGCATAAAAACAAAGGAACAGACTATGTTTGAAAAAAGGTATTGATAATGACACTTGCCAAGGTAAATGGCAACAGCGGCATTTTGTTTTTGTGTGAAATAGTTTTGTTTGTTTTGTTCTTTGAACAGTGGTTTTGTGTGCAAATGATGAACAGTTAATTTTCTCCACAAGTAAAATGTTTTGAATTTGAAATATCATATTTTTCGAATTAAGAAGGGTTGGGTGAATGCCTGTGTGAAACCTCATTACCTCCAAGACGGTTAGAAACTAGGAGGAAGATTTAATGGAAAAATTCTTGAATAAATTCATAAGCTTTTGAAAAGCCAATAAAGGGTTTGGGGATCATAATATGTGGTTTATTTGTGGTTTAAACTATTAAACTCAGCATTTCTAATTACTTTGAAGGAAATTTCCCTTGGTTTTGGGAATTCACTGTTTGCAGAACCGCTCAGTCCACTTGTATTGCATTATGTGTTGGGTTAGCAATGAGCACTTTTTAAGACTTGGGAGCATTCATGCTCACTGAATGATTCATGGTTTTATTTATTTATTCATACAAGTAGCCAACATTTGTAGGAGCATCAGGTGTGATGCTCACCTTGAGTTGTGCCGGCTTGGAATTCATATTTGATAAAAACAAATAATGTACTGGTCGAAACAATAACGAAGAACTCTTCAGTGTGCTCCTTTCTCTTTGACGACATATGAAATCCGCTGAGCAATTGTACAGTAACTTCCGCCCTGTTTTCATTGACTTTGCAACTCAACTATAGATCATTAGATTTCATGATGTGGTGCATTATGGCAAGTGATTTTGTGTTAGGTCATTAAACTCCAGGCAGTACTCTGACTTGTGTATCAGTTGGAATTCAGCCCCTGCAGTCCAAAGATTCAGCAAGGCACTAAGGTCAAATCAACCGTGCTCTGAGGAAATTAAGCTCACCCCATTTCACTGCTCTTCACAGCTTTTCAGGGAGGTGTTGCTGTATACTGTGACCACGGGGCATGTCGTACACACTCATTTTTTGTGTGTGTGTTTGTGTTTCTGTTTGTGTTTGTGTTTGTCTGACATTCAGTTGATGGAAAGATATCACCCTAGCAGTATTTTTCTATTCATCCATGGATTGAACACAAGAAACTCTCCTCAGGCAGTGTTTTACCATGGCTTTTACAATGGATATATATTTAATCATTATGACTTCTTTGGTCTAAAAATTTCACTTTTAACACCTTATTTAAAATGTCACCCAAAACATCCCTATCTTTTGGTTAGGTATTTTTCTCTATGTTCTTGAAAGTGGGTCTGCTGCCAAAGATCAAATTCATCTTTATCTGCTGATTATTTTTAAGAGGAAGAATACTGTAGACTTTAGGTCATGTTTGATGTCCTGTTTCATGTCTTGATTTAAATCAAAAAGGATTTAAATAGAAGAATCGCAGAAGCAAAAGTAAGTCGCGATTGAACATAATCAATTGTTCAACTCACTTAAAAATTGTTAATATAATCAAAATGATCAACAGCCAATGATTGTCTTATAAAGCAAACATGTGCAAAGAGACCATTTATTTTTTGAAATATACAAAAGTTGGTAGGTGGAGGCCCCGTAGCTCAGTGGTTAGAGCACTGGTTTGGTAAATCAGGGGTTGTGGGTTCGTATGCCATTGGGTCCTCCACTCCCTGAGAAGGGTTGCGTCAGGAAGGGCATCCGGCGTAAAAATTGTGGCAAACATATATATATTTGTATATATATATTTATATATATATATATATATATATATATATATATATATATATATATATATATATATATATATATATATATATATAATATATATATATATATATACATCTGAGATGATACGCTGTGGCGACCCCGAAATGGACAAGCCGAAAGAAACACACACACAAAAGTTGGCAGGTATACTGTGATATGCTTTCATCAAAATACCCCAAGGACCAGAAACTACAGAACTCCTTACACTTAAATGCTAAAGAAATAGCCATATTAGTTTTCAATGGATTTTATAGATTTACCTAATGAAATGTCTAATGCTGATAGATTTCTATAATATAATTTTTATCCTGTCAAATGTTGAAAATCAGTATGTTTGCATTGGAGATTTGCCTTTGTTGTGACTTTATCAGGTGAGTTCAATTTCAATGGAAGTACAGTATAATTTGTTGCACATGGTCTCCTTTTCCACTTGCAATGATTTATTGGTCTAAATCTCATTGCAGCTCAACTGCATTTCATACATCATTGCAGCATTTAATTATTTCCCCCCCTGGTGGAAGAGTACAAAAGCAATTGCTGATCATAAAGATGTGAAATGTTTGTTTGAGGCAGACCACAGTTGTGGTTTTCTGGTTACTGCAGTTTCAGAACTGGAATCTTCTACAACTGACTGTGATGTCCTCCTCTTTTATGTATGTTGCCTTGTCCTTGGTTGGCTTCAGTGTTCCAAACCATTTCAGGGTTGAATCCATAATCAGAGTAAAGAGCTTAACTCCATCACTATCGGCGAACCTCTCTTGCCATGAGTGGTCAATATCATCTCAAATTCACACTTGATGTCAAAAAGAATTTTCTGTTATGCTGGACAACAATAACACAACACAACACCATGTATTTCCTTACAGGAACTTCTTAGTCACTCGACGGATCGACCAGAGAGGCAACAACTGAAAGAAGCGCTGGAGGCGATGCAGGTCTGAGTTACAATTATTTGTCATTAATTTTGTGCTCGAAATGAACTTTTTTTTTTTTTTTTTTTGCTCTCTCAGGACTTGGCCATGTACATCAATGAGGTCAAGCGGGACAACGAGACACTGAAGAAAATAAGTGAATTCCAAAGTTCTATTGAAAATCTTGTAAGTGTTTTCACTTGATCATCATTCCTATAATACAGGTGGTTTTGGGTATTTCATTTTGATTATAGAGGGATTTTTTTTTAATTTCAGAAAATACACAATGGTTCACTCATAAGCATGTTGATAAAAAGCCATAAAACGAAAGGTTGTCTTGGTTGGTCAATTTCATACTTGATGGGTGGGCAGGTATTCGATAGACGCAACGAGAGAGACATCATACATGATAAATCCTTCATTTTTGTGCAATTTCATTTTAGTACATTTCCAAATTTAGAACCTCAAGGGAATTTCAATTTTGGGGTCCCACTTGAATTATGGCACATCATTAGGCGTTCGAAAATGGATTACATGACTTGGAAGATGGAGATGTACTCCAGCCCACCAGGAGCCGCATCATTTATTCTATATCTATTTGGATTCTCTGTGAGCCTCGTATGCTTCTGAATTATGTATAGGCTCTCATTAGTCATAGCGATCAGTGAATTGACCCTGACTCTCTTGTGTGACCTAAGCAGCAGGTGAAGCTGGAGGAGTACGGCAGACCAAAGATAGACGGAGAGCTTAAGGTGTGCTCCATCGTCAACCGTACTAAACAGGACCGGTGAGTCTCAAAGATGGATGAAAAAAATTAATGAATGTAATGCATGAAGCAGCATTCACTTACTGTAAAATGTGTGTTTCCAGGTATATTTTCCTGTTTGATAAAGTGGTTATTGTCTGCAAGAGGAAAGGTTATAGCTACGAGCTCAAAGAGATTATTGAACTACAGTCTTATAAGATGTCTGATGACCCCATGAACAACAGAGACATGAAAAAGGTAAGCGGTCCAAATTACAATTTTAAATATTTTCTGATGACAGGTGATAGAAAACATCCAGTGGCAATCATGACATTTGTTGAAATGTTGATGGCAATCTTGCAAATAGAATTGGGGGAAAAAAGGCTTTGACATGCTAGTTGTACTCATCCATGCTTGAGAAATCATATAAATGCAACAACTCTAATTTATTCATAAAAATGTACAGCAGAGCATACCACGGCTAGTCTAACATGGCTTTTTGTTTTAAATCTGCATGTGTCTGTCAGTGTTGCATGTGTAACTCGGTCTTTTTATGGTGTCTTTCTTTTTGCATGCTTACCAGTCAAGTGGAAAAATGGTAAGCTCAAGCGACTTTCATTGAACTCATCTTTTCATGATGGCCTAGTTCTGGCAGCGGTGCCGGTGTTTTTTTGGGTGTCATGTGGCAAATGCACGCACTGTACTCGTACTGGCCTTCAAGCTTTTTGTACACAGCCATTGCTAAAGCATGTACAGCATTGTTTAGTTTTCAAATAAATGGACGTCCCAAACTTTAATGCATGAGTTGATGAGTTTGCTTTGAGCTTGCTCATGTTTTGTCTCCAGTGGTCTTACGGCTTCTACCTGATCCACCTGCAAGGAAAGCAGGGCTTCCAGTTCTTTTGTAAAACAGAAGAGACAAAGAGGAAGTGGATGGAACAGTTTGAAATGGCCATGTGAGTCTTATTGCAAAGTATGGTTAGATTCTGCTCACTCCGCTTCGGCATTGGACTTAATTACATCAACCAAACATCAGAGCCTATAACCCAGACAAACAAATAGTCAGTTTTTGGGTTGTTGCAGGTCCAATATCAAACCTGAGAGAGCCACAGCTAACCAACATAACTTCCAGATGCACACATTCGATAAGAACACCAACTGTCGAGCCTGCAAGATGCTACTGAGGTAACGAAAACAAGCCGAGCAACACAATCCAAAGCAACAATGAAAGTGTCCTCCAACCTTGTGTTCTAACTGCCCTTAAGTCGTACGAATTGCCATTGCGCAAATACGTTATCTAAAGTCAGCACACTAAAATAGTATTGTAACTTTCTACATTGTTTCACTTCTATTTACCGGCATGAACATGTTCATTGTCCCTTATCGGCAAAGTTAAAGTTGGATGTTTGTTTTTACATTTTAAATTCAGCAACTGTAATTTCTTCCATCAGTCTTTTGAGGAATTTGGGGAAATTTACCAATTTTTTTAAAGCATTTTACAGAGGCTGACAGTGGATATTTTTAGACTTTATCCTCACAAACACTCCCCCCCCCCCACTTTTCATGTAAGAGAGCGGAACCATCAGAGCGCGGGATAAACCGTGTCATGGAATCGCCGCGTCTGCCTCTGTCACACCAGACTGAGCAGAGCAGAGTTGGCTTGGCTAAAGTCCATTTTGTGAATTGACCCACAAATTTCATGGCTGGCCTGACCTAAATTCCCAGCCAGTGGAAAAGGTTTGGGACAGTATTTTCGCTCTCTGCTACATGCTAATTACTCCTGTGGCCCCACCAGTCCTCGAGTGATTTATGACACTTACTAATCAAGATGACAGTATGTGATGAATGCAAATGTCGCAAAATGCTAAAAATTATTAAAAAAAAAAAAAAGTCTGCGTGTTCTCCCCATGCCTGCATTGGTTTTCTCCGGGCACTCCGCTTTCCTCCCACATCCCAAAAACATTCAACATTAATTGGACACTCTAAATTACCCCTTGGTGTGATTGTGAGTGCAACTGTTGTTTGTCTGTATGTGCCCTGCGATTGGCTGGATACCAGTTAAGGGTGTATCCTGCCTCCTGCCCGATGTTAGCCGGGATTGGCTCGAGCCCTCCCGCGACCCTTCTAAGGATAAGCAGCTCAGAAAATGGACGGATAAAAATAATGGCTGGCCAAATGGAAAAGAGAAAGTGTCATGGCATTCTTACCGTAAACAGCTTTGTCTATCCAGTTTCAGAAAACTTTATTTAATTCCGCAGGGCAATCATTATTGCACATACAAAAAGTTCATTTGAAACCAAGCCAGCTGTTGTGTTGATCACAGATTTACTTGTTTGTGTTTGTGTGTGTGCGTCTGTGTGTGTGTTTATCCTTTAGGGGCATCTTCTATCAGGGTTACTTCTGCTCTCGGTGTGGAACGGGAGCACACAAAGAGTGTCTGGAAGTGATCACAATCTGCAAAATCAGTATGTCTGTGTTCCTCTTATGTATCTCAAATACACTACCTTCTTTTGTTATTGTTTACCCCTGACAAACACTTTAAATCTGATATTACTTTCTGATTGGCCCGATTTCACTCATGAGTAAAATGTGGAAACATGACACATGTGTACCTAATGTACTTTCTTCTGTTCTTCTGTTATTTTGTTTATTCAATTATCAAATGATTTATTGAACTGAAAAGCCACTTTAAATCCTCATTTGGTTTATTTTTTTCACATTTGTATTGTTTTAAGTGTCCTTGGGTCGCTTTAAAGAGGCTCTTTTCTTTAAATGTAGTATACATATTATTATTATTATTATTATTATGATGATCATTATTAAATACCCTCTCTGATTTCCTCTTGCACTTGTCTTTATTTCAGATCCTCTTGACTTGGTAAGTACATGGAAATACTGTGGGGTTATTTTGTGTAATTCATACATAAAGACTCATTAATAACTATCTTAATGATTTTGAATTTTATTTGTCATTTGCAGGAACCTGGAATGTCTTCTGGTAAGTAAGTGTAGCTCCTGCACGCACAAGCTCATGATTTGAAATAAAAACAGACTATTTTTGTAGCATAGCTCTTTACTGCCATCTTGTGGAAAGAGCTATTTCATCCTTCCTATATAACATTATCAAATATGACCACTCATACTAAAGTTCCCAAGATAGCTTTTTAAAAGCATGCTGCGTGGCGTATCGTGCAGGTCCCAAGATGGTCGCAGTGAGGAACTACCACGGTACACCGGCACCACCGGGAAAGGCAACTCTCTCCTTTCAAACAGGAGACTACATCGAGCTGCTCAAGGGGGATCCTGACACTGCATGGTGGGAGGTAAGGCAGACACTTAGCTCCTTGTGACTGAGGCACAGCATGGCAAACCGGTGAATATAAAAAGGTCTTTACATTTCTATTCAAATTCCACGTTTTTGTGAAATTTAAAATGAGACCAAGATAAATCTTTGCAAAAAAAAAAAAAAATGTCAGAAAAAGCCTATTAGAACATCTGTTCTTCATTTGGGGTCACTCAGAGGCACTTTAAATAGTGACAGGCATGCATGTGCAACCACATTAGCTAAGTTGTTTGTTTTTCACTTGCCTTCCGGAAAATATTTAAATTAAAATTGCTCAGATTTCAACATTTTATAGCTCTTTTTAATGTAGAGAAAAGTTTCGACATTACAGTATTTGTCTTGATCTAATTTTTTTTTTAAATCATTAAAACCTGGCATTTGAACAAATTTGTTGAGTTTTTTTTTTAGCATTCAGTGCATTGTTTGCTCACAGTATTCTGCCTCAGTGCACTCCAGTAACGAAGTGTGTGTGCTTCATTGGCTTTGAAATATGATTATGGCATTTTCATTTTGAGAAGAGCTAATCGTGCTCTTTATTAAAAGTCAGTCCCGTTCGCTCATCATGAATGGCAGAGAATGCTGGCCCTTTGTTATTTCTATGGTTGGATGAATAAGAAATAACTACTTTCAAGTTGTTTATATGCTCGTTATCAAGGGCATGCTCCTTTTGAGAACAAAAAAAAAAATCAAAAGAATAGGAGAAGTCATGCCCCTTTCAAGTGCTGTCCAGCCATTGCATCGGATTTTTGCAATATAGTACATTATTCATTTTTTTATAAAAACTTTATACTTGACTACTATATACTAAACACATTGCAAGTATGTGTATTTTAAAACAGCTGCATTATTTAAGTAATTATGGAGTTTTATATGAATTGCATGTAGTGATTTTGTATCTGGACGGTTTGGTGGGCAGAATATATCCTGCAACAGGAGGGTTGGTGATTCGTACCCTTGCCCGAGCACATGTTGTAACCGTATCCATGGGCAAAACATTTAATCCACATTCCCTATGAATGAATGTGGTCGGACGGGCCGTGGGGGCAGAATGGCAGCCATTCCCTCGTCAGATGGCCCCAGGGCTGTTGTGACTCTACAAAGTACAAGTAGCTTACCACTACTAGGTGTCACTGTGGAGTGAACGAATAATGTATCCAATTGTAAAGTGTCTGAGACACTATGACAGAAAGATGGGGAAAAAACATTTATAGAAATTAACTGTATAATGCAGTTATCAATAGCAACCGCAATACATAATGGTAAATGACGAATGTCAGTTTTATGGTCCTCGGCGCAAAGAAGGTCTGCGGCCTCTTACTGTGCCGTTGTGTATATATAAGACACTCACGTCTCCTTCCAAAGACATTAATGCTCAGTTTTTATTAACATTGTTGAACATTTAACTTTTATTACGTATTGCACTTGTTACTCAGCTATTTAATAGTTTTGTGTTTATTACATTTAATTGTCTTCCAGGGAAGGCTGATGCAAACACAAAAGAATGGCTTCTTCCCCAGTTCCTGTGTAAAACCTTACCTTGACCCAAAGGTAAGCAGGCAACAGGTGACCTTTTACATTTTGGACGACTTCAACTTGTTTTATTTGTGACAGCCCTTCCAGTCATTATCCAGCCGGCAGTCATCGAGAGACGCAGACTACTACGGATATCCTTGGTAGGCCCCTTAACTTGCGATTTGTTCTAAATGTTTGATATGCACTCTGCGCTGTGTTCTACTCTATCATTACTCGGTCTATTCTTTCAGCTCCATCAGTGTTAACAAGTTGTCGTGTGTTTAAATTGGACTTGATGAACTGCTACTGTCAAATGATGAATGACTGCATGACTGCTTGATATCAAAGTCATTACATGAAATGATTCTGCATTCATTCTCTGCTCCTCCTCGTCTAGGTTTGCAGGAAACATGGAGCGCCAGCAGGCTGACAACCTCTTAAAATCCCACAGCAGCGGGACCTACCTCATCAGAGAGAGGACGGCTGAAGCAGAGAGGTTTGCCATCAGCATCAAGTGAGTTTTACTTTCGTACAATGGAGAAAATGATCAATTGGATGGTTTTTGTCTCATCTATTTTGTCTGTGCACGTGCATTGTATATCCTCAGTAATTAACTTTTGTGAAATTCTGATTCCGCTTTAATCCTGTATTATTACCAGTCCAAAAAGTAACGCCGTCGTGATGAAGTCATTCACTCGCCCGTGAGCAAACAAAAGTCACAAGAGGTGCGGAAGCAATATATTGTTTTACCTCACAGATTTAACGACGAAGTGAAACACATCAAAGTCGTTGAGAAAGACAGCTGGATTCACATTACCGAGGCCAAGAAGTTCGAAAGCCTTTTGGTAAGTGGCAAAAACAAAAGATTCACTGTACAGCAAGGCGTGTTGGATCAAATGAAACTCTCCTTTTATTTTCATGTAACAGGAGCTGGTGGAGTATTATCAGTCCCATTCACTCAAAGAGAGTTTCAAGCTGCTAGATACCACACTGCGATATCCCTACAAGGCAAAGGAGCGCTCATTAACACGGACCAGCACCCACTCGCCAGGTAAGATTCCTGCTAGTCGGAAATTGTAAAAGCTACGCATTTGTATTGTTTAACCATTTAGTTGGTGGATATCAATAGCATCAATAGCGACACAGAAATTGAACACTTGTTCAAAAATCTCCTTGAAGATGCTCATCTGGTCACCTTCTGGATTTTGCTAGGTATTCTAAAGTGGATGAAAAACAAATTTGTAGAGTACAGTTCCATTATTCCATCTTCCACCGTATGATAATTAGTATGTGTCAACATTTTTTTAAATTAGCTATCCTTCTTTTGAATTGAATTTTTGGGGGTTGATGTAATTTCTCTTTCAAGTTAGTCTGGAAGAATTATCAAAACAAGTCTTTTGTCTAAAAGTGGCATCAGTAGTCAACGATGAACCGAGGTTGGTGTGTTTCAGTAATGCACACCTGCACCTTTCGTGCAATCAAGTTACCTGTGGCACGTGTGCGCATAATTCATGTATGCGAGAGTCCTTAAATTGTGCATGCAAAGTGCGTCGTATCACTCGTTACACGTTTGGAAGTCAAATGTGCATGTTATGATTCACAGATGCATGATTTTAAAATCATAAACTTTTTCCGTCTCCTCAACCAGAAAATGACTTCTTTGCATTCCTGTTCAGTTTCTGTTTTTCTTTGTTTTACACAAAAGACTCACATGAAAAATCATCCTAAAAAAAACAAGCTGAGGATTCAGAGACTTCACTTAAAAAAACCTACACTGTTTTCACGCTGCTCTTTGGGCTCCTGCTCCCCATGTGTGACAACACATTTCCCCAAGTTATTTCCTTGTCTTTTTCCTTTCTTTCTTCCTCTTAGCAGCCACCTGCGCCTCCTACAACTTCTCCTTCCTCAGTCCACAGGGCTTGAACTTCTCCTCTCAGAGCTCAGCTCCTTTTTGGTCAGGTACTGGCTTACGTCTAACTCTTCATTCCTTTTCCCTCGCTTTGAGTTGTCACGTTGACCTGCAACACATTATTTCTGCTGCGCTTTGTTCGCGGTCTTAATGAGACACGTCTTCACTTTTCCTCTGGATCTATTAACTCATTAATGAAGGAAAAAAAACCAATTTCCTGTCCTGTAATGAAACAATGTATTGTTTGATGACATTAGGTCACTGAACACTGATCTAGAGGTTGTTATTTTTTTGCCACTCATTTTGAGCTAATTATTACCTCTGTGTGCAGTATGAACTGTCAGCCAGAGAAGGTCATATTTAAAATTCACGATTAATAGCTTAAACTTACTTTCAAATTGCCCTCAATAATTGACCTGACCTGTTTTATTTGTGACATTTTCAGTGTTTACGCCTCGTGTTGTGAGCACGGCGGTGGCCAGGTATAACTTTGCCGCACGAGACATGAGAGAACTTTCACTGCGAGAAGGCGATGTCGTCAAAATATACAACAAGATTGGTGGAGACCAAGGCTGGTGGAAGGGCGAGGCCAATGGAAGGGTAAGTAACCCTCTGAAATTCCGCTATTCATCTATTTGAAGCATTTTCAGGGGCGCTACTGGTTACTCTCATTTCATCCGTATTCAAATGGCAACAAATAGTCTAGTGGTTCTCAAACTTTTATCCAAAGTGCAGACTCAAATATATATACTATGTACACAGACACACACACACACACACACACACACACACACACACACACCACACACACACACACACAGAGCTATTTTGAACATCCACATTAAATGTTTAATATTCACTTCACTCACGCAACAAGTAGGAAAACTTTGTTGCTTAGCAACAGCTCAAATAGTGCTCTGTGTGAAGCCTCAAAGGAAGATGGATGAGGCTGTTCCATCTGAGCATCCAATGATATGAAAATAATGCAAATATCCTTCTTGCATTGTATATGCGTGCTTGTGTTTTAATGCATTCACGATCCCCTTTTTTTGTAAGATCCAGTATGTATTTATGTTTTGCTGCACTACTACACTTATAAATCTTTATCTTCTCCTGCCACGCACAGTTCTTTGTCATGCCACATCTTCTTATTGGAATGTAAATTCTTCTTATTATTATTTTTAGATTGGATGGTTTCCCTCAACCTATGTGGATGAAGAAGGAGTCCAGTAAGGGTTGGATGTTGCCCACCTGGCACCCTTTAAAAAAAAAAAGAAGAAGAATCAGGAACCATCGTTATTGTATCTGCTGATCTCAGAGGAAAACACCTCACTCTCTCCAGGAAAGAAACTTTTTTTGTTGTTGTTGTCGTTGCTTTTGCTGGATCCCAAGCACCTTTCCACCATGTCCTCCGTCTTAAAGTATGCCTCAGCTTTGCCAGTCTTACAGGATTCCCCTTTCATTTCTGCACCATTCAAAAGTGGAAACATCGCACTGTGTTGGCCTCCATGAGCCTTCAGAGGCTTCACGTAAAGACATGGCAAAAACAGACTGCGGAGAGCTTTACTTGGAAAAAAAAAAAGAACGCTCGGACCTCTGCGAGGTGAAATAATTGTACAGTATAGATAATTTATTGAAGAGAGATTATTATCATGACTGAGGTAATTGCGGGGACTTAGCAACTGCAGAAAATCTGCAAACTAAAAACAAGGAGAGGAAAAAAAAACAAATGCTCTTTTTCTTTTCACATTGACAGATTTTGCCTTAGTTGTCATGGTGATGCCTTGTGGGTTGACTCCAGTGAAGGGAAAAGACTTTGTTGACTGGCTTGGCTTCTCATGCATGCATGTGTCCATATGCGGCCCACACCAATACACACACACCAATGTACAGTTCGGTGCCTTTGAAAGACTTCTTTGAACCTCATCATCAGCCCGTAAAGAACATTTGCCATCCCTGAAAGGACAATGCAAAGAGAAGAACTCAAACGGGGGCGCGTGGGTTTCACTCAGCCGCCGAGTCCCTGACTGCAACAATTTAACTGGCGGAATTTAACTACAGTATAACTTGTCACAATGGAGTCACAGTAATACAGTGAAGTTTTTCATAGCAAACGAACACAGTTCGCATTGGCAGGATGTGAAAATGAAACGAGACCACTTCACCAACACATCTATGTTCTTCATTTTTTTTCTTTTCATCCAACTGAACCAATAGCTGATGTCGGCTGTGTTTTACTGTCTGCATGGAATTTTATTTTTGTTGTACACTGCCTTAATGTTTTTTTTTTTACAGATTATCAGGTGACCAGTTGTTTCCTTCCAGTTGTCACATGTGAAATTCTCTTTGGCTGGTGCTGTGTCAACTGGTGAATATTAAACTGCCATATAAGAAGTATGTGCGTGCGTGCGTGCATGCGTGTGTGTGTGTGTGTGTGCGTGTGTTTGTGTGTGTGCGTGCTCATCATTTGTAATGTGCACACACTCAGAAAACAGTGTGGGGGTGTGGTACTGTGCCAAGTGTTTCAGTTTACCTCCTATGATTGTTGAGCACTCTATGCATACAGTGCCACGAGAAAGTATTCACACCCGTTCACTTTTTCCATATTTTACTGCTGCAGACTGATTCTAGAGCTCAGTTGAGTTTAATTGCGACATAAAATATCCCATGATGAGAAATTGAACACATATTTTCAGACTTTTGTGTTAATTTATATATTAAAAAAAAGGAAACATTCAAACATAATCGGTACATAATTTCTCATTAGACTCGATCTTAAACTCAGGTGCATGTAATTTCCACTGATCATCCTTGAGGCTTCTATAATTTGATTTGAGTCCACCCATGATAAATTCAGTTTATTAATCATGATTTGGAATGGCACACACCTGTCAATGTGAGGTCTCATAGTTGGCAGTGAATCTCGGAGTAGAAACCAAAAAATGAACACTAAGGGATTGAAACACCTTCGAGTCTGGATTGTGTCAAGGCACAAATCTGAGGAAGGACACAAAAGTATTTCAGCAGCATTGAAGATGCCGAAAAGCACGGTGGTCTCGATTATTCGGAAATAGAAGTTTGGAACCACCAGGACCCTTCCTAGAGCTGTCCGTCCGACCAAGTTAAGTAACCAGAGAGGAAGGGCGTTGGTCAGAGAAGTGAACAAGAACCTTACGGTCATTAAGTTGATTCTCCAGTGTTCCCTTGCACAAATAGGCGAACCATCCATAAGGTCAACCATTGCTAATGCACTCCAACAATCAGGCTTTTATTGTAAAGTGCCCAGACAGAACGAAGCCACTTTACCCTAAAAGGCTCATGGCGGCCCGCTTGGAGTTTTACCAAAAGCCACCTTAACGATTCTCAGACCCCCAGAAACAAAATTCTCTGGTTTTCGACGAAAATCCAAAAAAAGGGTTTTGGCCTGAATTTCAAGCTTCACATCTGGAGATGTGACTGCTCATTCCCTAGCTAACACCATCCTTACTGTGAAGCATGGTGGTGGCAGCACCGTGCTGTGGGGCTGCTTCTCCGCTGCGGGAACTCGGCGACTCGTCCACATAGAGCGTAAGAGCACAGCTACCAAATACCGAGAAATTCTTCCAGAAAACTTGTTCCAGAGTGTCCTAGAACTCAGACTATGGTGTCAATTCACCTTCAATATGACAATGACCCAAAGCAGAAAGCCAATATAACAAAGGAGTGGCTTCAGGAGCCGCTATTAAATGTCCTTGAGTGGCATGACTTCAATCCAATAGAACATGTCTGGAAAGACCGAAAGAAATGGCTGTCCAGGAATGTGAACTGAATTCTAACTACACTTTAATCAGATTTAGAATACGTTCGTAACATCGCAAAATATGGAAAAAAGTAACGGGTATGAATTCGTTCTGGTTGATACTGTAGATCTATGGCCATGTCGACAGTAAATGGCATACAATACATATTTCCCTACTGCTGTCCCCAGGTAGCACATAGTTTTGTACTTCCACCCATTCAGACATTCTATTATTTATTGACAGTTGTCACTCGACTACTAGGTTTTGTCTTACATGGCCCTATGTCTTTCTTCTACAGTCTGTTCCAAACTCAGAAGTGTCCAGTCATAGGAATTCGGAAGCAAGTTAAAGACCCTGTAAAGTGGAATCAGCAATCTGTTCCAAAATATATTGTACGTTTTTGAATCCACATTGATCACGTTGAATGCACAAAGACGCACATTGCGGGGAGGAGGCGGAGTAACAATAAGAAATAAAGTAAAAGTTTGATTTTGTTGCCAGCCTGTGGACCAACCAGGGCTAGGGCCCGGTGGGGTGGGATATATTCCAACCCCCTGAGGCTTGAAACAGATCTATTTTCACGCGTTAAATTAGGGATGTGTAGATAGAGAGAATATTCTAAACGAGGTATCATCCATTTTTCTAGGTTATAGCAGTGGTATTTGATTGACACGACAGTGGGTATGGTTTCAGTGGATTCAGTGGACACGCCCACAGTGTTTGAGAAAAGACATAATGACTTCATTTTTCAGCGTTTTGAAGTCTCATTTTATATACTAGACGCTTGTTCAAATTCGGCTGGGTTGTTAGCAACACTGTGGTGTAGTTACACTTTACAGGGACTTTAAATACCGAGACAAAACAAGACTGTTTTATGCACATACAGTACATTCAATCATTGGGATCGGTCAGTGAGTCACTCACTAAATCATTTGTAACTGACTGGTAACATTGAGCAAATAAACTCCAGATGTTTTAATGAACTTTGACTATCCAAGGTGTGCGTTGGTGGAAAGGTGGCTTGATTCAATGGCGAGATTTTCACCATTTTATGTCCTGGACAAAACAACCCAATGCATGTAGCGATTGATATTTCAACTCCTGTCAGTACACCCTGGAAAAAATACTGTATGTACATCATTGTGTACATTTTTGTTGAATGGTTGACTTTTTCCAAATGAGGTCTATCATGGAATAAATATTTGAAATTTTGTTTAGATTGAGGCTGATTTTTTTTTTTTTTCCCCTTCTGCAACATATTTGGTTTTGTGTTGTTTGCCAAAACAATTACTTCACGATGTACTGTATGAGGGACGTCACACTACCAGAGAGTCAGTATCTCCTGCAACTGTAAGATGAAGAAAATGTAACTTTTTGTACTTGAAGTGGTGATGATCAGGAAGAAGGTGTCAAGAAAAGATGTTAAGTTAAAAAAAAGTGTAAACATGGAACATCTTCACCCTGGCTAGACTTTTCATGAAGAATTTTGTTCACTGGCATAATACTTGAAACATTCTGTTCTGTTTTAAAAGTTCAGCACCCCCCACTATTTACCAGCAGCAAGGACCAAGCCCTACCGTGAATTGTCAAAATCTGCAAGGATAACTGATGTCCTCACAATAAGATTTAGAACTTCACATAGCAAGGGAAAGGAAAGCGAGATGCTTCATTCAACGTGTTAGGACTTTAATTTGTTTATGAATGCAATGATGGGGATAGGGGTATGAAAATAAAATGAATAAAAAGATGGGTCATACATCATGTTTCATAGATGCTTTTTCTTTCTGTTGTGATGGAGAGCTACGCGCTGAACTTATTCCCCCTGAAAGTCCGTACATGGAGTACCTTTCCTATTCTTAGTATTATTATAACCTAGTATTGGATTTCCTCATCTGCTTATTTTTGTCATCTTTGGTTGAGTTGAATCGTCATACAATACTTAGCATTACTTTTTTTTTTCATCTCACCCATAAAACATTTATTTAAAAAAATAAAACTAATGCCAAAAACAATAAAAACCTAAAAAACTAAAATGAAGTATCTTCAAAAAAGAATACAAATGAGCAAACCCACTCTGGAAAAAAATTGTTTGAAAAAAGGAATCAAAATAAAATTAAAACTATGGTAATAAAATCAAAAGAGATTACAGTCCTTATGTGGGCATTGCCATTAAATCCAGCATCTTATTTGTCTATTGCCAAACGCATCTTGAGTGGGACCTTGAGCATCAAACAGACCAATGGGATGTTCGTTGGACTGATTTGTTCATATTTTCAATGTTCCCGGGGAAAGTAGCTCAAACTGTTGTCATCAAAATCTTCATTGCCTATCCAGTATTTTAAGTACAATTTTTACATTCATGACTATCATACAATGATTTAAAAAAAATGAACCACTGCTATTAGTGAACCGTGTACACAATGTAAGAATATAAATCCTTATATAATGAATGACAAAGATGTGGTGTGATGCAATGTATGTCTTATTGCTGAGCTTTTGGGCTACAGTGGCATCAAGTGTTACCTGGGAATGTAATGCTGAATCATGTCCTAAGCTTGTATGTAAAAGTCACACACTGTATCCATATTGGCTGTCATACTCCCCAGCTATGTATTACAGCAGTGTACTGTACTATGTCCACAGTTGCTGGGAGAAAGGTTTTGTGTGGTTTAATGGTGCGCTTGATTGACTTCCGTCCTGTCATCTTGAGTGTGAGTCCCATGTGGATGCTGATTTGGGGAGAAAAACAAAAGTTCAAAGAGAGAGCCCACATCATTCTTTTTGTTTTTTTCCCAGTTCAGGTGTGTTGAGGTTAAAAGAGACTTCATAAAATGGAATTGTTTCGATTGGAATGAAAGATGCAAGCTCACAGTATACTGTCCACACTCAAGTCAATAACATAAAATTTATTTTGGTAAAGTTTTACCCTACCAGCTTGGGTGTTGTGATGGAGGGGAAAAATCCACAAGTGTGCAGGTCATGAATTGAATTTTGTGTGCCTTAATAGTACTTTTTTTTGTCCTTTGTCTTTATTTTTTTAGGTAGTATTTATTATAACTCATTATGTCACCCCCCCACCCCACCACCACCCAAAAAAGAGATGTCTAAATATGCTTTCCCTCTTTATCTGAAAGATGAAGAAAAGCAATATGTGTCATTTTTTTTAAATTTAAAAAAAACCCACAATTGTTTCTTTTCACTTGAATCTTCCTTCCATGGCCTTGGCAACCTACATATTTAATGGTCTGCTAACTTTTGGCCATCAAAAGCCACTCTGAAATGTCCTCGCAAGTCAGTGTGCAATATCAGCATTTGTGCTAATATATATATATTTTTTTTCATTCAAATGTTGAAGGAACTGAGCAAATGCCAGCAAAGTATATTTTGAGTTCTCCTAAGACAAACACATTCAAATTACATTTGGGACATAACAAATCATATCCACTGTTTTCATTGTACAGTAGGCACCACTTTTAACATGTGGGCCATTGTCATAAAACTCACCTTAGATAATGGTGATCATTGGGCTTAAGCATTGGTGGGCCAACAGTTGCAGCTCAGAGTCTTATTTTACTATTTTAGTCAGAGCACAAAACTGGGACTAATTTTTGCTGTACTCCTCTTGTCTATTTTCCCTCCAAAATCCATTAAGCGATCCTTATAAAAGGGACCAGTGTCATGTCTCCCTGATGAACCTTTTTGCTATGACGCTTCGTTCATTTGAAGCCCACAACATCACAGGCACGGATAAGGCCACATGCCAGGGTTATGTCTCGAGGTTCTTCCCTGTCTCCTTTCCCCACGTCTCTCCTTCAACGCTGCTCATTTCAATGTCTGGTTTAAAGTGCGTGGCCTTTTTCAACTTCTTGTGAACCATAACTGTTTTGCTTTCTTTGCTTGGAGGGCAGTCATTATTTTGCAAATGGAGAAATGCTGTCATAAATGTCAAAATGAGAGGTCACAGACAGAACTCTGTCCCTGGAGGAGCTTGTCTTTCTGCAATCTGTGTCAAATGTTTCCTCTTCCACGTTCTGAACTTTTCTACATGGAAGTCTTGCAGTGGTTACCGCTGTCCGCTCATGGAATTTTTTTTGTTTATGATTGTACAATTGGTTTTAATGGCTACACAGCGAAGAACCCAAAGTATCTAAGTTAGATTAAAATTAATTTTCGAATACTGCATTTTGATCAATATCGGTAATGGTAAAGACATGAAACTTCCCTTTTTAAAATCAATTATCGTATCTTCTGCACTATAAGGCGCACCTTCAATGAATGGCCTATTTTAAGACTTTTTCCACACATAAAGCGCACTGAATTATAAGGCGCATAAAATATACGCGACAGGAGAGGCTGAGGTCATGTTATGCATCCTTTAGATGGAGTTGCACTAGTAAGTTTCTTTCAGCTTGTCCCGCCACAGCATGTCATCTCATCTTAGATGAAGGCACATATATGTTTGGCACAATTTTTGATGCAACCCTTCTCAGGGAGTGGAGATCGAGTTGCACTAAAGGCTCAATATTGATCCATATATAAGGCGCACAATCAGTTTTTGAGAAAATAAAAGGCTAGGTGCGCCTTATAGTGCGGAAAATACGGTAATTGTTGTTGCAGTACACCAGACGGATCTGTGATCTGAAGTGGCCGGATGACGCAACCATTTTGCATTCACAGGAAAATATTACTGTAATAACATTGGCAAGTTGTATTTCCTCAACTATAGAGCAGAAGTCATTTACAAATGTTTGTTTGGTGTATCGTGTGTGCCCTCCAATTGTCTGGTAACCTCGTTGAGCAGAAAAAATAGTTTTATGGTTAGATGGATGGTTTAATGGTGATACAGTGGGTTCTCTCATAGTTTTGAGGTCCTGGGTTCCAATCCCACCTCCGCTTTGTGGAGTTTGCATGTTCTCAAACCAGTTTAGGGTGTACCTGTCCTCTCACCTAGAGTCAGCTAAGATAAGCGCCAGCTCACCCGCTACCCATGTGAGGATAAGTGATACGGAAAATGGGTCAAAGGACAGATGCTTTACGTCCTCATAAAGGTCTGGATTGAGACAAAACAGTACCGGATTTCATTGCCCAGCTTCCATTCAAGTAGGATACCAAAGAGCAGGAGGATGAAGACGAGAAGTCGCCAACCCACAACGGTACCGACAATCACTGCGATTTTGTTTGGTGTACAGAAATCAAAATGAAAAACAAGGAATCACTCTCTCAGATACTAGCATCAGTTTCACGCTAATTGACTGGGACAATGATAAACTCCAGCCACCCGCACAACCCTAATAAAGAAAAACAAAATAGAAAATAGATTTAAATGAAATTAAAGTTGAAAAAAAATGTTTAGTGCTGTGTTTGTAACTGCAAGGTGAGACTTGTTTCTGATGTTTGGATGATCTTTATTTAAGAATGTGAAAGAATCCACAATTACAAACAACTCTTTGTATGATCCAAACTCTGTGATGCTTTCTCTGTTTGTGATCCAACCTTGGTGTTTGATGGCGCTTTTTTTATCCACATCCAGACTTTACTCTTGTCTGTTCTTGCCCATTTTCATTGTTGTTTTCTGCCAGCTGGAATCGCTCGACGTCAGTCTGTTGCATTCTCAATTTTATCTAACTCAACTATGTTCATGGCTGATAACTGACTTTTCTTTTTTTGTTCTGTTTGTTTTTATGATTTGACATTTCTCTTTTGTTATGCAAGCCACTTTGATTCGATCATGGCTTTGTTCCAAAATGAATGTGCTCTCTCCAGGTGGTTGTTTAGTCATCAGATTACTCTGTGGAGCAAGGATTTTATTTTATGTCCGACCCCCTCCCCCACCCCCACATACTGAATTCTTGCCGGCACCAAGGTGCGCAACTGTTTCAAGCTTCTGCCTCACTGGGGTCAAATCCCAGCCCTGCCTTTGTGGGGTTTGCATGTTCTCCATGTGACTGTGTGGGTTTTGTCCAGGTACTCCTGTTTCCTCCCACATCCTAAAAACATGTACGGTAGGTTCATTGAAGACTAAATCGCCTGCAGATGTGAATGTGAGTGCGACTGGTTGTTTGTCGATACGTGGCAACCAGTTCAGGGTGTTCCCCGCCTCTCGCCGGAAATCAGATGAGATAGGTGCCGGCACACCCGCTACCCGAGTTAGGATAAGAGGTTTAGAAAATGGATGGATGGATGGATGAATTCAAGCATGGATTTTTGGTCAACTGGAAAGCCAGTTGATAAAGCATCTTCTCCATAAATGCGTGACAATCACTGGATGCCTTTCATATACCCACCTCCTCCAAATTCCTGAGCACCAACTGTTTTGACCAGCTTTATCTGCATTTTAATAAGATTACCAAAACCAAATACGTCTCTGACAGTTAAAAAAGTTTTTGTCTGGACTGTATGAGTTGACCTCCAGTGACCCTCATCATTACGCGGCACAATTCGAATTATGGCTGATGTAAGCATGGTACGTTTCCTTGTCTTCGCTCATTTTCAGGTTGATCCAACAGTGCTCAATTGCAACGGCATTAATAGATTCCTGCAAAAGTCAGCAATAGGTTGCTGATGTTAAGCTCCCCGGTCACAGCATCTGTAATAACACATTAGTTTGCTTGATAGTTCAATTCAATTCAGTTAGCCATGGTAGAGTTTTATAATGGCAACTCACTGGCTCACCAGGTGTGAGTAAACACTGTTGAACCTGTGATTTAAATTTTAAAAAATCAGGGTGGGGTGAAAACAATGAAAAAGTGGGGTGGAGGACTTTATTTTCTTTCTTGGAATGTTGATTATTTTCAACGAGAACCCCATCTTGTCCATCCATCCATTTTCCATCATGCTTATCCTCACTAGGGTGATCGGCATGTTCTGTTCAGGGTCTTGACCTTGAGTGGAGCCCATGCCTATATTATAAATTGGACTATACCCTGGTTCGGTTGAAGATCGAATATAAATGGGTTATTGAGTGGGAATGGATTCTCAAAAGTAAAGTATATGAGCTATTTCCACCCACAGTAATTCCCCCTGGCTCGCAAAAACTTTTACTGGACAGCTGCTTGGAAAAGTGAGGCAAGTTCTCATTTGGATTCGTCAAATAACTTTTCACAATGCCACAGTCACTAGTAGTAGCGGTCGAGGTCGCCGTTAAAAAGAATAAGTGATGGGACAGATGGCTGGATGAAGCTGAGCAGACAGACTCGCGGTCCACTAAAGTCCCAAACTAGTAGTTTGTGTTCAGTTATACTGGTGGTTGGCAGACTATTCCACCAAGTATTATCTTGAAAAATACCTAGCGCCCCATTAACAGTACCACCACAGATTTAAACACAGTATTGAGAAAATACATCTGTTTAATCAATAATGATTCCTTTAAGATGAATTGTACACAAAAGGTAACACTCTTTTTTTGTCCCTAAATACACATTTTAAAAATGTCTTAATGACTAAATGCAAATGTATTGAGTTAAAAGTGAAATACAAATGAACTGTCCTTGGCCAGTGATGCATTCGCATACCTCTAGACTCTAGAGATATGTAAATGAAGTCTCGAGTCCCTCTCGACTCCCGAATCCCTTGGTACTCCATCCATTTTGTAGGCCGCTTATCCTCTCAAGGGTCACGGGAGCAAACCGCACTTGAGAATCACTGAGTTATACTGCATGAAATCATTTTTAATACTTTAAACTTTTATTACTGCAATGGGTCTACAATCCAAAAACACCTCACCTCACCTGGTGTAATCCAGGGGTGTCAAACTCACTGTACTTGTGCTTTCCCTGATTTTGTATGTGCATTAATACATAATCGCTTTATTTTACAAATTTTCAAATCAGAAGTAAAAAAAAACCCAATATATATATAATAATTAAATATTATTCTTTCTTCTTGACATTTTTAAAGGGCCATTTGTAACAACTATATGCTTGCGATATCTCACTGTAGTGAAGTTAATTTGCAGTTTTGGTATTTTAGAAAGAAACGTTCAGTTGACAAACATGATTTGTTTTCGCGAGCCACATAAAATGACGCGGTGGGCCGGATCTCCGGCCCATTGACCTTGAGTTTGACACCTGTGGTGTAATCATTCACTTGCTTGACTTGTTCAGTTCCCACTCAGTGGCATTGAGAGTGAGCGTCAATGATTTTCTGTCACTGCAAGGGCCCCGTGATTGACTGGTGACCAAGTCACGAGTCCCTCTCGTCGAGGTCAACTGGGGAACAGCTCCAGCTCCCCGAGAACCGGTAACAAAATGTCATTCACACACACTAAAGTCATCTGATGTGACGTGTAGTAACGTGATGACTTCAGTAGGGGTCACACTTACTCTGTGTGGCTCCACTGGGGGAAAGGGTCTCCAGTCTGTCTGCTCCATGTGTGGCTTTAGGGGAGAGGACCCTTCAGCAGAATGACAATTCAGCGCCACAGCCCCCTTCCAATCAGCTGTCCTCCTTCCACCCAGCGTCTACTGATGGCTTGGCTGAAATCAGACGACATCTAATGTTTTGCCTCGCCATTTACACTATTATGTAAAGGTAGGTGTTATTATTAGGTAGTACAGTATTATTATTATATAAAAGTCCCTGGATGAGTAAAATGTCACTTTCAATGAATGGAAAATTGGTTATAATTTATTTGACACTAAAGACTTCTCTTGAGACTTTACCATACTTCTAATAATACCCTTCAGAAATCAGCTTTAGTGAAAGCTGCTTCATAACTTTTTTCCCCCCAGTGTTTGAATAGTCTTGCCAATAAAACTGCAAGTACTGCACACAAAAAAAAAGGACTGAAAATGATGAACTAGAAAGTTCTGTTAACAACAACAATCAGAAATGTTCGTACAGCAGGAGCCAATTTCTGTCTTTCAAGGTACAAAGCATAATCTACGCCACAGGGTTAATTATTGGAATCCAAAATCGGTGGCTCATTTTTGCAAAAGGTACAAGAGAACTTCGAACTAAACGGTTTCCACCAAAGTGACCAGCAATTCGGCCCACCGCAAGGGACTCCAGTATAATGAGGCTTTTTCTCAGAGTGAACATGTGAGTGACAAGTATATCTCACGATGTTCAGTCTAATTATGTAAAGCTCGAGCACATGTATGAACTAAAATAACACAATGGTTTTTCATTGGTCAGGTCATGTGTTAAGCCCAGTGTATAGTTTCTCACCCTTAGCAACCAGTGACACGTTGAGTATGTACACGTCAGGTGATTTCTTCACTTTACAGTGTTACGTAGCACTATGACCAGGTAACAGCTGGCCGATGGAGAGCGAGACTTCACCTGAGGAGGGGTCACTGGCAGCAAAGCTGAGTCCTTTGAAAATGGCACATGAGCGGATCGTGAACAAATTACAATAAAATTGTGTCTTTGAAGTATCATATAGTATTGACTTGACCAGGCTGTATTTTTAACAAACAAAAAGCTGCAAGCGTGCTCAGTATCATACAGTACTCTCACACTTGTCAATATGTTAGTGAAAACATCCAACAGGATATTTTTAGAATTCATTTGTGGTACGTATTAACTATTTAAAATATAGTGAAAAAATATTTGCCACCACCTCAGATTTGCATTTTTATGCATATCTCCCCCAGTTTCATGTTTAATGTCATCAAACATGTAATTTTCAGACAAATATAACCCAAATAAATGTAAAATGTTTTTTTGCGGGGGTGTTAATTTATTGAGGTGAGAGAATTATTCAAAGCAACCTGGCCCCATTTGAAAAATAAGCCTCCATTGTTAAATCATGAATTAAGTGTGGTAACTTGTATTTTTTTTTTTTTTTTTGAAAGCTAAGTTTGTTTTCACTGACCACATCCAAGCCTGATTACCCCCAGACCTGTTCAAACAAGAAAGCACTCAAACAGAACCTGTAGAATAAAATGATGTCATCCAATACATCCCAAAAACCTGCAACAAAATGGAACAATCCAAAGAAATTCAAGAGAGGAAGGATAATTGAATGGCCATCCACTAGTCAAAGGGTTAAAAAGTAATAAGTGAAAGTAAAGTTAAAAAAAAAAAGCGCAGATTCCACTGAACCAGAGTGAGCACCATTATCGACAAATAGAGAAAACGTGTAACAGTGGTGAACCTTCTTAGGAAATTGACCACAAGACCACAAAGAGTACTCTTCCAGGAGGTCACAATGGAACCCAGGACCACATTTAAAGAATTGCGCTTCTCTTTTGCTTCAGTTATGGTCAGTGCTCACGGCTCAACAAGAAGGAAGAGAGTGGGCAAAAATGGCCTCCATGGCAGACTCAGAGCTGCCAACCTAAAGCAATTCACTTCCAGAAAGATGACCAAATTTGTCTGAATTTCCATATTTTGTAAATTTGGTCAGGTACATTACTGCAGGACACTTATTGTAATATATTTTGTAATGGGATGAAAATAATTCTGCATACTGTTCGATTGCACAACGTTGTTATCACTTGTAATTTTAAGTTGTGGCTTAAATGTTTATTTTCATAATTTTTAGTGCATCAACGTTCTAATGATGGATGACTCAAAGTGTATGAAATTTTAACATGACATTGTCCAAAAAATGTTCAGCCTTGGTAAAAAAAAGTATTTTATATCAATGGAGTCAATTAAGACTCAGCACTTTATTTTGCAGACAAATACGTACAATCCATGATAGATTGAATTACCTGTGCAAAGATTACTGGGATAAACTCCTGTGACCCATGTGACAGAAAACGGATGGATGGATTCTAATGACTTTTTGGGGAATAGTAGACTGACAAAAGTTGAACCTCGTGGAAGTTGTGTGTCTCACTACATTTGGCTTAAATGTACCAGCAGTGAAAGACGGTGGTGTTGGTGGTGTGATGGTCTGGGGCTGCTTTCCTCCATAAGGAACTGGACAATATGCTGTGATTGATTAGGCTTTTTTTTTTTTAACAAGTAAAATCACAATTTCAACTGCAGTTCATATATACTTGTTTTTGTATCCATTTGTATTTGATTTATTTTAAACATTATTAAAGCAGGGAAACAATGTGAAAAAAAAGAATTTGAGAGGGTGGCAAATACTCCTTCACGGCACTGTATTATTTGCAGTAACTTCTGTTTGGCAGATTTGGTTCCTGCATTAATTGAGTACTCCATATTTCTTTGGAAATAAAGACTAGTCTTATTTCAAATGTGTACAAATGTGTAAGCGAGTTTGTGTGTCAGTCACCTTCTACAATTTCCTTGCAGCTAACTAGCAAGCTTGCTACGTCACCAGTAAGTGAAGTGTACTTTTTATTAGATTTTAATTAAAGGAAAGCAGAACTTTAAAAAGCATGCAGATTTTCAATTTTTCTTTTTTTTTTTTTTTTTTTACAAGAGCTGAGCGATACAAAAGATATTAACTGTAGTCTCGCAGGGTCAAACTCCAAAGAAAAACACGCATCAGCTCAAATCCTATGAAAAATTAAAAAAGCAGCCACCAGAAGAAATATTGTCTTATCTTGATTAGACACATCTGAGCACCATGGTAACGCATAAGGTTGTTTATGCCACTCGGGTGTAACGCTGTCCTTGTGCTGCCTAATTATATGTTAAGAAAGCAGGGTTTGTTCATTACTGGATCTTCTGGCATGCATTTGACTACACATTGCAGGTATGGCATGGCGCAAAGGGCACCATGACCCGGGAAGACCGGAATGGGCTAAGCCATACAATAAAATAAAATGAAGTTAACAAAAGTAACGAAGAGAGAAATGAGTAAACATGCCAAAAATAAACTCAATAAGAAAGAAAGAAATCAGTTAAAAGCTCAACCAAAATATGGGTGTCTTGGGCCTCCTTTCAAAGGCATCAACGGACTCTGCGGTTCTGATGTCATTTGCCAGGCTACTCCAAAGCTGCAGGCCATAGTGGCTGAGTACAACCTCGCCGTAAATTTTTGTTGTAGACGTAATAAAAGGCCGGTCCCGGAGGACCTCAGTGCCTGCGAGGGTTGATATGATAAAAGCATATGGGATATATATAGTAGCCCGAGACCATTAAGAAATTTCAAAACCAGTAAAAGAACCTTAAAATCAATCCTAAAACACACAACAAGCCAAAGCATTTGTCTTCAAACCAGTGGGAAGTGTTCTCGCTCCCTGCTCTTCGTCAGCACACCAACAGCTAAGTTCAGCAAAAAGAGAGCAGCACATTGCAATAGTCAAAACGACGGAGGATAAAAGCACGCATCAGCACCTCTGGTGTAAGCCAGAGAGAGAAACGGCCAGACTTTGGATATATTTTCAAGGTGGTAAAACCCTATCTCGGTTCTTGACGTGGGATAAAATTAAGCTCAGAGCAAAAAACAAAACACAACAAAAAAACAAAACACCCAGGGCACACACCGAACTGGTCAAGAGCCAACCGCAGGGCACATGAAAATAAACAACATTTGCACTCACATTCACACCTATTTTTGCTAATATTGTTCATTTTTGTTCGAGGACGTGCATGAACATTTATCATGTGCCTCCAAATTTGCCGACCAAAACCACTGCTAAGATGCCGTTAAAGCTATTTATCATATGAAAGCACATGCCCTTTGACAGCTCTGTGGAAAAAAAAAATGCATGTTAGACAGATGCCTTTGTTTGCAATGGGCACAGAAATAAGATGGCTTTCAAGAGGTAAATTACAAGTACCTGCAGAGAACAATTATTTAAAACAAAAAGTTGCCGACAGCAGAGTTTTTCAGCGACACTGGGCTTTAAGTATTGCTTAACTGTGAGACATTTTCAACCTGTTCAGCAAGCTAAATATCTCACTTGAAGGGAAAATGGCAACTGTGTTCAAGTTGTCTGATAAGATCGCTGCTTTCAGGCCTGACTGGAATGGACCTGTCTCATGATGATCTTAAGCTCCGCCCCCTTAGCCATGTCCCACAAGATTTCAAAATGGCGATTGAACATAACATGTTTGAAGTTGATTCTCTATTGCGTATTCCAGATAATATTGGGGTATGTTTTTTGCCAAATGCGTCAGACTTGTCCAAGACAGTTCTACAGAGAGGTCTCAACTATTTCAGGCAAGGATATGTACATGGACGCAATGTCAGAGTTACAGCGACACTTTGGCGATCAATGCAAGAAGGTTTGATGCCTCACAAACTTCATATTAAAATCCAACAGGATAAAATAGTGGAATCGTACTGCACATGTAAAGCAGGGTGAGTACTTTTTACTTGGAAATATCACGAGTGATATCATTGTAGTCTTTATAAGTGAGTGGGTGTATTCATTTGACTTGGCTCGTAATGGAACCCAGTGCCCTGTCTTAAAAGTCCGATGTGATACAAATGGGCAAATAGACATTTCTCTTGCATGACATGGCGCATATAGTATCAGTAACCTGGCTCTTCGGACTATTTTCTTCGTAGCTAACTTTACCAAGTGCACGCTACTGACAACCAGCATTGCTTGTTGGCCAATACGGCAAGAGGGGAGTGTCAAGCCAGGGGTTAAGACAATGCGGCTATCTGATTGGCTATTATTATACGAGTGATTGACAGGTCGGAAAGGTCCATTATGGAAAAGGAGACTAAACAAAAGGATCTTTTAGGAAGATGGAAGTGACTCAAATCGGATGTGTATTCTCCCAGCTGATCTCCTGTCAAAAGTGTTTGAGTATTACGTACAATGAGAAAAGATCCTGGGATGGGAAATAAATTCATCTTAAAACCCATTTGTGAAGAATTCCGGTCAATTAACCTTGTCTTTACTTGAAGCGGAACGATTGCTTGAAGTTGCAAATGTAACCAACAATCCACTTTTAAGACAGTTTTGCAAATCTCTTTGCAGTTGCGATTTAAATAAAAGAAAATCAAGATTTTGCTAAAAGTGAATTAATCACTACAAAGATCTGAAAATTCTTCTTCCATTTTCAAACTGATTCTTTGTGAAGCAGGGCGATCTGCAACGACAGCCATCAAGACTACTCCAGGGGAGGCTGGAGATAGAGAACACAATTTTACTGTCACTGCCTTCCATCACATCCACATAGAACCACCTAGTTGCAGGGAAAGAAGTCCAGAGACTCCCACTGATTCTTTATTATAGGGAGGTGATATTTTGCTGCAGAATCGTTCTAATTGTCATATACGAAGTGTAATTTTTTGGGGGGGTATTACAAATTCTGAACTGAAAAAAAGGTTTTTGGAATAGAAATCCCTGTAACTTTTTCACAGGCATGAAGCTGGTTGCTGATTTAAAAAAAAAAAAAATACTGATTGCTGCTCTATACAAAAAAATAAGTTGTTGAATTCATTGGTTATTACTTCATTCGTTCGTGGAGAAACATTTTACCATTTCAATGTTTTTAATCATGTCAAGCACATTACCTTGTGCATGAAATGTGTTATATAACAAAATTTCTTTGCAGTGCTTTGCTTGAACACTCATTTGGCTCAGCACCCCTCCACCCCCACCCCACCCCACCCTTCCTCCTTAACAGCAGATTCATTTTTGACACAAGACAAACATATTTACTGACAACCCCCAGCTGATAATGCAGACTTGTCTGGGACTGAGCCAGCTTAACTCCTCTTCCTTCCTCCTACTCACTTCCAATTTTTAAACTCGGGTCGTAGCCTGTATTCCGAGCTCTAATAGTTATTCAGGGGAGCCATATTTGTCATGACGGGGCTTGAATCTACTTGACAGTATGATGTATCACGCATCCCTCGAGATCATATAGTGGCTATTGTAATATGTAAATATTGTCCTAAGCTAATGTATTCATCAGGACTTTCTTATTGCAAGCTGCAAGAAAAAGAATAGAAAGTCGGAAAGTTCTCTCCGTCACAGCCAACTGTGAATATAAGTACAATCACATGCCATGGAGTGAACATCATGTATAATAGGAGCTCACAGGGGGGTGTGAAAATATGTATCCAATCATTTATTTGGATTGAAAACCAGTCCAAAAGTTGAAGCCAGTTTGGTTTTCCTTTTCGTCTTTGTCTTAAATGAATAATGAAAATGTCTATATCGAGTATTTGTCAGCACATAAAATATCAAAGTGTAGACGCTCAGCGATGCCGAGCCTTTTTGTCAAATCATATTTTACGACCAGATGCATACACCGCGGGCAAAAAAAGACATCAATGTTTCCAACCTTGTTTGATAGAATCACAGACCAAGCATTGGGAATAATAAATACAATACAAGTTCATCAGCAGAATGTCAGTGTACTTTACAATCACTAATACTCCCACTAATGCTACTACTACTCCTCTAATATGTTATTTTTTATTATCGTTATTATTGTTATCATTACATTACAACCACGTAATCTTTGTTAAATTTTTTTCATTTAGCTCCCGGTACCGTGCCTACTGTTTGGTGTTTTACTGTCTTGAGGATTTATACAATCCCAAAAAGTAAATAACTTATAGTAGCTGCTGACAAGGTGTTGTTTCGTTGTTTTGTGTCTTTGGCAAATTCCCTCCTCTGCGATTTGTCTGCCTGGATTTGTTATCAGGGTGTTCGAGCTTTTTCCAGGAGAAATTATTATGAGCAGAAATATGAGCATGACAACAGCCTCAACGGAGTAAAGTCAGGATTAAAAGTGGGCTGCAACAGGCCTCCTCTCAGGATGAGCAAACACATTTAATTGCACATTAATGCATATGTTAGCATTTATCAGTAAAGTTCCTTAGTTATCCTTAAATTATTCATGAATCTGGGGTGCAATTTAAATATGTGTTACTATTTTTCCTCAGGAAGTTAGATTTTTCTCTAGCTTTCCTGATTACAATGCCATAGCTCTATTGTGTGTTTTGCCTGGATCCCTTCCATTTTACAAACCGCATATCCTCACAAGGGTCGTGAGTGTGCTGACTCCGGGCTAGAGGGAGGGTACACCCTGAACTGGTCGCCAACCAATTTTAGGGCACATATCCTGTCAACAACTATTCATGCTCACAGTCACACCTACGGAGAGGTTTAGTCTTCAATCCAGTAACCTGTTTTTTTTTAAAAAAAATTTCTTTTGGCATCTTTTTGGAACATGGGAGGAAAGTGGAACATCAGGAGAAAGTCCACATAGGTGAGGCTAGATTTTAACCCGAGTCTGCACGACTGTTTGACAGATGTTCTAAAGAGCCGCTCTTCCATGTACACGTACACACACACCCACACACACACACCCACACAAATAGCCACGCCTGCCCTTTTCAGCATTTTTTTTTTCTTTTGCTAAAACGAACTTACAATGAATAATCACGATCCCAACCAGAGAAGACAGTTGCTGTCAACAAGTGTTTATTTATCTCTTGGATAATAACTTCCCTGATAGGTTTGTTAATGTCATACCAAAGTTGCTGCGCGCCACATAATTAAGGGGTCCTGAGGAAGAAATCCATCGTGAAAAATATAAGTAATTTGTTTTTGTAACAGTTTTGTACAGAAGTCAAGTATTTGTTCCATTGTTTATTTGAGGAAATTGCTGAAGCTCTCTCGGCAAAGGACAGTAAACCGAGCTCATGAACCCATCTTGATCTCTGATGTCTGTCTCTCCACAGGGTGATGGGTCCTTCCTCTGTGTGGAAGAATGTGGACGCGCTAGTTCAAAAAAGCTCCACGGAGGCCATACGGCCGGTAGAATAAGTGACAGCTCACTCAGGGAGAGATGAAGTGTGACATAGAGATAATGACGAAACAGAACCTCCTTTACGAAGGCGCTTCTGCCGCATGGTGCTTTCCTTATTGCTCAGAGGCCACAGTGGCACCGAGCACCTTCAAGCGGAGCCTTTCCTTGGTTCAAGTTCAAGTGATTATATGAATTTATATCCTGTTCCATAATGTGTTTTTTTCAGAGAGCATATATCGCCACTTGGACATACAGAAGGGCTTAATAACGTGCCGAATACTCATCTTGAAAATATTTTATTTTATTCAGTCCAAAGGGATGTTGAAACTCGCACAAATGCCAACTTTTAAAAAATTGACAATTTTTTTTTTAATTACCAACAACACATTGATTGTGATATAAGATCCTAATGATGATTACAGATCACAGTTTGAAATGATTTGAAAACAACCATGAAAGCAGTTTGAGTTTACCAGTCTGGGACAGTAGAACATGAAATCATGTTTTATACATGTATGTATTGATTTAGAAATTTGCATTGGCAGTCAATAATGTAACGTCTGCTCTGGTCTTGTCTCAGGAGTCCTGGATGAGACGCAGATAACCCCAGCTGACAGTGATAGGTGGGGTGCAGTATCTGTCTCATGAATATTTCATCCGTCCATTTTCTAAGCTGCTTGTCCTCGCAAGAATTTCAGGAGGCTGGGATCTGAACTCTAGTCGTAATATTTCAATATTTAAAAAAACAAAAAACTACCCCCTCCCCACTCACTTTTTTTTAAGTTAATATTTTGGGAACTCCATTCCACAGTTTGGCCATTCTAGATTTAAAATTCTGCCTTGCTTAACTAGAGTTTTAAAACATTTCTCAAATCAAATTTTGTCTTCTTCGAAAAACTTGTGCCTGCATTGATTTTCTCTGGGCATTCCAATTTCCTCCCACATTCCAAAAACATGTATGGTATGTTAATTGATTACTTTATTTTCTCTGTAGGCGTTAATATGAATGTTAATGGTTGTTTGTTTGTACGTGCTCTGTGATTTGCTATCCACCAGTTTAGGGTGTTGAGATCGGCGCCAGCACACCAGTGGCCCTGGTAAGGACAAGAGATCTCAGAAAATCGGTTTAAAAAAAAAAAACAACAACCTCATTTATCAAATGTACATGCCTTACAAGCAGAGACAAAGCAAAAAAAAAAAAAAAAAAAAAAGGAATCGACTCAGTTAATTACAGAATTGCAAATAAGTGGTGGTATGTGTCTCCTTGACACGTCCTGACAATTTCATACCAATTTTATGTGTGCTGGAGCAGACTCCACTAATATAACAAGGTCTCCTTTTGTTTGTCTTTTAAGTTTAACAGTAATAAATTGCAACCAGGTGAATTCATGAATAGCGAACCACAGTATCGAGTAGTTGGATTTGCTCGATAAATAGGAATCATACTAGTTGATAGCTCGACTAGATAGAAGAGTGTTTATTCCAGTGTCGGAAGGAGCTGAAGCTGCTAAAACTAGTGCTTGAAGTTTGGCTTTTAATTTTTTTTTTTAATTTACTAAGCTGGCAACAGATCCGTCACTCAAAGCCTCATACACAGAGTCATGGATCATGGCCAGGAACATTAACGAGACGGTGCTGAATTATGCAGCAGAGGCTGCAGTGGCAGTTCTGATTCCACAGTGTTGGACTTATATCACTCAACGGAGACAAGGGTCTTAAAACAAAAAGTAAAGCCAATCTTTGGGACCTTGCCACGCCGCAAAAAGGAGGAGCGACAAATGGAAAATGTTTTAGGTGCCCTGGAGACTGTTACTTTTTCCGTTCACATTTGTGTCTGCTGCTGCTTAATCAATACATTAAAATGAAAATGCTGATATTGGTCCATCAAGTCCAGTATCTTCGGGACTTCCAACTATGGAAGACAGAATATCTAGCACAAGATATCACATCATACTTTTCTATCCTTCAGACTGACATTATTGTTCTATACTGTATTGGAGTAATTACATTACAATGACAATTTTTCAATGATCCTTCTGCAATTTTAAAAGATTATTCCTCTTTGATAGCAGCTTATACACAGGACACCAAACTTCTCACAGAAACAGTTAATTCCACAATGAATAACCATAAAAGGTTTGAAAAAATAACAATATGTAAATGGAGCATTATTTTTGCTCGAAAGGTGAACTACGCAAGAACAGCGGCAAGTGCTCACTCAGTTCTGCTGTGCGGCGAGAGGAGCCGTCTGTTTCTCTGCTGGACCAGGAGGCTGTGGGGGTGTCTCCTATTGTTCGTTTTGGCATTTAGTTTGTTCTACGGGCCAGTCTACTGCAATCTTTAAGTCAAGCCTCCTGCCAAGCACAGCTTTTCCAGCCTCTTTGTGTTTTTGTCGGTTCAAAGTGACCCCCCCTACCTCCCAAAAGGCCACTGGCCACCCCAGTGTGATCAAATGTGCAATATCTTGCAGCACATATCAATGGAATTCAGTCCCCTAAAGGAAAAGAGCTCATTTATTTTTTGCTGAAGGCATCGATGTTAGGGATCCAATCCAAATTGTCATGGTTCCCCATGTGCACTTGTAACCAGATTTTACATACATGATATAAAAGCAAATTAGCTTTATTTTGTCATTGTCTGACTGAGCATCACACTTAACATTTCCTATTTAAAGTCAATTAGAGTTTGAAAATTGTTTCTATTCCCAAATACAAGTAACGAAAAAGGATTTTTGCTTTCTTCAAAGACAGAAGTTTACATAGAGTAAAGCCCCCTTGCCATGACAAGCGCCATAATGTTCTGGCTGGCCCAGCTCTTCCCCGGCCTTGCTTTTCCTGGTCTGGCCTCTGTTGTTTTACAATTGTTACAATTATTGGGGTGGGCTCAAGAAGTAGCTAACATGCTCTTTTTTTTTTTTTTTATAGTGCCTTCTATTTTTCGCTTTATTTCATTTTTTTGTTTTCATTTTTTTTCATTCTTTTTTATTCAAGAGTTCCAGGTTTTGTTTGGGACTTCCAGGACAAACATACTGAAAACATTACACATGGACCTTCATGTCCAGGGATAAATGCCGTACATTATTAGGGAAGCGATTCAATACGGCCACCATCCATGCCAGGCACGTAGCAGTTGCGTGAAAATGCGAGGGGCGTCCAAGGACACTGCATAAATGAGAATTAATATGTTCTTGCAGTCATTATTTTTGTAATGCAGTACATAATTAAAAAAAAGATTGCTAGGACAATTATTTGTATCAAAATGCTTTAGTTAAATAGATTGGGGTTGCAATTTTTCAGCAGTATCGGCATTTGAACCACATGTCAACCAAACAACCAAAACTGTGTTATTTTCCAACCTCATTACTCTCTGTAGTCCAAAGCCTCTACTGGCTCCCAACTCAGCACATCAAGTTCAAAGTCCTTCTCTTCACCTTCACTCAGCGCTTCATCACCCCACAGCCTCCATTCCTCTGATTTTAAACTCTCTCTCCCAACTACAGAGGATCGGATACAGAACTCAGGATGCCTACTTCATTGCTGTACCATCCATCTGGATCTCACTTGCCTGACACATCAGCAACTATAAAGAAAAAGCCTCTTTAAATCACTGCTCAAAACCCAGAGGTCCATTCTCACCTTCAAATAGCCATAATACCGTGACGATCTATGCTTACTGATTACTACTTACAACACTTACCCTCTGCATGGTGCAGAATTAAAGTGTACAGCTTACCACCGCAGGGTCACCAATTCATACTTCTGCTCGATAACATGTTGTCGTTGTGTTCTTGGGCAAGATATGAACCCACATTGCCTATGATCGAATGTGGTTGGATGTTCGGGGGTTGTTGGAAGGGACCAGAATGGCAACCACGCTTCTGTCAAACTGCTTTTGGACAACTGTGGCTACAGAAGTAGTTTACCACCACTGAATGCATTATGTGTGCAATTGTGAAATGTATTTGAGTGCCTTGAAAAGCACTATATGAATTATTCTTATTATTATAATGATTATCATTTTTGTTTTAGAGGTTCTACTGTACTGAAAGCTTAAAGCAGTCTTACTAATTGTGATGGAGTGGGAAATATTTATTTATGCATTAAAAAAAAAGAATGTTGCAACGTTTGTCACAATAATTTGTAAGATGGTGCTTTGACAAGGATGTGTGTAAAATACCTTTTTTTCCATGGAATCAATAACCATCACCCGAATGCGGCATGCATTTTCAAGGTATCCAATTTATGCACTAAATATAACCTTTCTTTGCTCTAACAGTAAGTGTCTGTTTTTTTTCATGTACATATTCCGAGGGGCATAAAATAGCATGGAGAATTGACCTCGTGAATGCAGATCCACGTAATGACAATAGGTTAGACCTCTTTGTGAAATTCTTTTGTCAATACAACTCACAGAAAATATTCTCTGCATGGAAGGAGTCAGTACATAGGTCACACCCAACTGCTTTAAATTACAATCAATACCAAAGTTTGTACGCATAATTTGATAAGTCTGTAATGTACTTCAGCCATGGCGGTGCACCCCTCTTCATCCTTGGATTAAGAGGTTAGTGGATGGTGCAGTTGCATGGATTGATTTGTGACTGCTGCTTTCAAAAGCATCCCATCACGCTGTGACTGTGGGTGGTATTTTGGCCTCACCCGAGGACAGTTCTAGACATTTCACTTGCTGTTGTCTTTTAATGCAGTGTGATGATCCAATTGACAGCATTTAAAGCCCAAATGTCATCCCTATAAACATTCTAAAATAGATATTGAAATGAAAAATACATATAACATTATTCACTTCAATGTCTGTACGAAAACATTAATATGAGTGTAGAGCGCATCATCCATGCGCAAAGTTGTGGAAGTGTCATTCGACATCCAAGTGGTTGCCATATTGGCTGCATCTACTGACCGTGATGTCACCCCGGACATTCGCCATTGAAAACACGCTGTGGCCCCTACTATGGGACACGCGCCTTCAGACAAGGTAGCTCTTTTCGAAGAAGAGAACATCTCACAATCGAGTGAAGTGACCGGGGCAATATTACCCTATCGTTTCGAGCCATATTTATATGATACGCAGATCACTTCTAACTGACAACAGACTCCCAGACAGTATATATGAGCCTTCTCGGCCGAAGCCATGCTCGTCTGCCACCCACTATGAGACACGGAAGCTCTTTCCAAAGAAGAGAACATCTCACCGTTGAGTGAAATCTCCGGGGCAATATTACCCTATTGTTTTGAGTCATATTTAGATGATATGCAGATCACTTCTAACTAACAGCAGACTCCCAGACAGTATGTATGAGGCAGCCCGGCCGGGCGTAGTAGGTGGGCTCGTCCGCCCACCTACCACGCGACATGGACCCTCAGCCGAAGCTGTGATCGGCGGACACGTCGCTGACAGGAACATTGACACATTTAGCACCTCCGACTTACAGACACGGATCTTTTATTACATTCTGAAAGGATTATGTCTCTACCCCAACTATTTTTTTTCAGTAGCTGTAAACACACCTACCTGTAATTTGGAACCAACGAAACTCTCATCCTTTGCACCCGTGCAATCCATTTTTCACGACGAACCAAGTCTCTTGGAAATTTATGAAGCGTAAATCCATCCTCCAGAGTGTTCGAGCAATATCCAGCAATGCAACGAGCCGGCGTTTTGGCTAAAACGAAGGAACAACGAGCTACTTACCCGCAAGTAAAACTAACAGAAACAAACGAGTCCACTTGAGTGCGCTACTGCCCTCAACGTCACTTCCTGCTTCTTGTCGAAAAAAAAATCCCTCAAGAGGAGTTTGATGGCGGGAGTTACAAAAAGCCATACACGTCAAAATCATGTTTTGTGGTGGGAAAAAAAATTGATGGGTCCATACCGGCTGCGTATTTTTCATTAATAAAATCCTAAAGAGCATCCATTTCATGACAGTGGCACTTTAAGGACACTGTACACTGTCCTTTTTTAGGATAAGTTTTGTAAAGACTTTACAGACATGATACACAATACCTGCTCTGCTTGTTTCACTCTCCTCAACATTGTTAATGTCAAGGCAGTGACATATTTTGGATGAGACAACCAATGTGGATGCCCTTCTGTTATGGTCCCGGAGATATGACCCAAAAGGCAAGTGACCTGTGGTGCTTTGTCTTGCATGAAAACTATTTTACTGTGCATTGCTCTTTTGGAAACATGGCAGGAAATAGGAACACCACACATTTTATAGAGATCATTTTGACTCTTTTAGGCATTTCGAGGCACCTATCATCTCACTTTTTCTCATTCCAGGGAAAAATATCACTCAAGCACCTTCGTGGTATGTGCTGGCTGTCCACCAACTATCCAGAACTTCAGTCAAAATAGCACAACATTCATCAATGAATAAAACAGTTTGAAAATTAGTCGTTCAAAAAAAAATTTTAATTGTCACCTGACAGATTGTTTAGAGAGATGGATTTATTAATTTAAATCCCGTGTAAACCATGGCTGGGATGGAAAATATGCAACGGTCCTCTGAGGAAGCATCCTACAGAGTACAAGTGGTGGACTGTAGATGAACTTCTTGATGTGAAAGAGATCCACTGCAAGGGCTTCAGACCAGCTCGTGACTGTAAGTTCTTGTACCTGGAGAGAATGACATTTGCGATCAAGGTTCATTATGTACCTTTTGATATGTAATGAAATAAAAAATGTCACTGTTGAATATTTAGAAACTCTGTTGTTTTCTTAGTAAACGAGGCAGAATTCGCGAACATTCTCAAGAATGTCTTCTCAATGGAGTGGAAACAACCAAAAATGGTGGCTTTTTTTGTTTGAATAAATACTTTGCAGAGTCCAGTAAAACAGCAGCTTGGGAAGAAGAGATGTACATTTAAAAAAAAATGTAACAGAAATGTTGATTACTTGGGTTTCGTTCCCTTTTATTTACGAACAATTAAGGATGTTAAAATGGTTAATGGTTACAAAACCTCCACTACTGTGGACCTTAGGTAACCTTGCCCAGGCTTTATGGGTTGGTTCTACTGTTAGAACATATTCAGTCAAGTGTAACTTTTCTAGGGACATCCTCCTTCTGCACAGAGATCTTCGAGATTGTCCTTTCAGGAGGTCACAGCCCAGTTCAAGTTGGTCCCTCAGTCATGGTAAGTCTTACTCCCTGTTCATTGCTGCTGACATCTGGGATTTGTGACATCTGTTCTCTGCTTCCTGTCAGCATTCACTATTGTCTGCTTGGTTAGCCAGCAGCTGTTTGTCAATCTGGAACTTCATGCCCACAAGATCTCTGCTCTTATATTCTCAACCACTTTCCGTTGTATGTCTCACTGGAACTTGTAATCTGAAGTCAGCACAGATGTTCTTGTACTCTATCCCTGCCACTTAGTGCTTCTTCGTGTATGTTTTACCTGTTTGACTTTTTGGCTATGTTTGCATGCCAGTGTATTACAAGAAAAAAAAAATCTCCTTCCTCATGAAAATACATTTCAGCCTGTCAAGTGAATTCCGCAGCAAAAGATCGCAATACACCAGGATTAAAGTTCAGCTATTTTTGGAGGAAAAGGGCAACGATAACGTGGAAGATAAAAGTCTATAAACCAGAATGTAAATCAATGAAACCAAGATTAGTCATTCAAAAAAAATTACTTGTTTTGACCGTGAACATGACATCAGTTTGTAGAACTGTATTTTTTACATGGAAAAAAAATATATATATATATATATTTTAAGAATTTTATATATATATATATATATATATATATATATAATATATATATATATATATATATATATAGCTATATATATATAGCTATATAGAGCTGTGTGCATGTCCAGTGTGAGGGAGATAATCTAAAAAGAAAAATGACAATGTATGATTTTTTTAACAATTTACTGTGAAGCATGGGGTTGGTAGCATCATGCTTTGGGGGTGTTTTTCTGCACATGGGACAGGACCACTGGACTATATTAAGGAGAGGATGACTGCGGCCATTTATTGTGTGATTTTGGGGAAAAATCTCTTTCCCTCAGTCAGAGCATTGAAGATGGGTCTTTCAACATGACAATGACCCGAAGCACACAGCCAGAAAACCAAGGAGTGGCTCCATAAGAAGCATATCAAGGTTCTGGCATGGCCTAACCAGTCTCCAGACCTCAACCCAATAGAACATCTTTGGAGGGTGCTGAAACCCCACATTTCTCAGCAACAGCCCAGCAACCTGTCTGATCTAGAGAAGATCTGCGTGAAGGAGTGGGCCAAAATCCCTCCTGCAGTGTGTGCAAAGCTGGTGAACAACTACAGGAAACGTTTGACCTCTTTAATGGCAAACAAAGGGTACTGTACCAAATATTAACATTGGTTTTCTCAGGTGTTGAGATACTTATTTGCAGCTGTATCACACAACTAAATAATTAAAAAATCATACATTGTGATTTCTGGATATTTCTTTTTAGATTATCTCTCTCACAGTGGACATGCACCTACGATGAAAATTTCTGACCCTTTCATGATTTCTAAGTGGGAGAACTTGCAATGTAGCAGGGTGTTCAAATACTAATTTTCTTTACTGCATATATATATACATATATATATATATATATATATATATATATATATATATATATATATATATATATATATATATATATATAAATGTTGCAGGAGTAATTTTGACATCTGTTCCAGCAACACTTTAGGGTTGAAGTGTTGTATTTTGTTAAATCTCTTCATGAGTGCCCGACAAATGGTGACCTATAACATTAAAATAGATGACTCAATTATTATTATTTTTTTTTGTGTGTAATTTGAGTATTTCCTTGCCTGGTTGGGGTTTTTAGATCAGAGGATGATGCTGATCTTTTCTCAACAGTGGGCCTTTGAAGTCCTTTAAGACTCTCCTTCGATGTACAGTTTATACATTTAAAACTTAGGGTAGGGACCACAGCATACATGGGTGTACAGATGACAGTTGAACCAATAAACTATGGTACACAAGAACATGTCCCATTTTGCTTTTGGCTATCAAACATCTTTTTGACTCATAAGAAGGTGCAAAAGTTTCCCACTTTCCATTTAGTGTGTCTGAGTCAAAATGATTAGCAAGTATGAGCCGCGGGCCCCTATTGTGTTAACAGTGCTGTCATTTTGAAGTCTTAAGAGACCAAGGGTTTGTTTTCCTTAGCATTTCAAGAGCTGTTTAGAAGTTGTTGACAGGCTCTTGACAGTCTTTCAGATACACTTGACATTTTCCTGTCGATACATAATATGTCGGCTTTTAGCATGGTTCTGCTTCACCTCCTAGAGATTGTGTCGCTTCCCACTTTCATACATTTCTTCTCATCGTGGTACTGATAATAATTCTCTCATTAAAGAAGTGGATGCTTTATAATTGCAAGTACTTAAATTTGAACTCTTATAAGCATCCCAATCAAATAATGTAACATTATAAAGACAGATCTCAAACATATTCCCAGTGCAGGTTAATATATACAGTATGTCAGGAGAAGTTCATCACTGGAGAAAATGATTGATGATTGCATAATGTTGTTAAAAATTCAGCCATCCCTACCTGTGTAGCTTCATAAAAAGAACTCCTCTCTAATAAAATGTTGTCATAGACTACAAGTTGGTGAGAACACTCTGATTCTCATTAAATCTGCTGCTCATCACGCAAATGTTTCTTTATTTGCGACTGTTTGTTGGTAGTCATAAAGAAAAATGGGATAGTGTTGGTGTAGAGATGGAGTCAAATGAACGTGAATAGCCGCAACAGTATTTGACACACTGCAATGACTCTCAATTCAAAAATGTATTTTTTTCTCCAGAAAGAGGTTTGTAAGTTGTTTTGTTTAGCTGAGCTCAGACAAAAAAAAGACGCAGAAGCAATGCATCGTTTTTCAGTCCAGACGAAATCAATACATCGCCAATGACAAATGGTGCTACACAAAAGGCAAACAGTGCTTCTGTGACCTCAACCAGCAAGTTTTGCACGTACACTTACTAGGCTCCTCTTTAATTGTGACTTGTAACCCTGCATTGAGTTATACACTCCACAAATATTGAGAGTCTTTCACAAAGTGCTCTGAAGAACAACTGTGCACTTAAATCCCACCTACACTCACTTAAACAAAATAGTGGCATTCAGCTGAATAACACAGAATAATACTTGAGCATTTTCTGTTACTCTGTAGTTGTATAACTGTAGAGAACAATTCATCGCTGTATAGCATCAAAGACTACTTCGTAATGTTTGTAAATTTTGGCCTTGGGATACTTGCGCGACTACCACTGACCTTTCGTGAAGCAATGTCAAAAACCTTTTGAGTTTCGCTGCCAGATATACTGTACTGCAAAGTCATTATAATTATTATTTAGAGTTCCTACGAACATTTAAATTAATCCAATGGAACCTCTGGGTGAGGAGGGTAAAACAAGTGGATTTCGGAAATTATTGTACAGCAAATGTTAAATATTTTGCGGAAAAAGTGCAGTCAGAGTAACAGTAATAAATAAACAGCAGACAGCAGAGAAAACGTGTTTTTGAACACACATTAGGATTTTGGTTCTAAATGTCGTTATGTAATTAGACAATGCCTGCCCAGCCGGACCCTTTTCCACTGTTTGACACCAACCAGTACCTTTATAAGGGCATAAGACAAGAGCATTGCGTGAAAAAAGGAAGCATTTTTTTTTAGCATGTTTTGTAAAATGACTTTCTCTTTTCAGTCGATGTTGACATTCAAATGCCAAATCATTTAACCCAGATTCTTTATCGATCTCTGTGGTTCACACAAGAGCCGCAAGCATCATGAAATTGTAATTGTTGCATTTCCATTTCACTCTTTACAACCACAAAATTAATTAACATGGTTCTTGTGCATCTCGTTACTTGAATTGAATGTCTACTACTATGAACACGAAATCATTAGTGCCCACATCCACTGTATCATTTGTGCCCTGCCAAAAATACATTCATTTTCTCATCTACTATGTCGTTTATTTTTTATGCTCCTCTATTACCAACTGTTGAGTTTTATATTCTTGCACTTCGTCCTTTCTCCTGTGACTATTTTGATTGTGACTTGTCTTTAAAAATCAGTGTTGGTCATTATAAAAATAAGTGGCATACACAATAAAATTCAACGCAAACTATTGAATAATGATGTATAAAGTCACATTGCTGATGACACTGTGATTAGATGAAATGACCTGGGTGGATGCCACTTCAACTTCAACAAAACAATGCTGATGCAGACCAAATACAGTATATACAAAAGGTCACAGACACATTTTGCTTATAAATTTAGCTGTGTGAAACTCTCAAGTCATTTACGTTGTAAACTTTTCTTCAGAATTCTAGAAGGCAAGGCAATTTTATTCATTCATGCATTTTAAACGTTAGTAAATCTCGCTGAAAGTGTAGACAGGACACTGTGGAGGGAGGAGCTACAAGTGTGTAGAATTGTCTTGTCTGATACAAATGGGCAATAGCATGGGTTGTACATTGTTGATGCAAATATTGAAAAGTATTGCATCAAGTATAGATCCCAACAGGACACCAGTGACAATTTGTAACAGGTCAAAGAAAAGACACTTCACCTTCATGAACTGTATGAGTCCAGAGCAGTAAGTGACAAAGTTCTCAGAGAGGCCACTATACAGAAATCTTCCAAGGAGAACGGAATGATTAAGGGAAACAAATGGCTTGGCCAGATCCACAAAAAGAGCAGTGCAATATTCTGTCGTCAATGGCCACTACAGTGACATTTACTGTGACTAATTTTAGCGTGGTAGAGGCATAGCTCTGTCCTGATCAAAAACCCAACTGCAGACACTTAAAGGTAATCAGGGCCTATCAGCTCATGCTTGATATATATATTTTTTTCCAAAATTGTTGGAAATGCAGGGGATCGCTCCAGTTTGCAGCGAAAGTTAGGATAGATCACAAATGGGGGCTGCAATGATGTGAGGTCCACTTTTCAAAAATAATGGATCTAGCACATACTGTGTACTGTGTGTGTCCGGGTTGAGCAGCTCAGACAGTACATTATAAACTTCAAACTGAAAGGGGCGGGGTGGCTTGTCAAAGAGGGTGAATGAGTCGCAGCTCCTCAGTTGACTGGAGAATTGGGAGAGAAGCAGATGTCGAATCATCAAACACGACTGCCACACCCAGCTTTGACAAAGTGTTTGTTGAAGCAATGAATCATCTTAAATTTTTTTGTGACAGCAATTCATTCAGATTTGACTACACTTGGGAGATGAAATGCTTTTGTTTCCATGTGCCTTGAGCAGCTGCTGTTTGAAATATATGTAGTTGAAAAAAAATGGAAAAACACAGGTAGAGTAAGTAAAAAAAAAAAAAAGAGCTAAATAAGGAAAACAAAGAAAATTGAAAACTTAAATCCACCATTGTTCACATTAGATTTTTATTAGACAATGTTTTCTAGCATCTCAACAGACTTGATGGTGTTCACCTGCACAAGTTAATGATTATCTATAACTCAATGTATACTGTATCATATTGATACACACACAGAGAGAGAGAAATAATTTATTGATCTCAACCTTCATACACGTAGCATGGAACTGTACTGCATCAGACTGGGTGATTTCTCAAGTATAGTGTTTCTTTTTCTCCACGTGAGGAGCTAATGTCGTGGTCGCTTAGTGTAAAAATAAAGCGTATATTATTTAAAATGCTACATGATTGTTCAGTTACCCATAAAGCAGGGCAACATTTATTGATCAATTATTAAGAAAGGCAAGCTGTGAACGGATGACCACTTGGGTCATTTAACATAAATGGAGAGCAAATCGTTTACCCATTTTGCTGAAGTTAAATCACGCAACAATAAAATGCGAGCTAACCACCCACTGTCACAGAAACAGAACTGAACATATATTAGTTCTTTCTTAGGAGACAACATGTAGCGCCAGTTTCAATGGAGCCTGCTTTCTATGTAGCTGCAATATGAAGCTTAGAAAATCTGGGGTGCTTTTGCATATCTTAAGTGAACGTGCATACAGTACACAAGGCAAAGTGAAAGCAGAACTTTTGCTAGCGGGTTGTGAGTTTGTTTTGTCATATAAACACAAGAGGCCCAAGTTTGCTTCAAGACCCTGTGAAGTGAATTCAGAGATTTTTTTTCTAAATTCTCAATATATGTTTGAAGATTATTGCAAAAAATTGGGCGGCACGGTGGTTCAGCTGGAATGCGTTGGCCTCACAGTTCTCAGCTCCCGGGTTCCCGCCTGTGTGCATGTTGCATGTTCTCCCCGTGCCTGCGTGGGTTTTCTCCGGGCACTTCGGTTTCCTACCACATCCCAAATTAGTCCAACATTAGCTGGACACTCCAAATTGCTTTTAGGTGTGATTGTGAGTGTGGCTCTTTGTCTCGATGTGGCCTGCGATTGGCTGGCAACCAGTTCAGGGTGTACCCCGCCTCCTGCCCGTTGACCACTGGGATAGGCTCCAGCATTCCCTGCGACCCTTGTGAGAATAAGCGGCTAAGAAAATGGATGGATGGATATAATAATAATATATATTTCTTTATACATTTGCATTTCTCATATTGCTTAGTTCTTGTATCAAAAAGGTGTTATTGATGTTTTTCACATATGCATTGCTGCAGAAAAGCTTTGGTTGCAGTGATATTCACCTTTGTTATTATTTTATGAGGTGGCAATGTTGGCGAGAGTCAAAAATACTTGTGTGTTGTTGTACATTGGTTGATCTCATGCTCTTCCAAGAGGAACAAAATTCTAGATGACGGTAACATCAAAATTGCCACTTTGATTGTGTGCCCATTGGCCAGGAATCCACACACTGTTTAATATTGAAAAATCATTCAAAAGAATTTTTAATGTCCTGTGAATTAAAATCTGGTGCATTACGGTAGTGGGTAGTGAGTCATATTCTAGTGGGATTTTTCAGGACAGTATCAAATATTTCCAAGTTGACATTTTAATGTACTTAATACAATTACCTTCCTAGTTCTCTAGAAAATACACCTTAATAACACATTATTGCATATAAAGGATTTCTTTATGCTTGTGACTACTGATTGTACAGTATCCATTTCTCAATCGGACTTCCGTCTCATGCAACCCACTGGCAAGGGCACATTGTGGTTTAGCTGTCAATTTATTTTCAAAACAAAGAGATAAACACCATTGAAAACGAAGCGGCTGCTGTGCCGCTTAAATTGGCAGTCATGCCCCCCCTGCAGCCTTTTTTGTCCTCTTCTTCTGTCTATGATCTTCCCTAAGACACGATTTCCATTATCCTGCACTAAAATTATTTTTTAATCAGAAAACAGCCCTTTAATTATTCAATGATATTATTGTATTAACGGTATGAAATTGCCCCAGCATAATTTAATCTTAGAGGCAGTCCACACACCCCCACCAATACTCACACCAGTCTTGAATCTCTCGTTAAGGATATTGGGTTCCTCCCTCCAACATTAAATGTCTATTTTTAATGAAATCTGAATGATTATTAAATGTAATCCATTTTTAAACATGTCTTCAGTATTCTTATATTTCGATTTGGATGGAACATACGGTCCAGACATCCTTGTTTGACAAAGGAGTTCAGTTCCCACAGTGGCGAAGCAATTTGAATTTGTAAGCATAACCAATGCAAGTGCAGTTGTAAAGTCATAACTACTGTATCCAATATTTGGATGAAAAACACTTGACCATAAATATAAAACAATCGAACAAAAGAGAACTACTACTATACTTTTCAGGTGGATAAACAATGGACCCTGAGGTCTGTGGTCATGAAGTCTTTTGAATGTCTTGTGCTGGACCCCTTCAAGAGAGTCACAGGTACCCTACTGGGTCCACTAAAGTGAACGTGGGACTGCACTTCACCCTAGAACACCTCAAACGCGTGGGTACTTACGCAATGATCTTGTTCGCTCGGCGTTCAACACCATCATCTCCGGCTCTAAATGCTAAAGGACTCTGGATCCTTTGCACAATTGTCCCCCCGCCCCCAAAGAAAAAAATAGTTCCATCATTGCTAGATTGCTAGCAGCCTTTATTGCTCCATGACTGTTACTGCAATGTCTTTGTCTCAATTGACTCTGTCTGTTGTCGTCATGTATGTCGTCGTACTAGAGCAACTCCAAATACCGGAGACAAGTTCCTTGTATGTTTTCAACATGCTTTGTGAATGAAAATGATTCTGATTCTGAAACTACCCATTCGGCTATAATTGGGTGAATTTACATTTTATTGTAAGGATGTTAAATAATGTAACTTGTCCTGATATGGAACAAATCAAGGCTGTTTTTAAATCGTGTGGGAGGGGTAAAACAAAAAGGCTTTATATGGTCTGTCTATATAACACATTTTTAACATTTGTTACTGGGTAGAATGTTTCCTAAGGATGCATAAAAAGTAACAATCACATGACAAAGACAACTTTTGAAACATCTGCCCTGTTTTTCTTCCATTTTTGACTCCCAGGCCTCAGCTGCAGTCACAATGTGTGTTCTCCAGAACACGGTTGAGTTATTCAAATAGCTTCTCCCTCAGTTCAGATTTCTTTGACTTTAGTATGGACTGTAACTAATGTATAATAACTAATTTACCTGCTGCTTTATTTGTGTCACTACTCAGAAAGCAGGTTTGGAAAGGTATTGTGTTTGGAGACTAGAGAGACAAGGAAAGATTTCCAGCTTGGTCAAATACCAAAAGCCCTGCGGCAACATTCTTTCATGCACGATGAAGACAATGTAAGTAGTTTAGTGGCAGATGTGTGTTATAAAACTTTAATTTTAGTTTCAAGCTGAACTATGCAGTGCCAAACTTTCTGCAATGCACGGAAACTGTCTTTACACAGTTAATGTCTTATCGCTATCAATAAAAGCGGGAATCCCTATTTTGTAAGTATTTTTTTCTGGCTGTAATATAAGTGGAAATAAAGCTTTTAGGACTGAAAAAATACATTTAACTACATCAGTGTGTTTTTATGTTATATGAATAGACTATTACAAAGAAAGATATAAAGATTTTATGTATGTATCCCTTGGAAGTGCTTGATCAGCTTGACTCATTTGACCTTTTATTGTACTGTTCAAAATATTCACTGTGCGTATTCTTTGATTATGTATGCAGAACAGAAATTGTGGCAGACAGGAGATTATTACATCAGTTATTACTAAAGAATTTTAATTCTGAGAGTTCACAGGCAGTTCAACACAAAGGTCGGAGATACTTAAGTGCAAAAATATCGCATGAGGTAAGTCAATTAAAAATTCCTTTATTCACAATTTGTAATGTAGTTGAAGATTAGATTTGTTTTTAATTTCCAGGTATCTATCATAAAATCTCAAATAGAATACAAAGCCCAAATATTGTTCTTCTGCACCTGAATTTTCTTTGTATAAAACATACCTCAGAATTGCTGATATTGAAATGAAAAAAATTGAAAAATAATCTGCTTTTTGATTACTATTTTTTCAAGATAGATTTTAACATTCTCTGGGTTGGTGTGATGTGCCAGCCGTTCAGTCTCACTATCTTAAAACCACTAAATTTAGTTTTGGCCTGAGTGAAACCATATGTGCATTTTTTTTTTTAACCCAGCAACTGATCTTGCTTTGCCCATTGGCAAAACAGGTGAATGCTACAGACGCCATAGCTTCAGGGGATACCAAAAAATTTTGGGGGAAAAAAAAATATGCTCATGCATGAGCGGTGTGCAAAATAATTTTGTTTACACACTACTTTATTCCTAGCAGGCATAACAGCCCTGTTTCTCCAAAATATAGGATGCCTTGAAATTTGGGCCAATTTTTTTCTCTCTATTAAAGTCTTCCAATTTTTTTTTTTTAAATAGTATATCATGGTATCCATGGCAGGCCTTGAGGGGGAAGGTGCTGCAATCCCAGAGGCTCAAATGTGTGGCACGGTATTGCTGGATCGCTGCCATTATGTTCCCTTCTGGCCTATCCTGTTCTGATAGGGTCCTTCACGCTTCTCATGATCTGATTATGGTGTGACACATTTGTATTATCTTTCAAGACTTTCCACAAATTAAACATTGACACAGGGCATCTTTGAAGCACTGTTTGTGACAACAGCAGACTCAAGTAAAGCTCCCCCACTAGGCCAGCCATTACACACCCCTCCAAAGTCAGATCTCTCTGAATTCCAGTGCCTTTTTGAACACGTCACCGGTCACCCTACAAGATGTCTTGTGTCCCTTGGCTCGTGACACTGGGACACCACATTATTAATGTCAAAATGTAATTTTCAATCTTAAAACAGTCACAAACACATGCTGTGATATGTCGTCAGTGCTGCGGCAGCAGATGCCCACGTTGCGCTATGTCAACCTCTGCGGTAAGGTGTTCTGCTGTTTCACCATGGTCGCACTTATATAGTGAACGGGGTGTCATGTGCAAGCACATTCATTCTAGAAACCCCCACAGAGGGGCTGCACAGTATTGGGTTAGAGTAACCATCTAGCAACTGCAAGATTGGTTGGACATCCGTTCTTAAAGAAATATTCTAATCTAATTCCGGCTGTTTTGAAATTTAAAAAAGGTTGTGTTTTTCATTCAGAAGCCTGAAGAAAGTCATATGGTGACTGATGGGAAAGTGGGGTTAATCTTGACTATAAAATTGAAAAGACTAACAATAACAATTGAAATACTATTCAACAAAGCAGGATATTAGTTGCTATGAGATATGATTTGATGTGGTTTGATGTGGAGTGAAGTCCAGTACCAAATGGTCAGAGCGTTGTGGTTGGGGATTGCCCTAGGACACACTTGAGCATCTCTCAGTCATTCAGCGCAGCCAATGTCACTGCTCAGATTACCAAAAAGTTGTTTTCCTCCATGGACATCAACTAGGCCCATGAACAGACAAATGACTGGTTGCATCAAAAGAGATGGTGGCACTCTTGGCCTCCCTGCCAACCCATCTGCACTACTGCGATGAAAGATATGATGACAAGAAGTTGCCTGATCCACACAGATGTTTGAGATTGGTTAAAAAAAATATCAGATGATGTGTCACCATGGCCAATCAACAAGTGTCCAGGAACATTTCGGGAACCCATATAAACATGAACACAAGGGGAAAGGAAATTGCTTGAGTTTCAGCTGCTGAGGCAGTCAAAAAAAGTGAAGCAGGCAGGAGAGCACCAATTTGAAGCTTTCAGGAGAGAGCGCCCTGTTGGGAGAACAAAGCCGTTCTACACCACCATGTGTTAGGTACTTCAGCCGTAGGCCGAGTGGGCACAAATGACCCACAGGAATAGCTCTCAAACAGGAAATGGAGCTTTTTTCACGATTGTACATGGCTTTCCAGATCAAACATGGAAACCTACAAAATTTCTCTAACCACGAGAACCAACCATGTCCACCAATTGTGATGAGGGAGTTTTCGGTCTCGGACTGAACAGTTATCTACTTCTATGCCTCGATCAAGTTCATTTTGCATACTCTGTGAGTTTCCTGAAAAATTCAGTAAAAACTTTCAATGATTATGTTCTTATCTGACCTGGGACAGGATTCAGAGACGTGTGATAGGTCCTGCAGTAATCCTCTAGAATGAGCAACTTTTGAAAGTTGACATCATTAAGACACCGTTGTTTGCCTTGTTCTGAGATGCTCTGCTCAGATTATTTGTGATGAGCAGCAGATGTTTGGATGAACAGCTTGTCATAAATGATATGGAAGTTCTTAGCAAGCCACCACTCCCAGATACTGTAAGTCTTCGATTGCTCCTTATGGGCCCAATAAAGGTGATAGTCACATTTTATCAGATGTGATCAATGTAGCCAGAAATGGCCATCATAAAATCATGATTGTAATAGTTGATACAGATGTTGTGCTGTTAGCTATGGCAGCGGCTCAGACTCGACAGTCAAAAGATGAGCTTTGGTTGACTTTTAAAGCTGGAAAGACTTTACAATCCTTCAGAGCCCATTATTTTGCAGCAAGCTTAGAGCTTGACAAAGCATGTGCACTACCAGTGTTCCACGCATTGACAAGCTGTAACACTGAGTCAAACATTTTTCGGCCAGTGGGAAAAGCGTTGGTTAGTGGGTAAAGTAGACTGTCCAGTGACTGAAGGGTGGGCGGTTTGAATCCTGGTTCTGACTGTCCACAGTTGAACTATTCGTGGCCAAGACACAAAGCTCATAACTGCTCCGAGGAGCCTGGCAGCACCTGCATTGCAGCAGCTACTCACCAGTTTATTATATGGGTGAATTTGAGCCTCTCTAATGTTCTTTTGGCACCGTGTTGGTATAGAAAATGCTATATATAGTAAGGTTGAGACTGCTGCCTCATTTACGAGCCACTTAGCTATCTATCCAGCTATCACTCCTCAACTTCCATCATGATGGGCTCAAGTTGATAGCATTCTACTTCTGCCCCGCTGTGCTAAATCCTGCTCCTCCATCTCTCGCTCATCTGTAATGGCTTCTGTCCAGCTCCACCGGTGGCTCCTTTCCAGCTTCAGTCATGGCAATACCCTGCACATCCATGTGGCTTCTCAGGCTCAGATACTGCAATACCTTTTCCCAAGGAGATATTCACTTCGGTGAAAGGCCTTCTTTACGAACAAAATTATCCCGGTGATTTTCTGATATAATTTGTTTTTGTATGTGCTGAAAAACTATGTTCAGAAAAGCTTCATATGAATTTGATGTATTATTATTATCCCTCCATGCCTCCATTTTCAGTACCACTTATCCAGACACGGGAAGAATATGGAAACTCCACACAGGCAAGGCCAGATTTGAACCCAGGTCAAGAGAACTGTGAGACAGATGTGCTAACATCTCCTCCACCATGCCTGCTAAAATGATTTTGATTAATAAGAATTATTATTATTTTTGTTTTTTTCTCTTTTCCTCATTTTTATTTTGAGCCAACTACTGCTCTCCTGTATTGTACAGTATATCATTCAGAATGACGACTATCCATTAATGTTTGAAGAGATTCCATATTTATAACTCGCAGAGCTCAAGAAACATCTGTGGATGAGGCAGACCAGGGCCAAATTCTATGAATGCTTTCCCTTCGCAGGGTCTACAATTAACAATGACTAATTCATGAGACAATGGAAGGGAGATTTAGCTAAGCAGTGGATACAGCAGCCTAATTATGAGGCTTGAGAAAAGGGCACATGCTGCAGTTGTGATAATAAAAAAGCAAAGATGACGATAAGGATATAAGGCAGAAATTGTTTCTCTTCCAAACTATGACCGCAGTTGCATCCCATCGGAATTCTGTTGTGTATTGAGTAGAATTTATACTTGTTACTGTTGTTTTCAATACTGTCACTTCTGCATGGATCACTGAGGGGTGTTTCCTCTTCAAGGCGTGATACCAGAAGTGCAAACATCAGCACGAGGAACTGATGAAAAGTACAGAAGGGCACCCCAACCTTCAGCAGGTAGGTGATACCTACAGGATTACTGTACCTTACAAACTGGGGAATTGAATTTGGGCCCCTATAGACACAGTCCGCATTCTAAACAACTTGCTGGTTGGCAATAAATTGTAGTTTTATAGTAACATCTGTAAACCTAAGATGTTCTAGCTTGGTGAATGCTTAACAATTCTTGATAGTATTGCAAATGCATTTTATTTTAATCATATCAACTGATACCAGTACCTTTTCCTGAAATATGAAAATGTCGCATGAAATTATGCAGGGGTGGTGGAGTGGTCTCGCCTTGTGTGGCATTTGCATGTTCTCCCTGTGCCTCCGTGGGCTTTCTTCCACCCTCCCCTACTCCAACAAATAAACATACAGTACATGCTAGATTATTTGAAATCTCTAAATTTCTAGCAGGTCGCAATGTGAGGTTTTTTTTTACGTGTCCTGTGATTGGTTGGCAACCATTTCAGGATGCACACCGGTCGTGACCCTAGTGGTGATAATTGGTATGGAAAATGGACAAATGCAATCAGGCAATTGTTGTCGAGCTTTGTTTATATAACACGATGAAAAGAAAAATAATATTGTGTACAATAATCACATACTGATTCAATGTCCTGAATGTTTAATTTATTTCACTCTTGACATCTCGCATGATTGCTCTAGTTTTTCACATGACATTATGCAGTAATCAAGTCAAGCAATTTTCTTGTTGGTGTCCTTAAATGTGAACTCCAATTAGGTGCATTCATTTAGAGGATCAAAATAAATATCTTGTTCCCCTGTCAATCTTGTCAAATAAAAATATTCATTTGTGAATTGAATATACAACACACTTCTGTTGTTTGGATTTAGCAAAACAAATGTATTCTTCACAAGATCCTGTCTAGTCTGACTGAAATTTCTCTAAACAAAGTCATTTGTGTCCAACCCTAAACTCGTTAAAGCAAACGAATTCAATCATTAAATATCTTCACCCACATCAATTCCCAGGAAGGACAAAGACTTCAAGCTGTATGTGTCAAAATATATCAGTGACTTAATAAACAATTCCTATATACCATAACGCACATTAGATAATGTTTACTAGTCCCACAATGGGGATATTTGTATTGCTTCAGCAGCAGTAGAAAAAAAGACGCAACAGGTAAGGATGTTAACGAAAAGTAGGCGACCCATTAAATATGCATTAACACAACAGGCATGAAGCATTAGATTGCATTTATTTTCTGCATGTTAATTGAACTGTGCATTTAGATTCCTCATGTGATATGCAATATTTACGACACATCAATAATCAATAAATGTAAATATTAACTGTCTGACTTGTAATTATTTGCACCAAAACAATTGAAAAAACGTAATTATTTATCGCCTTTTATTAACAAACCAATATACTGGCTCTGCCCATTTGATATCAAATTGGGCTGAATGTGTCCCTCAAACCAAAATTAGTTTGACTGTCCTGATCTACAGTCCATAATATCACCAAAGATACAGAGAATCATGAGAACACTCTGCACGTAGGCAGGAAGGCTGAAAAACAACACCTCTGCTTCTGACCTTTGATCCATCAGGCGGCACTACATGATAAAAAAAAAAAAAGTATCATTTTATACAGAATCTGGTCATGTGGGCTCAGGAACTCTTCAGAAAACCATTGTCCGTTACCACAGCTTTGTTAAAGCTGTCCCTGTGGAAGGCATCAAGTCACTGACCTTGTATCTATTCAGCCACTGGAAATGTAAAAAAAAAATTAGAAAAAAGAAACTAAGGCTGTTTTACTTAAAAGAAGCCTGCCCTATCGGCATTCAGTGATTTTGGTGCTTAGTCTTCAACATTTCAATTTTCCTTTGCGAGTATGACATTGACTTGCAGATAGTTTTTTGAAAAATATAACAGAATGCTGAAGAGATGATGAAAACCAGAAACAGACTTAGTACGGAAGCTCCACAGTTGGGTGTTGGCATATTTTCAATCGGGCTTTTTGTTTCAGTCCGAGAAATGTCCTGGAAATGTGTGTCATTTATTGTCTATCTATTGACTGTATAACTCAAATGAACAAATAATACCACATTTTCTGTGATCACAATATTGTTGCAGGAATCCCAATGTCTCCATAGGATGCCATTATTAGCTAATTTCTTTGGAAATGAAATGAGGTCATCTGAGTTGTATTCTCGGAGGAGAATGTCCTGTAATGGATTTCTAATGGCCTGTTCAAAGATGCACAAAGCTGAACAAATGAAAGTGAGAGGTGGGGAGGAGGATCCAGGTAATACATTTCCATAATGACATTAAGCTCATGGAGAGCAAAGGAAGCTCATTACATAACATAACTCAAAGCGCAACATGGGGCAGTAGCCCTTATCCACATTTCAACCCATAAGGAAATGGAAGCCCAAGGACAGTCCGTGACCTTGACACAAACCCAGCAAATGTAATGAAGACACGTCGGAGCTTGGCTGATAGAAATGTGCCGGGATGATTAAATACTCTGTCCCAGCGTCAACATGGACACAGTGGAAGTATTGATCCCCAATGCCTCTGCGCGAGATGTGAGGCTCCTCTGAAACAACTCAAGACAAATGAGGCAATACAGGATATGCTATATATTGCACTGTGTTCCAAATTATTATGCATCTAGGATTTAAAACACTGTAAGTTATCAAAGTAAAAGAGTACATTGTATTTTTTATATTTTTACCCAAGGCAGTACAAGAGTAGATTACAAAATAGCGATTAAGCGTGTCAGGTCCTCGAGCCTCTCACTGTAGTCTTCAATAGTTCATTATTTTACATTAAGCAAATTGTTTGTATGTCCGCTGCCATTGCCTGGCAACCAGTTCAGGGTGTACCCCACCTCGTGCCTGGAGATAGCTGAGATAGGCTCCAGCACTGCCGCGACCCACGTGAGGATCAACAGCTCAGAAATTGGATGGATTGAAGGCCTATTCCTCATAAATATTGCTAAAAAATGTATCAAAATCTTTGGCGAGCAACATAATCACCTTACCTCACACATGTGGCATATCAACATATTCATTCAACAGCATGACTATTGCACAGGTCTGACTTAGGCTGCCCACAACAAAAGGCAATTTTGAAATCCATCCTTCCATCCATTTTCTTCACCGCTTATCCTCTCGTGGGTCACGGGGAGTGCTGGAGCCTATCACAGCTGTCAATGGGCAGGAGGCGGGGTACTCCCTGAACTAGTTGCCAGCCAACTGCAGGGCACATTGAGACAAACAGCTGCACTCACAATCACACTTAGGGGCAATTTAGATTGTCTCATTAATGTTGCATGTTTTTGGAATGTGGGAGGAAACCAGAGTACCCAGGAGAAACCCACGCAGGTACGGGGAGAACATGCAAACTCCACACAGGCGGGTCTGAGATAGAACCCGGGTCCTCGGAACTGTGAGGCCAACACTTTCCCAGCTGGCCCACCATGATGCCTATGGAAACATTCTCAGGACATTCTCAGTTATCTTGGACTCCACGTTAAAATAGCACATTATACACATTATACTCTATTGGAGTATTGAACATTCATATAAACTAATTATTTTCATTAACAAACAAAATATTACAGTGAAGACTCCACTCAATAATACTTTCAATTGACGCCTAAAGTCAAGTAATCCTTTTGCGGATGCCTACAGATTTGAACACAGGCGGGTCTGGGATTGAACCGGGGACCTCAGAACTGCAAGGCCAATGCTTTACCAGCTGAGCCACGATGCCACCTTCTGAAATCTAATTTGACTGTATTCAGAGATGGGATCTGGGGTTGGGTCAGAAAACCTTGACCACCATTTTCCTCATGCAGTCCAACACCTTCATTGCACTGCTTGCCTACATTCAAACAATGTGCAGGTTTACTGTATGGGAATGAGGATTGGTATTGGGTTGAAGGAGATTCAGAAAACTGGTCAGTATTTGGTACTCCCCAGTAGACAACAACAAAGCATAAAGTACTGTACTTTCTACCACAGTCCCAAAATCAGCATCAACAGAAAAAGTATGCAATAGAACAACAAATCAGAAAAAAGAATAGAGATGAACAGAATTATCTCAAAGTTAATGTTACGGGGACAAATACTGTACAATAACTATAGTGTAGTATATAAAATGGAGGAACAGTGTCACAGTGAACATAGGAGTCAATTGTTTACAAAGACAATGACAAGGGTAATAACTTTGTGATGTCTACTGGTTTTGGCGTGCAGTGTGCAAATGAACCCACCAGACAGTAGCTGGATCACAGTGCCGTCCAAGGTGGGAAAGGCCCAAGAGAATTTTTCCTGCCTACTAGTTAGTCCTTGAAGCGCACAAGTCCTCAAGAGTGAGCGAAACGTCTTTCTTATCATTCATGAATGATTGGATTCTTCTCAGTGGCTCCCTGTTTGAAACAATAAGATCCAAGATGAACTTGCAAAATCTTTTTTTTTTTTTTTTGGCAGTAGTTCATCAAAAGAGGCTGGAGGGGAAAACAATTGTAAATTCTTGGATTTTAGGATTTAATGAAGCTTTGGTTGTAGCATTGTTGTCACATGAGAAATAGTGAGCTATTGTACCAAGAGCTCAATATTTAAGACGCTACAACTACGTATTATCAGCAGAAATATGTTCTAAAGAGCTTACCCCCCCACCAGTAATGAAATGAGTGACATCTATGATGTGAGAGACAGGGGTTGAAGCCAGAATCAGACACTTTGGCTAAGCTCTCAACACGGCAAGGCTGGAATAGAACAAAAAAAATAGTGAGTCCATACTAAATGTTGTGGAAAAATTTTTCAAAAGACTCCAAAAATAACAAATTCATGAACATAAAATCGCTTGTACATCTAATATCAATAAGTACAACAAAGGAAGATGATGAAACCAATGGGGGGATAAACTGGGAGGAATAGTGAGCCAGAAGTAAAAAAAATAAATAAATAGATTTCACGAGTGTAGTAATATTTTGGCAAGGAGCAGAAGGCAGATCAGAGCAAACTGAAGCTTCTGAGTAATTAAAAAAATATATATATTCACAACATCAACAAAACAATTGTACCCTCATTTCTCATCAATTCCATTTACAGCTGCTAAACATTTTCCTTTTACACTAATATTCTTTTTCTTTTCCTTTCGGCTTATCCCGTTAGGGGTCGCCACAGCGTGTCATCTTTTTCCATTGTAGCCTATCTTCTGCATCTTCCTCTCTCACCCCAACTGCCACCATATCTTCCCTCACAACATCCTTCAACCTTCTCTTTGGTCTTCCTCTCAGTCTTTTCCCTGGCAGCTCCTTCCTCAGCACCCTTCTACCAATATACTCACTTTCTCGCCTCTGAACATGTCCAAACCATCGAAGTCGGCTCTCTCTAACCTTGTCTCCAAAATATCCAACTTTGGCTGTCCCTCTAATGAGCTCATTCCTAATCCTATCCAACCTGCTCACTCCGAGTGAGAACCTCAAAATCTTCATTTCTGCTACCTTCCTTTTGCACCAATATGGAAAAAAATAGTGATTGGAGACGGGAGATCAAAGTGCAGAAGTATGATCCCAAAACATTGGATATGATTTCTAAACTGATCTTACATTACCCTGAAAACTAAATAGACATTATTTGGGGTTTAGCGCAATACTACTTTCCCCCAAACAGAGATGCTTTCATATTTACAATGCTTCCATAGTTAAGAATATATCGTATATACATATATGATTATGTGAGGCAATGGGTCAGTAGGTGAAACATTATGAAGAGTGGTCGGATGGGTTTCATGTATTTTTTTTATGCATGAGATATGTGAGTGAAATTCTTTGTGACCTTGATTCACATAATTTGAGAAGCCTCCAGGGCATGGAGGTTTTCCTCAGCTGCCTCTTGTTGAATTAATGATCACGGTTACCTTTTTAGATTACAAATGCTCAGGTAGAGCTCAGCCTTCTGCTCAGCAACCTCAAGTAGAACTCGACCTTTTAGCTTTTCAGAGAAGCCTCATAATCATGTTCTTTGTCTTGGCGGAACACATTTATCGACTAACAAATCATAGAATCAATGGGGAGCCCAACACTGAGGTGTCTTAAGTGAAAGATATATGGTTTATGTTTTGTCTGGGCTCCATTTCACCCCACTAATCAATGGACTAATAATTGGCTCGTAGAATGTCCGTTCCATCTTGGTTTCCCAACAGATTCTGTTACATTTTGTCAATACTAGCAAATTGCAATGTCATTTTTTGGGGAGGGTCGGAAGGGAAGGAGAGCGGGCTTCTCTTTCTCCCTTTTCATATAACACCAATTGGCATAGCAGTACTTCATTCCAGCCATTTAAGGATGCAATGATTCAAAGGTTCTGGGTCTCTCTTAATGGCTTATAGATAAAAAGCTATTCATTTTTTTTTTGTTCACCATTAAACAAATGAAAAACAAATATTCATTTAACAGTACATTGATGCACATAATGTTTTACAGCAAACACAAAGACATATGCAATGACTGTGTGATTGACTAATTAGTGAACTTGTCTTCTTTTAATGTTCTAAAAGCATTTAGATTGTGGCCTCAATTTCCCCAACACATGTGACATGAGATTTTGTTCTTTTTTTTCCCCCTTTCTTTGTATTCAAGTCTTGCAAAGTTTTCTCATGGTCTTTGATGGTCTCCATGACAGGGTATAGAAGGGAAGGGGCTGAGCCCCAGAGGCTCAGAGGCACACAATAGTATGCCTGTAGATTCCCTTTTAACTCGTCAGGTTCTGATAGGGTCTCTAACGTTTGTTACGTTCTGATCAAGGCCTGACGTGTTTTTCACATTCAATCAAGGGTTTCCACAGATGAAACGGCAGCTTTGGAGCACATTTGTGGCTACGTCAGACTCATAAAATGCTTCCATGCTGGCCCCAGCTTTATCCCCACTCCCAGACCGCATGCTGAATCACACCATAATAGAACGCAACACGACATATCGCGCCAAGCCCATAAACTGTCACATGCTGTTATTTACCATGACAAAACAGCTACCATACAGCTTAGGCTGTCTTGAGAAGCATGCCAAAAAAAAGACAACATTTGAAATGACTGTGAAAGGTAAAGGATATATATACAGTGAAGAAAATGAGTATTTGAACACCCTGCTATAGTGCAAGTTCTCCCACTTAGAAATCACGGAGGGGTCTGAAATTTTCATCGTAGGTGCATGTCCACTGTGAGAGAGATCATCTAAAAAGAAAAATCCAGAAATCACTGATTTTTTTAAATTTTACATTTGTGTGATACAGCCGCAAATAACTATTTGAATACCTATCAGCTAGAATTCTGACCCTCAAAGACCTGTTAGTCCGCCTTTAAAAGTCCACCTCCACTCCATGTATTATCCTGAATCAGATGCACCTGTGTGAGGTTGTTAGCTGCATAAAGACACCTGTCCACTCCATACAATCAGTAAAACTCAAACTTGTAACATGCCCAAGACCAGATAGCTGTCCAAAGACACTAGAGACAAATTTGGAAAGGGCGACGGACAAATTGCCAAGAAGTTTGGTTAAAACTTGTCCACTGTTGGAGCAATCACTACAAAATGGAAGAAGCTAAACATGATGGTCAATCTCAATCGGAGTGGAGCCCCATGCAAGATATCACCTCGTGGGATCTCAATGATTCTTAGAAAGGTGAGGAATCAGCCCAGGACTGCACGACAGGTCTTGGTCAACGACCTGAAAAGAGCTGGGACCACCGTTTCCAAGGTGACTGTTGGTAATACACTAAGACGTCATGGTTTGAAATCATCCATGGCACGGAAGGTTCCCCTGCTTAAACCAGCACATGTCAAGGCTCGTCTTAAATTTGCCAATAACCATTTGGATAATGCAGAGGAGTCATGGGAGAATGTTTTGTGGTCAGATGAGACCATGATGGAACTTTCTGGTCATAATTCCACTAAACATGTTTGGAAGAAGACGAATGAAGAGTTCCATCCCAAGAACACCATCCCTACTGTGAAGCATGGGGGTGGTAGCATCATGCTTTGGGGGTTTTTTTCTGCGCACGGGACAGGACGACTGCACTGTATTAAGGAGAGGATAACTGCGTCCATGTATTGTGAGATTTTGGGGAAGAACCCCTTTCCCTCAGTCAGAACATTGAAGATGGGTCGTGGCTGGGTCTTTCAACATGACAATGACCCGAAGCACACAGCCAGGAAAACAAAGGAGTGGCTCCGTAAGAAGTATATCAAAGTTCTGGTGTTGCCTAGCCAGTCTCCAGAATTAAATCGAATTAAACAGAAAATCTTTGGAGGGAGCTGAAACTCCGTGTTTTTCAGCGACAGCCCAGAAACTCTTCTGATCTAGAGAAGATCTGTGTGTAGGAGTGAGCCAAAATCCCTCCGGCATTGTGAGCAAACCTGGTGAACAACTACAGGAAACGTTTGACCTCTATAATCGCAAGCAAAGGCTACTGTACCAAATATTAACATTCGTTTTCTCAGGTTTTCAAATACTTATTTGAGCTGTATCACACAAATAAATCGTTAAAAACCATACATTGTGATTTCTGGATTTTTCTTTTTAGATTATCTCTCTCACAGTGAACATGCACCTATGATGAAAATTTCAGACCCCTCCATGATTTCTAAGCAGGAGAACGTGCAATATAGCAGGGTGTTCAAATACTTATTTTCTTCACTGTATATACAGTATTTGGCCCCCTTGAACTTTTCAACTTTACGCTACATTTCAGGCTTCAAACATAAAGATGTAAAATTATTTTTTTGGTCAAGAATCAACAACAAGTGGGACACAATCCTGAAGTCGAATGAAATTTATTGTATATTTTAAACTTTCTTCACAAATAAACAACTGAAGAGAGGGGCGTGTAATATTATTCTGCCCCTTTACTTTCAGTGCAGCAAACTCACTCCAGAAGTTCAGTGAGGATTTCTGAATGATCCAATGTTGACTGGTGATGATAATTATATAATAGAGGGAATTTTCTTCAGCAGCAACAGGGAAGATAGTTCAAATTAATGGGAAGATGTACTACAAAGTATTATTGCAACAGGGTTGAATAATAATGCAATTTTGTTCCACTTCACGATTGTGTCCCACTTGTTGTAGATTCTTGACAAAAAAATAAAATGTGATATCTTGAGGTTTGACGCCTGAAATGTGGCGAAAGGTTGAAAAGTTCAAGGGGGTCGAATGCTTTCACAAGGCACTATAATCCCCACAGTGGAGCAACTGGTTAGAGCATTGGCCTCACAGTTCTGAGGACCGGGGTTCGAATCCTGGCCCCACCTGTGTGGGTTTTCTCTGGGCACTTTCTCTGGTTTACTCCCACATACCAAAAAACATGCACTAGTGGGGCTATCAAACTTGCCCCGATGGTGTGATTGTGAGTGTAGATGTTGTCTCTCTCCGTGTGCCCTGCAATTGTCTGGTAACCCCACCTTGTGCCCAAAGATAGTTGGGATAGGCTCCAGCACTCCCGTGGACTGTCTCTAAATTTTGCTTTTTTTTTTTTTCACTGTGCGTAGTCATATTTTCATGCTTTCAGCCAGTCTTACTATAGCCCACTAAGATTTTTTTTTTTTTGGGGTAGTTTAAAAATCTGTTCAAGCATCCACTGTTAGCAGTCTTGTTGTCCCAGCAATGCCATCTAATATCCTAACATTCACTAAAATATTCTGCAAAATAGCAAAATTCTTCATTCTGTCAACCACAGCTAGTTGTCCAGGTCCCGAAACAGAACAGCAGCCCCACCACATCATCACCACCTTATTGGACTCCTGGTAAAACAAAATGTTCAACTTTCAACTCTATCAAAAAATGTTTCATGTTCTTAAACATTAAAGTGGGGGAATTATGCAAAAATATAAGAATTTGAGACAGGAACATATACTTTTTCTCAGCACTGTATATGTATTTGGTCTTTTTATTTGTCTTATCTTTCTCAACACTTTCATATCCCTTTGAAATTCAAATTGCAAGGCAACATTATATGAAATACAATTAATCTCTTTAGTTTTAAAAACAGAACACTCTTGTATGTTAACATTAACAGGAGGTTCACACAATAGCAACTTTTCATTATTTCAGTTTTTACTCATTACAATTTTCATAACATTTTCCCCGGAAATACTCACACAAATCAATTACACACATTTGCTCTGTACCTGTTTTTCGTTCCCTGAAACATGAATCTAAAATTTGCTGCTAGTGGCTCGGGCGTGCTTTGCATTGTCTTTCAGAGAGCCATGAAAGCTGCTTGGAGCAGAGCCACACGTGCACATGTACCCACGGTAAACATCAGTGAACAACAACAATGAACGAATGGGAACAGGACGGAAGAGGCTAGTCATACAATGATAATGTCCCACAGACAGGGAGTTAATCGCTATCACTTGATTGCACAGTTGATCGAAAGGATTTCGATTTTCTACTGAGGCCACGGGTAGAGATTTGTCTTTTGTTATCTCTGCTTTGCACTGAATCAAGCGCCTATTCTCTCTGATTTCGTTTAAACCGATGCAGGCTGAATCAAAGCTAGCAACATGACATCTCTGCACTGTACACATGTTAGGTGAGTTATTACACAATTTGCTGCTTTTTGGGCTCATTTTGTTCCACCCTCTCTGGAGTAATGATTCACACGGATCAGAGGTTTTTAAATACATAACCCCTAATTTACAAAATACTGTATACGCTTCCTCCTCTGTCTCCCTGGAGAGGAAGGGTAAGGTGAATGAGTACGCTATTTTAGGGACTCAGTACTGCTTGGAGGTTGCTTCTTACATTACACGCGAGCTCCAGTTTACGGCATCCATGCAGTAATGTGCCATCTGGGGGATTGGCAGTTTGTGGCGTCCGCTGCTGTTGAGTCTTTGTTTGATGATTTTTTTTTTTCACAAAGTCTGCTAGAATCTAGTGAGAAATGAGTATAACACCGACGTGACTCACAAGTTGCTGTTTTTATTTTTCAAGGTCACAGTCACCACGCACTGCAGCAAGCTGCGAAGACAGAGAAATTAAAACAGATGAATATGTTGAAAAACACATGCCTTGACCAAATTTGAGCTGGAAGTGAATCTCTGCATGTGTTTTACTTTAGGCTATATTAAATTAATCACTATGAGTCATGTAAATAGTATGTATACTTATAAGTGTACTTGGTTGAACACTTTATTGCAACAGTATGTGGATATTTTTGATGCGAGATTTAGGTTCAGTGAGCATTTCTAGTTTCTGCAACACTTTCTCCTTTTTATGATATTGTTTTAAATATTACCATTTGGGGGCAATAGTGAGAGCAATGAAGTTTAATAGTAGTGCCAGCAATGTAATTATCCCAATATTGTGAAAAGGGACACTTATCCCTGTTTTGGCTGCCCAGAACAATGCAGCTGAGTGGTGAAAGACTCACTATGAACACTGAAAAACAAAATATAAACAGGAAAATGAGTTCTAGAGCACTGAGGCTTTTTGTGTTTTCATGCGCTGTTCGTAATTTCGTTGAATATAAAGTTATTTTGATTGGGTGCAGAAGGGGGGGGGGGAGATAATGGACCTTTCTGACCTGTCAATCACCCGTACAATAATAGTCAATCAGATAGCCGCATTGTCTTAAACCCTGGCTTGACATGCCCCACTTGTTGTCATGTCCCACAAGCAATGCTGGTTATCGGTTGTGTGCTCCACTCACTTATAAAGACTACAATGATATTACTCGCAATCTTTACAAGTAAAAAGTACTCACCCTGCTTTACATGCGCAGTACGATTCCACTATTTTATCCTGTTGAATTTCAATATAAAGTTTGTGAGGCGTCCAACTTTTTTGCATCGATCGCCAACATTTCGCTGTAACACTGACATTGCATCCTGCTCTGTCCAAAATCTTGCATGTAATAGTTGAGACGTATATGCAATGTTAAGCAGGAATACGCAATAGAGAATCCACTTCAAACCTGTTCTGTTCAGTCACCATTTTGGAAGATTGTGGGAGATGGCAACTGTCGCTAAGGGGGGCGGAGCTGAAGATCGCCAGCCGAAAGGTTCATTCTAAGGTAGTAGCAGTGACATTATCATTTGAACAGGAATATTTCAAAAGATTCATATTGAAGTTAATTTCGACAAGAATAAGGCCAGGCAATATTTAAGTCGATGTACTTTTCAGATGTCACTGTATTTTGTTACTGTAACTTGTGAACATAACTAAGTCATTGTTTTTTATTTCATTAACCAATGCTTAAACTATTGGCATACATCTAACGCCTAAACAATTCTTTCAGTGCTTTTTTTTTATATTTGCAAGTGGTTTGATGTAAATCCAACTAATATTTGCATTGCAAATATTTCAGAATGCCTTTGATTTTATGTTGACAGCAGTTTCATGATGGCCTCTGTTCTTCTTTGCTTTGTCAAAGCAGATTTCCTGTGGCCAACCTCGGCTTTTTTTTTGAAAGCCCGATTCATCTACGCAAATGGCTTTGCAGCCATGACACAGTGAATAGATGTCATAGCCTATGTTGGCTCTCTCTTACGCTTTCATACATTTCATCTCTTGAATAACTTTCCAGATTACTATATACTATTACAATTTACAGGTCATGAGCTAATTAAATACAGAATGAGTGGTGATAACAGTTAGCGAATTAAATATGTCCATGGACCACAGTATGTATGTACCTCTCCGTGTCCCAATCAAATTCATCAAAATCACATTACTAGCTGGTCTGAGCAGGGTTCATCTTGTGACCAACTTTGCTGTCAAATTGTTACTCTGCATTCCAAGAACACAACCTGGCTTGTGGCGGAACACCCAGCTTGGTGAAGACCAGTCTGTCAAATTGGCAAGCACAGCAGCGAGCCTTCCACTTGAAAGAAAATCAGAACATTCTGGCATTTGCTACCCGCTGCAATTGTTCAATAGATAAAAGAAGTCCAGCCTCTTGTGTTTAGTACAGGTGTGCCTTGTTGTCGTGTCAATATGTTTGTATTGATTACTCTGCTTTCTTTCATCCTGTATTGGTGTGCTATTGCTTTCATATTGCTGTCATATTTCAGGTGTCATTTTTTTAGACTCTTCCACTTTGGCTCCCTGCAAAAAAATCAAGTTAGAGCGACAAGTCGGGGACGGAACGCAATGATGATGTTACACTATCAACAAATTTGACAGTTTCTTTTCTTATTTTCAAATCGTAAAGTGTCCCATTTAATTTCAGGCAGGAAGGAAAATGCTACATAATAAGAAAATAAAACACAAACAACAATGATTACACCACCGGCAAACAAACATTTACTAACATTTATGATAAAACCCGTAATTAGCAAAGATTATTTACAGTTGTCTCTAGGCATAATAGGAACTCGGCATTAATGGCCAAATCTGATTTCCATATTTCCAGCCTCGTTGTTACTTGCTCCTCTGTTTACATGTTGGCATCTCCCACCAGAGACCCAAATGACAAGGAGAGCCAACGGCATGAGGAGAAAAACAGAGGCGTGAGGAAGGAGAGATGTTTAGAGAAATGAGACATTCGTTCACAATGTCATCATTTCAAGGAGACAACAACTAAACGTGAGGCCACTTCATCGGCCTGTGTCACAAATCAATCGGCCCTGTGTATGAATTGTTATTATTACAACACTTTATGCTTCACGTTTCCACTGGGATGAAATTCAAGTCAAATATGATCATCACATCAGTTTTCACGACTTTGATCATGCAAAGGCTTCCTCTGCCACCGGAACAGTTTATTTTGAAGTTATAATTTGTATACCATCAATTTTATATGTCACTGTTGAGGAGTGAAAAGACTTCTGCAAAGTCACCATTGGTTCTATTGGTTAGGCCTTCGGACCTTTTCAAAGTACATTTAAGACAATTGAGATGCTCTTTAGTATGGCGGCGTGACAATTTCTTGGGTCATGATCAAAGTACGGAGGAGCGCGGACCGAAGAACGTTGGCATTAAAAGAAATGAGATCACCCTCTGTCTTCAAAGTGACTCATTTAAATGAAGTATGGCAGAAACCTCTGTTATATTGTTTATTTTCATCTATTTACCTTATAGATGAATAAGAAACAGATTCATAAAAAGAACAACTCTGCTTGGTGAGCCTATTATGCAGTTTGATGGGTGTAAACAAAGAAATTAATTCAATTCTTCTTGTTTTTGCTAAAGTAATATTGTTGGGAATAACTTAAGTTGCACATTCACATTTCACATCTTTTTATTTTGTCTTTGTGATGTTCATGCTCTAATTAAAAAAAAAAAAAACTCTGCCCGGAGAAAATGCAAACTTCGTACAGGGAGGGCTGGAATTTGAACCCCTGTCCTCAGAGCTGTGAGGCAGACGCGCGAACCATTCACCCGTCGTGCTACATCTGAAACAAGGGGGGGAGGCGGGGAGGGGACCCCGATCACATAGTAACTCCCTTGCCAACAAATTGGACAAAAAAAAAACAAAACAAAACAGCAAATAGGGGGAAAAGCATGATGAAGGAAAAAGAAATGGAAATAATAGGGCAAGTTAGTCAGGGCTACTGCTACATGCGCACCGCCCCCTAAAATGATGAATAAATGCAACAGAGAGAGGAAAAACATTTGTGAAGGTGCAGAGGTTTTGAGGTACGACTGATCTTGTCAGGTGGGCTGTAAAGTGATGGTTGCAGATTCGTTATCTTTTGTAACATGTTGCATGTGCCCGTTGGAGCTGCAAGTGGGTGATGCTATTACATCAAAGATTGCGTTGCCATAGCCACTTCATGTTTTGATATGGAGGGAAAATGATGTAAACCTCTCTGGCCTTTGCTGATATTTGAAATGAACCCAGCCGAACAGCTTGACAGACTCGTCACCACCGTAGATAAACAAGTGACGCGGAGTCCTTTTAGGAAAATGCTGCTCATAGCTTTCAGGATATCACGGATACCCAACCCCTCTCCTGCCCTCCCCAAAATCAACGAGGATTGAGATCTCTGGGGGGATTGCTGTTACTTTTTCAAGCTGCTTTCACTTCTTGTTTCAACTTCAGAGGTTCTACGGCTATTAAAATACCATCTATTTACAGTTTATGACCGTTATAAAGGTGGCACGGTGGTTCAGGTGGAAAGCGTTGGCCTCACAGTTCTGAGGACTGGAGTACAAATCCCAGCCCTGTGTGGAGTTTTCATTTCTTCCCCGTGCCTGCGTGGGTTTTCTCCCATATCCCAAAAACATGCAACATTAATTGGATATTCTAAATTACCCCTAGGTGGGATTGTGAGTGCGGCTGTTTGTCTCTATGTGCCCTACGAGTGGCTGGCAACCAGTTCACGGTGTACCCGCCTACTGTCCATTGACAGCTGGTATAGGCTCCGCCACTCTCCGTCACCCTTGTGAGGATAAGCGGCAAAGAAAATGGATGGATGGATAGATGGGAGAAGGGAAGGTCTGCCCCTGTCGTGTAAATAATATACGGTAACTGTAAATCCCTGTTGTGTTTGTTGTTTTCATGTTAACATGAAAAAATGAACATTTTTTTTTCTTCTTTTCACCACCATTTGTGCAAAATGTTAGTTCACCAATCAGTCCGGCAAGCAAACCTATGTAGCAAATAAATACTATTCTACATGGCTTTATAATGATAAGCTCACCAATACCACATAAATAATTGAAAGTCACATCCAACCAAACTCAGGTAACCTAAAAATAAATACAATGCTTAATGGGTTAGATTAAAGAAGGCTAAAAAGTAAGTGATGAAGAGAAAGTTTAAACACAGTCGTCGTTATCAGTTGAAAGCTGAAGTCAAAAGCTGGATCTTGAGCTTCATTTTTAAAAATATCAACACTCTCCACATCCTGAAGATCCTCTGATAGGGTCTTGCACTGATGAGGGCCGTAGACTTGAAAAGACATCTCGCAGCGGGTCTAAAATACCGGTACTAAAGGATATGAGGCTCCGCTTGTGTTAATATAGAAAGCGAAGATCTGCGAGATAAGAGTAGCCAAGACCATGGAGGTTTTAATAAATTAGTTCAAGTTAGTTAAATAAATCAATTGATCCGGAAACACTCAGGAATCCAATGCAGAGCCTCTAAAATCACTGTAACGTGAAATTTCTTCAAAACGTGCAACCGGATGAGTGCAGAAAGCTGACCAGTGAACTATTTGCAAAATAATTGAGGGTGGCATTCATAATACACGCCTGAATCAGCAGGCATGGTGTCCCATCATCTGCTAGGCCTTACCTGGAGTACTTTTGCCGACATGCCAACTGAAGAACGGAAGCTTTGCTGTAAGTGAGGCTTTATTACACCTTCAATAACATTTTATAGTTCTTAAAGAGAATTTCCAGAATTAATTTAATGCTAAAATTTATTGTTGCAATAATAGGTCTCTGTTGTAAACCCATCTTGACCTTTTTACAACAAGGAGCATTTATGAATAGATGTTTCATAGCTTTCTTTTAAAGCATTTGTCTTTAATGGGTTATGCATTTTTGTTTGTCTTTTTTTGTGAGTTTTTAAAAATTCCAGATGACCTTTGTCCATCTCAAACACATCATCTAAATATGTTTTCATTTCATAGTTGTACTTATAACTCCTTGAATGTCCAAAGAAGTCAACTGTAACATCTAAGGTGTATTTATAATTGATTTTTCGGTACAGTAAGTTCAGTTATCAAGTGAATGAATGTGCTGAATGTGACGGTTTAGAGATGACTTGCACTATGGTTCTCGAGCTTTGGGCATATAGTGACCGGAGCAGAACAGCAGACAGCTCTTGGATCAGCATTTTGCAAGCGAGGTGACACACTCTGGAAATTTAGGGAGCAGGTATGGATTTAGGATTGTCAGCAATCTTCGCAGAGAGACCATCACAGCAACTCCTGACCGGATTTAAGGTAAGCTCGCCATTTTTTGTGCGTGTATGTACTTTTTGTGCTTGCTTCACTGTTACCTTTTGATCCAAAGGTCCAGCCAGATTGTGAAAAATATTTAGCCATTTAAACATTAAACTAGACTAGGATGTTGTGTTCCAGCCCTGGGAGATCTAGATATCACAATTCATCCACTCGTTTACAAATTAAAGCTTTCAACAAAAGCTTTTCATGCTTCCACAGCTCAACAACTCAAAAATGTTCCACTACAACCCTCCGATTTTATTATTATTATTATTTTTATACAGCTTCCATTCCCTACGTCTGTAGGATGTCTCAGATTAAAAAAAACAAAACTGGTCTAATCGGTTTAATGACAGGGAGTCCCCGTTAAGACGGGCTCGACCTAAGACGTTTCGACTATACAACGCCCGTCCCTCGTCCGCCATTTTGTCTGGCTAATGCTTGTCCGTGTTTGTGCGCCGGGAGTATCTTCGCATTTTTTTCCCTGCTTTTTAGACATTCTTGCCCCAAAGAAGAAAGCTGTGTCTTTTAGCAATGATCCTGCTGCCAAAAGAAAATCCATTACCATGGAAACGAAGCTCAAGATCATAAAAACATTGGAGAAAGGAGAGACACCAACACGGCCAAGGCTTCAGTCGGTCGGCCGTGGTGACTATTAAAGACAAAGGCCGTATTTCAGTCCGTGTGAAGGGTTCCATTCCTATGTTGGATACAATGATCACAAAATAAGGTTCTTTAATGCTTGTCGAGATGGAGAGGATTGAGGACCAATTTCCTTCGCAATAGCTAAGGACAGCCTCCCCTTCTTCTCCTCCATCCACCTCTCAGCAGTAATGCTTAGTACATTATCTTGTTTATTTCAATCTATTTGCTTTTTTATACAAAGTTTTGATGTAAATTCTGACTTTAATGGTGGAATCCAACTTAAGTTGAAATTCGAGTTAAGTCACAACTGTAGGAAGAGATCTCAGTCGGACACCGAGGACTACCTGTAGTTGGAATATTAGTCGGAATATTGTAGAAAAGAAACATGATACACACTACATACTCGATTAAAAAAAGAGAAAACCGAAAAGTAGGAGTTGGTGTTGAGAATCTCAATTAGAATCCTGTTGGGATCAGATGGGGAAAGCAGATGATACTCCTTGTGTGGGTTGCGAAGAAGTTACATCACTTATTTGAAAAAAAATAAATAAATAAAAGGCTCATATGCTACTTTTGCAGACTGACTAAATCGGAGTGCGCACACACACAAGTTTTCACTATTGCAACCGGATTTTAAAAATGTGAGCGATGCCACAGAAATATAAATATTCTACTCGACAATTCTAACAGTCACCTAAAGAGGCCTAAATGGTCCAGTACCTCGGTACTTTGGATGTGATGTCTTACTGGAGGTCACTGATGTCTACTGACCGACTGGCTTTTATTTACTGTCCCTCACACGAAATGAAAACCGAAAGGTGATCCAGCCTTGCAGTCCGCTGGCCCCGAATCGTGTAAAGCCTCTCAATTCGGCATTTTTCAAAAGCAGCTGCAACACATTTGTTCAGGCAATCAGTGCAGTAAGACAAGATTGTTTTCTTTTAACATGTATTTGTTTTGTTTCAATTTGGTTGTGGCTCGATTTGGTTTTAAATGTAAAAATATTATGATTCTAGATTTTAGTTTCTATGTATGACTGCATTCTATAACTATGTGGCGGAAACATGTAGCCCTTTCACCAAAAAGTGCTATTTAAATGCAAATATGCTTCCTTATGTACTCAATTACTTATTTACAGTAATTACAGGGCATCAAGGCTTCTTGAAAATGCAAAGAAAAAGAGGATTGAAGGAACAAATACAAGAAACAAGGCTATTAACTTTCTGGTGACTCGGGGTTGCAAACTCATCACCCCGTCATCTTTATTGTGGTGAACAACATTTAATTTACAAACACTCGACACAGCCAGTTGCTCAACCCTAGTTGGTGTTGCGCACGCACACGGATTTATGATAATACATTAATAATGACAAGGTTTAACATTCATGATTGTAGTCCAAAATTTGTGTCCTGAGCAAATTGGAGAAGAAAAAACCATCACCACACTGGATGATTATTTAAAATCATCTTTCAGCGACATCAGAGGACTGAACCTTTGCTGACGCAAATCGCAGAGTTGAGGGCAAGGGGGGCACGCTCAAATTTAGATCAGTTATTGGGATGCGTCGACCTTGTTTAAACTTAAAAGGCAGTAAGCTTCAAAGCTGGAAATTACACAGATTTGAAACAGCAGTGCTTCTCTCCTAGACAAGCAAGATGCCGTCCCTAAATTGAAAGAAATGTCACATTTAGGTGTCATATCAAATTAAGCTGCTTTCTGTTTAGGAAAAAAATGCTGGTGAATCACCTCGTCACTTAGGCAAGTTGATGCAAATTTGAAGCAAAGCCCAGATGCAGGAAAAGGAACATATGACGTCAATTGTTATTTTGCTTTGCAATGATGTGTTTCTCCCACAGTCCATCCCTTGGAATATTGTCGTTTTTTGTTTTATTGTAATTCTAAGCAGTAAGTTACTTTTGTGAGTAGTATGCATGTTTTCAGCTACTTATTTTAGTAGGCTGCAATTTTTTCTTCCCCCATTTCTATCATTTGGTTGATAGAGAGTGCCTGCCTCCAAATTGTCGCGGTCCCTCAACATTTTATTGTGCTAAATTTAACGTCACCATTTAGCTTATAGTTTAACATCCTCTTCCAGGAGCGTCTCTGGTGAAGGGCTTCAGAGCGGCAACTGTTATTCGCCGGGGAGCGGAAGCCACATGAATAATGCATCGTATCTGCTGTGAGGCATACAACACTGCCTGCTCTGCCACTTCACATGCCACTGATGGTGACTGAGTTATGGAGATCATTGTGAACAGCAACCGATCAAAGAAGTGACACAAAAAGAATGAAGGGGCGCAGAGGCAGTACTAAGCATGGGAATATCTCAGATGTATGACAGAAAATGTCAAAATCGAAATGTTTAAAAGGATGTTTCGATCGGATGAAGCCCCACTGAATTCAGGCGAGAGAGAATATGACATGTGGGGGAGGACTGCCAGAATCGGGCCCTGTGTTGGTTGGACTGGACGGAGATTTGCTCTGGAGGGGGCCCGGTCCAGATGCCACTTTTGTTTGCCAGCCACAAAAAAGAAAGTGAAGTTACTTTTAATTCACTTTACTTTCCCTTAGCCCGGCTAAACTTTCTGGGTTTATTCACTGCCATAGACTATAAGAATAACGCAGGCTCTGTGTAGCGCAGTTTCCCCCAAGCAGTAGAGTTTGAGTCAGTTAAACACTAGCATTTTTTTTTCATTCACAAAAGTTGTGACTTTTGCTGAAACAACACCAGAAATTCAATGTGCAAGAGTTCCAGTGCATTGATTGGTTGGGAGCTGGGTTCAGTTACATGACAGCCAACCAGGGAACGTTCCATAAAGATACCATTTCCCACATTAATGCATATTAAAGGTAAAATATGCAGCAAGATTTGAATATAGACTCATTTCAATGCCATATGCTGGCCTTGCTCTGCATCCCTCACATTAGGGTTAGGGTTAGATGAAGTTCTGTTCAAGGTTTCTTCCCTCGTGTGAGTTTTTTCTTGTGTCTGTTACCAAAAGCTTGATCACGTGGGGTTCTTGACTTCAGTCACAGGTGGGGGGGTCTACCAGTAACTACCATGAACAGTTTTCATTATGATGCAGTTACACCCGGCTGTTGTTTGGTTTTTGTTGATTCCTGGAGGGAGGAATCTGTTTTGAATTTGACAAAAAAAATCTATATTTTTTTTCCCCAATTACAAAGGACTTGCTGAATGGGTACACAAAACTTTCCGAGTTCAGTCAGTACTTTCAACCAGGTTACTACAGTAACCACTGTAATAATGATATCAACGGGTTGTCATTGTTATGAAATGTGGGGAAACATTTTCACACCTCTCTAGCCTCTTCAAAGTCGTCTCCAGACCTGACTCTTCATATCTTAGTATTGGACTTTTGTAGAATTAAAATGTTTTATGAATAGCTTTTATTCTTAGTTGAATCAACTCTTAGAATTCTGGGCGGGGCTTTAGAGAAGCACAGCATAATGCTTTTAGCACTAGAATTATTGATGGCTATGGACCTGGGAAATGCTTATAAAGAGGGGCCAGAAGTAAGTGACAAAGTAAAAGAGAAATCCAGTAGAAGTTGAGGAAGGTAGAAGTGATCACATCATGGAGGGGCGGTTATCGAAAAAAATTCCCAGATGGGACTCTATGAATATAAACCATCGAGACTTGTGAGCTTACCACTTGACGTGTTCTGAGTGCAGTGAACATGGGGAGGGATCAATAATAACGAGTCCCTCTTGAGTTATGCAGCACATTTCACAAGGAGCATAATTAGGTCTGTTGCAGCTCACTGTGGGTGCGACTGTGAACAAGAACAGTGGAGCAGAGATCGATGTTCTTCCTCTCTAAATTAATCAGACTAATGATGACGTGACAGCTTCGGCACCGGTGATCCACGGGGAATAAGCTGGCCTTCACGGCTCGTGCACACGTACAGTTTCTGAAAAGCCTCGAGCGTTATGGAGTAGCAACAGTGTATGGCTAAGTCATATTTTATTTGATCAATTCATATTGCTGACCAATCAAGTCAATATTTTCATTTAGAAAACACACAGTTGAAAGTGAACGAAAACACACAGCCAGCTTACTAAGCATCAACAGTGAGGAAAGCAGAAATTTACAATAGAAAATGACAATTGTTCAGTATAGAAAGAGTTACATTGAGGGGTTTTCAGAAGCATGTCACAACTCAATATACAGTACCTTAAGATGAAATACAAGCACACAAAGAACGGCGCCCAGAGATGTCGGTCTCCGCAAGGGAGAGTAGGGTGGCTCATTTAAGCAAAGTGAAACAAGTCATTTGATGGGGAAAAGTGCTCAGTTATCTCTTCAGGACGGGTCCGAGTAAATACCATCACTGCAAAATTCACAAAGCCACACACGCAGCACGAATGGGAACGAAAAAGCTGATTCACAGCAGCGCACTTTTACGTGCACTCACGAGAGAGAAATAGAAGCTTCCTGTTTATTTGCTATGCGACAATCTGTTCTCCGAAGATTTTAGTTGAGTGTTCAAGTTGAGAAGAAAAGTGAAACAAAAGTGGAAGGAAACAGGTTATGCAAGACATGACTCATTGTCAATTTTCAAATCTCGAGTTTGGGCCCACTTGGTATTATAAGGTAGATGGGGCAGTTATTTCTGACAAGGATCTCACAGCTTGTAAGAACTATATGGGTAAAGCCTGCTTGTGTCATTTCTATTCTTTCCTCAAAGGAAACAAGGATGCATCATGCTTGTTTGGGACTGCACAACAACACCAAAATGTTATCATTATCATACCGTACCATGATAATGTTGCATTGTGAATTACATGGATGACAATACAATAAACAGTCAACACGTTACCTCCCCAAATCGACATAAACAACTCATTTATGGAGCAATCGTTGGGGAAAAAAAAAACAATTATACTAGTTGTTTAGAGTAATGGGGATGGGACAAACCGCAAAAACAATATTACCTTTGGAGGTTTTTACATTTTCTTACAAAATTCTACTAAATTCTTGTGAGAACAGCTTCTCTCATAGCACGGTATGTTATCTTTGTTGGCATAAAAATTAAACTTCATGAAAATGAAATATGGCGTTTCCTTTTCTCATTGCCATTTTAAATCTTTCTGTCCCGACGAAATTAATACCGGTGAGTCCGAGTATCATTTTAGATCAACACATGATCATCAACGTGGTACTGGAAAAAAAAAATGGAATGCACTTAGAAGGTAAGAAAGAAACCATTAATTCTACGTCACACATCACGTTTATGTGATGTCTATGTTGTACGGTGGGAAAGGAACAAAACTTGAGCAAAGAAATGAAGCCATGAATAGGAGTGCCAACATCAAAAGCAGTGCATTTGGTGTTTAAGGTTACAAGCGGCGGAAACAAATAGCCTTAAAGTACATAATTAATCACATTATACTAAAAGTATAATTCAATCTTTTTTTCTATCCTTTTAATTCTGATTGCATTTTCTTTCATTTATATCAAACCAGAGAGACGGGGTCTGATTGGCATTCGAAACCACATTAAAAATGAAACGTACCAAAAAAATAGATATAATAATAATAATAAGTTACAAATGCACAACAACCAAAGTCATTGGCTTGGGATAGTCTCAGTTCTGGCTATTTTCTCTCTCTCTTTCTTCACTCTTCTTCTTACAACCTGTGACTTGATTTATGTTCAGGTGCAAAAACAGATCTTGTGAGACACGTACTGCAAACGCCATCCAAATCTCGAATGCGTCTTTTCACCAAGAAAGAAAAGTCACTTTTAATGCTTCCTATGGTATCAAAATCCACTTGAGTTGCTCACATCTGTCATTGGGGGAGTCGAAGCTCATGGATGAGTACATATTCATCAGTAACTTTTAAAGCAATTTTGCATATGTACAGTCTTGATCCTCAAAACCGACCACGTTGTCCTCATAGAGACGATAAGCAATTGTGGTTCGGATCAGTCATTTCCCAGTAGTTGTTTAGAATTTTTTTTCCATATTAGGCCAGCAGTACAAGAAACTAATAGTAGTAGTCAATTGTGTCATTACCATTTATCCTTGCAATGCAGTTTTCCAGTATGTTATTTTTTTTTTTAAAGTTGCTGCATTCAATTTGATCCTTATGGTCTTCTCTGTGTAATTCTCTCTGTATATTGAATTTGTATGTTGTTCCCAGCACCGGCACGGTCCAAAGCAGTTTCTTCTAATGGATTGTCGGCAGATCGCCCAGCCATGCACCGGGTAGTGGGCGTCGACACGTGTACTCATTCTGCAAGGAAACACACAAAAAAGATCATTGAGCAGCCAGCCATTCAATGCCGCTTTTGGAGGTACATGACAAAGAGATCAATTGCAGTGACTGGTGAGTTCATTATAAAGCAGTGACAGAAAAGTGACACCCTCATTCAGTATATTAAAAAAAAAAATACAAAAACACTGAGCATCATTACATGCAGTTTGTAGGTTACCAGACTTTTTTTGTTGTTAACAATTGTCTGGACAAATATAACACGTATACTAGTTTTGGGCATTGATCAAATATCGGGTTGGAACTGAGTCCAATCATTTAAATAATCAATTCATTTTTCAAAAATGATTGTTGGCAGAATCATTGACAACATTTTGAATTTTGGTTAAATAACCTGTGACTTTATTCAAATAGCTTTAAATCAATCACTCATTCAACAAACACTATCGGGTGAAGCTACATCTTACGTTGCTTATGCCATTTTTCCAATTTTCCATGTAGATTAAATGCATCTGGCGGCACGGTGGATCAGCAGTGTTGGCCTCACAGTTCTGAGGTTCCAGGTTAAAACCCGGACCCGCCTGTGTGGAGTTTGCATATTCTCCCCATGCCTGCGTGGGTTTTCTTCGGGCACTCCGCCTTCCTCCCACATCCCAAAAACATGCAACATTATTTGGACATTCTAAATTGCCCCTAGGTGTGATTGTGAGTGCAACTGTTGTCTGTCTCCATGTGCCCTCCGATTGGCTGGCATCCAGTTCAGGGTGTACCCTACCTCCTGCCCGTTGACAGCTGGGATATGGTCCAGCACTCCTGCGACCCTCGTGAGGATAAGCAGCAAAGAAAATGGATGGATGGATGGATTAAATGCATCCAGGTGGAGAAGAAATGTAGCAGCAGGGATTTGTGGATGTAACTAAACCACGCTTAAAATTGACTTATTGGATAGGTTTTAGCAGTTCACTTTCATTCCAGAGACAAACTCCTTTTTTTTTCCATACAGAGGCTTAGTCAGCATGAATATGAAAATTTTCAATTCTTAAAAATAGCTATTCTTAAAGCTTCTGCATTTTGACCCAACCTTTAAAAAAAAAAAAAGGTAGAAGGTAATTCCAGCATTCATTCATAAAACAAAGGTTAAAAATCTTTTAGCATCAGCTCAGAACGATCCCGTTTCAGCTCTTTGCTCCAACAGCACCAGAATTGTCAGTGAGGAGCACATCTGAGAAGCAAAAAGGTCTCCCAAGGAATGCCCTGAGTTGAACTTTGATTTGGCTTTATCAGGCTGACAATTTTTCAACATTAACTTATCTACCTTAAAGGCAGTTAGTTCTGAGTGAAGCTGTGTGACTTGTCAAAAAAATATAAAAATTACAGCCAGAAAGAGAAAAATAGGCATATGCATGTATGGTAAGAATGCAGTGCAACAATAACCCAAGCTGTCAGGCACTTTTCTCTGTATCGCATCTTCTTCAAGAAACATTACCTGATTCTTTTTTTTACCTCGAATTTTACAATGTGTCCTTCCGCTTTTTACCATATGTTTATTGATATACATGAGCGATAATGCAAGGACACAACAAGATACACACTGGCATTTATATACACAACAAATACAATACAAAAAAAAAAAAAGCAAGCATTGCAGACAGTATTTTGACTTTCCCAGTAAATGCTTTCCTAATGCTGCTTTTTCCATACATACAAAGAAATACCACGAAATCAAAACATATATATTGCCCTATAAATTATGTGCAACTAGAAAACAATCTGAGATGCTGTGGAATTAATTGAAATGTTGAATGTGAGTCTTAGAATGCTTCAATTTGTTAGGAAATCTGGAAACCGTAGGTAAATATGTTAAAAATTCATAATTTGGGAATTTTTTAAATGGAAACAGGGGAATTTAAGTCATGGGGATCAACCCCTGGTTGGCATGAATCAGATGAACTTTCGTAATGGTTTGAACTGGTCGAAAGGAAAACTTGAGGGGAAAAAAATTAAAATTTTACTGGGAATAAATGTTGATTTCAGGGAATGTGGGAATTTTTGGACTGAAGAAAATTGCTCTCCTTGAACATTTGGAATACAACTGATGAGGAAGTGTTGTCGTTCAATGGCTCATTCGATTATTACTCGTATTTGAAGTGGTGAACATTTTTTAATTTTGAGAAAACCGGCAATTTCTGGAAAGGGTAAATAAAATAATGCCTCACTTGTCCTAAGTTTTAGGAATCTTTGGTAAATTTAATGTTGAGAACTTTGGGAATTTTAGAATAATACTTCCAGCATTCACACAGTCAAGTGTATTGAAATACATGAAATATCAAAGCTTTTGTTAGTACTGATAGCTCCAAAGCTATACTGTATATTACTCACCTGTGACTTTGGACAATTGATAAATGACACAACCTGTCTGCAAATCTTGACAGAGAATTCTTAGTAAAAATGTTTTCGCACTATTTTCCCTCTCATCCTTGGTTTGTACTGCTGTGCTGGTTCACTGTCATACATTGCGTGTACTGTGACACCAAACATGTGTTCAATTTGGAGTATATTTCCTCAGAACGGTAATCCATATGCAGTACATTTGTCCAAATGTCCTGCGAGCACGAATGGAGGCTATTTGCATTAGTTCTGTAATTATCACAATCGGTATGCGTTGCATCCAAACGGTATTGAGTGAGCGCTAGAAGTTGCTTCTTGTGTGACAATTCGATCATTAGAGACCTTTTCATACTGTAGGCCATCATTTTTGACTAATAAGGCCAGTATTAATGTTCACATGATAATGAGTAGGCTTGCTTTCTAAATACAGAACTGGCATATTTCAGCTAGTTTTTTCATGTTCATGTCATTTAATGCATGTCACTCTATTAAGTCAAATATAATGTGTACTTGTCCATGTGTTTGGTGCAAATGACAGATTTGACTCCTGGCCAATGTCCCAATGTCACAGTCAGCAGTAAGCCTTGATTTAAAAAAAATAAATAAATAAAAAACGGATGGATTGTGTCAAGTAGGGCATCCGGCCAAACAAACTTAATTTTCTGTACCCAAAAGTCAACAGCAAACAATAACACAATACAAATTTACATCATATGTGAACATTATGCCTTATTTGTTTGTGTATTGCTTGGCTTGTTACTAATACCTGTTGAAAATATCATGTGAACACTTAAATCACAAACATTCATCCATCCAGGCATCCATTTTCTGAGCCGCTTATCCTAACAAGGTGCGTGGGAGTGCTGGAGCCTACCCCAGCTGTCAGGGTACACCCTGAACTGGTTGCCAACCGCAAGTGCAAACATTTTCTGAGAAATGGTGTTGGGGAGTTAATGTTTTGTCTATACATAAATACTCCTGCGGTGGAAATGAGAGAAATTAAAATATAGATGATGGATACAAGGGAGTAAGTTAATTCACATTAGTAGACGTACCCGCTTTTAATAACTGCCTCAGCATGGTCCAATCAATCGTAGACGTGTCTTGCTTTGCAACGGGTAATGAAGTAATTAGTGGTGTAGCGGTTTTGCTACTTAGTTGTCTTGTTTTCTCTTGCTAGACTTTACTGTACAAGTGCTTTGATACATCATGGCCAAGCCGTAATGTGCTTCACATAGTCTACTATGCTACTGTGTTTTATTGTTTTGTTCCTGTTCTTTAAACATGTATAGAAGAGCATCCAGCTTTCATTAATATTGAGCTCAGCTATAAAAACACATACACACGTAACCATTTTCTGAGCCACTTATGCTCACGAGGTTTGCGGGAGCCAATCCCAGCTGTCCACGGGCGGGAGGAAGGGTACACCATGTATTGGTTGCCAGCCAATCGCAGAGCACATGGAGAGAGACTGACAACAGCCACATTCAGAATCACACCTAGGGGCAATTTAGAGTCTCCAATTAATGTTGCATGTTTTTGGGATGCGGGAGGAAACCGGAGTGACCGGAGAAAACCCGCACAGGCACGGGGAGGATATGCAAACTAAACACAGGCGGGGCCAGGATTCCAACCCCGGTCCTCAGAACTCTTGGAGTTTAATATCAACGTTTAGCCATGAGTTCAAGACATCCTTCCTTTGCATGATAGCTGAAAATTAATATTAAATATGAAAAATATTCTGTGCCCCTTTAGATATAATCAGCCAGCTACCGAAAAAAAAAAAAAAAGCACTCACATCATTGATGAGGACATGGAAGGTTGCCCAGTATTACAGACTTATCCGTCACCAGAGATTAGCTTGACTTTTGCAATCTTTGCATAAGTAGATGATGAACTTCACTTAAGTTTTGCATTTAGAGTTTAGATTCCAAGCTGGCGAGATCCCAGGAGAAACTCTGCAGGCCAGATTGGCATGAACCCTTTAGTGACACGAATGCGGGGTGACAGTCGGTTGGCCATTGATACTGTTGATGGTCTCGGTAACCGCGTTAACAGGTCACGTCAGGGGATATTCTGCCTCGAAGGACAGCGAGGCATTTAATCACTAATATGATGTCCGGAGACAAGCCAATAGCTGACAAGATACACTGATTAAACATTTGAGTCTCTAGGACATTCTACGGCCCCCCCTAATACTTCCCTTCGCACATCTTCATGTGACATTCTTCCCCAAGTCTTGGCTTGGAGTTGTTTGACAAAAGAAAAGGAATTATGGCAGAGATCCGGGTGGTTTCAAATTAGACTATTTTTAAACCACCAGTATTGCTGTCTTGCCGAATATACTCAGCGATAACTTGACTTATGAAGTCACACTTTCAATTCTCTTGCAGCCCGCCAAAGGAGAAACCACATTATATTCGCAGTGAGCACTCAAATGTGAAAGCCCGAGTGGGGGTAGCCCGTGAGTCTGAAACTGTCTCATAGAAATCTGTGTTTTGCTCAGAGCAACATGTAGATATAAATGATCTTTTATGACCTATCGAGGCTAGAATGATTTATTCATGAAATGTTAAATGTGCAAAAGAAATGTTACTCGAAGCTACAGTTGACCACATAAACCACGAAACTGGACACTTGATGAACATTGTACTGTTACGATGAACATTATAGACTTGCTGCCTTACATCTACATTCAAACCTCTTGTGGTGAATACTGCTAAAGCATCGAATACAGAATTGAGTAAACATTTTGAGGAAGTGTGTCTATAAAGTTCAGCATACGAACTGCTGTCATGCGTCATTTCACACAAAACCTCAGCATACCTCATAGGACCCCAGATATGGATGCAAAGGATTAACTCTGTATTCGTTTTGCTTACTCGTTGGGTTTTTGGAGCGAAGAAAATGAAAATACCTCCACTGAAATTTACATGTAGAAGGCTCATGTTCAAAGCAGTCACTTGTGATCCAAGTTTTTGTTGTTTTTAGCTAACATTTTACAGTGACTCACAAATTTGTGTTGCAGCTCAGATGAAAAGTGAGATGAGGTCCATTTCTGACACAATTGTCATCAAGTTACATCTTAGTACGTGTTTTTATGACTGTAATTTATTAACTAAACACAATCCAAACAAATCATAGGTCAACAGGCATTTTGAAAAACACTTTTCAACCTTATTGACTCTAAAGTAATGATGTCGAAATACAAGAAAATTGCCACATTTCTAATGCAGTAAACATTTAAATTTAATTTAATTTTAATTTAAACCAGATTCAAACCAAAGAAAAAACATTCACATATTGTACTGTTGCCACCCAACCAAGATAAGACTGTAACCACTGACACTGATACAGAGGAACATACGAAAGTTAAATGTGAAATCTCGATTACTTTTGATAAAAAGGCATTTAAGTATTAATCGGGCATTATTGGAATCCCAGTGAGCCAACTGGTTCAAGTAAGTTTTTGGAAGTGAGACCAAAACACAACACATGTACTCATGTGAGTCTGCTGTCCGATCCCATAAATTTGACAATATCTTTTGTGATCATTTGAATCGAGACAAAGGCACAGATAGAGCACGTCAATGCAAGTTTACAGAGAATTTTCTTTTCCAACATTGTTTTATCTTTGGGCCAAATATCTAATGAGATTGAAATTAATGAGCCAGGGCAGCCAAATATTCCTCTTGGTGCTGCAAGAAATAATGGAATATGTACCATTAAATCAATGGAACATCATTGCCTTTTGTCGGTATGATGAATTTTTATCAATTTGTAAAACAAACAATCAGCTCGATCATTTCGGAACAATAAATGTTTCAGCTGAAAAAATAAATGTATGAAAACCATGAAACTAAACAAACCCCTGGTGGACTACACTACATGTTTCCTAGTTTTTAAACTTTTGCCCCTGTGTACCATTTTCCTTTAAAACAAAAAGAAAAAGACTGGCCCCCATTTGCGTTTGATTCTCTCTCTGAATATCATACATTTAAAATGCAACTCTGTCAAAATCGATGTTTTGACATCTCTGGTTTCTGCTTTCATTTCAAAGTCATCTACCCGTGGCAAAGAAAAAAAATGTTGAAAAATATGAATTAACATTTAAAGGAACCCTATTCTTCAAAAGAATTGGGTGATGAAATTATTATTCTTTTTTTTTCCCTCCAGTGACATCATAATCACCATCAGCCTTAAAAAATCCATATTGTTTGGGCCTTACATGTTCCATTCAAGTGGTGTGTATGTACAGTCAAAATACAAACATATGATGAAGGATGAATGGCATATTTTCCAAGAACATTGGACATTATTTGTATTTGCTTGGGTGTGAGTGGATGGCTGGAAGATAACGGTCTTTTTTTTTCAGTGTGGCCTTAATGTAACTAAAGTAGTGACCCCAAAACAATACAAAAAAGACTTGCAAAGCCATATTGATTGAGGGCTGGGGCCCTAATTTCCCACGTCTGCTCTAGTACTTGGATATTTATCTTTATTAAGATCAGTTTGCGCCTTCTCACTCGATAGATGTAGGAAAATGAGCATCGGATCTCATTTGTAATCTTCCGTGTGCTTAATCAGGCTACATATTTGCATATTGCATGTCTCACTGTTACGAAACATAATAAGAAGGAACAGCTTTAATCTCATTGCATACAGACAAACGACATCAGGTTTAAGCTCCAGTACAAACCTTATTCTTGGTGAAAAAAAAAAGAATTTTACAAGGAAAATCAGGGAAGCTTGAATAAGCTCTTGATGGATGGTACACAGTAACTTGTACTTTCTCTTGAGTGCTCTCCGTCTGACATTCAAACAGTCGATCCTCTGACGAATAGAGAGCGAGATGCATTAACATTCTGCTATAAATGGGTAAACAAAGCCGCGTCGGTATAACTTCGTTCAGAGGAAATGAAATAATCCTTTTGACGGCGACGCTTGTTCTAAATCAAAGAAATGATAATGACAGTCTTACTAATTACATGGCTTCAAATTGTGTTTCCAGGGAAACTGTCTTTAGTTAAAATAAATAAAAATGCAGCAAAACACAGCAGCGATTATAAGCGTAAATGAATAATGTGACAAATATATCGCTAGAAACTCAACGACCTCAGTGCTAGTTATGTTGTGATTCCAGTTGTGATGTTCATTTATGTATTTATGAATTATTATGTCTTCACGCATACTGCAAAAACAATTCAAAGAATGCAAAAGACTCGTTTATTGCCAATGCACTTTAATTTTTTAATGCATTGATACTGGACACTATCAGTTTCCATCTTGGAACTCGGGTTCAAGTCGTGAATGTTAGAAAATATCAATCTCGCCCGCGAAGGCAATATCCCACCTGTAACGATACAGAATAATTATACCGAATGATCCAACATCCAAAATATTGATTATGCATTCATTAGCTGCCAGTCGGTTTGTTTGTTTAGTCCATGCATCCGTTTTCTTCCCGTTATCTGGATCAGTTTACGAGTGCAGCAGCTTTAGAAGGGAATGCTTGACATCCTCCACCCTGGCCACTTCGCCCAGCTGACTGCACAGTTTACCAAGTCAAATTAATATTCCTAAATCAATCAGAGAAACCAATCATAACCTTATTAAAGCGAACCCTTTAATACCGTCAACCCGAAGAGTGATTCATCGCAAATCCTTCATGGCTTGTGCCAGTCTAAAACATAGCTGCTTCTGGCATGCAAAAATTCTGTCGCATCCGGAAAAAAAACCCACATACTGGTTACTGGTACTTCAATAGAGGTACTGAAATGGTACCAGGACAATAATAAAAAGCAGTAGAATGAAGGGACAAAAACATCTTTGACACTTTTCTCGAGCACACATCTGCCTCACAGTTCTGAGGACCGGGGTTCGAATCCCAACGCTGCCTGTGTGGAATTTCCACATTCTCCCCATGCCAGTGTGTTTTCTCTTGGCGTGCCGATTTCCTCCCACAACCCAAAAACATGCATGATAGTTGAATTGAAGACTCTAAATTGCGCTTAGGTGTGAATGGAAATGCAAATAATTCTTTGTACATGCGCGGGTAAATAAAATACTAAGGTACGCGTTGATGTATTGCAGATGTGATTGTCAAAATACATGAATATTGAAACAGTACATTACATAGTGTCATTGGAACAAAAATGTTTGCTCCAAAAAATAAATACACCTACTGGACCAAAAAATGGTCTATAGAAGTTGAGAATGAAATAAACACCAGCAGCAGAGGAGAGACAACTGTACATGAATGTGGGGTTTTTTATTTATATAGTACATAGTAGTAATATACTTTTTGCGGATTGCAGCAGTGAGCACGAGTAGTATTAAAAATCATGTAAAACTGAACTGCAAGCATTGTTTTGTGTGTACACACCTCCAAGATCCCCCAGAGGATATCATATCCAATGGACTTTGGAGAAGAGCAAAGCCAGCACGTCCGCAGGGAGGTGTCGTAGCGTGCGCACTTTATTTACAGAATGCCAGTGAATATGTGCATGTTTTATCAGCACTTTGGCATTGTGATTTATGATGGTTGTGATTTATCCAGGTGATGGATGAGCACATTAGGAGCTACAGCTACGCCAACCCTCTCTAAGTCTCTGTCACTATATATTGTGTGGTAGTATCTAAAACAACTCAATGTGATATTAAATTATTCTCACAGTTAAAATAAAAATGAAATACAGCGGAACCTCGGAAATCAATCACAATCCCTTTCGGGATGCTGGTTGAGCTCTGATTCTTTGGATTTGGAAGTTTTCCTCATACATAAAAGGCGAACTAAGTCTATTTCTGAAGTTGACTATTCGGCCTTCCAAAATAATTTACTGTAAACCAAACTGCTGTTAAGGATGAAATGTAAAAACAATGCAATATGTTCGCTTCCTTTACTTTCAAAAACAATGTCTGGAGTGAGATGATTACCGCTTAAAAGCCTTTTCACCCTCCACTTGCTCAGCGTGGAAGACCCCTGCGTCATAGCGCAACAACAACGGAGGCGAAGTGGGTACATCCATCCCATATTTGCAAATGGCGACGTAACCGGCTGTAAGGGAGTCGGGAGGCTTTACGATTAATCTCGACAGAGCCATTTTGTACTGAGTAATCAGCACAGAGACGTGCTGCTTTCTCACTTTGTCTTCCATTTCCAGCTCTATGGTCATCATAAATTTTTCCTATTAGCAATCACTGAGATCCTTCCGTGGCTCACTCTTGCGAGTTTTATGTGTAGACAGTAGAAAGCTATCCCTCACTTTTCTTCTTGGACACAACAACATACTAAACAGGAGGAACATTTGCTTTAAAAATACTATTTTTTCTATATTATTACGTACTTACATACAGACTTTTGTTTGCTGTAATCACACCTGATCAATTGAACCGGACCTATGAAGGAAAAAAACTCAAAAAGAAACTCAGGATGTGTATTCATTGGTTGAGCTATTGTGCAAAATGTGAAAAAATGCCTTATCTTAGAATGATAACAAATCTTTGCATCTTTTATCATGAATTGCACCAAAGTTAATCACGCCCCAACCCAACAATAACATTCCCCAGGGAATATTTTTTGTTCTAACTCTGGAAGACTGCAAACTAGCAAACCAACTAAAAAAAAAATAAATAAATAAATAAATGCCCAGGTGACACAGACAAGCATATACATTTGGTTGGTTTTATTGTAGGCATAATTCATAAAGTTTGCTGATTTTCTGCTCTCATTTCATCCACGTTATGACAAGAAGAAAATACTGTCACCTTATCGAAAACAGGATATGAGGAAGATCTCCTCCACCGAGGTTTGTGTCAGATAACCTCTTTCTTTTTCTAAGCGAGTACGTTTCTCTGCCTCTCACTCCACACTCACACACACACACACACACACACACACACACACGTTATCCCACAATTACGACAACATCCCTCACCCCATCACTCCCATCTCTGTGCAGCAAAGGCATAGAGATGTTATAGGCAGAACCCCACCAGCTCAGTTGCATGACTGTTTCTCTTTCATTCTACTCTATATTAAATAAAGTAGGAATGTAATTGTATAGCTGATATGTATAAAATGTTGTGCATCTTTTTGACTTTCTATGCCTATTCCGGTTTATTTTTATGGAATATCCTCCACAAACGGTTGTCAGAACAACGTGTAAGCTCTGTGGTTCTGAGGCCGGAGAATAAATGTGAACACAGACGGCAGCTCCATGGCTGTTCGTCGGATTTATGTGCTCTAGAACAAAACGTGAATATGATTTAGGGGAGATGACAGCGCCTCAATTTATTTTGAAGGTGTCTGATGTTAAATACTGGCAGCTGTTCCAAAATGCCAGCCATTATGAAAACATACGGGTAAATATGCCAAGTAAATGAATCCTCTCTGATGTGCAGGAACAATAAAGACAGGTGGTGGAGGGGGGGGGGTGCTGTGCAGGAAGCAAGCTCACATGGACAATTTCAAATGGTTCTATGAAGAGATAGTAACCATTATTAACATTATCTTTAAAAGAACAATTGGATGCGATTGTGAGGTGTCACTACAGCATTATGTGCAATATAAAGATACAAAACACAACCTATTCTTTTAAGTTATTATAGCAGTACACACAATGTCCCTCCATCATTCCATTTCTATACGCTTATATTGTTCAGTATTGTGGGACTTGGATCCTCTCCCTGATGCAATGCCAAATAGGCATATTTTACATAGATGATGTTCACCCAGAAATTTGAACTTGGATCTTCTGAATGTGAAGAAAAAAAATAGAACTGGCCACCATTCCACCGTGTTGCTGGAATTGAAGTAACAAGAGTAAACTCAAATCTGATCAACACTGTCACTCTATATAAGAGTATGAATGTTAGCAGTTAGATCGTGACTGGGCTTCTTCACTCCCTCTGTGGGGTAAGTGGACTCATATTTAAGTGAAGATGACAGCGGTGTCAAAATACTGAGTGTTTCAGTGTCATGATAGAGATGATTGCCAGTAGCCATGTGGATGAATGACCAGAAGAGGCTTTGTTACACTAAATGGTGTTTAGTATGCTCATAGGTTTACTTTTTCCATTTTCTTTCTCCTTGATATCAATGGGTCACTTGTTGAAATATTGTTGGAAAATACTGTAAAAGACCAAGTACTTCTGAGCATCCAGGACAAAGAGAGAGAAGCCACTGGGGTAACTAGTAATGGACATGTTGGTTAAGGAAATAGGGGTGATGAAGAAGTGATGGGTACGTTTTGGCATTCAGGAAAGGAACAGGGGGGGGGGCTGATGATGGTAAAATGGATGGAAATGGCAGTAGTTGACACTTTTTTCCAGATGAGGCAGGAAAATAGGATGACCTACTAGAGTGGATGTAGAAGCATTCTGGTGGATTACGTTTTGTGCAGACGTGATTGGAAGGAGGTTACTGACTGTGAGGAGAGAGTGTGGGTAGGCACCATAGAATGGTGACATGTAAGATGAGACTGCCGGTGGGGAGTAATATGAAGCAGACAAAGAGAGAGAAGAGAAGCATGTGGTAAAAGATGAGAAAAGGTGGAGGGGGAAGAGTGAGGTGACAGGAAGAAGAAATAGAAGAAATGCTTGGGGTCAGCTATCCAGAGCAATAGTGCGTGTGGTAAGAAAGCGAAGAAACAAGTCCAAGCAGTTTGGAACGTGTGGAAGAAGGTGTCAGGTGTGTTATGTGACAGAAGAGCATGAAGGGCAAAGTTTATAAGACAGTGATGAGGCCTGCCATGATGTGCGGATTAGAAACGGTGGCACTGAAGAGACAGCAGGAAGGCAGAGTTGGCAGTGGTGGAAATAAAAGATGCTGAGGTTCTCTGTAGGAGTGAGCAGGTTGGATAGGATTAGAATTGAGCTCGTCAGAAGGACGGCCAAGGTTAGATGTTTTGGAGACAAAGTTAGAGAGTGCAAACTTTGATGGTTTGGGTTGGTCCAGAGGAGAGAGAGTATATTTGTAGAAGGGTGATGGAGAAGGAGCTGCCAGGCAAGAGAGCACCAGGAAGACCAAAGAGAAGGTTAAATGATGGTCGTCTGTGTGAGAGAGGATGCAGGAGATAAGATGATATGGAAAAGGATGGTATGACAAGCCGAAAGGAAAAGAAGAAGAGCTTTGCAATCATTCACATAGCTATTGTTGGTCTACTCAGTTTCACATTAATATTTGTCACTCTGTGTTACAGTGTCGTCCAAATTATAGTGAGTACTCAGTGTTTAATTTTACTGTTAATACCTAATTGGTATGAATGGCAGTTCTTCTACATTCTTCGCTTCAAATTATTCAGCATTTTATCACTCACAAAATGTGCACAGACATTTTGGCATCTCCGTAATACCTAACAAGGCGCATCAAGTGGTGTGATAAGGTCCAATATATAAAGCAGTGTGCGTTTAAATTGTCCAGTACTTTACTGTTATTCTTTTTTTTTTAAATCAAAACATTTGTCATCATGTTTTTCCAGAGCTTCATGAATGACATGTAAATACCTTGAGAATACAATGCGTGGTGATGATTTTTAAAAGCAGCATGAGCAGGCACACAGAGAACACTAAGTTATTCAGTTTTCCCCACCCTCAATTCGGAAACCATGCTGACCTTTTCACAAACGGGCTGTTTTGCATAATCAATCCAATTTACCAGAATGCTTTCTCATCCTGATCCATCATTTTATTTTATTTTTTTTTTTAAGAAAGGTCAAAATGTGTTCCCCATGAAATAAAAACTAATTTGCCATTTCTGTGTACAGTATGTATATACAGTATGTATTAATAAAAAAGGCAATTTTAATCACACTTTCCTTTTCCCACACTCAGGCGGTGCAGATTTTCTCAGTGTCCAGAGACCAGTATCCTGACTCCTGGCACACCAATAACTTTTCTTTCCGTTGTCAGGCTTTTTTTTTTGGCAAACTGCTGTAACACTGGTGAGCACATTTCACTCTGTGTGTGTGTGTTTCTTTCAGCTTGTCCCTTTCGGGGTTGCCACAGCGTGTCATCTCAGATGAACGCACATATGTTTGGCACAATTTTCACTCTGTATTGCTCTGATAGTCTTGAGATTCCATTGCACCTTGCACAGATTCAAGACATCATGTGTCGTATGCTGCATGGACCACCACAACATATCTCAGACTCACCCCATGATTCACAGACGGTAGTCTACAGTGTTGTTTTTTTTTTTCGAACACAGCACAGGCAACATTTTTGGTGTCTTTGATGAGGTTATGGAACTTCCGACAGGATAAAGACCGAAAATTAAGGGCTAAAAACCGGGTCAGTTTCATTATTTTTAAATAATTATATTGGAGCACAAAAAAAAAGTAAAGCCAGATTCTTCTGAAGATATTTTGGGATTAAGTTATAAGGCATTTCCAGGACCGCTAAGAGTTTTAAATTCCTTAAGGGAACGGTACCAACAATTAAGCCTGCATGTGTATAGCTACTACAAATGCAGCCCTATGGGGGCACAAACCAGTGCAATCTGTAGGCCGGTCCCAAGCCCGGATAAATGCAGAGGGTTGCGTCAGGAAGGGCATCCGGCGTAAAAACTGTGCCAAACAAATATGAGCGTTCATCTAAAGAATCCCATACCGGATCGGTCGTGGCCCGGGTTAACAACGCCCGCCCCCGGCACTGCTAACCTACAGGGCGTCGGTGGAAATTCAGCTACTGTGGGTCGAAGACAAAGAAGAGGAGGAAACCGGATCCAGCGTCAGAAGAAAAAGAGGAATGCACAGAGCCTACAACTGAGTGTAGGGACTTTGAATGTTGGGACTATGACAGGAAAAGCACAGGAGTTGGTTGACATGATGATTAGGAGAAAGGTTGATATTCTGTGCATCCAAGAGAGCAGGTGGAAAGGTAGTAAGGCTAGAAGTTTGGGAGCAGGGTTTAAATTATTCTACCACGGAGTAGATGGGAAGAGAAATGGAGTAGGGGTTATTTTAAAGGAAGAGCTGGCTAAGAATGTCTTGGAGGTAAAAAGAGTATCAGATCGAGTGATGAGACTAAAATTTGAAATTGAGGGTGTTATGTATAATGTGGTTAGCGGCTATGCACCACAGGTAGGATGTGACCTAGAGTTGAAAGAGAAATTCTGGAAGGAACTAGATGAAGTAGTTCTGAGCATCCCAGACAGCGAGAGAGTTGTGATTGGTGCAGATTGTAATGGACATATTGGTAAAGGAAAGAGGGGCGATGAAGAAGTGATGGGTAAGTACGGCATCCAGGAAAGGAACTTTGAAGGGCAGATGGTGGTGGACTTTGCAAAAAGGATGGAGATGGCTGTAGTGAACACTTATTTCCAGAAGAGGGAGGAACATATAGTGACCTACAAGAGCGGAGGTAGAACCACGCAGGTAGATTATATTTTGTTCAGACGATGTAATCTGAAGGAGGTTACTGACTGTAAAGTAGTGGTAGGGGAGAGTGTAGCTCGACAGCATAGGATGGTAGTATGTAGGATGATTCTGGTGGTGGGTAGGAAGATTAAGAAGACAAAGGTAGAGCAGAGAACCATGTGGTGGAAGCTGAGAAAGGAAGAATGTCGTGCGGCCTTCCGGAAAGAGGTGAGACAGGCTCTCGATGGACAACCGAAGCTCCCGGAAGACTGGACGACGACAGCCAAGGTGATCAGAGAGACAGGCAGGAGAGTACTTGGTGTGTCATCTGGTAGGAAAGGGGAGAAGGAGACTTGGTGGTGGAACCCCAAAATACAGGGAGTCATACAAGGAAAGAGATTAGCGAAGAAGAAGTGGGATACTGAGAGGACTGAGGAGAGGCGAAAGGAGTACATCGAGATGCGACGTAGGGCAAAGGTAGAGGTGGCAAAGGCTAAACAAGAGGCATATGAAGACATGTACACCAGGTTGGACACGAAAGAAGGAGAAAAGGATCTCTACAGGTTGGCCAGACAGAGGGATAGAGATGGGAAGGATGTGCAGCAGGTAAGGGTGATTAAGGATAGAGATGGAAATGTGTTGACTGGTGCCGGTAGTGTACTAAATAGATGGAAAGAATACTTTGAGAAGTTGATGAATGAAGAAAATGAGAGAGAAGGAAGAGTTGAAGAGGCAAGAGTGAAGGACCAGGAAGTGGAAATGATTACTAAGGGGGAAGTCAGAAAGGCACTACAAAGGATGAAAAATGGAAAGGCAGTTGGTCCTGATGACATACCGGTAGAGGTATGGAAGCAATTTGGAGAGATGGCTGTGGAGTTTTTGACCAACTTATTCAACAGAATACTAGCGGGCGAAAAGATGCCTGAAGAATGGAGGAAAAGTGTTCTAGTTCCCATTTTTAAGAACAAAGGGGATGTTCAGAGGTGTGGGAACTATAGAGGAATAAAGTTGATGAGCCACACAATGAAGTTATGGGAAAGAGTAGTGGAGGCTAGACTCAGGACAGAAGTAAGTATCTGCGAGCAACAGTATGGTTTCATGCCTAGAAAGAGTACCACAGATGCATTATTTGCCTTGAGGATGCTCGTGGAAAAGTACAGAGAAGGTCAGAAGGAGCTACATTGTGTCTTTGTGGATCTAGAGAAAGCCTATGACAGAGTACCAAGAGAGGAACTGTGGTACTGCATGCGTAAGTCTGGTGTGGCAGAGAAGTATGTTAAAATAGTACAGGACATGTATGATGGCAGCAGAACAATGGTGAGGTGTGCCTTAGGTGTGACAGAGGAATTTAAGGTGGAGGTGGGACTGCATCAGGGATCAGCTCTGAGCCCCTTCCTGTTTGCAGTGGTAATGGATAGGTTGACAGATGAGGTTAGACTGGAATCCCCTTGGACCATGATGTTCGCAGATGATATTGTCATATGCAGTGAAAGCAGGGAGCACGCAGAGGAACAATTGGAAAGATGGAGACATGCACTGGAAAGGAGAGGAATGAAGATTAGCCGAAGTAAAACAGAATATATGTGCGTGAATGAGAAAAGTAGAGGGGGAAGAGTGAGGCTACGGGGAGAAGAGATAGCGAGGGTGGACGACTTCAAATACTTGGGGTCAACAATACAGAGCAATGGAGAGTGTGGTCAGGAAGTGAAGAAACGGGTCCAAGCAGGTTGGAACAGCTGGCGAAAGGTGTCTGGTGTGTTATGTGACAGAAGAGTGTCTGCTAGGATGAAGGGCAAAGTTTACAAAACAGTGGTGAGGCCGGCCATGATGTACGGATTAGAGACGGTGGCACTGAAGAAACAACAGGAAGCTGAACTGGAGGTGGCAGAAATGAAGATGTTGAGGTTCTCGCTCGGAGTGACCAGGATGGATAGGATTAGAAATGAGCTCATTAGAGGGACAGCCAAAGCTGGATGTTTTGGAGACAAGATTCGAGAGAGCAGACTTCGATGGTTTGGACATGTTCAGAGGCGAGAGAGTGAGTATATTGGTAGAAGGATGCTGAGGATGGAGCTCCCAGGCAAAAGGGCGAGAGGAAGACCAAAGAGAAGGTTTATGGATGTGGTGAGGGAAGACATGAGGGCAGTTGGGGTTCGAGAGGAAGATGCAGGAGATAGGCTAAGATGGCAAAAGATGACACGCTGTGGCGACCCCTAACGGGACAAGCCGAAAGGAAAAGAAGAAGAAGAAGAAGTGTATAGCTACTACACCTCGTAAGTCAACTGAGGTTTCAATTTCCCATTTTCTGGCCAAAAATGCATTTATTAGTAATGATCCTTTGTTTTTGTTTTTTTTACAGTTTTATGTATTGTTTCATTAATTCCCCTATAAGTCAGTATTCACGGTAAACCTTTAGTTGTGCACCATTTCTTTGCACACTTGTGAAGAAAACTGTGGTTTCGTAACTAAATTCAAAGAGGTTAAGTTGAACTGTGACTTATTGATTTAATAAAACATAATGCTGGCAAAAAGCAAAGTGGCTGCAGGAGACATCTTTCCACTGGAATGGCAATTGACACTTGCTCAAGGGTACAGCAGCGCAAGTGAGCATGAAAGCGTCATGCTAAACCTTGGATAAATAACAGGCGGAAGAAGGCATTTAGCTGGAGCAAAATACCACTGTACCCTTAAGGTTCAACTTTAGACAGCATCGCTAATTAAGTGCAGTCTTGTGATGGTACAATTATTGAGTCTACATGATACCAGTTACAAACAAATAAGAAAAAAGAAATGGAACATTGCTGCCACTCTCTTTTAAACATCACATTTATAATTATAATAACTCTGAGTCGCACAAAAACTGAGAAGGTTCCATTGTGTTTTAAAAAGCAAAGACAGAAAAAGGACCAGTAAACTATTCTCATAAATGTGTAACAGACTTGAGGGACTGTACAAGTTAAACCGATTTTTTAATTGTAATAATAATCAATGTATCACTATTCCATTTGACTGCCATAACTGAAACAATAAAAACAGGATGTGTAACCCTTTCATTGTTTTTATTTAACTTATAAGGAATAAATTCCAATTAATTGAATGTTTATTGTTCTTCGTTCTTGTTAGTTTGTTTATTCTTCTTTTCAGTAATCAACATGAATGTTGTACCAGGGCGGCACCGACTGCCGGAGACACATTCCTTGTGTGTTGTTACATATTTGGCCATTAAATCTAAGTCTGATTCTGTTTCTGCAAAATGGGTTCTTGCTTTGTAGGTGTCTTGAAAATTGGGTTTTTACCCAATTCTCTTGGATTAGTCTTTTGAGATACACAATTTTATGTTGTTCTTTGAGGATAGTAAAAATTATATTTGAGTTGGATTGATTTGCGGTGATTTAGATTCTTTAATGGAATTTCAGTATACTATGTACCGTATTTTACGGACTATAAGGCGCACCACATTGTAAGGCGCACCTCCAATGAATGGCCTATTTTAACACTTTTCCCATATATAAGTTGCACAGAACAGATGCTACAGGATGGGCTGGGGTTATGTTATGCATCCATTAGATGGAGTTGCACTAAAGGCTCAATATTGATCCACATATAAGGTGCGGATTATAAGGCGAACTGTCGGCTTTTGAGAAAATTAACAGCTTTTAGGTGCGCCTTATAGTGCGAAAAATACAGTATATATACATATGGCATATGAGGAGGTCAGTGTAATTTAGGAGATTGGGATTATTTGTATTTGAACATACGTTTCTTATCGCAAATCTGTCCACTGCGTGCATCTTAAGAACGAGTTCATGTATAATACAATTGATCTTTATGCAGACCACCACTAGTATCAATGTTTTTATTATTATTATTATTATTATTTGTCTCGCAGCCATAGCCTACACAAGTTTCTCAAAAAAAACCAACAAATTAGCCAATTTTTGCATAACTAACTCACTCCAGACAGATCCTTCAACTGCTCTGCACACCATCTTTGGAACTCACTACCACCAGACCTCAGGCAGTGTTGGGAAGATTACTGTGGAAATGTATTTAGCAGTCGAACTGTTTTAACTATTTTCTCAAACCAATATAACTAATTACACTTGATTACATTTTGATTACTTTTCTTAATTATGAATGAATCAATCAGCGTAGACTTGGTGTGTCTCCTCTGAAAAAAAATATTTAAAATCATATGCCATTATTATTAGTTTTTTATGCCACATACTTGCTTTTTACGCTGATCACAAAATATGATGAAATTTAAATACAGTATGATACATAAAAAAAAACAAAAAACGTTTGCTACATTATACCAACAACCATAGCATAACATATCATGTTGCTCAAATAAAAATGTGCTCTTTCTGTTGGTGCTTCCAGACCCGGCCAATAATACATTCATCAGGGTTTGTTTTGAGTGTGACAGGACTTCTGCATGTGTAATAGCAGCCTTGGGCGATTACAATACATCACTGCATGCATCATCATTCAGGTCATTCTCTGCAGGGGCTTATTTTGAAAATGACCTAGCAATCGAGAGAAGAGAGCATGAAATTGCCCCTTGGTTATACAGTATAAAGAGGTTGTTTCACTGAGTAAGTGAGAATCTCTCTCAACAAGGGGTATACATGGGCTGTTGCCCAAACAGCTGCTCTCGCTATGCGCATGCATCTGTTTGCAGTTGTAATTTGCTGTTAGTTTTGTGAACCAGAAAAGTACAAGAAGCACATTTTGTTGACATAGATATGATTCTGAACAACACAAGCAACAAAAGAAAAAAAAAATCAGGCTCAATGGATATGGGGTCATCTATTGATGTGGGAACAAAATTTTGCTTGAACTTGTGCACAAAGGATTTTCTACCTTGGATGGAATGTAAAAGAAAATTCAGCAGTGAAAACACCAACTTCAGTGTAACTATATTTTAAAGCAGTTGCACGCCTTTTTCCACCTCAGCTCCTAATCCTTCCTTAAAACTTGAAGCTTCACACGGGACAGGGAGCGGAAAATGAAAGTGCTCTTCTAAATGGTTTGTGGAGGGATGCCTGTCAAGTGGAACAGGTCTAGAGGGGAAATTAGCCAGAAAACATGCCAAGTGAGCACCGTGGCTGACTGTGTGGCATCATTTCGTCCTCAAAGGGGAAGAGGCTACACTCACAGGATTTCAGATATAAGGAATGCTTAATGAAACAACCAGAGAGACGCTGTGTGCTTTTCCAACCCTGACAATTGAAAGCCACAATGTTAGCAACCCTGTGTAGAATTATTTTAGACTGTCGTGCCTCGCACTATCATCTCAAGCAGAGGTGTCCAAACTTTTTTGCCTCAAGATTTACTTTTCACCAGCCAAACACTTGCAATCTACCTACGAGGGTGGTGTTGGGGGTTATATTATTTATCTCATGCTTTGTATTGGTCAGTAGTGCTTTTCCAGCTTCTTCCACTGAGATATGAATTTGTTAAACACAGATTAGAATCCAATAGACATGCACAAATGGGCTCTATCACTCACGTTTGTAGACTCATACAGCTACAGCTACACTTACAGTCTGCAATGTCCTTCCAAAGTCGCTTGGTCAAATCCCCAGCTATGGCTTCACGGCATCATGTAACGATGGTTCTTGCCAACTCATTAGCTAGCTAGAGCGTGCCATTATGTGCACATGTGCAGTGACACGTCAGAAAAGGCCATGATTGGTCATACCAACTGTCATTCAGTTGATGTGTGCGATCAGCATATTGGGCATACCTGAACCAAGTGACGGGACGAATGATTTGTTCACGTCTTCAAACAGTCGATCACGATTGACGGATTGAGTACTTTGGTGGCGAGCAATATGGGGAATTTATGATTAAGAGATACTTAAGTAATCACTGGGTGTAATGCAGAATATGTCATCCAATAAGCCCGGAAAAAGATAAATATACATTTTCTGTCTTATAATGGTGACATGGTAAATAACTGGTTAGCACATCTGCCTCACAGATCTGAGGACTGTGGTTAAAACCCGCCCATTTGGACTTTGCATGTTTTCCCAACTGTTCATCCCAGCAATATTCATGGTATATTAATTGAGGACTCTAAACTGCCCGTAGGTGTGAATGTGAATCTGACTGGTTGTCTATCAGTGCCATGCCATTGACTGGGGACCAGTTCATGGCGTATCCCCACTCTCACCCAAATATAGCTGTGATTGGCTCCAGCACGCCCGCAACCCCAGTGAGGCTAAGTGGAACTGAAGATGATAGAATGAATGTCTTGTAAAAAAAAAAAACAAATAAAAAAACACTTAAATTAGTGATATCGGTTTTATCCAAAACACAATACTTTATACCTGATGTACCAAGACACAAATGAAAAGACGATGCAGCTTTGTTGACGAGCAAAATACTATTTTCATGAAACTAAAACAGTGTGCTTATAGCCTTGCAATAAATAAACATTAAACCTGATAGCATCTGTCACACGCATTTGTCCATTTAACTGTATATTCACACATCGTCTTGCGAAGACTCCATCTTTAGGCATCTGAATAACATAGATTTATGTATCAAAGTGTAATAGCTACATTTCAACAAAGCCAAATCATTCTGCATTAGTCAAATCCTGGCCTGTAATATCCAGAAGACTTATCACTGTTTTCTAAAAATGACCACCTACTTAATGAAACTCCCTCTTCATCCAAAAGTAAATTGCCCATTTAGTCAGAAGGAGACAAATTTACTTTGAACATTTAAAAAGAAGAAACATTAAAAACGCCGTGCAAGATGGCGCTGCTACTATATCAATATAAACATGTATGACAGCTGAATTTCTCAATTATTTTGGGCAAAAGTTTGCAATCCAAATGCTGTTTGAACAAAACGTGGTGACGTTAGTCTCTGGTAAACAATTCAATAAGCATGGCATGTTTACCAATTTGTTAGACTGTCTTTTGGGCTTCATATGCTGTCTTGTAGTATGAAAACAAAATTATTCCCTTTAAACTCAAAAGTAAAAAAAGTAGTGAAGTTGTTGTATAAACATCCATATTTACTAAAATTGTGAATCATGCAACACTAATGCATTCCGACTAGTGTTAGTGTCCAATTATTCATGGTTGCCTTAATCTTGACACAAAAACTAATTTTTAATTTTAAGATGAATAAATTAAAACCTATGTATTGTATTTTTGTGCATTTAAAAAAACATTTAGAATGATGACAATAAGGTTAACACTTGAATAATTGGAGGCCTTACATAATGTGGCAAATCAAAGTGAAATTCAAGTTAATTAGTATTTTTAAAGGGCATACTTGCTGAAATATTTACCTTTCTCAGGAGTCTTTGTATATTGAATTAGATTGCTAGTTATAGGCTGATGCGATGGATCATACCTCACACTCCCTGGAGCTAGACATTGTGCAAGTGCAGGAGCCAGTGCCATTGCCAAGCACTTCCAATGCCTCTGGAGTGGCAGCAGGGTTGTAGCTCATGTAATACTCTTGCAGCTGTGTGCTTAGGTCCTGCTCCGGCTCTGGACTCTTTTTGCGGCATTTTCGCCCCACCATGGATCGCTGGTGGAGCAATCTGGTTGCACCAGGGTAGCGTCGCCACAATACGTAGATAATGGTCAAAATTAGAGACATGCTGAAGAAGAGTGCCACACTGCCCACAACCACTTTATGTAGAGTCATGTGTTCCATCTCTGGGGGGAGTGTGTGAGTTGGTCGACTGCGTGCGATTGAGTCTCTTGGATCTTTGCTCATGTGCCCTGGGAATGTAGGATGAGGAATAGGTTGAGGTCTAAAAGGCAGGTGCGGACCAAAGGTTGGTGGCGCGAGTGGAGAACCACTTGTGGGACCAAATGTTGGCTCATTGGTGGCTTCAGAAAAAAGCTCTGACATTGGTGAGGGTGTCTCAGTCAGAACGTAATCGGTTTCCTCACAAATGCCATGGTTTCTTGTAACTTCCATAATCTTTTCTCCTTGGAGATACTTTGGGCTGCTGCATATCATAGTGGTGTCTTTGGTGCCACGGAAATTTCTTAACCAAGCCACGAGTGGACATATGGCTGTGGCACAATCCCATATGTTGCCGGCGAGACTGATGGAAGTCAGTGAGATCCATGCGGACACCGCCTCCTGTGACACGTTAGACAATTTGTTAGATTCCAGGTTGAGAACTTGAAGGTTGGGCAAACAGTGGAACACGGCTGGATCCAGGGTCTGTATTTCATTTCCAGAGAGGTCAAGTTTCTGCAGTGTATACCATGTCCATGGAAGTCCCTGATTGACGACCTTGATGCGGTTCCACTGCAAATAGAGTGATCTCAGATTAGCAAGACGAGGAAACAGAAAAAAGTTTATCCGGGTGAACTGGTTGTGTTCCAGATGCAACTCCATCAGTTTCTGTAACCCTAGAAATGTGGTGCGTGTGAGAGCTTTGATTCGATTGTAGCCCAAATCTAGAAACTCCAAACTTCGGCACTCAAGGAATGCTCGTATGGGGATGTTAGAGAGACCATTTGACCGCAGGTGTAGGTTTTGCAACTTTCGCAAACCGTGAAATTGTCCCGGTTGCAGGATTTCCAGTTTGTTGTATGATAGGTCTAAACTGCGAAGATTGGGAATTCCATGGAATGTTGAATTATGCAGAGACGCGATCTTGTTTGAGCTCATAATTAGCTCTTTTAGTCTACGAACTCCCTGGAATGCCCGACTGTCGACTGCTGAAATCTGATTGTGATCCAAGTATATCCAGAGAAGCTGACCCAGGTGAGCAAACTGATATGGTAACAGGGTGTGCAGTTCATTATAGCGCAGGGAGAGGCCCTGGCACCCAACTGAAATGTTTTCTGGGACATCCAAGAAGCCTGATGAATCACAATTAACAGTTTTCCCTTCACATCGACAGCTATTCGGGCATGTGCGCTCACCAAAGCTGAACAATAAGGGAATTCGCAAAAGGAGGAGAAGTGGAAAGAGGAGGTGTGTCACTCGTCCATCATTCAGCATATGACCTAGAAGGGAAGAAAATAGATTTTATTGGCCGCAATTTTGATTAAAGTCGCATAATATAAATCAGGAAACCGATGATTCATTAAAAATGGTCCTACATTTGGATAAGCATTTGATTTTTTTTCATTACTGAACTAATATAAGAGCAGAGCGTAGTAAACACGTAAAGTTGACAACACCAGCATTAGCGAAGAAACAATCACATTTGTTTTTTGCTAATTGATGTCTTGTGACCTATTATTTCAAGTTATTTTCTGGCTCAAGAAAATACATTAAAGTTCTGTATTTATTGAGAGTAAAGGTTCTTTTTAGGCGCAACTAACTTTAAACTTGAAGCAAAGCAAATTTATCACTTCTCACCATTACAAGTTATACTGTACCACTATTTAAGACCATTAAAGTAGATAATGCAGGGTTTTACGACGGTAATGACAGATGTTATCCTCATCATTACACATAGAGGACCACACATTACACAGCAGTTATTTATGGTACAATTACTTCATAATCTTTGGATGGAATTATTTTTCTTTCAAATCTTACCCCCTGGTATATTTTGTTTTCCCTTTTCTTTTGAGAAGCACACATTTGAAATAAATTGACACAAGTCTGGACGACGAATAAGAACAGTGATAGAGAATGTAAATGAGTTAAATTGATGGTGAGTAAATGGGAGTAGGGAAAACGTGCCATGTGAAAATGTGTTCTATTAATAAATCTCTTGACTCCTCCAAGCCACAAATGCACCACAGCTTCCATTTTATCCATTAGTTGCTCTGTGAAGTGGCTAAATGTTCAATGCACCGGACCCATTCATTAGTTTTCTTAAAATGATATTTTCATTGGAGCAGTTGCAAGGGTCTTTGTTAGCCCAAAGAGGGGGTGTGACCATTTTCAATGTCGTGCAACCTCAGGCTATATGATGTGCATGAGAGCTATGGCACTGAGTCATTTTCTTCTTGGTGTCGGAGCTTGACAGCATATTTAATTAACGTACATTGATTCGTATGGATCCCTGCTTGATGAAAGATTAAGAAACACGTGTGTATCAGGCCCCTCTTGGGGTTTAACAGAGTGGGGAATGAATTTGAGTGCAGTATAGCTTGATTAAGCAATTCTGTGCTATCGTCTTGTTCTTTTTTTTTTCCTGTCATGTGTTAGAAAACCTTAAGATCTCATATTTTCAGTGACTCTTGGTGCCAGTTAATCATCTTCAATATTTTAAAGGCAAAATAATGTAAAATACTCCAGAAGTTTCATCTTTGTGGTGATGCTCATGAACCCCCCCCCCCCCCCCCAAAAAAAAAGGGCAATTAAAAGTTGAAAAAGAGAAAATACTTTTGGCTGGCAACCCAAGATATTAAATCTAATCTGCTCCACAAATATCTGATAATCTCACTTTTCTTTCTTGTGTGCTGAGCATGACCAATTGTGGCCAGAGGCGTCTGAGCTTTTCTATATAAAGTAACTCTTGAAAATATTGACAACTGTTAGGATTCTTGGTTAAAAAAATCCTTTAGTATCTGAAAGTGAAGTGTGTAATATCTGCTGCTTTATTTAAGCATACAGTGAAAAGTGAATTAATACCCAAACAACAAACCTCAACCAATCTATCTAATCTATCGTGGTGGTACAAAATGACCATGTTAATATATATGGAATTATCTCTCTTCAACGAGGGAAAAAATATTCACAGAAATATAGTATATGGCGTAGTTATTGCTTGTAGAACAGAAACTAACAAACAGTAAATGCAGTTGTAAGTATATGACCTGTGATTGGCTGGCAACTAGTTCAAGGTGTGTCCTGCCTCTAACACGCAGATAGCTGGGATGGGCTCCAGCAAGCGTGCGGCCCTAGTGAGGATAAGCAGTATGGAAAATGGATGGAAGTTATAAATCACAACATCAACAAAAAGGGAGAAGGTAATTGTTGTTTTTTTAATATACTCAATGCAGCGATGACAAGTAATGCAAAGTTTTGAACTGTTGATTGACAACAAAGCTCAAGCATTTTAAAACAGCTTGGCTGTATATATATATATATATATATATATATATTATATATATATATATATATATATATATATATATATTTTTTTTTTTTTTTTTTTTTTTTCCAACCCATTAACATTTGCATTTCGTAACGATGCATTGTCAGATATATCCCTCCGTCCATTTTCTACTCATTAGGGTGATGGGTGAGCAGCATCCCATCTCAGCTGGCTCTGGGCGAGAAGCACTGTAGATCTCGGTTTGCTTATTTAAATCTGTTTACAATAGATTGAAATACTAAAATATGTGCAGTGTTTTCCCCCCTGGTGCAACATCTAACTACAACGTTCTGTAATTACAATGAAAATTGGTGTGCAAATCCACCACCCAGCAGTGTTTCAAGAAATTCTCTAAACACATCTTTTCATATTCGAGTCACCTAAGGTTATGCAGTGATGTCATCTTTTTTTTTTTTAATCCCCTAAAAATGAGACTACCTTCCAGCTTAAGGGTATAGAAGGCTGTGCCAGTTCCCAAAGTGTCAGCTGTCATGTCGCTTGGCGTTGCGACGGCTTGATATTTCATTTGAATGCACAATGCTCGAAGCACCGATGCAAAGGCTATTAGCCAGAGTGCCTGAGTGAATTGGCCAGCAGTGTGCGGGTCAAATTCTGAAGCACTTCAAACAAATGAAAAAAGAGCCAGAAAATGAACTATATCCACTATTTATCATTAAATGTTCAGCTGCTCAACAGTTTATGAACATTATAGTATATTTGGGGATTAGAAACTGGCACAAAACTGTAGTAAAATCAACTACTTTCATTATGCGAACTGCCATTTCCCCTTTGTGTGTGTGTTTTTCTTTTTTTTTCTTTTAAATTTGACCAAGCTAGTATGCAGGAAGGAATTCTTTATGGGTCCATTTTGATGAAGTCGAAGTTGGGGCAAAACTAATAAAAGAACAGACTCCTTAAAAAAGTCACTATTGCTGTTATATTAGTGACTATTTTTCAGTTAAAAATGTTTTTTGTGGTGGTGTACCGCTGCACTGCTTTGGAGTATGTACAGTGAAGAAAATAAGTATTTGAACACCCTGCTATATTGCAAGGCCTCCCACTTAGAAGTCATGGAGGGGTCTGAAATTTTCATCGTAGGTGCATATCCACTGAGAGAGAGATAATCTAAAAAGAAAAATCCAGAAATCACAATGTATGATGTTTTTAACAATTTATTTGTGTGATATAACTGCAAATAAGCATTTGAACACCTGTGAAAACCAATGTTAATATTTGGTACAGTAGCCTTTGTTTGCAATTACAGAGGTCACACGTTTCCTGTAGTTGTTCACCAAGTTTGTCTCACTGCAGGAAGGCCCACTCCTCCACACAGATCTTCTCGAGATCAGACAGGTTGCTGGGCTCTTGCTGAGAAACACGGAGTTTCAGCTCCCTCCTAAGATTTTCTATTGGGTTCAGATCTGGAGCCTGGCTTGGCCATGCCAGAACCTTGATATACTTCTTACAGAGCCACTCATTCGGGTCGTTGTCATGTTGAAAGACCCAGCCACGACCCATCTTCAATGCTCTGACTGAATGAAAGAGGTTGTTCCCCAAAATCTCACAATACATGGCCGCGGTCATCCTCTCCTTGATACAGTGCAGTTGTCCTGTCCCATGTGCAGAAAAACACCCACAAAGCATGATGCTACCAGCCCCATGTTTCACAGTAGGAATGGTGTTCTTGGGATGGAACTCATTATTCGTCTTCCTCCAAACACGGTTAGTGGAATTATGACCAAAAATTTCCATTTTGGTCTCATCTGACCACAAAACTTTCTCCCATGAAATCCTCTGTCTCAACCAAATTGTCATTGGCAAACTTAAGACGGGCTTTGATGTGCTAGTTTAAGCAGGGGAACCTTTCATGCCATGCATGATTTCAAATCATGACGCCGTATTACCAACAGTCACCTTGGAAACGGTGGTCCCAGCTCTTTTCAGGTCATTGACCAAGTCCTGTTGTGTAATCCTTGGGTGATTCCTCACCTTTCTAAGGATCATTAAGACCCCACGTGGTGATATCTTGCATGGGGCTCCACTCCAACTGAGATTGATCGTCATGTTTTGCTTCTTCCATTTTCTAATGATTGCTCCAACATTGGACCTTTTTTCACCAAGTTGCTTGGAAATTTCTCCGTAGCCTTTTCCAGTCGTGTGAAGTTGAACAATTTGGTGTCTTTGGACTGATCTTTGGTCTTGGCCATGTTACAAGTTTGAGTCCTACTGATTGTATGGGGTGGACAGGTCTCTTTATGCAGCTAACAACCTCACACAGGTGCATCTGATTCAGGATAATACATGGAGTGGAGGTGGACATTTAAAGGCAGACTAACAGATCTTTGAGGGTCAGAATTCTAGCTGATGGAGAGGTGTTCAAATATGTATTTTCAGCTGTATCACACAAATAAATCATTAAAAACAATCATACATTGGGATTTCTCTTTTTCTTTTTAGATTATCTCTCTCACAGTGGACATGGATCTATGATGAAAATTTCAGACGCCTCCATGATTTCCAAGTGAGAGAACTTGCATTATAGCAGGGTGTTCAAATACTTATTTTCTCCAGTGTAGCCACACTCCTAATATAAAATAAGACCATACAGTATTAGAAAAGCTAAAGCGGATTTGTTTTACACTACGTCAAATATGCTGTTAAATTCTTCTAGGTGAATCAAAACAGAATTATTGGAAAGTTCAGCTCCATTGGATCTCTTGCCCAGTGGTAAAAGCTGCTAGTTTGAAAGAATATGATGTGTGACTGAGCTTAGGCAAGCAGAATCCGAAATGGGCACTTTAGTATTGTGATTTACGACAAGACTGACCATGCACACTTAGATTTAGGGCACATAAAATGAAAAGCACTTCCAGAGTTTAAAGTATGTGACATATTATAAGTCGTGGGGACCATCTTTTGCAGCGGTGATTCACTGGACACATTGTCATAACAATATTGGAATTAACTATGTTTTTAGAGAACTAAAACCTATTATTCCATATGTACTACTACCTTTGACCAAAAGCAAGTAGTTGTTTAAAGTGGCTGATTTATGATAAAAGCTACTTTTTTTTTTTCAACAATTGGAGCTGCTCATACAAACCCGAGAAAAAAGGAGAACTATTTCTTAAATGCACAAGAGCAACAAAACGATACTGGACATGGAGGAAAAGAGAGGTGGTAAGTAGCAATAAGTAACTGCATTTTGACACGCTACTTTCCAAGGTGATGTGATGAACTGTCAATTTTGTGAGGTAACTTATGCTGACAGCCTTTCTGGGGGATGTTATATCAGAGGTCGCATGAGTGCGCTGACCTCGGAAAGTATAAAACTGGATAAATGAAAGTCTGCGCTTTAGGTCCTCTTTGATTCTTTTGTCAGAAAAGACTTTGAATTATTAACTCATCCATCTCTATCACTACCTGAAGGGAATGGCAGCCATTAACATTCTACATTATTGTGATTAATCACAATAGGAAGGAGAACGCCAATTCCTCTGCTTGATGAACATATGTCAAGTTCTCAAGCACAGTAAATGTGCTGCAATGTGGATTTTTCTATTGATTGCAGTGGTTGTCACGGTCATTCACTGTACTTTCTGGCCACTGAGGCATTTTGAGTCTTATTGACTGGTTGATGGAGTTTGATTATTTACTACCGTTGTAAAAAGTAAGAAGCTGCTAATTTAGTTGTGAGCAAAACTGTTCAATAGCTGTGCAGCGAGGAGTATATAAATAAGTAATGACAAAGCACTGCTAAGGCTCAACAAAGTGGGACTCAATTCAAAAGAACAAACTGTGAGGCTGCACTTGAGTGATTGCTTTTTTTTTTTTTCCATTTTAATTTATTTTTTTTATTGTTTCACAATTCCATACAGCTTGTAATCTTCCAAGCAAGACTCATTGTTGACTTGAGAATTACTCTGCGCAGCGCCAAATTTTGACTTCAGTGAGTCTGGTCGAGAGGAGCATAGTGATTAAGTGTTTAGCACATCTGACTCACAGTCAAGAGGCTCCGAAATTGAATCTCGGCTTCCCCATGTGAACTACGCGTGGTCTCCCCAATGAGACGCCAACCCCTATTATCACCTCTCAGGAACATTCTGGATATTTTGTCAAGAAGGTTCTGATTTTGTCAGGAACATTGGCATCTCACCCAAACCATCACACACCATCAAAACAACTCAGAACTATTTTAGGTTGTATATTTGCTTTCTTTGAAACGTTTTGAGTGTCAAAATAGTGACATCTGGTTGTTGGTTTTTTTTTCGGTTTTGATATATTCAATATTATGTCTGTAACACTAAAGAGATAAACATACAATAATGTCGTGATAGTTTAATTTACAGACTGACACATTTAAGAACTGGTTGTAGCAAGACTAAATTAATACTAATACTACTACTACTGTTAGTAGTAGTAGTAATAATAGTGTAATTGAGAATATGTATAGTGCAGATCTCAAACGTCATAAAGTCAGCACTCTAAGAATGAGTTGGCTATAAAATATCATATCCCTATAGATGCATCATCATTTTAATTTTCATTTTAGTTTAGTTAGTCTGGTCTAAGATAATATACTCATAGCTACAATCTTACTGTATTATTATTTCATATCCTAAAAGGATCCCGGTGAAGTTGCACAAAGGTGGCCAGTGGAGGACTGGTTAGTCGCTTATCCTCCAAGCCGCTTATCCTCATCAGTGTCACAGGAGGGCTGGAGCCTCTTCCATCTAATCAGTGAAGGCAACTTTTATAATCTAGACAGATGACTGCAATTGTGTGAGTGTCGTAGCCTCACGTAATGCGCTAACTTCCCAAGATTGGCAGGTCTGCAATTCATCAAAACAAACTTGTTTTGAATTTTGAATTGTTCCTATTTATCCCTTCTGTTAACCTTCATTTGAAAACGTTGACTTGAGCACTGCACACCCTTTAATTGGGAAAATATTTGGGCACTGTGGGAAATTATCTGGTTGGTCTGGAGTAAACACAACTGACCCTCAGGCAAAATGCATAAAACAAGGTAGGGTCATAGTATGGATGGATGGATATTTTTTACTTGCTTTGTGAGGACGTTACTGCAATCTTTCAGCAAGTTTGAATAGATCAGGCACAATAAAAGTATCTATTATCAGACATGACTATGATGCCCAGAGTAAGATAGCATCACAGAACTGGCCGAGATCTTTTTTGTTTTGTTTTTTTGTTACACGATACAAACAAATAAATATACCCTCATATTTATGGCAGCCTGTATGAAAAACACACTGAGGATAAATTCAAAAAGCATGTACAGCAATTTTAAGATGAGGTGAGTGCCTCAGCTCAGCAAATAAAATGCGATGGAGTTTATTAGCCGAAAGTGAGCAGACTGGTCTTTGGCTCTTGTCTCTCAACGTGCGCGTTGCACTTGGACATCAGGGCAATTTAAGCATCTAGAACTGTTTGTGACATTACCGAGCACATTTGATATCTCGTGTATCATTGAAGGGTCATGGAATATAGCTCTTGGCTGGAATGTATTCGCTATGCAGTATGTATTGAAATTCACGCAATCAAAATAAAACACAAGACTGTACAGGACTCCGCTGCACAAGAGCCAAATCTAGTTGAGAGTAGAGACATCTGTATCTCCATAACACACACACTGTCTCTTGTCACGCACACAGACTCATTAGTGCTATGCGATTGTTCCTCCTCCTGTCACACTGGAATCTCTGACTTTTGGTTATATTTTCTACTGCACGTACCGCCTGCAGCTTTCCCTTGGACTGAACCAAATTAAAATGAGATTTTGTTGGATATGCTGATTCATGCAGATATCACAACTCCGACTAGAAATAGCAGTTCCCTCAGAAATTGCACAAGAATACAAGAGAGAGGCATGAATGACGAGGCTTTGTTCGTACGTCACGACATCATACTGATCTTCAGCAGAGATGCACAGTAGCTACGCTCCAATTTTAACTGACAAATGTCAAGAAATGTCAAGATTTTTCCCCTTCAGAAAGTCCTCTCCAGACATTGAATCGTCTGATGTCTGGTGTTTGTGAGTGAAGTTCAAAGGAAGTAAATGCACATTTGACCAACACTGGTAGCTAATCAATATAAAATGGCATATGCAACGGTGTGGAACCATTGATTAAACTTTCATTTGGATTCCATAATTTGAATCCAACATACTTCCACTAATTCATTATTTTGCAATGCAGAGGCTTGTATTCATGTTGGTGTTTATCCATCAGTTAAATAAAGGCATTTAAAAAGCGCTACTGTGCTTGCTTTTTATTATTATTATTTTGCTTACTACTGTGGTTTAGGAAGTGCTGGGTGAGCCAATTTAGTTTAGTAACTGACATGAATATATCTGAAAGATTTTTTTTTTTTTTTTTTTTTAAATCCCTGCCCTGGTATGATGACAT